>NC_092724.1:41990178-42590178 GCF_047496885.1 Scyliorhinus torazame | reverse complement strand
TTGAGTGACATGGAGGCGAGCCTTGGCGAGCTGGGTAGTGGGGCGGCCGTTGAGTTCATGTCCTGGAACGCTGATGGTGTCCATGTGCTGAGGGGTAGACCAGATGGCGGCGCCCGGAGATCCTGGGGATCACAAAATGGCTGCGCCCATGGAACGCACGTTGTAGGGGTGGAGCAAGATGGCGGCGCCCACGAAACGCACGTGTTGTGCGGCGGAGAAGATGGCGGCGCCAACTGGTCGCACATGCCCTGGGGAGGAGGGGAGGATGGCAGCGCCCATTGCCCATGACTGGGGAGGGTGGGGGCGACCGCCGCCACTGAGCGGGCCTGGCACACCGCAGCGAAGAGGCCCTTCTTCCCGCACGCCGTACAAAGGGCAGCGTGGGCCGGGCCGCGTTGGCTGGGGTGTTTTTGCTGGCTGCAAAAGTAGCATCGGGACCCCCCGGGGTTCGCTGGCTGGCGCGTAGTGCAGGCGTTTTGGGGGGGTAGCATCCCCGCTGGGGCGGCTGCCTGTGGGGCCCATGAAGCGTAGGAGGAGTGGGCCGTGCGACTGGGGGCATAGGACTGGACATTGCGCAGAGCAACGTTCATAGAGAGTGCTAGCGTTTTAGTCTCTGCAAGATCGTGCGTGGCCTCTTCGAGGAGCCGCTGCCGGATAATATCGGACCCAATCCCAGTCACAAAATCGTCCCGCATAAGGAGATCTGAGTGCTCCTTAGCTGTAACGTCCTGGCAGTCACAGTCCCGAACTAGTGGGATGAGGGCCCTCCAGAAGTCTTCGATGGACTCACCAGGTAGTTGAGCACGAGTTGCAAGTGCGTGCCTGGCGAAGAGCGTGTTTATCTTCTGCTCGTAATTGTCCTTGAGTTGAGTCATGGCTTCGGTGTAGTTTGGCGCATCCTGAATCAGCGGAAAGACTTTGGAACTGAGCCTGGAGTATAAGATCTGGATCTTCTGAGCCTCTGGACCAGGGGTCGGCGCCGCATTGATATACGCTTCAAAACATGCTAGCCAGTGCTGGAAGTCCTTTCTGGCGTCGCTTGAGTGTGGATCCAGCTGCAGGCGACCTGGTTTAATACGGAGGTCCCTCTTCTGAATCTGATACTAATAAATTGAGGCACGATCAATTTGACTGGAGACGAAGTTGAATCCAAACTGAGGCTTTATTAGTATCAGATGTGTGGCCTCCCACAGCAGCTGCCGAAATGGCTGTGAGCTGGAGGCCATGCATATTTATAACCCCGCCTCCTGGGCGGAGCTAGCATGCAGGGGCCACAGGTGAACCTGTAGACCTGTAGTGCAGGTTCTACCGTACAACCTCTAATATCAGAACACAGTGGTTTACCACAATACTTCACACTTTATAACTCCATACTTCCAGAATGCCTTGGTCCACAGCAAGCGCCATCTCCCTGGCCTTACACTCATCCCTGGAGCATCTCGACAACAAGGACTCCTACGTCAGACTCCCCCTATTCATTGACTATAGCTCCGACTTCAACACCATAATCCCAGCCAAGCTCGTACCAAAAGTCCAAAACCTAGAACTTGGTTCCTCCCTCTGCAACTGGATCCTTGACTTTCTGACCCATAGACCACAATCAGTAAAGATAAACAACAACACTTCCTCCAAGATAGTCCTCAATACAGCAAGGCTGCGTACTTAGCCCTCTACTATACTCCCTATACACACACGACTGTATGGCAAGATTTGGCTCCAACTCCATCTACAAGTTTGCTGATGACACGACTGTAGTGGGTCGGATCTCGAACAAAGATGGGACAGAGTACAGGAGGGTGATAGAGAACCTAGTGGAGTGGTGTAATGACAACAATCTCTCCCTCAATGTCAACAAAACTAAAGAGCTGGTCATTGACTTCAGGAAGCAAAGTACTGTTCACACCCCTGTCAGCATCAATGTAGCCGAGCTGCAGATAGTTGATGTAGCGCACAATGACTTACGAGAGAGACGAGTAGTGATGAAGTCGATGAGGCTTTATTAAGCGAGACTTGTCCCCAGCAGTTCAGCAACAGAATGAAGCGGCGGGGAGAAGCTCAGGTTCTTATACTCCGCCTTCGGGGCGGAGCCAGGAGTCAACAGCCAACCAGGACCCGGGATCTGTCAGCCAATAGCATCACGGCTTCACAGTCCCACATGACCCCTAATACATACCACCACATTCACCCCTTGTTAAAAAGGAACCCGGCGGGCATGTGGTTCGCATGGTGGTAGGGGTTTACAAGGCTGGTCCTGGGAGGAAAGTTTTGGGCATGTTACTACAGTTTTAGCCCTACACTGGGCTATGTACAAAGTTTGTGAAACTATTTACAATATTAGTAAGAGAAAAAAAATGTTTTTTGTTACAATCCAACAACATTCTTGGTGTCACGCCGATGCCACGAGTCGAGTGGGCGGTCTGGTCTTCCTCGTCGATCGCCTCAGCCCCGGTGGTGGTGCAGGTGCTTGTTCAGGCGTTGTCGTCTCCGGGAGCGTTTCGGTGTTCGTTCCTGTTTCACTCCTGGGCGGGCACGGGAGGGGGACCGATCCTCCCGGGAAGGGGGCGGTCGCGGGGTGCGCCGGTGGTAGGGAGGGGATGATCGGTGTCGGGGGGGTGTGTGTGTTGCCGGCGGGCGCCAGGTCCCGCAGGGAGACCGTGTCCTGTCGGCCGTCGGGGTACGCCACGTAGGCGTACTGCGGGTTCGCGTGGAGAAGGTGAACCCTCTCGACCAACGGGTCCGATTTGTGCGCCCGCACATGTTTCCGGAGCAAGATGGGTCCTGGGGCTGCCAGCCAGGTCGGCAGTGACGTTCCGGTGGAGGACTTCCTGGGGAAGACAAGGAGGCGCTCATGGGGCGTTTGGTTAGTGGTGGTACACAGCAGCGACCGGATGGAGTGGAGAGCATCCGGGAGTACCTCCTGCCACCGGGAAACTGGGAGATCCCTGGACCGTAGGGCCAGCAGGACGGTCTTCCAGACCGTGCCGTTCTCCCTCTCTACTTGCCCGTTCCCCCGGGGGTTGTAGCTGGTCGTCCTGCTCGAGGCTATGCCCTTGCTGAGCAGGAACTGGCGCAGCTCGTCACTCATGAAGGAGGACCCCCTGTCGCTATGGATATATGCGGGGCAACCGAACAGTGAGAATATGGTGCCAAGGGCTTTAATGACTGTGGTCGCTGTCATGTCGGGGCAGGGGATGGCGAAGGGGAAACGAGAGTACTTGTCCACCACGTTCAGGAAGTATGCGTTGCGGTCGGTGGAGGGGAGGGGCCCTTTGAAATCCAAACTGAGGCGTTCAAAGGGGCGGGAAGCCTTGATCAGGTGCGCTCTATCCGGCCTGAAAAAGTGCGGTTTGCACTCTGCGCAGATGTGGCAGTTCCTGGTGACTGTACGGACCTCCTCCACAGAGTAGGGGAGGTTGCGGGACTTTATGAAATGGTAGAACCGAGTGACCCCCGGGTGGCAGAGGTCCTCGTGGAGGGCTTGGAGACGGTCTATTTGTGCGTTGGCACATGTGCCGCGGGATAGGGCATCGGACGGCTCGTTCAGCTTTCCGGGACGGTACAAGATCTCGTAGTTGTAGGTGGAGAGCTCGATCCTCCACCTTAAGATCTTGTCATTTTAAATTTTGCCCCGCTGTGCATTATCGAACATGAAGGCTACCGACCGTTGGTCGGTGAGGAGAGTGAATCTCCTGCCGGCCAGGTAATGCCTCCAATGTCGCACAGCTTCCACTATGGCTTGGGCTTCCTTTTCCACTGAGGAGTGGCGGATGCGTCGCTCTCGACCTGGAAGGGGAGGGACTCGTCGATGGCGCGCATCGTGACCGTTGCGATATCCGCTTTGATGCGGCTGAAGGCCTGGCGAGCCTCTGTCGACAGGGGGAAGGTAGTGGTCTGTATTAGCGGGCGGGCCTTGTCTGCATACTGGGGGACCCACTGGGCGTAATATGAAAAGAACCCCAGGCAACGTTTCAGGGCTTTGGAGCAGTGGGGGAGGGGAAATTCCATAAGGGGGCGCATGCGTTCGGGGTCGGGGCCTATTATCCCATTGCGCACTACGTATCCCAGGATGGCCAACCGGTTTGTGCTAAAAACGCACTTTTCCTCGATGTATGTGAGATTCAAGGCGTTAGCGGTCTGGAGGAATTTTTGGAGGTTGGCGTCGTGGTCCTGCTGATCGTGGCCGCAGATGGTTACGTTGTCGAGATACGGGAACGTGGCCTGCAACCCGTGCTGGTCAACCATTCGGTCCATCTCCCGTTGGAAGACCGAGACCCCGTTCGTGACACCAAATGGGACCCTTAGGAAGTGGTATAGACGCCCGTCTGCCTCGAAGGCTGTGTACTTTCGGTCACCTGGGCGGATGGGGAGCTGGTGGTAGGCGGACTTGAGGTCCACGGTGGAGAAAACCTTATACTGGGCAATCCGATTCAGCATGTCGGATATGCGGGGGAGAGGGTACGCATCTAGCTGTGTGTACCTGTTGATGGTCTGGCTATAGTCTATGACCATCCTTTGCTTCTCCCCGGTCTTTACTACTACCACCTGGGCTCTCCAGGGACTATTGCTGGCCTGGATTATGCCTTCCTTCAGCAACCGCTGGACTTCAGACCGAATAAATATCCGGTCCTGGGCGCTGTACCGTCTGCTCCTAGTGGCGACGGGTTTGCAATCCGGGGTGAGGTTTGCAAACAAGGACGGCGGTTCAACCTTGAGAGTTGCGAGGCCGCAGATAGTGAGTGGGGGTATTGGACCGCTGAATTGAAATGTTAGGCTCTGCAGGTTACACTGGAAATCTAATCCCAGTAATGTGAGCGCGCAGAGTTGGGGAAGGACGTAGAGCCTGTAGTTTTTAAACTCCCTCCCTTGCACCGATAGGTTCGCAATGCAGAACCCTTTGATCTCTACGGAGTGGGATCCTGCAGCTAGGGAAATATTTTGTGTACTTGGATGGATGGTCAGAAAACAGCGTCTTACCGTGTCTCGGTGAATGAAACTTTCGGTGCTCCCGGAGTCGGTCAAGCATGATGTCTCATGTCCGTTGATCAGCACCGTTGTTGTCGTCGTCTGGAGTGTCCGGGGCCGTGATTGATCCAGAGTCACCGAAGCCAGTCGTGGTCGTAGTGTCGCGGCGTCTTCTTCGGACCCCGTGGAGCCGTTGATGCTGGGGTCCTTTGTTGTCATCCAAGATGGCGGCGTCCATGAATCGCACGCGGCCGGGGGTGGACAAAATGGCCGCCCCCATGAATCGCACGTGATCGGGGGTGGACAAAATGGCCGCCCCCATGAATCGCACGTGGCTGGGGGGTCACAAGATGGCGGCGCCCATCCTCCCCTCGTGGTGCCCGGGACCCAAGATGGCGGCGCCCGCGGGTCGCACATGGGGCGCTGGGGGGGTTGGGGAACGTTTGGGCTATGCTGGGCTCGTTCTTCTCCGGGGATTGCGGCAACCCCCCGGGACCGGCACACAGCCGCGTAATGGCCCTTCTTGCTGCAGCTTTTACAAATAGCTGCACGGGCCGGGCAGCGCTGCCGGGGGTGTTTCGCTTGCCCGCAGAAATAGCAGCGGGCCCCCCCGGGATGGTCTGGCGCTTTAACCGCGCAAGCCTGTGAGGGGGGGGTTTGTCGCGACGGGGGTCCACGGAGCCCAAGGGGCTGCCGTGCGGTCGGGGCCGTAGGCGCGGGTGTTTTGCGAGGCCACATCTAGGGAAGCTGCAATGGCCCGTGCCTCTGAGAGTCCTAACGACTCTCTTTCTAAAAGTCTTTGGCGGATTTGGGGAGAGTTCATACCTGCCACAAAAGCATCGCGAGTTAGCATGTCCGTGTGTTCGATCGCGTTCACCGGCGGGCAGCTGCAGCCCCGTCCCAAAATTAGGAGCACGGCGTAGAATTCTTCTAGCGATTCTCCGGGACTTTGCCGTCTCGTTGCGAGTTGGTAGCGCGCGTAGACCTGGTTCACGGGGCGAACGTCGATGCTCTTCAGTAATGCGAGCGCCGTCGAGAAATCCTCTGCGTCTTCTATGAGAGGGTAAATTTCCGGGCTTACCCTCAAATGCAGGACCTGCATTTTCTGGTCTTCTGTGATCCGGCCGGGGGCCGTTCGGAGGTAGCCTTCAAAACATGCTTGCCAGTGTTTAAATACTGCTGCCGAGTTCGCTGCGTGGGGGCTGATCCGCAGGCATTCCGGGGCGATCCGGAGCTCCATAGTCTTTTAAGCTCGCTTAATAAATTGTAGCGCACAATGACTTACGAGAGAGACGAGCAGTGATGAAGTCGATGAGGCTTTATTAAGCGAGACTTGTCCCCAGCAGTTCAGCAACAGAATGAAGCGGCGGGGAGAAGCTCAGGTTCTTATACTCCGCCTTCAGGGCGGAGCCAGGAGCCAACAGCCAACCAGGACCCGGGATCTGTCAGCCAATAGCATCACGGCTTCACAGTCCCACATGACCCCTAATACATACCACCACAGTTGACAGCTTCAAATTCCAACAATCACCAACAATCTGTCCTGGTCCACCCACGTTAATGCTCCTACCAAGAAAGCACAACAGCGCCTATACTTTCTCAAGAAACTAAGGAAATTCGGCATGTCCACATTGACTCTTGTCAATTTTTAAAGATGCACCATAGAAAGCATCCTATCTGGCTGCATTACAGCCTGGTATGGCAACTGCTCAGCCCAAGACCATAAGAAACTACAGAGAGCCATGAATACAGCCCAGTCCATCACTTGAACCCACCTCCTATCCATTGACTCTGTCTACATCTTCTGCTGCCTTTGGAAAGCATAATCAAAGACCCCTCCCACCTGGGATATTCACTCTTCCAACTTCTTCCATCGGGCAAGAGATACAAAAGTCTGAGCACATGCACTAACAGATTCAAAAACAGCCTCTTCCCCGCTGTTACCAGATTTCTGAATGACCCTTGTATGGACTAATCTGATCTCTTCAAACATCGTCTCTACTGAGTAGTACTGCACACCTGTAAGCTTCACCCGATGACTGTGTCTAAGTATTGACATTGTGTTTGGCAGCACGGTAGCATAGTGGTTAGCATAATTGCTTCACAGCTCCAGGGTCCCAGGTTCGATTCCCGGCTTGGGTCACTGTCTGTGCAGAGTGTGCACGTTCTCCCCGTGTGTGCGGGGTTTCCTTCGGGTGCTCCGGCTTCCTCCCACAGTCCAAAGATGCGCAGGTTAGGTGGATTGGCCATGCAAAATTGCCCTTAGTGTCCAAAATTGCCCTTTATGTCGGGTGGGGTTACTGGGTTATGGGGATAGGGTGGAGGTGTGGGCTTGGGTAGGGTGCTCTTTCCAAGAGCCGATGCAGACTCGATGGGCCAAATGGCCTCCTTCTGCACTATAAATTCTATGATCTGTGATAGTATTTATGTATGCCCTATGTTTTTTTCATGTATGGAATGATCTGTTTGGACTGTACATAATACAATACTTTTCACTGTACCTCGGTACAAATCCAATCCAATCCAATCACATTGTCCGTTTAAAACACCCAGCGAAGCCAAAACAGCTTTAAAGAAGTGCTCACTTTGTAGTTTATTTACTGAGAATATTGGCCTTTGATGATCCCACCTGAAGGTCAGCATCTGAAGCATTTACCAAGGCATAGATCACTAGCAACACCCCAAATAGAAAATTCCCTCGATACAAAGAAATTCTATTTCCAATCGAAACACCACAGAAAATTAACAACTCAAAACAGTGTGGAAGAAATAAAGTCAACTGGAATTAGCACATTTTGGAAATCATTTTATTAACTTTTCTGCAACATTTTGCTGACTCTAAAGCTAGTCATTATAATGCTTGCTGGAGTAAAACTGCACAGAAATGTACATTGCAGAGTGTAGGTACTTGTTGCCATTTTGTCATCATGAATGTGAAAGACCCAGAAATACTCAGTAAATATCACAAGACCGAAAACAACAGCACTTCTGCAATTGTTTGTGAAACAGTCCTATTTCCTCTCCCTCCTCCTACATCCTCACTGCCCTGACATCACTGGCCTGACATCATGTCCTCTTGAACACTGTTGCAATCCCTACTGTTTATTATATTTCCAAGTTTTGTGTAATTTGCAAACTTTGAAATTATGCACTGCATACCCAGGTCCAAGTCAATGATATATACTCAGAATAATAATCTCTTATTGTCCCAAGTAGGCTTCAACGAAGTTATTGGGGAAAAACCCTAGTCACCACATTCCAGCGCCTGTTTGGAGAGGCCGGTATGGGAATTGAACCTGCCCTGCTGGCCTTGTTCTGAAATACAAGCCAGCTGTTTAGCCCACTGTGCTAAACCAGCCCCCAGAGCAGTGCAGAAGTCCTAATACAGACGCCTGAAGAACACCACTATATACTTCCCTCCAGTCTCAAATACCAATACTCTCTGCTTTCTGTCCTTCAGCCTATTTTGGTATCCGCATAGCCAATGTCTTTTTTATAAATTTAGAGTGCCCAATTTTTTTTCTTCCAATTAAGGGGCAATTTCGCGTGGCCAATATACCAACCCTGCACATTTTTGTGTTTGTGGGGGCGAGACCCATGCAGACACGGGAAGAATGTGAAAATTCCACACGGACAGTGACCCGGGTCTGGGATCAAACCCGGGCCCTCGGCGCTGTGAGGCAGCAGTACTAACTGCGTCACTGTGACCCATAACTAAATATATTTAAACCTTTAAGTATATCTCTTACCATTGAAGTAACAACAAAGGGAAATATTTTGCTATAAATTGCTTTGGGACACCCCAAACATATGAAAGGCACATTCACTACATCTTGCTATCTGCTCACTAAACCTGCGTTGTCTTATGCTCATTCTGCTTCCTGTGCTCGTAACACCAACCTGTATACATTGTGATCATCATACAATCCTACTAACTATGCTGACTAGATGCCCAGTGGTCACTCTGCATACTGCATTGTCCTGCATGATCTAGATTGTGAAGGAGGCAAACAAGCAACCTGCACAGGACAGGTCAGAGCTACGCCAGGAGAAGGAACAAAAATGAGAATCTCAAAAGGCAAACACAAGGAATTAAAATGGTGTGTATTATTCTTAACAGGGGCTGTTTAGCACAGGGCTAAATCGCTGGCTTTGAAAGCAGACCAAGGCAGGCCAACAGCACGGTTCAATTCCTGTAACAGCCTTCCCGAACAGGCGCTGGAATGTGGCGACTCGGGGCTTTTCACAGTAACTTAATTTGAAGCCTACTTGTGGCACTAAGCAATTTTCATTTCATTTCATTTCATTTCTTATGTAACAAAAATTCTGGCCTCTTGCGCATCCCTGATTTTAATCACTCCAGGTGGCCATACCATCAATTGCCTAGGCCCTGGGAATACCATCCCTACACCTCTCAGCCTCTACTCGCTTTCCTCCCTGAAGGCACTCCTTACAATCTGCACCAAGCTCTTAGTGATCTAGCCCAATATCTCCTAATGTGGCTCAATGTCATACTTTGTTTTATAATGCTTCTGTGAAGCACCTTTAGATATTTTATTATATTAAAGGTGCTAATATATACAAAAGTATAAGTTGTTGTTTTAATCGCTGATCACTCCACCACCTTGTGGCCATTCCGCTTACTACGCTATAAACATTTGTGGTTGATGGGGAGTAGGTGTACTTTTGAAAGTGTAGAATTTCATTGTACAATTAATACATCCATCATATTCTCCCCACACAGCAAAAATGTTTCTAATTCAAATACCCCACGATAGGTCCTTCTGTTTCTTTTGTCACTTGATCATTCCTGCCTTTCACCATATCGCAGAACTTCCCTTTTGTTTCATTCCCTTTCTCCTGAGCTTTTCTTTCCCTGTCTCTGTGTTTCCTGCGGAAATATTAAATAATTCCTTTCAGTTCTGCCGAAAGATTATCGACCTGATACATTAGCTCTGTTTCTTTCTCTGCAAATGCTGAGTATAAATAGAGTAATTTTTTGTTAAATCTCTTTATTCTCTTCATTTTCATCAATAAACAACCAAAAAAAATAAACAAATACCATAACAATCCCCCCCCCCCACACAAACCGCACTCCGCTCAGTATACGAACAAAAACATCCACCCGTACATTCCAGGTAAAAAACAAAAATTAACAATCAATCCGTAAACAGTGTAACCAAAGACAACAATACCACCAACCCCCCCATCCCCCACTCCCCTAATGTTCAATGGCAACCAATTCTCGGAAGTGCATAATAAACAGCCCCCACAAATTGTGAAACCCTTCCTTCATTCCCTTCAGCTGAGACTTTCCCGAGAGTCAAAGAAATTCAAGTAGGTCCCCCAGCCAAGCCGTGTCACAGGGTGGAGAAGCTGACCTTCCTAACAGGACCCGCCTCCGTGCAATCAGCGAGGTGAAGGCTAAAACATCTGTCCCCACACCCGCCCGCCACCCGAGCCGATGGCCTGCTGAGTATTCCCAGCGTTTTCTGTTTTTATTTTAGATTTCCAGTATCTGCAGTATTTTATTTTTGCTTCAATTTATTTCCTTTGTTTGAAATATCTGCACTTAATGAGTCTCTATTTATACTATGCATGATACAGGTACCTGGCATAGTGGAAGAAATGTTTCCCATGAAGCATCTCCTCACAGATGAGAAAGTACAAAGATTAAACACACTGCATCATTTGTGGTATATAACAAATTTCAAAGCTATCTGAAAGAGAGCATGGTTTTTCCAGTTGTCTGTCTTTCACTGCTGAAGGAACAAAATTATGTAGGAGTCCACAGATGGTGACTGTGATCCATTCTTCATTTGCGAATCTCCACACTGAATGTTGGCAGGATACCTGACCACTGGGGACATCCAGCACTCTCAATTTACAGCTGGGATCGATGGATGACAGTGAAGGTCAGAAGGTTAACTTTTACTTTCTCCCAGCTGAGATCAGTTAACTTAATACAGACAACCTATTGAATCTGTACGTGGCTTTTCTTTGTATAGCACTATGTAATCTTAATCCATTTTATGAGGCATGCTGCAGGAGAGAGGGCTTTAAATTCTTGGGGTATTGGAACCAGTTCTGGGGAAGGAGGCACCTATTCCAAAGGGATGGGTTGTATCTTAATAGGACAGGGGTCAACATCCACACAGGGAAGCTCACTAGATCATTGTGGAGGAGATTGTGGAGCTATTGGTGGTGATCTTTCAGAAATCGCTGGAGGCAGGAAGGGTACAGAGGACTGGAAAGTGACTAATATAACACCACTGTTTAAGAAGGGAGAGAAGACGGGACATTATAGGCCAGTTGGCCTGACTTCGGTCATTGGTAAGATTTTAGAGTCCATTATTAAAGATGAGATCGCGGAGTACTTGGAAGTGCATGATAAAATAGGACTGAGTCAGCACGGCTTCGTCAAGGGGAGGTCATGTCTGACAAATCTGTTAGAGTTCTTTGAGGAAGTAACAAGGAATTTAGACAAAGGAGAACCAGTGGACGTGATTTATTTAGATTTCCAGAAGGCCTTTGACAAGGTGCCGCATAGGAGACTGTGTGGTAGTCGGTATTAGGGGGTATTACGGTACCTAGGTTAAGGCTGTAAGATCATTGGTGTGGGAGGTACCTGAGACAGGAAGATCATTGGTGAAGCCTGCCTATTGGTTCCGCCCAGTAAGGCAGAGTATAAGAGTCTGTGTCTCCCTAGCAGCTGCATTCTGTACCTGCGCTGCTGGGGGAAACAACTAGTCCAATAAAGCCTTCAATTGTCATCCAATTTCGCTTCTGGAGTCATTGATCGAGCATCAATTTATTGGATTAGATTTTAAAGAATGGAGCTCCGAATCAAGCCGGAGTGTCTGCAACTCAGCCCCCACGCGGCAAACTCAGCGGCAACCTTCAAACACTGGCTGGCATGCTTCGAAGGGTACCTCAGGACGGCCACGACTGCACCCACGGAGGACCAGAAACTGCAAGTTCTCCACTCAAGGGTGAGCCCAGAGATCTATACCCTCATCGAGGATGCGGACGATTTTGAGGCCGCGATGGCCCTGTTGAAAGGACACTACATTCGCCCAGTAAACCAGGTTTACGCCCGACATCTGCTAGCGACAAGGCGATAATTCCCAGGGGAATCGCTGGATAAATTCTACTGCGTGCTCCTGATACTAGGTAAGAACTGTGACTGTCTGCAAGTTTCAGCCAGCGACCACACAGAATTTTTAATCCGGGGTGCATTCGTTGCAGGTATGCTGTCCTCCCAAATCCATCAGCGGCTGCTGGAGAAAGAGACACTAGGCCTCAAGGAGGCATGGGCCCTTGCTAGCTCCCTGGATGTGGCCTCCTGAAACGCCCGCGCGAACGTCCCCGACCGCGTGGCAGCCCCTTGGGCAGCGTGGAACCCACCCATGGCCGACCCTGATGCATCCCCCATCCCCCCACAAGCTTGTGCAACTCGGCTACCAGGCAACCCCGAGGGGCCCCGCTGTTATTTTTGCGGGCAAACCAAGCACCCCCGGCAGCACTGCCCGGCCCGCTCCTCCACCTGCAAAGGTTGTGGCAAAAAGGGCCATTTTGTGGCGGTATGCCAGGCCCGGGCGGTCACCGCTGTCTCCGCGGCCGCCACCACAACTCTTTCCACGGGCCATGAGCAGGCGCCGTTATCTTGTTCCCCGGGGACCACGTGCGATGCGTGGGCGCCGCCATCTTGCCACCCCCAGCCATGTGCGACCTGTGGGCGCCGCCATCTTGGCTGGAGTCTCAGCACCCCGATTCGGATGACCACACTCCGCCCGAGGAAAATCTTCAACTTTTACCACGACTCGCCTCGGTGACCCCGGACCAGTCTCGGCCCCAAACGCTCTCGACCGCGAAGACGACCGTGCTCATCCATGGGCGCAAAACATCCTGCCTGATTGACTCCGGGAGCACAGAGAGCTTCATACACCCCAACACGGTAAGGCGCTGTTCTCTTCCCATACACCCAGTTAACCAAAGAATCTCCCTGGCCTCCGAGTCTCACTCTGTAGAGATCAAGGGGTTCTGCGTAGCGAACCTCACGGTCCAGGGAAGAGAATTAAAAAATTTCCAACTCTACGTCCTCCCTCACCTCCGCGCTGCCACGCTCCTGGAATTGGACTTCCAATGCAACCTCCAGAGCTGAACCTTTAAATCCGGCGGCCCTATACCCCCCTTCACTGTCTGCAGCCTCGCGACCCTCCAGGTCGACCCGCCTTCCCTTTCTGCGAACCTCACCCCGGATTGCAAACCCGTCGCCACCAGGAGCAGACAGTACAATGCCCAGGACCAGACCTTCATTACGTCGGAAGTCCAGCGGCTACTGAAGGAAGGTATTAGCGAGGCTAGCAACAGCTCCTGGAGAGCTCAAGTAGTGGTTGTAAAGACCGGGGAGAAGCACAGGATGGTTATCAATTATAGTCAGACCATCAACAGGTATACGCAGCTCGACGCGTACCCTCTCCCCCGCATATCTGATTTGGTCAATAAGATTGCACAATACAAGGTCTTTTCCACGGTGGACTTCAAATCCGCCTACCACCAGCTCCCCATCTGCCCGGGCGACTGCAAGTACACTGTATTCGAAGAAGATGGGCGGCTCTACCACTCCCTAAGTGTTCCCTTCGGTGTCACAAATGGAGTCTCGGTCTTCCAACAGGAGATGGACCGAATGGTTGCCCGTTACGGTTTGCGGGCCACGTTTCCGTACCTTGACAAGGTCAACATCTGCGGCCACGACCAGCAGGACCACGACACCAACCTCCGCAAATTCCACCATACCGCAAAAACCCTTAACTTAACCTACAACAAGGACAAATGCGTGTTCAGCACCGACCGTCTAGCCATCGCCGGCTATGTAGTGCATGATGGAGTCATAGGCCCAGATCCCGAACGCATGCGCCCCCTCATGGAGTTTCCCCTCCCCACTGCTCCAAGGCCCTGAAACGCTGCCTGGGATTTTGTTCATATTACGCCCAGTGGGTCCCCAATTATGCGGACAAGGCCCGCCCACTAATCCAATCCTCGGTTTTCCCCCTGTCGGCAGAGGCCCGCCAGGCCTTCAGCCGCATAAAGGCGGACATTGCAAAGCCACGCAATCGATGAATCCCTTTCCTTCCAAGTCGAGAGCGACACGTCCGACGTTGCTCTGGCGGCCACCCTCAACCAAGCGGGCAGGCCCATGGCCTTCTTCTCAAGCACCCTCCATGCTTCAGAAATCCGTCATTCCTCCATTGAAAAGGAGGCCCAGGCCATAGTAGAAGCTGTGCTGCACTGGAGGCATTATCTGGCCGGCAGGAGATTCACGCTCCTCACTGACAAACGGTCGGTAGCTTTCATGTTCGATAATGCACAGCAGGGCAAGATAAAGAACGATAAGATCTCACGGTGGAGGATCGAGCTCTCCACCTATAACTATGAGATCTTGTATCATCGAGCCTCCTGATGCCCTATCCCGCGGCACATGTGCCAACGCACAAGTGGACCGACTCCGGGCCCTCCATGAGCCCCTCTGCCACCCGGGAGTCACTCGATCCTTCCATTTTATCAAGACCCGCAACCTGCCCTACACCCTCGAGGAGGTCAGGACCGTCAACAGGAACTGCCAAATCTGCGCGGAGTGCAAGCCGCACTTCTACAGGCCAGAGAAAGCGCACCTGATAAAGGCTTCCCGTTCCTTTGAACTCCTCAGTATGGAATTTAAAGGGCCCCTCCCCTCCACCGACCGCAACACGTACTTCCTGAACGTGATTGACGAGTACTCCCGGTTCCCATTCGCCATCCCCTGCCCCGACATGACCGCAGCCACTGTCATAAAAGCCCATCACAGTATCTTTACCCTGTTCGGTTTCTCCGCCTACATACAGAGCGATAGGGGGTCCTCCTTCATGAGCGACGAACTGCGTCAATTCCTGCTCAGCAAGGGCATCGCCTCGAGCAGGACGACCAGTTATAACCCCCGGAGAAACAGACAGGTAGAGAGGGAGAACGGAACGGTCTGGAAGACCGCCCTACTGGCCCTACGGTCCAGGAATCTCCCAGTCTCCCGCTGGCAGGAGGTCCTTCCCGATGCACTCCACTCCATCCGAACACTGCTGTGTACCACGACAAACGAAACACCTCATGAACGTCTCCTTGTCTTCCCTAGGAAGTCCTCTTCCGGGACCTCGCTCCCAACCTGGCAGGCAGCTCCTGGAACCATTCTGCTCCGCAAATACGTGCGGGCACACAAGTCGGACCCATTGATAGAGAGGGTCCACCTCCTTCATGCTAACCCTCAGTACGCCTATGTGGTGTACCCCGACGGCTTGCAGGATGCGGTCTCCCTACGGGTCCTGCCGCCCGCTGGATCCCCACCCACACCCCCCCACACCAACCCCACCCTCCCTCCCACCGGCGCACCCCACGGCTGCCCCCTTCCCAGGTGGATCGGTTCTTCCACTGGTCCCTCCCAGGGGCGATGAAGCTACCGAAGAAGCCAAAGTCAAGCTCCCGGAGTCACGGATGCCCAAGCCGGCGCCTGCATCACCGCCGAAACTGCGACGATCACAGAGGACGACCAGGGCCCCCGTTCGACCAATTGCTTCATTCTGATACGTACATGTAAAATGAATACTGTAAATAGTTGTGACATGTAATGAGGCAAAACACTGTACCACCGACGGGTACCACCATAATCTCTATCACTGTATGACGCGAGACCACAACCCCCGCCGGACTCTTTTTAACAGGGGATGAATGTGGTAGTCGGTATTAGGGGTATTACGGTACCTAGGTTGAGGCTGTAAGGTCATTGGTGTGGGAGGTACGTGAGACAGGAAGATCATTGGTGAAGCCTGTCTGCTGGTTCTGCCCAGTAAGGCGGAGTATAAGAGGCTGTGTCTCCCTAGCAGCCACATTCTGTACCTGCGCTGCTGGGGGAAACATCTAGTCCAATAAAGCCTTCAATTGTCATCCAATCTCGCTTCTGAAGTCATTGATTGAGCATCAGACTGTTAAATAAGTTAAGAGCCCATGGTGTTAAGGGTAAGATCCTGGCATGGATAAAGGGTTGGCTGACTGGCAGAAGGCAGAGAGTGGGGATAAAGGGGTCTTTTTCAGGATGGCAACCAGTGACTAGTGGTGGGCCTCAGGGGTCTGTGCTGGGCCCACAACTTTTCACAATATACATTAATGATCTGGAAGAAGGTACTGAAGGCACTGTTGCTAAGTTTGCAGATGATACAAAGGTCTGTAGAGGGACAGGTAGTATTGAGGAAGCAGGCGGGCTGCAGAAGGACTTGGACAGGCTAGGAGAGTGGGCAAAGAAGTGGCAGATGGAATACAATGTGGAAAAATGTGAGGTTATGCACTTTGGAAGGAGAAATGGAGGCATAGACTATTTTCTAAATGGGGAGATGCTTAGGAAATCAGAAGCACAAAGGGATTTGGGAGTCCTTGTTCATGATTCTCTTAAGGTTAACGTGCAGGTTCAGTCAGCAGTTAGGAAGGCAAATGCAATAGAACATACAGTGCAGAAGGAGGCCATTCAGCCCATCGTGTCTGCACCGACCTACTTAAGCCCTCACTTCCACCCTATCCCCGTAACCCAATAACCCCCCTAACCTTTTTTGGGGGGTCACTAAGGGCAATTTATCATGGCCAATCCACCTAACCTGCACATCTTTGGACTGTGGGAGGAAACCGGAGCACCCGGAGGAAACCCACGCAGACACGGGGAGAATGTGCAGACGCCGCACGGTAACCCAGCGGGGAATCGAACCTGGGACCCTGGCGCTGTGAAGCCACAGTGCTATCCACTTGTGCTACTGTGCTGCCCAAATGTTAGTATTCATGTCAAGAGGGCTAGAATACAAGACCAGAGATGTACCTCTGAGGCTATATAAGGCTCTGGTCAGACCCCATTTGGAGTAGTGTGAGCAGTTCTGGGCCCCGTATCTAAGGAAGGATGCGCTGGCCTTGGAAAGGGTCCAGAGGAGGTTCACAAGAATGATCATAGAATTTTATCATAGAATTTACAGTGCAGAAGGAGGCCATTCAGCCCATCGAGTCTGCACCGGCTCTTGGAAAGAGCACTCTACCCAAGGTCAACACCTCCACCCTATCCCCATAACCCAGTAACCCCACCCAACACTAAGGGCAATTTTGGACACTAAGGGTAATTTATCATGGCCAATCCACCTAACCTGCACATCTTTGGACTGTGGGAGGAAACCGGAGCACCCGGAGGAAACCCACGCACACACGGGGGGGATGTGCAGACTCCGCACAGACAGTGACCCAAGCCGGAATCGAACCTGGGACCCTGGAGCTGTGAAGCAATTGTGCTATCCACAATGCTACCGTGCTGCCCTGGAATGATGCCTGGAATGAAGAGCTTGTCGTATGAGGAACGGTTCAGGACTCTGGGTCTCTACTCGGAGTTTAGAAGGAAGAGAGGGGATCTTATTGAAACTTACAAGATACTGCGAGACCTGTATAGAGTGGACGTGGAGAGGATGTTCCCACTTGTAGGAAAAACTCGAAGCAGAGGACACAATCTCAGACTAAAGGGACGATCCTTTAAAACAGAGATGAGGAATTTCATCAGCCAGAGGGTGGTGAATCTGTGGAACTCTTTGCCGCAGAAGGCTGTGGAGGCCAAATCACAGTGTCTTTAAGACAGAGATAGATAGGTTTTTGATCAATAAGGGGATCAGGGGTTATGGGGAGAAGGCAGGAGAATGGGGATGAGAAAAATATCAGCCATGATTGAATGGCGGAGCAGACTGGATGGGCCGAGTGGCTTTGAATCCATAATGGCTGATTTTCACGGTCTTTGTCAGCGGAACAGGTGGCAGTGTTCCCAAAATTATAGAGCTGAGATACCACTGCATTCCAGATATTGATCCACCTATGAAAGTTTTTGTTGGGGTTTCTTGGGTAGCCCAGGAACATATAATCAGCAAGCTACTTGTTAATGCTTGGTCAGCACTTGCTGTGAAATGGACATATGGCCTAGACAGCAAAATGGTTTGGATGTGTTGCTAAGGACATAGAGTAAGCAAGACGATCATATTGCCTGCTATCTGTCCATTGTTCACCTAAGATGATACTCATGACCCATGTCCTGCAACTCAGAGCTCCTTACAAAAATAAGTTGACCTCTTTACAAGCAAAACGTAACATATCACTGGTTATATGATGTATTTTATCAGCCCTTATAAAGCACTAACAATAGCAACATTCAAGCTAGTAAATGTTACTAATTGGACAACAATCTCATATTTTGATTTGAAGAGAAACATTCTAAAATCTACATCATATCGAAAACAAAACATGGCTTCCCTCTGTTTTAAATCAGTCGGCAATCTGTGCAACATTTGTCGATTGAAACCCCACTTTTAAAGGGGAGTTGACACCGGCAAGAGTTCAGCAAGTGATCCAAAATCACAAAGTAACTTAAACAAATGAAGCCCTATGTTTAAAAAGCGATACTGTTATTCCTAACGCCAATAACTTGTCAGATGTTCTGTTAATATTTCCTCAGTAAAAAAAGATAAGGATCCGACCGAGTGTGGGTCGTATAGGCCCATATCACTTCTGAATGGACGCAAAAGTATTGGCGAAGGTACTGGCGGGTAGGCTGGAGGAGTGCCTCCCGAAGGTGATAGGTGAAAATCAGATGGGGTTCGTGAGAGGGAGGCAGCTCTTTTCAAACGTTAGAAGGGTATTTAACGTCGTTATGGCACCGGCGGAGGGGAAGGAAACAGAGGTGGTTGTGGCATTGGACGCTGAGAAGGCGTTTGACCGGGTAGAATGGGGGTACTTGATGGCAGTTCTGGAGTGGTTTGGGATTGGACCAAGATTTGTGAACTGGGTAAAGCGACTATATAAGGAGCCGAGGGCGAGTGTCCGCACAAACAACATCAGCTCAAGATATTTTTCTCTCCACCGTGGGACTAGGCAGTTATGGACAGGAATAGTGTGGGTGGGGATAGAGCATAGGGTGTCCTTATATGCTGATGACTTGCTGTTATACATGTCGGAACCGAGTTTGTCGATGGGGGAATATTGGAGCTGCTTCGAGTATTTGGGTCTTTCTCGGGGTACAAACTAAATCTAGACAAGAGTGAGTATTTTGTGGTGTCTCGGCCAGGGGTTGGGGGTCTGCCATTCTGTAGGGTAGCGACTCACTTTAGGTACCTGGGGGTGCAGGTTGCCCGGGAGTGGGGGGAGCTCCGCAGGTACAACACTTCTAGTTTGGTGGGGAGAGTGAAAGCTGATCTGGCAAGGTGGAATGGTCTCCCTCTGTCATTGGCAGGTCGGATACAGGTGGTTAAAATGAACATGTTGCGGCAATTTCTGTTTATTTTTCAATGCCAGTGGGTCAGAATGGTGGAGCGTTTGTGTAGGGGGGTCGGGATTGAAGGCACTCGCAACAGCACCGCTCCCGATGGCCCCGGGGAAATACTCAGGGAGTCCGGTAATAATAGCTTTATTGAGAATTTGGAGGCAGTTTCGGCAACACTTCGGGTTGGGGGCAGGGTCAAGGGAAATGTCGATTTGGGGGAACCACTGATTTGAGCCAAGGAAGTGGGATGAAAATTTTTGGAAATGGGAGGAGAATCATAGATTATCATAGATTATTATAGAATTTACAGTGCAGAAGGAGGCCATTCGGCCCATCGAGTCTGCACCAGCTCTTGGAAAGAGCACCCGGCCCAAGGTCAACACCTCCACCCTATCCCCATAATCCGATAAACCCACCCAACGCTAAGGACAGGGAGGCCATATTCGGGGAGTCGGACCAGACAGGGTTGGAAACGGGTGTGGAGGCAGATGTTGTAGCCTTCGCCTCGTTGATCGCCCGAAGGCGGATCCTGATAGGTTGGAGAGCAACCTCTCCACGCTGTGCCCTGGCGTGGCGGGGGGACCTGTTGGAATTCTTGACTCTTGAGAAGGTTAAGTTTGAATTGAGGGGAAGGATGGAGGGGTTCTACAGTTCATGGGCATTATTCATTATGCACTTTCAAGAACTGGACAACATTGAATATTAGTTGGGGCGGTTGGATGGGAGGGTTGGGGGAGGGGGGCTGTGTATGCTAATGGCGACTATGGGTGTTCCCTAATTCATTTTTGTCATTTGTTTGTGTGAAACATGCGGGCTAATGTTTGGGGTTTGATGGGAGGATGGGATCAGTTATTGATATGGGGATTGACATATTTGTTACTGATTATTGTTTATTGTTGGTGGGTGTAAATTTGGGAGAAAATGTGAAAAAGGAGAATAAAAAATATTTTAAAAAATATTCCCTCAGTGATTGAGAGCTGGGATGTATCTGAAAAAAGGGACAACTGCAAAGGTGAAATAAAAACGGAAATATGGCAGTATCTATAAAAATAACATTCATGTTAAGATTGAAACTGTAACTGTCGATATTTTATAATTCAAAACTGCTTTAACAATAATGTTAAAAAACAGAGCCGCTGAATTTGCGGAACATTTATTCTTTCATCCGAATACAGTCCCTGTATACAACGCATGCGCAGTATTGAGTTGCCGGGTGAGAGGGAGGCGAGCCTGCGCTCTGGGTGTGAGGGGCACCGGGCGCGCCCGCGCTCTGGGTTTGAGGGGCCCAGGGCGCGCCTGCGCTTTGGGGTTGAAGGGCCCAGGGCGCGCTTGCGCTTTGGGGTTGAGGGGCCCAGGGCGCGCCTGCGCTTTGGGGTTGAGGGGCCCAGAGCGCGCCTGCGCGTTGGGTTTGAGGGGCCCAGGGCGCGCCTGCGCGTTGGGTTTGTGGGGCCCAGGGCGCGCCTGCGCTTTGGGTTTCAGGGCCCCAGGGTGCGCCTGCGCTTTGGGGTTCAGGGGCCCAGAGAGCGCCTGCGCTTTGGGGTTGAAGGGCCCAGGGCGCGCTTGCGCTTTGGGGTTGAGGGGCCCAGGGCGCGCCTGCGCGTTGGGTTTGAGGGGCCCAGGGCGCGCCTGCGCGTTGGGTTTGAGGGGCCCAGGGCGCGCCTGCGCTTTGGGGTTGAGGGGCCCAGGGCGCGCCTGCGCTTTGGGGTTGAGGGGCCCAGGGCGCGCCTGCGCTTTGGGGTTGAGGGGCCCAGGGCGCGTTCGGCGTCCGACAGACGTGCGCCTGCGCTCTGGGTTCGAAGGAGCGTTTGCGCCCTGGGTGTGAGGTGGACCGGGTGGACAGTCGCCGGGAGCGACAAACATGGACGTTGCGTATGTCTGTGAGTGGGAGAAGCGGCCGAAGAGTAATTACTGCCCGTCTGTACCGCTGGTGTGCGCTTGGTCTTGCAGAAACCTGGTTGCATTCAGCACGGACCTGAAGAACGAGGAGGAGCAAGGTGAGATTTTAGGTTTGGCCTGTCTCTCATTCCATTGTTGAGTGAAAGTTCTGGAAGTTTAAAATTCTTAACTGCAATTTATTGTACAAGAGTCATGGCACCCTCTAATACTTTCGTTCAGCTTTCGGAAATATCTAAAAGAGCATCACATGCAACGTGTGACTATTATGTGGACAGAAATGCCAACCTATTTGCACAGAACAAGCTCATAAGAATTAATCAAAATTACAAACTTATTTTGGTGATGTTGGTTAAATAATGTTAAGTTGAATATACACAATGTTGTACAATGGGCAGTATTTATTACCTCTAACTCAGGTGGGTTATGGCTTCAAGCCTCACTTAAGGACTTGAGCACAAATCTAAGCTGACACTTTATTGAGGGAATGCAACGCTGTCGAAGGTTCTGCCTTCAGATGAGTTAAATCAAGGCTGTCTGAAGTGGATTCTAAAGATGACAAGGCACTGTTTTAAAAAAGAGCATGGGAATTTATGCTGGTGAATATTTATCCCTCAACCAATGTGTTGTCACTTGTGGGACTTCTGCACAAGTTGGCTGCTGCAGTGTTTCCTACCTTACAATGATGACTACTGCAAAATGTACATTGGCTGTAAAGTGCTTTGAGATAGCCAAGAATTATGAAAGGTACTATATTGACATTTGGCATGGTCAAACATGGGCAAGGAAACCTCCTGCTGATTACCACATATCACCCCCCCCCCAAGCTAATGATTCAACACTCTTCCATGTGGAACACCACTTGCAGGAAGCACTGAGGGGGGCAATGGTGCAGAATGTACTCTGGGTGGAGGACTTCATTGTCCACCACCAAGAGTGGCTTGGTAGTACCATCACCACCAAGATGGCTGTGTTCTAAAGGACATAGTTGCTCGACAGCGACTGTGGCAGGTGGTGAGGGAAAAACATACTTGATCTCATCCTCACCAACCTGTCTGCTGCAGGTGCATCTGCCATGACAGTATCGGTAAACGTGACCACCGCACAGTCCTTGTGGAGTTGAAGTTCCATCTCGACATTGAGGATACCATCCATCATGTTGTGTGGCACTACCACTGTGCTAAGTGGGATAGATACAGAACAGATCTAGCAACTCAACACTGGGCAAACTTGAGGTGCTTTGGGCCATCATCATTGTAATCAACCACAGTCCACAATCTCATGGTCTGGCATTTCTCCCACTCTACCAATACTACCAAGACAAGGCATCAACCCTGGTTCAATGAAGAGTGCAGGTGGGCATGCCAGGCGTAACTCCAAGCAAATATCCCCATGCTCAATTCTGGGACCCCAGCACATGAGTGCAAAAGATGAGCCTGAAGCATTTACATCAATCTTCAGCCAGAAGTGCTGAGTGGATGATGCATCTCTGCCTCCTCTGGAGGTCCCCAGCATTGCAGATGACAGTCTTCAGCCAATTCAATTCACTCCACGTGATATCAAGAAATGTATGAAGGCCTTAGATACTGCAAAGGCTATAGGCCCCTGACAATATTCCAGCAATAGCACTGAAGACTTGTGCTCCAGAACTTTCCATGCCGCTAGCCAAACTCTTCACAGATTCAACACTGGCAACTACCCAGCAATGTGGAAAATTGCCCAGTATGTCCTGTACACAAGGAACAGGACACATCCAACTCAGCCAATGACTGCTTCATCAGTCTACTCTAAACCATCAGTAAAGTGATGGAAAGGGTCATCAACAGCACTATCAAGTGGCACTTAGTCATGGACACTCATTTTGGGTTAAGCCAGGGTCATTCAGCTCTTGACCTCACTCCAGCCGTGGTTCAAACATGGATAAAAGGACTCCAGAGGTGAAAATGACTGCCCTTGACATCAAGGCAACATTTGACTGAATGCAGCATCAAGGAGCCCGAGCAAAACGCGAATCGATGGGAATTAGGGGGGAAACCCTCTGCTAGTTGGGAGTCGCACCTGGCTGTGGTGATTGGAGGTCAATTATCTCAATTCCAGGGCATCACTGCCGGAGTTCTCATGGCCCAATCATCTTCACCTGCTTCATCATTAGGGCAGCACGGTAGCATTGTGGATAGCACAATTGCTTCACAGCTCCAGGGTCCCAGGTTCGATTCCGGCTTTGGTCACTGTCTGTGCGGAGTCTGTACATCCTCCCCGTGTGTGCGTGAATTTCCTCCGGGTGCTCCGGTTTCCTCCCACAGTCCAAGATGTGCAGGTTAGGTGGATTGGCCATGATAAATTGCCCTTAGTGTTGGGTGGGGTTACTGGGTTATGGGGATTGGGTGGAGGTGTTGACCTTGGGTAGGGTGCTCTTTCCAAGAGCCGGTGCAGACTCGATGGGCCGAATGGCCTCCTTCTGCACTGTAAGTTCTATGGTCAGTAATCATCCTTCCATCATAAAGTCAGAAATGGGGATGTTCTCTGATGACTATGTTGAGTATCATTCACGACTCCTGAGATACTGAAGCACTTCATGTCCAAATGCAGCAAGACCTGGACAATGTCCAGGCTTGGGCTGACCAGTGACAAGTTGTATTTGTGTCTCACAAGTGCTAAGCAATGACCATCTCCAACAAGAGAGAATCTAACCATCACCCCTTGACATTCAATGGCATTACCATTGCTGAATCCCCCACGATCAACATCCTGAAGGTTACCATTGACCATAAACTGAACTGGATTAGCCGTAGAAGTACTGTCTACCAAAGCAGATCAAAGGCTAGGAATCTTGTGGTGAGGAACTCGCTTCCTGACCCCCCCCCCCCCCCTCCCCCCCCCCCCCCCCCCCAAAAAAAGAATAACATGTCTACCATCTACAAGGTACAAGCCGGGAGTATAATGGAATACACTCCACCTGCCTGGTTGAGTGCAGTTCCAATAGTACGCGAGGCAAGGCACCTCCCAGGACAAAGCAGCCCGCTTGATTGCCAACCCTTCCACAAACATTCAATCTTCCCACCACCGATGAACAGTAACAGCCGTGCACCCCCTACAAGATGCACTGCAGGAACTCACCAAGGTTCCTTAGGTGGCATCTTCCAAACCCATGACCACTACCATCTGGAAGGACAACAGATACATGGGAACATCACCACCTCGAGGTCCACTCTAAGTCACTCACCATCCTGATTTGGGGAATATATCGCCTTTTCTTCCCTGTCACTGTGTCAAAATCCAGGAACTCCCTCTAACTGCACTGTGGATGTACCTACACCTCAGACTGCAGTAGTTCTAGAAGGCAGCTAACCCTCACCCAGGAATGGGCGATAACTGCTGATCTAACCAGTGGCACCCACATCCCATAAATGAATAACAAACAAATTAAGTAATTTTTTTTGTTACTTGCATTTGTATAATGTGTTTTGGGTTTGACCGTATTGAGCAATTTGTTTTTAATACGAAATCCAGTTTTCTGGAATTTATTAAGATTTTTCTTCTATTTACAGTACGTATCAAATGGGACAGGTGTGTTCAGTGCATCAGCAGGGAGAGGAGTAATTGGCTCTGGGTTATTTATAAACTTAAAGTTTACTAAATTAAATCCCAACCTGAAGTAAATTCTTTCTACTATTACTGGGAATAAAGACACACTTTCAAATATATTGAAGTGATACAAAATATGATGGATACAACATGTTATTAGGAAATCAGTGGTGCTACATCTAAATCTGTAGCACCTAAATAAGTTGGTAAAGAGATAGCAGGAAGGAAATTATTAAAATATGAGGATTGCAGTAAAATAGAAATATTCTCAGTAACAATTGAATGTTGTGGCCACGCAATAGGTGATATGATTTGCTATAATACAATTTTTAAAGCACCTTAAACCCTCCCTCTGGCTGATTTTAAACATGTCAAACCAACCTTCTGAGTTAGAGGCGCATATTGCCAGATGAACCATGCCTGTATTAAGTCTTACTGAGCTACCATTGCTTTATAATGATGCACTCTTGTCAGGCCCAACACTTTACTGTTTCATAACTTTTATTGTTCATGCTGAATTCTGGCAGGTCCAGCCAAAATAGATATTCATTTTGTCTTTTATATGCCCCCTGATCTGTTATTTTTTTTTCTTATTCGTTCTTGGGATGTGGGCGTCACTGGCTGGGCCAACATTTGTTACCTAGGGTGACACAGTGGTGCAGTGGCTAGCACTGTTGCCTCACGGTGCCGAGGACCCGGGTTCAATCCCGGCCCCGGGTCACTGTCCATGTGGAGTTTGCACATTCTCTCCATGTCTTTGTGGGTCTCACCCCTACAATCCAAAAGATGTGCATGGTAGGTGGATTGGCCACGCTAAATTGCCCCTTAATTGGAAAAAAATAATTGGGTACTCTAAATTTTTTTTTCAAATTGTTACCCATCACTTGAGCTGAGTGTCCATTTCAGAGGGGGACAAGTTAAGAGTCAACTGCATTGATGTGTGGGTCTGGAGTCACATGTAGGCCAGACTGGGTAAGGACGGCAGATTTCCCTCCCTGAAGGGCATAAGTGAACCAGATGGTTTCTTACGACAATCGACAATGGTTTCATGGTCATCATTCTACTTTTAATGACATTTTTATTGAATTCAAATTTCACCATCTGCAGTGGTGCGTTTCGAACCAAGGGGGCCAAAGCATTACCCGGGGTCTCTGGATTACTCGTCTAATGACAATACCACTCAGCCACCGCCTCCCTAGAGCCAACAAACTTACTCTGTTCCCAGTATTGTTTTATATTCGATTATTGAAAATCGTTTAGACAGTGTTCCCCAATAATCCCTCTTTCTTACAGAACTTACTTATATGATTCACATTTTGGATACTGAGCATCCCTGGGATGTTTATTCCATCAACTCAGGACACCATGAAGTGATTACATCTCTGGAATGGGACCAATCTGGTGAGCGTTTGTTTTGGTTAACCTGTAAGCCTGACTGCTGCCCCAGTGTTGAACATAAAATTATTAGGCCAGTCTAGGTATGCCAGTACACCATAAATATGCTAAATAACTATGCATAATACGTTACACATAATTAAATTATAATATTATGCAAATCAGTTATCCTCTCTGCACCTAGCGGTACCCAGTCGCACTGAAGGCTTCGAGCTTAAGATCTGAACCAGTAAATGTTTCTCTTCTATTACATATTCATTCACTTAAATGTTTGCTTGGAGATGACACTTTTTAAGCACCTGAGAAGATTGAGGGAATGCTTTGTGCTGAATGCCTTAAAGCCATAAAACTCTATATGAAGTATATTCTTGATTTTACTGCACAATGCACAGAGGAATTTTTCCCAATGAGTTTGCACACTATGATGCTTTGTGAAGCAGCAGATAATGTACATTTGGGCGGCACAGTAGCACAAAGGTTAGCACTGTTGCTTCTCAGCAACAAGGACCCGGTTCGATTCCCAGCTTGGGTCACTGTCTATGCGGAGTCTGCACATTCTCCCCGTGTCTGCATGGGTTTCCTCTGGGCGCTCCAATTTCCTCCCACAAGTCCCGAAAGACATGGGGCGGGATTCTCTGAAAATGAGGCTATGTTTCCACGCCGGCGGGAAAACCGGCTCACGACTCCGGTGTCAACAGCCCCCCAAGAGAGGAATTCTCACCTGTCTAAGGGGCTAGGTTGCCGCTGGAGTCGTACCCGCTGTTCCAGCCGGCGCCGAAAGGCCGTCACGAGTTCGCACATGCGTGGAACGGCCAACGTGAGTACCAGCATGCGCGGAACGGCCGGCGCGAGTACGTACATGCACAGAACGGCCGGCGTGATCTTGCGCGTGCGCGGAATGGCCGGCGTATTTCCGCGCATGCGCCGATTGGCAGCGTGTTTCCGCACATGCGCCAGAACGGCTTGCGTGATTCCGCGCATTCGCCGGAACGGCTTGCGTGTTTCCGTGCATGCGCCGGAACGGCCGGCGTGTTTTGCCGGAACGGCCGGCGTGTTTCCGCGCATGCGCCGGAACGGCCGGCGTATTTCCGCGCATGCGCCCGAACGGCCGGCGTGCTTTCGTGCATGCGCGGGGGTTCTCTTCTCCGTGCCAGCCCCTCGGGCAATATAGCGGAGCCCTACAGGGGCCCGGCGCGGAGGAAAGAAGGCCCTCATGGAAACAGCCCGCCCGCAGGATCGGTAGGCCCCGAACGCGGGCCAGGCCACCGTGGGGGGCCCCCCCGGGTCGGATCCCCCCCATACTCAACTGCCAGGTCCCGCCGTGCGTGAAGTGAGTAATTCACGCTGGCGGGACTGGGAAAAACTGGATGGCCACTCGGCCCATTGGGGCCCGGAGAATCGCCGGGAGGGGCCGCTGTCAACGGCCCCCGACACGCTTGGCGGGAATCCCGCCTCCGCCCGAAAAACGGCGCAGGAGAATAGGGTAGCCGGCGGCAGGGCGGGATTCGCGCTCCCTCCGGGGATTCTCCGACCCGGCGGGGGGTCGGAGAATCTCGCCCATGCTGTTGAGGTGAATGGGACATTCTAAAGTCTCCCTCAGTGTACCCGAACAGGTGCTGGAGTATGGCGACTAGGGAATTTTACAGTAACTTGATTGCAGTGTTTATATAAGCCTACCTGTGACACTAATAAAGATGATTGTTATTATATTTCTTGTTTTGGATAGCCACAAATATATTGACTGATTGATCTTCTGGTTTCACCTTTAATAGAATTAGGAAAAAGGCACTAGCTCTGAAGTGAATATTTCCACAACTGCTTAAATGTATCTTTTAGAATTAAGATGTCTTGTCAAACTGTAACTTTGCACCACGTCTGTCTGTTTGAAAGGTTCCCGCCTATTATCTGCTGATGCTGACGGTCGAGTGAAATGCTGGAGTATGACTGATCACCTGGTAAACAGCTGGGATAACATAGTCGGGAGTTCAGTGGATGGGGACCCCATTGTAGCCTTGTCATGGCTCCACAATGGTGTCAAGTTGGCCTTGCATGTAGAAAAGGTTTGTGCTGTAGTCAAAATCTTGAGTATTATTTTAATTATCTGTTAACATCCAAAGTTGTTGGTTGAATCTGATAACTATATTCAACTGATGGGACCACAGCAATAATAACCTCTGTTACTGAATAGAAAATACATTTACCTGTGACATATCCGGTCTCAATTATTTTGGCCCTAAGTTAGTTCACAAATTGAATTCAAATTGATGTCATGCTTGCTTGCCTCTTAATTTTTTTATGTATGGAATTATCTGTCTGAATTGTATGCAGAACAATACTTTTCACTGTATCTCAATACACGTGACAGTAAATCAAATTCAAATGTAATAATGGTCCAGAAAGCTGATCACCAACAAATTAGCACATTATGGTTTTGTTTATGCTGTTAACATGTGGGTATACTTATATTTGGATCTAGATATTCATAAATATTGATGCAGTGCCAATCTCGCACATAGCATTACTGTTTAAAAAGACTGTCATATTGGGAATCATTGTTAACAAGAGGAGTACAAATCTGATTTATTTCTGATTTCATTCATTTGTGTAAATATCAATAATCCATGATTGTGCAAAAATGTACTAGCCAACTTTATTGACAATTTTCCCAACATTATTAACCAGGTGAAAAAGTCAGATGTTGTGTGACGGCCTAAGGGAAGTTAATTTTGTGTGCCCAAGCTGTTCTGCAGTAAGTCTACTGCTTTGTGTCTGGAACAAAATCCACTGCCTGATTGATATGATCACATGGCTGAATACAGCACCAAACTGTATTTTCTAGTGAATCTGTGAGGTGTGACATATCTGCATTATGTTACAGAATGTTTTTAAAAGTAATATATTTTGAAAGTAGTTTGAGTTTTAAATGTCTTTTTTGTTTTTCATTTCACTGCCCATCAGTCTGGTGCATCCAATTTTGGTGAGAAGTTTTCTCGTGTGAAATTCAGCCCTTCCTTGACTCTGTTTGGTGGGAAGCCGATGGAAGGTTGGATTGCTGTAACCATCAGTGGCCTAGTGACTGTGTCATTATTGAAACCCAGCGGACAGGTCCTCACTGCTACAGAGAGCTTATCACGGTTGAGAAGCAGAGTTGCCCTGGCAGACATTGCATTCACTGGAGGTGGGAACATTGTGGTGACCACGTCGGATGGCAGCAGCTCCTCTCCTGTTCAGTTTTATAAAGTCTGCGTGAGTGTTGTAAATGAGAAATGCAAAATTGACACTGAGCTCCTTCCATCACTGTTCATGCGCTGTACAACGGACACTGCTCGAAAGGAGAAGTATCCAGCTGTCACTCACCTGAAGTTTTTAACAAGAGAGACATCTGAACAGGTAACATAATTCTTTCTTTATCCCCTACTTCATAGTTCTGCTGCCACCCACTATGCAAAGATGCTTTTAGATTTGAATTAAGGTATCTTCTGGTCAGAGTTGACAAAATTTTGTTACTTCTAATGTAAATATATAAAAGTGCAACCAATTTCATTTTAATGTGAGCATTTTGGCTTGTGGCTTGGTCGCCCTTAAAGCTACACCTTATGTTCCTGTGTGGTTTCAAGAGCCTCAAAACAAGGATTGATATTAGTTTCTGCATTACATAAATACTGTCATGATTGCTGGGGTAGAATCTAAAATGTGACTCCGTTTAAGTTGATTTATCAAAAAAAAGGTTCAGTGAGGTGATAATATGAAAATGCCATTTTCTGAAGCCAACCTGATTAACACCAGTATACTATAACCACGTAAATATGATGACCAGTTTAATACTGAAAACCAATGGAGACTGGAAATGCTCAGTAGTTTGAACAGCATTTATAGAGAAAGAAACCAAGTTAATGTTTCAGGACTGACCTGAATTGCTAAACTGTTTCACCACAGATGCTGACTGAACTTCTGAACACATTCAACGTTTCCTGTTTTTAGTTCAGATATGCAGCATCCACGGTATTTTGATTTTGTATCACGAGAGACAGAAAGGTTATATTGTTGTGCGTTGTTTCACCCTCTGTTTAGTCAGTTTGTTTTTAGTCAGTTTGTTTCTTGTTACGATATACTGACATCTTTCATGGAATCATTTACAACACAAAATTAGACCATTCAGCTCATCGTGTCCGTGCTGGCTCTCTGCAAGAGAAATTCACCGAGTTCACTCCTCTGCTTTTCTCTCATAGCCTGCACATTTTTCCTTTTTAGATAATGATCCAATTCCCTTTTGAATGCCATAATTGAACCTGCCGTCACCACACATTTGGGCAGTGCGTTCCAGATCATAACCACTCGCGTAAAAAAAGTTTTTCTTTGTACCTCCATCACTTATTTTGCTCGTTACCTTAGATCTGTACCCCCTTGTTGTCAATCCTTCCACCAAGGGGGAACAGTTTCTCTCTATCTACTCTGTCCAGTCCCCTCATGATTTTGAACACCTCTGTCAAATCTCCTAAACCTTCTATTCTGCAAGGAAAAACTGTCCCAACTTCACCAATCTATTCACTAAAGTTCCACATCCCTGGGACCATTCTTGTGACTCTTTGCTGCACCCTCTCTAATGCCATTACATCCTTCCTAAACAGTGGTGCTCAGAGCTGGTCACTATGCTCCATAACATCCTGGTTCCCCAGATTAGCATTTGGGGATTCCCCAATGATGCACTGGGGAATCCCTCTAGGATGTTCCCATGTAAGGGTTTACCCAGCAATTGTCCAGAGGTGCTAACAATTTCACTGGGTTGGGCACCATCTGACCAGCAATTTAAATCGCTAACTTGGTTCTGCCAGTTTTACCCTGATAGTTCATCTGAGAGTTAGACGGGAAAAATCACTTCTAACTCCAGAGTAACTATTTAAACACCCTGATTGAGCCACGTGACACCACACGTGCGCACACACAACCCCCCAATGCCCCAATGGATCTACACCCCCCCCCCCCCCACTCCCCCACAGCTCCCATGACAGCTAGCATCATTAAAAAGGGAGCATTCCTTTATTCCCTGCTCCCCAGTTGTGCCAATGCAGCTACTTCGCTGTTCTTTATTCCCTGTCTCACCCAGCCTGAGTGAAGAAGGTTGGGCGAAACGGGGCTTTGGAATTTCAACATGGGTAAGTCCATTAAGAGTGGCAATCTGACAGAGATCGCCACTCTGAGGAAGCTATGATACAATAGTTCAGTTGAGGTTGAATGTGCATATGGTCATGATTTGCAGTGCAACAAATGGAAATTTGTTTTAGAGTAGGAGGTGGGCTGGCATTCCCAAGGAATCACGTGTAGGAAAATCTAAATAACACTAAACGACTTCCACTGCATGACCATAATTTTGTCTTATTGTGTAACTAATATGGTTTTTAAAGGGCCTGGTTTTAACTCTGTTAGTGAATGAGTTTTGAGGGGAGTTAAATTTGGGCCCATATGTCTGCCTAGAAGCTGCTTGTGGTAGTTTGTGTTACAGAAGCCTCTGGTAGGCTTTTAGATTTTCAGTCTTAATTATTCATTAGGAAGACAGTAATAAAGCTAAGAGCAGGAATTTCACTGCTTGTTTCTGAATCCTGTTGTCCGTCTTCAATGTGGGTCAAAAGACTGCACTCTATAGGAAGCAGTTAATCATTGCGATTTTCCCTGGGGTGGCCAGTAATGGTCAAAAGTTGGACTTGCCATCTAATTAAGGATGGTGGAAGGGCTTTCAAAACTGGAGGACCAATCAGAATCCTGTCAGCTTGAAAACAGTGACAGGCTGTGATGGGAAATAAGTGAGAGAGAGGGCTCCTCAAACAGAGGCACATTTTATCCAACGCTTTACAATTAAAAAAAAAAAAAGGGTCTTGTAGCCAGACCACAGTGAGGGGCAAAGAGCTGGAAGTATTTATTCTACTTTGAGGCAAGGCACATGGAATGGGCAGCGTTAAATGGAGTATTGGGAGAAAAGTAAACCATTTTAGATGAGGAGAATGGATATTTAGATTCAGGTTTGTAGATATTAACACAAAAACTGAGGTGTCAGGATAATGTGACTGTTTTTGTCTCCTGTAGGTGTTGCTATGTGCTTCCAGTCTGACTGGCAGCATTGTAGAGTGTTGGTCATTACGGAAGGAAGGGTTACCAGTGAATAATATTTTTCAGCCAATTTCTCCTGTGGGTAAGTATGGCGATTTCTGCTCTGAACAGGATTCTTGATTAAGTGTAAACTACAGATAGCACAGCTTGGAACTTAACCTTGTTATTTCGGAGAGGCTGCAAACAGTGAATTACAGAATGCACATTTTTTTGTAACCTGGTTGTCTTCAGTGATTCAGGTTAGGTCTGCTTCCACTACTGTTTGATCCTCCCTAATGCACTAAATTTGGTGTGTCTTTCATAAACGGATTCTCAATGCAAAGCTGGGGTCAACTCTTCATTTGATAAACTAACTGCGCAGCAGCTGTACCATTCCTCTGCATGTTTCTATTTTATTGTAAATGTATCTGTTAACTAAATGTTTGGTGCTGCTCCTATTGGACAGGCACAAATATGAATGTTGTTCTTCACCCTGTCAAAATTACTTCTTAAGGTTTTGTTAAAATTGAGTGAAATCTTGGCCTTGGAAAATGAGTTCGACAGTGAAGTAAGGAGAGAGAGTTCAATATATTAAAGATTAATGAAGGATTGCAGATGAAGGGCAGTGTGTCTGGAAACGTAAGCTGAAACGAGCTGAGAAGCTTCTGCAGAAATACGGCCAAATTTTCTGCATGGTTCTGACAGGAGTCGGTCGGATCTTTTTTCTAAAGCAGTATCAAGACAGGGTAGCACAGTGACACAGTGGTTAGCACTTCTGCCTCACAGCGCCTGGGATCGGGGTTCAATTCCAGCCTTGGGTGACTGCGGAGTTTGCATTTTCTCCCCATCTCTACGTGGGTTTCCCCCGGTGCTCTGGTTCCCTCCCATAGTCCAAAGATTTGCAGATTAGGCGGATTTGTGGGGATTGGACGGGTGCTCTTTTAGAGGGGCGGTGCAGACTCAGGCAGACCGAGTGCACTGTTTGGTGGTTCAAAACAGTTGATAATTTGCATTATCTTTTGCTTTTCAGCTCTGGTAAAATAGTTATCATAGAATAGAATCATTCAGCACAGAAATAGACTACTAATCCTATTCTATCTGTGCTTGTTTATGAAAGAACTGGATTGTTTGTGTGGGCTTGAATTAAATGAAAATCGCTTATTGTCACAAGTAGGCTTCAATGAAGTTACTGTGAAAAGCCCCTAGTCGCCACATTCCGGCACCTGTTCGGGGAGGCTGGTACGGGAATTGAACCGTGCTGCTGGCCTGCTTGGTCTGCTATAAAAGCCAGCGATTTAGCCCAGTGTGCTAAACCAGTGTTGATGAGTGAAGTTTTCTAGCCCTTTGTGTTGTGTTATGGGACTGGGATGGGGGGAGTGCACAGTTAATTCTAGCCTCACTATTCCACAGGTCGCGACATAAGTATAAATGTTTAATTCACTCACCAAAACGGCCAGTTGGTATATGTGATTCTTTGAAAATATCTGAATTATTAAAATTGATATGTCCTTTGGTCTGTGCCTGAGGAAAATGATCAGGTTTGTTATGCCAATAAGGCACAGTTTTAAGAGCCATTTGTATCATATATTGAATTATTGAAGAGTCATTTAAAATTTTTCAAGTAATTTTTAATTGTTTTGTACTGGGAATAGAAATTGGTGCTGAAACTGAGGGTTTGCTCAAACTCCATCTCTCACCAGCACTGACCTAATGTTAGCAACAACTAAAAGGTTTTCTAAGTGCTGAGCTAATATTCCTCATGTTATTGTCCAGGACGGCAATTCATGGCTACATTAACTGAAGTATTTTTTTCTAGTCCATTGCTTTGTAAAGTGGTCCATGAACTGGATGTATCTGATGCATTCTGCTGCCTATATGCTAATGAAATGTAATGGGCCTTTCAGTGATGGTGTTTCACTCACTGCTACTTTGATTCCTGATCTGATTTTGCAAGGTGATAAACAGCCAAGCATTCTGAAGTGGAGGATTCTATCTGCAACCAATGATATGGATCGTGTAACAGCTGTGGGTTTACCCAAACTTCCAATTTCACTGACCAGCACTGACCTGAAGGTGGCAACAGACACCAAATTCTTCCCAGGGCTTGGTTAGTATTATATTTTATATTATATTGGTTATATTTCATATCGAGTCCAAAATTATTGTTAATGTTTCCCCATTGTTCAGTGACAGGTGGCTTTATAAATCATTAGGTCTGACCTCCTGGAGAACTTAATTTTCTGTTTAATGATGTTTAGTTATGTCATGCCGAAATTTACACATTGGTTAAATAAACTGGCTCCTGTACAATACCTGTGTTTGGAATGCATTAGCTAGGGCAACAGCTGAAGTCTGTGTCTGTTTGTCTCCTGTTTGCTGAAATCATATTGGCATCGTTTTCAGGCCTGTTTGACTTTACTTTCCTTCACTTGACTGGAAATATACTAATCGAGAAATTCTCCAGAATATACTTAAGAGACCCTTCCTCCTCTCTGTCTTTTACACTACTACAATCCCAGTCTATAGTCGGCAAAATTACTGCAGCATCATTACTCTACTCTAGTTTCTGCACCTTTCTGTAATTTCTTTGCAGAGTTGCTTTTCTGTATCTTTCCAAATAGTTGGTGGATACACTCAGTAGTGTAATGGTACCTCTATTATTTCTCTAACAAAATTGATTCTGTCCTTGATCTCTTCAGGATACATCCCTTCCCTCCAGCATTAATATTCTCCTTAACTGTCATATCCGCGCCATCTCATTTTTATCCTTCCCTGAACACCTTGTATTTAGTACTCAGTCCTGACCATTTTTGCGCCAAATCTCTATTGTCATTAAAACATCTTCTGCCTATTTGCACCTGCAGCTCACCAACCATATTTGCTTTGCTTTATGCATTTACATATGTGCACTGTTAGCATAATTTACCCCTGATTTCATTAACTGTTGGTTTGACCCCACTTTAGTATCTATTTCTCAAGCTCCTACAACTGATGACATGCACTGTATGTGTGTTTGACCAATACTCAAGTCTGTCCTGGAATTCCCACGTGGACCTGGATGCGCACTCCATGGGACTTGGGTGCCCTGTTATATCTGGTTTTTAGACTAACTATACATGACAAATTATTCAAAGACATATTTAAAAATGGGTTTACTTTTTATTATACTTTTGTAACAACGGTATTTTGATTAGGTAATTGTTTGTTGGACTAATGACATGATGGCTTTTTAGTCCATGCATTGATCCAAATTAAGAATGGGGTTCACTAATGTCCTTTAGGGAATGAAATCTAATATTCTTACCCAGTCTGACCTAAGTATGACTCCAGATGTACAGCAATGTGCTTGACTCTTTAAAAAATGCCCTCCTGAAATGGCCTAAAAAGCCACTCAGTTCAAGGACAATTAGGGATGGGCAACAAATGCTGGCCTAGCCAGCGACTCCCAGATCCTATGAATTAATTTTTAAAAACGAGCTGTTTCATGAGTGTATTTGCGTCCGATATTCTTGTACTAAGCTCTAACCTTTCTTCCTCCGTCTAGGCCTTGCATTAGCATTCCATGATGGAACTATTCACATTGTTCACAGGCTTTCACTACAAACTATGGGAGTTTTCTACAGCACTCCTTCCCAGCGACCAACCGATGATCAAGCCATTAAACGACAGCGTACAACTGCATGTTCTGTGCACTTCAAAGCATTACAGTTGTCCTGGACTTCATTGGCACTTGTTGGAATAGACAACCATGGAAAGGTAAGAACTAAGTTAGAGTAATTAATGAGTACATGCAACAATGTCAAACATATTAACAAAATTAGGCGGTCATTTCAAATTTTGAAGCTCACCCTTCCAGAAAAATGCAGTATATTGCAGAAATATTTCCCCCTTCAAGGCACCATTTCTATTTGTGGACCTAACTGAATTTGTAGCTTATTTCACTATTGAGTTTAAACTGTTGTATTCACAAAGGTAGAAAATATAATGACTTGGGATCCTCTTCGTAGAGCTGGACTAGTTAGATGAAACTTGATTCCCTTGCAGTGTCACTGCGTGCCATTGTGCATCTTTGTGACCCCTGCCCTGCCCCCTCTCTGGTAATCATAGAATCATAGAACCCTTACAGTGCAGAAGTAGGCCATTCAACCCATTGAATCTGAACGGACCCTGTGAAAGATAACCCTATCTAGACACACGCCCTCACCCTATCCTAGTAACCCCACCTATCCTTTTGGACAATAAAGGGTAATTTATCATAGCCAATCCACTTAACCTGTAAATCTTTGGACTGTGGAAGGAAACCGAAGCACCTGGAGGAAACCCACGCAGGAACGGGGAGAATGTACAAACTCCATACAGTCCACAAGGCTTGAATTGAACCCACGCTCATGGCGCTGTGAGGTAGCAGTGCTAACCACTGCCACCGTGCCACCGATTGTATAGGCAAACTAAAAATATATAAGACCATAAGACATAGGAGCAGAAGTAGGCCACTTGGCCCATCGAGTCTGCTCCGCCATTCAATCATGGCTGATATTTTCTCATCCCCATTCTCCTGCCTTCTCCCCATAACCCCTGATCCCCTTATTAATCATAACCTATCTACCTCTGCCTTACAGACACTCAGTGAATTGGCCTCCACAGCCTTCTGCGGCAAAGAGTTCCACAGATTCACCACCCTTGGGCTGCAAAGAATTCCTCTTCATCTCTGTTTTAAAGGATCGTCCCTTTAATCTGAGATGGTGTCCTCTGGTTCTAGTTTTTCCTACAAGTGGAAACATCCTCTCCACATCCACTCTATTCAGGCCTCACAGTATCTTGTACGATTCAATAAGATCCCCTCTCATCCTTCTAAACTCCCAACGAGTACAGACCCAGAGTCCTCAAACGTTCCTCATACGACAAGTTCTTCATTCCAGGGATCATTCTTGTGAACCTCCTCTGGACCCTTTCCAAGGCCAGCACATCCTTCCTTAGATATGGGGCCCAAAACTGCTCACAATACACCAAATGGGGTCTGACCAGAGCCTTATGCAGCCTCAGAAGTACATCCCTGGTCTTGTATTCTAGCCCTCTTGACGTGAATGCTAACATTGCATTTGCCTTCTTAACTGCCGACTGAACCTGCACATTAACCTTAAGAGAATCGTGAACAAGGACTCCCAAGTCCCTCTGTGCTTCTGCTTTCCGAAGCATTTCCCATTTAGAAAATAGTCGATGCCTAGATTCCTCCTTCCAATGTGCATAACCTTACACTTTTCCACATTGTATTTCATTTGCCACTTCATTGCCCACTCTCCGAGGTTGTCCAAGCCCTTCTGCAGCCTCCTTACTTTCTCAATACTATCTGTCCCTCTACAGATTTTTGTATCATTTGCAAACTTAGCAACAGTGCCTTCAGTACCTTCTTCCAGATCATTAATGTATATTGTAAAAAGTTGTGGTCCCAACACAGACCCCTGAGGCACACCACTAGTCACCGGCTGCCATCCTGAAAAAGACCCTTTATCCCCATTCATTGCCTTCTGCCAGTCAGCCAATCCTCTATCCATGCCAGGATCTTACCCTTAACACCATGGGCTTTTAACTTATTTAACAGTCTCCTATGCGGCACCTTGTCAAAGGCCTTCTGGAAATCTAAATAAATCACATCCACTGATTCTCCTTTGTCTAACTTGCTGGTTACCTCCTCAAAGAACTCTTAACAGATTTGTTAGACACGACCTCCCTTTGAAAAAGCCGTGCTAACTCAGTCCTATTTTACCATACACTTCCAAGTGCTTCGCGATCTCATCTTTAATAACAGACTCTAAAATCTTACCAATGACCGAAGTCGGGCTAACCGGCCTATAATTTCCAGTCTTTTGCCTCCCTCCCTTCTTAAACAGTGGTGTTACATTAGCTACCTTCCAGTCCTCTGGGACCCTTCCTGCCTCCAGTGATTCCTGAAAGATCATCACTAATGCCTCCACAATTTCCTCAGCTATCTCTTTTAGGACCCTGGGGTGTCCATCGATCCAGGTGACTTATCCACCTTCAGATCTTTCAGTTTCCCTATAACATTCTCCTTAGTAATGGTCACTGCATTCACCTCTACACCCTGGTTCTCCTGGAGCTCTGGCATCCCACTGGTGTCTTCTACCGTGAAGACTGATGCAAAGTAACTATTCAGTTCGTCTGCCATTTCTTTGTTTCCTATTATTACTTCTCCAGCCACATTTTCTAGTGGTCCAATGTCTATTTTTGCCTCTCTCTTACCTTTTTTATATATATATATTGAAAAAATCTCTTCCTGTCTTCCTTTATATTACTAGCTAGCTTGCACTCGTACTTCATCTTCTCCCCCCTTATTGCTTTTTTAGTTGCCCTCTGCTCGCTTTCAAAGGCTTCCCAATCCTCTGGTTTCCCAATGCCACTTTGTATGCTTTTTCCTTAGCCTTTATGCTGACCTTGACATCCCTCGTCAGCCATGGATGCCTTGTCCTCCCCTTAGCATGTTTCCTCCTCCTTGGGATGAATTTCTGTTGTGCCTCCCTAATAACCCCCCAAAACTCCTGCCATTGCTATTCCACTGTCTTCCCTGCTCGACTCCTTCTCCAATCAACTCTGGCCAGCTCCTCCCTCATGTCTTTGTAGTTACCCTTATTTAATTTTAATACTGTTACATCTGATTGCAGCTTCTCCCTCTCAAACTGCAGGGTAAATTCTATCATATTGTGGTCACTGCTCCCTAAGAGTTCCTTCACCTTAAGTTCCCTAATCACGTCTGCCTCATTACACATCACCAAATCCAGAATTGTCTGTTCCCTAGTAGGCTCTGTCACAAGCTGCTCCAAAAACCCATCTCTTAGACATTCCACAAATTCCATTTCTTGGGATCCACTACCAACCTGATTTTCCCAGTCCACCTGCATATTGAAGTCCCCCATGATTATTGTAATATTGCCTTTTTTACATGCCTTTTCTATCTCCTGATTTATTTTCTGCCCCACATCCTGACTACTGCTAGGGGGCCTGAACATAACTCCCATCAGGGTCTTTTTACCTTTGCAATTCCTCAACTCTACCCACAGAGATTCTATGCCTTCTGATTCTATATCGCTCCTTGCTATCGATTTAACTTCATTCCTTACTAACAATGCAACCCCGCCCCCTTTGCCCATCTGCCTGTCTTTTCGATAGGACATATATCCTTGGATATTTATTTCCCAGCCCTGATCCCCTTGCAGCCACGTCTCTGTGATGCCCACAACATTGTACCGGTCAATTTCAATGTGCGCAACAAGCTCATTTACCTTGTTCCGTATACTGCGCGCATTTAGGTACAACACCCTCAATCCTGCATTGGCCACCTCCCTTTTCACACTCTTCTCTGTCACTGTACCCTGTACTGTGGCACTTTTTGATTTTTGACTATGGCTTCTTTGATTTTTGACTATGGCGAACCGCATGGTTCGGTTGGAGCAGCAATTGGATGCACTTAGGAGCATGCAGGTGGCGGAAAGCGTCATAGATCGCAGTTATGTAAATGTGGTCACACCCAAGGTGCAGGCAGAGAAATGGGTGACCACCAGAAAGGGCAGACAGTCAGTGCAGGAATACCCTGTGGTTGTCCCTCTCTCGAACAGATATACCCCTTTGGATACTGTCGGGGGGGATAGCCTATCAGGGGAAAACAGCAGCAGCCAGAGCAGTGGCACCACGGCTGGCTCTGATGTTCAGAAGGGAGGGTCAAAGCGCAGAAGAGTAATAGTAATAGGGGACTCTATAGTCAGGGGCACAGATAGGCGCTTCTGTGGACGTGAAAGAGACTCCAGGATGGTATGTTGCCTCCCTGGTGCCAGGGTCCAGGATGTCTCCGAACGGGTAGAGGGAATCCTGAAGGGGGAGGGCAAACAGGCAGAGGTCGTTGTACATATTGGTACTAACGACATAGGCAGGAAGGGGCAGGAGGTCCTGCAGCAGGAGTTCAGGGAGCTAGGCAGAAAGTTAAAAGACAGGACCTCGAGGGTTGTAATCTCGGGATTACTCCCTGTGCCACGTGCCAGTGAGGCTAGAAATAGGAAGATAGAGCAGACAAACACGTGGCTAAACAGCTGGTGTAGGAGGGAGGGTTTCCGTTATCTGGACCACTGGGAGCTCTTCCGGGGCAGGTGTGACCTGTATAAGATGGACGGGTTGCATCTAAACCGGAGAGGCATAAATATCCTGGCCGCGAGGTTTGCTAGTGTCACACGGGAGGGTTTAAACTAGTATGGCAGGGGGGTGGGCAAGGGAGCAATAGGTCAGAAGGTGAGAGCATTGAGGGAGAACTAGGGAATAGGGACAGTGTGGCTCTGAGGCAGAGCAGACGGGGAGAAGTTGCTGAACACAGCGGGTCTGGTGGCCTGAAGTGCATATGTTTTAATGCAAGGAGCATTACGGGTAAGGCAGATGAACTTAGAGCTTGGATTACTACTTGGAACTATGATGTTGTTGCCATTACAGAGACCTGGTTGAGGGAAGGGCAGGATTGGCAGCTCAACGTTCCAGGATTTAGATGTTTCAGGCGGGATAGAGGGGGATGTAAAAGGGGAGGCGGAGTTGCGCTACTTGTTCGGGAGAATATCACAGCTATACTGCGAGAGGACACCTCCAAGGGCAGTGAGGCTATATGGGTAGAAATCAGGAATAAGAAGGGTGCAGTCACAATGTTGGGGGTATACTACAGGCCTCCCAACAGCCAGCGGGAGATGGAGGAGCAGATAGGTAGACAGATTTTGGAAAAGAGTAAAAACAACAGGGTTGTGGTGATGGGAGACTTCAACTTCCCCAATATTGACTGGGACTCACCTAGTGCCAGGGGCTTAGACGGGGCGGAGTTTGTAAGGAGCATCCAGGAGGGCTTCTTAAAACAATATGTAAACAGTCCAACTAGGGAAGGGGTGGTACTGGACCTGGTATTGGGGAATGAGCCCGGCCAGGTGGTAGATGTTTCAGTAGGGGAGCATTTCGGTAACAGTGACCACAATTCAGTAAGTTTTAAAGTACTGGTGGACAAGGATAAGAGTGGTCCGAGGATGAATGTGCTAAATTGGGGGAAGGCTAATTATAACAATATTAGGCGGGAACTGAAGAACATAGATTGGGGGCGGATGTTTGAGGGCAAATCAACATCTGACATGTGGGAGGCTTTCAAGTGTCAGTTGAAAGGAATACAGGACAGGCATGTTCCTGTGAGGAAGAAAGATAAATACGGCAATTTTCGGGAACCTTGGATGACGAGTGATATTGTAGGCCTCGTCAAAAAGAAAAAGGAGGCATTTGTCAGGGCTAAAAGGCTGGGAACAGACGAAGCCTGTGTGGCATATAAGGAAAGTAGGAAGGAACTTAAGCAAGGAGTCAGGAGGGCTAGAAGGGGTCATGAAAAGTCATTGGCAAATAGGGTTAAGGAAAATCCCAAGGCTTTTTACACGTACATAAAAAGCAAGAGGGTAGCCAGGGAAAGGGTTGGCCCACTGAAGGATAGGCAAGGGAATCTATGTGTGGAGCCAGAGGAAATGGGCGAGGTACTAAATGAATACTTTGCATCAGTATTCACCAAAGAGAAGGAATTGGTAGATGTTGAGTCTGGAGAAGGGGGTGTAGATAGCCTGGGTCACATTGTGATCCAAAAAGACGAGGTGTTGGGTGTCTTAAAAAATATTAAGGTAGATAAGTCCCCAGGGCCGGATGGGATCTACCCCAGAATACTGAAGGAGGCTGGAGAGGAAATTGCTGAGGCCTTGACAGAAATCTTTGGATCCTCGCTGTCTTCAGGGGATGTCCCGGAGGACTGGAGAATAGCCAATGTTGTTCCTCTGTTTAAGAAGGGTAGCAAGGATAATCCCGGGAACTACAGGCCGGTGAGCCTTACTTCAGTGGTAGGGAAATTACTGGAGAGAATTCTTCGAGACAGGATCTACTCCCATTTGGAAGCAATTGGACGTATTAGTGAGAGGCAGCACGGTTTTGTGAAGGGAAGGTCGTGTCTCACTAACTTGATAGAGTTTTTCGAGGAGGTCACTAAGATGATTGATGCAGGTAGGGCAGTAGATGTTGTCTATATGGTCTTCACTAAGGCCTTTGACAAGGTCCCTCATGGTAGACTAGTACAAAAGGTGAAGTCACACGGGATCAGGGGTGAACTGGCAAGGTGGATACAAACTGGCTAGGCCATAGAACGCAGAGTGTAGCAATGGAGGGATGCTTTTCTCATTGGAGGGCTGTGACCAGTGGTGTTCCACAGGGATCAGTGCTGGGACCTTTGCTCTTTGTAATATATATAAATGATTTGGAGGAAAATGTAACTGGTCTGATTAGTAAGTTTGCAGACGACACAAAGGTTGGTGGAATTGCGGATAGCGATGAGGACTGTCTGAGGATACAGCAGGATTTAGATTGTCTGGAGACTTGGGCGGAGAGATGGCAGATGGAGTTTAATCCGGACAAATGTGAGGTAATGCATTTTGGAAGGGCTAATGCAGGTAGGGAATATACAGTGAATGGTAGAACCCTCAAGAGTATTGAAAGTCAAAGAGATCTAGGAGTACAGGTCCACAGGTCATTGAAAGGGGCAACACAGGTGGAGAAGGTAGTCAAGAAGGCATACAGCATGCTTGCCTTCATTGGCCGGGGCATTGAGTATAAGAATTGGCAAGTCATGTTGCAGCTGTATAGAACCTTAGTTAGGCCACACTTGGAGTATAGTGTTCAATTCTGGTCGCCACACTACCAGAAGGATGTGGAGGCTTTAGAGAGGGTGCAGAAGAGATTACCAGAATGTTGCCTGGTATGGAGGGCATAAGCTATGAGGAGCGATTGAATAAACTCGGTTTGTTCTCACTGGAACGAAGGAGGTTGAGGGGCGACCTGATAGAGGTATACAAAATTATGAGGGGCATAGACAGAGTGGATAGTCAGAGGCTTTTCCCCAGGGTAGAGGGGTCAATTACTAGGGGGCATAGGTTTAAGGTGAGAGGGGCAAAGTTTAGAGTAGATGTACGAGGCAAGTTTTTTACGCAGAGGGTAGTGGGTGCCTGGAACTCACTACCGGAGGAGGTAGTGGAAGCAGGGACGATAGGGACATTTAAGGGGCATCTTGACAAATATATGAATAGGATGGGAATAGAAGGATACGGACCCAGGAAGTGTAGAAGATTGTAGTTTAGTCGGGCAGTATGGTCGGCACGGGCTTGGAGGGCCGAAGGGCCTGTTCCTGTGCTGTACATTTCTTTGTTCTTTGTTCTCTGCCTTGCACTTTCCCCCTTACTGCTTTTTTTTTCTGGCCCTGTTTTACTTCCCTCCAACATCCTACATTGGATCCCATCCCCCTGCCACATTAGTTTAAACCCTCCGCAACAGCTCTAGCAAACCCCCCCGAGGACATCGGTTCCAGTGCTGCCCAGGTACAGACTGTCCGGTTTGTACTGATCCCACCACCCCCAGAACCGGTTCCAATGCCCCACAAATTTGAATCCTCCCTCTTATACCATCTCTCGAGCCACACATTCATCCTATCTATCCTGACATTCCTACTCTGACTAGCTCGTGGCACTGGTAGCAATCCTGAGATTAATACCTTTGAGGTCCTACTTTTTAGTTTAACTCTTAACTCCCTGAACTCAGCTTGTAGGACCTCATCCCGTTTTTTACCTATATCGTTGGTGCCTCTGTGCACCACAACAGCTGGCTGTTCACCCCCCCCCCCCCCCCCCCCCCCCAGAATGTCCTGCAGCCGCTCCGAGACATCTTTGACCCTTGCACCAGGGAGGTCTTGATTGCGTCCGCAGAACCGCCTGTCTATTTCCCTTACGATTGAGTCCCCTATCACTATAGCCCTGCCATTCTTCTTCCTGCCCTGCTACGTAGCAGAGCCAGCCACGGTGCCATGAATCTGGCTGCTGCTGCCTTCCCCTGGTGATCCATCTCCCTCAACAGTATCCAAAGTGGTATATCTGTTTTGCAGGGAGATGACTGCAGGGGACATCTGCACTACTTTCCTACTCTTGCTCTGTCTTTTGGCCAACCATTTTCTATCTCCCTCAGCAACTTTCACCTGCAGTGTGACCAACTCGCTAAACGTACTATCCACGACGTCCTCAGCATCGCGGATGCTCCAAAGTGAGTCCATCCGCAGCTCCAGAGCCGTCAAGCTGTCTAACAGGAGCTGCAACTGGACAGACTTCTTGCATGTGAAGGAGCCAGGGTCAGTGGAGGTGTCCCGGAGCTCCCACATCGCACACAAGGAGCATGACACGGGTCTGGGATCTCCTGCCGTGCCTTAAACGTTAGGTTAACTTTTACAACTACAATTCCAAAAAACGAAAAAATAAATAAATAGACAAATGAAAAGAAAATCCCCCCCCCCCCCCCCCACCTGCTTTTCGATCAAAGTAGCTTAAGGTGACTGACACTTAACTGCCAACCAGTTATGTGAGTGGGTGGGGCAGCCCCCTGTTAACCTTCACTGCACAATATATCAGCAACATCTTTAGCAGTTGCTTTTGGACCGTTCTTCATTGTTTGAAAGTTGATTCGTGCTCATAAAATTATAGAAATGAATACCGAAAGAGGGCATTCAGCTCTTATACACACTGTCTGCTTTTTTAAATAATTAGGAGTTACTCATGGTGCAATGCCTTGTTATCTTGTTTCCTCACAGTTGAGTATGCTGAGGATATCCCCCTCGATGGGTCACACATTAGATATGAACACATCCCTGCGCCACCTGCTTTTCCTACTGGAGTACTGCATGGTGACTGGTTACGATTGGTGGGACATCCTCTTGCATGTGCAGCCTAACATGGTGCAAAACCTAGTGGAGAAATTACATGAGGAATATACACGCCAGAATCAGGCTTTGCAACAGGTAAAGGATTAATGGAATATCAGTGTGTGCTGGTTAGAAACCTGTCTCTGGAATACCCGCTTGTTTCTGCATTGATTATGGTTTGGTTTTTGCTAGTTATTAAACCTGTAAGTACAAACACAAGCCTAGATTGACTCAATGGACAGAATTCTTCTAACCTTCTCTGACGGGTTTGTGGTGGGCGGGCGAACACAGAATTTGGCAGAAGCCAAATAGTCAAAAATCCGCTGGTGTAAACCATGTTGCATTTCTCCCAAAAGCGGATTGGACTTCCCAATGCCAGGTGGCGAAAATGTCATTTGCATCTCATGAATGCTCATTAAAGCAGCCAGCATCCTATCCGATCTTTCAATCTTGAGTCATGACAGCCGGAAATTACATCAACATCAAACCCAATTGCTAATGAGTGGCGTGCACAAGGCGAATCTCAGTTCGCCAGAGACTTCAGTGTGAGTGCAACAACTTTGGACAGAACAACATGCAGAAGGCCAAGGAGGTGGATGAGGACAACTAACAATGGAAGGCAGAGGGAAGACTATGGGGAGGGAAGCTGGACCACGACACGGCTGCATGAAAATCTCACAAAAAGGGGGTCATAAGGGATACCACATCCTTTACTGGAAGAGGATGCATGAATATTCCAGTTGCGTTGGGTAGAGGTCCAAGCGGGGCATGGGAGCCTCCCAGGTGATGGGCTCAGGCGGAGGGTGTTTGAATCAGGGAACAGACTTTTTCTTGAGGCTGCTAGCCTCTTTCCTCTGGGTTGCTGACATCCTGCAGGGTCTGGTGAAGTCAGGTGGACTGGAGAGAGTGATACGTGTGTGCTGGACTGGTGTATAAATATGATGCTGGGAACTTCGAACCTGCCAGCTGACGGTGGGAGGACAAATAAGCTGCTGGACCACCAGATGACTCGGAGGAGAACACGCTTGTGCATAATCAATGAGGTTCCAAGCTCCGAATCGTTATTCTGGTTGGTGAGACAGGAGCCGTCGCCACTGAATTTAGTCTCAATGGGAGAATTCCGTCCTACCTTACTGACAAAGTGCAAGGTCTTGGAAAACTGCTCAACATGGAGTGTGGCTAAAGGACAGAATTAAGAATGGTTTAGCAGTTCTGCAACTTCCTGTAGCCCTGGCAAATCAGTTGGTTTTGACAGTTTTGAATCTTGTATGTGTTCACTAATCTTCTCCGTGGTGCTGATTAATATTTAAACATCTTAATTAGAAGGGAAAAATTAGGAGAGATTTAATCGAGAAAATCCTAGATATGGATTCAGATATTTAAAACCATGCTTGCTACAATTGTTAAATACTATGTTGAGCCCAACAGGCGGTGAAGGCTTGGGTCACTGTCTGTGCGGAGTCTGCATGTACTCCCCGTGTCTGCATGGGTTTGCTCCCGGGTGCTCCGGTTTCCTCCCACAGCTCAAAGATGTGCAGGTTAGCTGGATTGGCCATGCTAAATTGCCCTTCGTGTCCAAAAAGGTTAAGTGGGTTACTGGGTTATGGGGATAGGGTGGAGGTGTGGGTTTAAGTGGGGTGCTCGTATCAAGGGCTGGTGCAGACTCAATGGACCGAATGGCCTCCTTCTGCACTGTAAATTCCATGATCTAAGTACTACGACTGCTAGGGTGCTGTTCTTTGAGCTTAAATTGCACTCTCTTGGAATGTTGACGGAGACTGAGGATAGGATACAAGGTGGAGAATTAAAATGACAGGCAACCAGAAACTGAGCCATGCTGGCAGACTGAAACATAGGAACATAAGAATAAAGAGCAGAAGTAGGCAATTCAGCGCTTCGAGCCTGCTCTGCTGTTCAATCAGATCATGACTGATCTCTTCCTGGTGTCGAATCCTCTGCAATGGCAATGTTGCACAAAGCAATTACTCATCTGTATTTGCTCATCCCAGTGTAGAGGAGATTAATACTGTATACAAAATTGAAGTGCCAGTAAACCACTGTTTCACCTGGAAGGAGTGCATGGGGCCTTGAACAAAGTGAACCATATCATGGTTCTGGGAGGGAGGGAAAGGGCTGACAGTATGTGTGTGAAATGGAACAGGTATGACCCGGGGCCTTGACAGCTAATGTGGGGGCTACCCTTCATTCGAAGGGCTCCACTTCCACCCCACCAGCCTCTAAATGTAACAGATCATTCTCTGTCCTTTTAGTCACCAGTGTGATGTCACCACAAAACGCATCTTCCTATCCCTCTTTCAGTATTGCAAAGGGATCATTCCCTCTGTGACACCCTGGTGCACACCATGCCCCTAACATGCTCTCCATGCAAATACAGGAAATGCAACATTGCCCTTTTACCTCCTTACTGAAATTCATTGCGTGTACTTTTTTCAATCTAGCATACCACTTTGTGGAACATCTCTTCAGCCTGAAAGTGTAACCTAAATTTCTGGTCATCTGTCATTTTAATTCTCTACATCTTACCTCCCACTCTGCCCTTGGGCTCTTGCAGTTTTCCAGTGAAGTTCAACATAAGCTTAGAACCAACATTTATCTTTCAAATACGTAATTTACAATCTTCTGGACTCAACATTGAGTTCAGCAATTTTAGGTCATAACCTCTGCCGCCATGCTGTTGTCTTTCTCCTTGCTGGTTTGTATTTTTTTCTCTTGAACCATTTTGTCATTTAATCACTTCTGCCCTCCACCATCTCACAGACCTTTTGTTGTTTTTCCTACTCCATCCCTTGTCATTTGCTCAAAACCAATGGCATCTCTAACTCTTCCCAGTCCTGATAAAATCTTGTTCTGAAACATGAGCTAATTTCTTTCTCCACAGATATTGGAACATTTCCAGCATTTTCCACTTTTATATGATTTTCTGGTCATTTATTTCATTGCTACTCAGAAGTTATTTTTAAATTTATTCTTTTTTGGCATTACTGGCAAAGTTTAAATTTGTTGCCTATCCCTAATTGTCCTTGATCTGAGTGGCTCCCTAGGTCATTTCAGAGGGCAGTTAAGATTCAATCACATTATTGAGGGTATGGAGTCACATAGAGGCCAGCCGCCAGACCAGGTAAAGATGACAGATTTCTTTCCCTGAAGGTGTGATCGGAGGAGGGAACCAGATTGGTTTTTACAGTTTTACAGCGTTCAATTTCAAATTTTAGTCATTGAATTTAAATTCCACAGCTGTCTTGGTGGGATTTGAACCCATGACCCCAGAGCATTAACCCTGAGCTCTTGGCCAGTTCAGCGACAATACCACTACGTCACCGTCTCCCATTACAAATTGGTTGTCATGTTTCCTCCATTACAGCAATGACTATATTTCAAAAATACTTCATTGGTTATAAAGCATTTTGGGATTGGGTTGTGGGAGGGACTATGTGTGTGTATGTATATATATATATATATATATATATATATATTTTTTTTTTTTTTTTTTTTTTTCTCACAGAATTTACAGTGCAGAAGGAGGCCATTCGGCCCATTGAGTCTGCACCGGCTCTTGGAAAGAGCACCCTATCCCCGTAACCCCACCTAAACGTTTTGGACACTAAGGGCAATTTTTCATGGTCAATCCACCTAACCTGCACATCTTTGGACTGTGGGAGGAAACCGGAGCACCCGGAGGAAACCCACGCAGACACGGGGAGAACGTGCACATTCCGCACAGACAGTGGCCCAAGCCGGGAATCGAACCTGGGACCCTGGAGCTGTGAAGCAACTGTGCTGACCACTGTGCTACCGTGCTGCCCTGATGAATATATATTACAAGTTTCTCAGTCATTTCGGTTTGGGGTTTGGAGCGTATCAAAATACTTAGCTGCTGCAGTTTTTCTGGCTGAGTTGAGAAATTAATGCCAGCAATTCTTTGTATATGCCAAATGCTTTTTTGCACATCATACACTAAGTAATGACATTGTTAGAGAGTACAGCTGTACCCTGGTTGCTGAAGATCAATTTTTTGGGGCGATGTTCTGTAACATTCTGTTCATAGACCTTTGTCATCCAACTTTCCTGAAATGATGTCTTGAGAGAACAGTTAGTTTTGCCTGATTTATTACACTGTTTCCTTTCTTGGTGACTTGATGGTATTCTTTCTGTGCATATTTAAATTACTTTATTTCCTTTGATTAAGGTTCTGTCTACACGAATTGTTGCCATGAAAGCATCTTTGTGTAAGCTGTCAACCAACACATTGGCAAGAGCTTGTGATTTCCATGCAAAACTACTGTTGATAGCAATTGGTTCTACACTTAAATCCCTCCTTCGACCACACCTGCTCAACACACCAGACAAGAGCCCTGGAGAGCGACTAACTGAGATCTGTTGTAAAAACACCGACACTGGTATGTGACTGATTTGTGTGGTGCCAGTAATGAAAACACAATAAAATAACTTTTATTAAAGCCTTAGGATTTGTTGGAGGGAAGAAATACTCAGAGTCTGTTCTCGACCGCGTGGAGTTGCAAAAGTTGCGTTTATTTGGAATTGCTGTGTGCACACAGGAGTGGCAAGTACTGCTGCTAGCTTTAGTTTGCAAAAGTCAACTCTGATCACAGTCAGAATTACACACATATATTTAAGGTTCTTTCAGATTTACAAGTAGGCATTGACATCATAATTCAGTCGGAACAATACAAGGTGATCAGTATGCATATTTTCTAGTCCCTTTAATGGGAAAACTATCCGCTAATACAATGCTTCTTTACAATCTCCTGAATTCTGTTCAACATATTTCCTTTACCCTGAACTTCTGATGGGGTGTTCATGTGTTTTTATCCTCTGCACTGGGCTGGACAATGAATCTGCTACAGACAGGCTTGAGCCATGATTTCTGTGACGTGCGTCCTCTTTCTTATCCTAATGCCCTGTGAGATGATTGAATTATCTCCAGTGCAGGTGACCTTTCTTTAAGGTCCAACATTTTAACCCCTTGCCTGCTGGTTTTTCCCTTGACCTGTGCTGTTATAATACTTGAGACATCTTTATTATTACTTATATCAATTCTGACACACATAGCAATTTCTTCCGCTAACAGGATTCTTCAATTTAGACATTGCTGCAAATGTTTTCAAGTTTGCACTATAGATTGCAGATGTTTTTAAATGCAAGAATAGTTCTCACATTCTGACTTTCATTGTTCCAGCTATTTTCAAAGTGCAAATGTCATCTTTTATTTCCCAAATTCCATATTACTATGTCTATGTAAAATCCAGATAAGGCAGAACTGGAATCATTGCTTAAATCCTGTTTATTCTTCATTGCTGCTGAATATCTTAACTAATTTCCCGATCGTAAGATAGCACCAAACAGTTTGTAGACATGTTAGAGCGGTATCATCGCATTCCCAGCACATTGCTGCAGGTGTTCATCAGGTAGTGTCCTAGGCCTAGTCATCTCCACTAGTTTTATCAGTCAACCTCCCACCATCAAATGGTCATAAATGGGCTGTTCAGTACCATTCACAACTCCCCAGATACTGAAACAGCCCATGTGGCAAGACTTTCAGCCTTGAGGTGATAGGTGGCAAATGACATTCATGCACCCAAGTGGCAGGCAATGATCATCTTCAACAAGAGAGAATCTAACCATCTCTCCTTGACATTCAATGGTATTATCATTGTTGAATCCGTCACTATCAACATCCTGGGGAGAATTACCATTGACCAGAATAGAATCATAGAATTTACAGGGCAGAAGGAGGCCATTCGGCCTATCGAGTCTGCACCGGCCCTTGGAAAGAGCACCCAACTTAATGCTAGGATGTTACTAAGAGTGAGGGACTCTTGTGGAGGGATTGCAAAAGCTGGAATTATTGTTCTAGAGCAAAGAAGGTTGAGATGAGATTTGAAAAAATCGTTGAAATTCATGAAGTTTAGCTAGAACCAATAAATTCCATTGGCATCAGGGTTGATAATCAGAGGACACAAATTTTGATAAAAGTGAATTACTGCGGATGCTGGAATCTGAAACCAAAAAGAAAATGCTGGAAAATCTCAGCAGGTCTGGCAGCATCTGGAGGGAGAGATAAGAGCTAACGTTTCGAGTCCAGATGACCCTTTTGCAGCATTTTCTTTTTGGACACAAGTTTTGAGGTCACTGTCAAAATAACATCATGTTGACATCGAAAAGGAGGAGGTATTGAGTCTTTTAAAAGACATTAAGGTAGATAAGTCTCCTGGGCTGGATGGGATTTACCCCAGAATACTGAGAAGCACGGAAGGAAATTGCTGGGGCCTTGACGGACATCTTTGTATCCTCATTGGCTACAGGCGAAATCCCAGAGGACTGGAGAATAGCTTATGTGGTACCGCTGTTTAATAATCTGAAGAAAGGTAGCAGGGGTAATCCTGGAAACTATAGGCCGGTGAGCCTCACGTCGGCAGTAAGTAAATTATTGGAGAGATTTCTCAGGGACAGGATTTGTATCCATTTGGAAACAAATGGACTCGTAAGCGATAAACAAAATGATTTTGTGAAAGGTAGGTCGTGCCTCCCTAACTTGATTGAATTTTTTGAGGAGGTGACAAAGATGATTGGTATGGGGAGGGCGGTGGATATTGTTTACATGGACTCCAGTAAAGCCTTTGACAAGCTGCCTCATGGCAAACTGGTACAAAAGGTGAAGTCACATGGGATCAGAGGTGAGGTGGTAAGATGGATACAGAACTGGCTGTCACGCAAGTAGAAGGGTGTTTTTCTGAATGGAAGGTTGTGACTAGTGGTGTTCCACAGGGATCTGTGCTTGACCCTCTGGTGTTTGTGGTGTACATAAACAACTTGGAGGAAAATGTAGCCGGTCTGATTAGTAAGTTTGCGGATGACACCAAGGCTGGTGGAGTGACAGATAGTGTTGAGGATTGTCAGAAGATACAGCAGACATAGATCGGTTGAAGACTTAGGCAGAGAAATGGCAAATGGAGTTTAATCTGGACAAATGTGAGGTAATGCATTTTGGTAGGTCTAACATAGCGGGGAAATGTACCGTAAATGGCAAAACTTGGTAATATAGAAAGTCAGAGAGATCTAGGCGTGCAAGTCCACAGATCTTTGCAGGTCGCAACACAAGTGGACAAGGTAGTCAAGAAAGCAGATGGAATGCTTGCCTTCATTGGACGGGACATAGAGTATAAAAACTGGCAAGTCATTCTACAGTTATATAGAACCTCTGTAAGGCTGCACTTGCAATATTGTGCACAATTCTGGTCGCCACACTACCAGAAGGATGTGGAGGCTTTGGAGAGGGTGCAGAGGAGGTTTACCAGGATGTTGCCTGGTCTGGAGGGTGTTAGCTATGTGGGGAGGCTGTATGGACTTGGACTGTTATCATTAGAAAGACGGAGGTTGAGGGGTGACCTGATAGAGGTCTACAAGATTACGAGGGGCACTCTTTCCCAGGGTGGAGGGGTCAGTCACGAGGGGGCATAGGTTTAAGATCCGTGGGGCGAAATTTAGAGGAGATGTGCGAGGCAGGTTTTTACGCAGAGGGTAGTGAGTGCCTGGAACACGTTGCCAGGCGAGGTTGTGGAAGCAGATACATTAACGGCGTTCAAAAGGCATCTCGACAAACATGTGGATGAGATGGGTATAGAGGGATATGGAACAAGGAAGTGCTGTGGGTTTTGGCAAAGGTTGTGTGCTGCACGGTAGCACAAGTGGATAGCACTGTGGCTTAACAGCGCCAGGATCCCAGGTTCGATTCCCCGCTGGGTCACTGCCTGTGCGGAGTCTGCACGTTCTCCCTGTGTCTGCGTGGGTTTCCTCCGGGTGCTCCGGTTTCCTCCCACAGTCCAAAGATGTGCAGGTTAGGTGGATTGGCCATGATAAATTGCCCTTAGTGACCAAAAAGGTTAGGAGGGGTTATTGGGTGACGGGGATAGGGTGGAAGTGAGGGCTTAAGTGGGTCGGTGCAGACTCGATGGGCCGAATGGCCTCCTTCTGCACTGTATGTTCTATGTTAGTATTATGACCAGTACAGGCTTGGAGGGCCGAAGGGCCTGTTCCTGTGCTGTATTGTTCTTTGTTCTTTATAACCAGCCTTGAAATGAGGAAATACTTTTCTACACAAGTTGTCATTTTGAATGCATTACCTGAAAGGGTGGTAGAAGCAGATTCAATAGTATCATAGAAATATAATTTTGAAGAGGGAAAAATAACACGGCTATGGCAAAGAGCAGAGGACACTGTGATTAATTGGATAGTACGTGTGAAGAGTCAGTGTAGGCTGAATGGTGGTTTCTGTGCAGTAATATTTGTTACAATGCTGTTTGGGACCATTAACATTTAAAGAAGAAGTCTGAATACCCAGCAATTCATACACACAACTTTGTGACTGGATTTCACATTTGTGTAAAACAAATTTCATATCAAAAGGAATTAAAGTGAGCACTATGAACTTAGCTAATGCAAATGATGAGCTCAGTTTTATTTTTATTTGCCCCAAGAATTTGCTTATAAGTTACAATAACCTGAAGGTGCATTGACTTCACTGGAGACCAACTCAAAGGTACTTCACAGCCCTCTGCAAGTCAGCTTAATTCTCCTTGATGGTCCAGATCACCTCTGTGGTAAGATCCTATGGGGGTCCTCCCATTAGGTTTTTAACTTAAGTGACCCTGCACCTTTATCATTACTGACCACAAGACTGTGGGTGCCTTAGTTCCTTCAATGGGTCACTGGCCTTTACCCAACTGCCTTGTCATAGCTTTTCAAGCTAACTGCGCTGATTGCATCTGTTACAATGCTCTATGAGGATCACTGCAGATTCTTACACAACCTGTACGTCAGAGCAAATCTTCCAGCTACTTTTTTCTCATGAAATTGTTATGATCTCGTCAATTTCCCAATGACAGACATTAAGCTAACTGACCTGTAGTTCCGTCTTTCTGTCTGCCGCCTCTTTGAACAAAGGAGTCACATTTATCCAGCAGAGGGCAGCAGAGCGGAGCCGCTGATTGGCCGCTGCGGGGAAAATTTGCATCAGTGCATTGCGGTCACTGTATCCAGAAGGTGGTTTGTGGAGGAGCTGTTGTCAAGTGATAGTTAAACCCCAAACACTTCTTCAGTGTTTCCCTCCCTACCTCCTCCTCTAACCAAAAAAACAACAATCACTGTAAGGATCCCAGCCGAGTAAAGATCAAGAGGGAGACTCGAGGGCAGGTAGAAGTAGAAAGAAGTTGAACCGTGACATCACAGCCAGCAGGTAAGTGATTGGCTGGTGACTGGTAAGTAGTTTTTCTTTTCCCGGAGGTGTGTGGATAAGGTAAGGTTTTTCTATTTCTATTTTTTTTTTTTAAATCGTGTGATTGGTCGTTTTTCTTTTTTTTTCTCCCCTTTTTCATTTATCTATTATTTGATATTATAGTTAGACTAAGTTAAATTTAAGATTAAAAATGGCAGGAGATCTCAGACCCGTGTTATGCTCCTCTTGCTCAATGTGGGAGCTCAGGGACGTGGCTGATGTCCCTGGCACCTTCACATGCGGGAAGTGTGTCCAGCCTCAGCTCTTGTTAGACCGCATGACGGCTCTGGAGCTGCGGATGGACTCACTTTGGAGCATCTGCGATGCTGAGGAGGTCGTGGATAGCACGTTTAGCGAATTGGTCACACCACAGATTAGGATTGCTGAGGGAGAAAGGGAACAGGTGACCAAAAGGCAGAGAAAAAGCAGGAAGGCAGTGCAGGTGTCCCTTGCGGTCATCTCCCTCCAAAACAGGTATACCGTTTTGGATACTGTTGGGGGAGATGGCTCACCAGGGGAAGGCAGCAGTAGCCAGGTTCATGGCACCTTGGCTGGCTCTGCTGTACAGAAGGGTGGGAAAAAGAGTGGAAGGGCTATAGTCATAGGGGATTCAATTGTAAGGGGAGTAGATAGGCGGTTCTGTGGTCGAAAACGAGACTCCCGAATGGTATGTTGCCTCCCAGGTGCACGGGTCAGGGATGTCTCCGATTGGCTGCAGAACATTCTGAAGGGGGAGGGTGAACAGCCAGTTGTCGTGGTGCATATAGGCACCAATGATATAGGTAAAAAACGGGATGAGGTCCTACAAGCAGAATTTAGGGAGTTAGGAGCTAAGTTTAAAAAGTCGGACCTCAGAGGTAGTAATCTCAGGATTGCTACCAGTGTCAAGTGGTAGTCAAAGTAGAAATGAAAGAATAGGCAGGATGAATGCGTGGCTTGAGAGATGGTGCAGGAGGGAGGGGTTCAGATTTTTGGGACGTTGGGACCGGTTCTGGGAGAGGTGGGACTACTACAAATTGGATGGTCTACACCTGGGCCGGACTGGAACCAATGTCCTTGGGGGTACTTTTGCTAACGCCGTTGGGGAGGGTTTAAACTAATGTGGCAGGGGGGTGGGAACCAAATGAGGAGGTTAGTGGACAGTAAGGAGGTAGTAACTAAAGCCTGAAAGGAACTAGATCAGGAAGTCAACGTGACTAAGGGGAAGAGCAGGCAGGGAGCAGATGATGAACGCAAAGGGACTGGTGGTCTGAGGTGCATTTGTTTTAATGCAAGAAGTGTAGTAGGTAAGGCAGATTAACTTGGGTCTTGGATTAGTACCTGGAAGTATGATATTGCTATTACTGAGACTTGGTTGAGGGAAGGGCATGATTGGCAACTAAATATCCCAGGATAGCGATGCTTCAGGCGGGATTGAGAGGGAGGTAAAAGGGGTGGAGGAGTTGCATTACTGGTCAGAGAGAATATCACAGCTGTGCTGAAGGAGGGCACTATGGAGGACTCGAGCAGTGAGGCAATATGGGCAGAGCTCAGAAATAGGAAGGGTGTGGTAACAATGTTGGGGCTGTACTACAGACCTCCCAACAGCGAGCGTGAGATAGAGTTACAAATATGTAAACAGATTATGGGAAGCTGTAGGAGCAACAGGGTGGTGATAGGAGATTTAAATTTTCCCAATATTGACTGGGATACACTTAGTGTCAGAGGTCTAGATGGAGCAGAATTTGTAAGGAGCATCCAGGAGGGTTTTCGAGAGCAGTATGTAAATAGTCCAACTCGGGAAGGGGCCATACTGGACCTGGTATTGGGGAATGATCCTGGCCAGGTGGTTGAAGTTTCAGTCGGTGATTACTTTGGGAATAGCGATCACAATTCCGTAAGTTTTAGAATACTCACGGGCAAAGACGAGAGTGGTCCTAAAGGAAGAGTGCTAAATTGGGGAAAGGCCAAGTATAACAAAATTCGTCAGGAGCTGGGGAATGTGGATTGGGAGCAGCTGTTTAAGGGTAAATCCACATTTGAAATGTGGGAGTCTTTTAAGGAAAGGTTGATTAGAGTGCAGGACAGACATGTCACTGTGAAAATGAGGGATCGAAATGGCAAGATTAGGGAACCATTGATGACGGGTGAAATTGTGAGACTAGCTAAGAGGAAAAAGGAAATCTAGGCGACTGAAGACAGACGAAGCTTTGGAAGAATATCGGGAGTGTAGGACCAATCTGAAACGAATCAAGAGGGCTAAAAGGAGCCACGAAATATCTTTAGCGAATAGGGTTAAGGAAAATCCCAAAGCCTTTTATTCATATATAAGGAACAAGAGAGTAACTATAGAAAGGGTTGGCCCACTCTAGGACAATTGAGGAAAGTTATGCGTGGCGTCAGAGAAAATGAGTGAGATTCTTAACGAGTACTTTGCATCGGTGAGGAGAAGGACATGACGGATGTTGAGGTTAGGGATAGATGTTTGATTACTCTAGGTCAAGTCGGCATAAGGAGGGAGGATATGTTGGGTATTCTAAAAGGCATTAAGGTGGACAAGTCCCCAGGTCTGGATGGGATCTATCCCAGGTTACTGAGGGAAGTGAGAGAAGAAAAAGATAACAGATATCTTTGCAGCATCCTTGAACACGGGTGAGGTACCGGAGGACTGGAGAATTGCTAATGTCCCCTTGTTTAAGAAGGGTAGCAGGCATAATGCAGGTAATTATAGACCGGTGAGCCTGACGTCAGTGGTAGGGAAGCTGCTGGAGAAGATACTGAGGGATAGGATCTATTCCCATTTGGAAGAAAATGGGCTTATCAGTGAAAGGCAACATGGTTTTGTGCAGGGAAGGTCATGTCTTACCAACTTAATAGAATCCTTTGAGGAAGTGACAAAGTTGATTGATAAGGGAAGGGCTGTAGATGTCATATACATGGACTTCAGTAAGGCATTTGATAAGGTTCTCCATGGTAGGCTGATGGAGAAAGTGAAGTCTCATGGGGTCCAGGGTGTACTAGCTAGATGGATAAAGAACTGGCTGGGCAACAGGAGACAGAGAGTAGTAGTGGAAGGGAGTTTCTCAAAATGGAGAACTGTGACCAGTGGTGTTCCACAGGAATCCGTGCTGGGACCACTGTTGTTTGTGATATACATAAATGATCTGGAGGAAGGTATACGTGTTCTGATTAGCAAGTTTGCAGATGACACTAAGATTGGTGGAGTAGCAGATAGTGAAGGGGACTGTCAGAGAATACAGCAGAATATAGATAGATGGGAGAGTTGGGCGGAGAAATGGCAGATGGAGTCCAATCTGGGCAAATGCGAGGTGATGCATTTTGGAAGATCCAATTCAAGAGCGAACTATACGGTAAATGAAAAAGCCCTGGGGAAAATTGATGGACAGAGATTTGGGTGTTCTGGTCCATTGTACCCTGAAGGTGGCTGTGCAGGTCGATAGAGTGGTCAAGAAGGCATACGGCATGCTTTCCTTCAACGGAAGGGGTATTGAGTATGAGAGTTGGCAGGTCATGTTGCAGTTGTCTAAGACTTTGGTTCGGCCACATTTGGAATACTGCGTACAGTTCTGGTCGCCACATTACCAAAAGGATGTGGATGCTTTGGAGAAGGTGCAGAGGAGGTTCACCAGGATGTTGTCTGGTATGGAGGGCGCTAGCTATGAAGAGAGGTTGAGTAGATTAGAATTATTTTCATTAGAAAGGCGGAGGTTGAGGGGGGACCTCGTTGAGGTCTACAAAATCATGAGAGGTATAGACAGGGTGGATACCAAGAAGCTTTTTCCCAGAGTGGGGGACTCAATTACTAGGGGTCACGAGTTCAAGGTGAGAGGGGAAAAGTTTAAGGGAGATATGCGTGGAAAGTTCTTTACGCAGAGGGTGGTGGGTGCCTGGAACGTATTGCCAGCGGAGGTGGTAGAGGCGGGCACGATAGCATTATTTAAGATGTATCTAGACAGATACATGAATGGGCAGGGAGCAGAGGGATACAGATCCTTAGAAAATAGGCGACAGTTTTAGATAGAGGATCTGGACCCGCGCAGGGTTGGAGGGCCGAAGGGCCTGTTCCTGTGCTGTAATTTTTCTTTGTTCTTTGTTCTTGTTATTTTCCAGTCTGATGGGACTTTTCCAGAATCTTGACAATTTTGGAAAATTAAAACTAATGCATCTACTATCTCAGCAGCCAATTCTTTTCAGATTCTAGGATGAAGTCGATCAGGACCTGGTGACGTGTCATCTTTTAGTTCTGATAATTTTCTCAGTATCCTTTCCACAATGATTGTAATTGTTTAAGTTCCACCCTTTCACATCCAGATTGACTATTTCTGGGATGTTATTTGTATCCCCGACAGTGAAGACATGCAAAATAACTGTTCAATTAATCTCCATTTTGATATTTCTATTATTAATTCTCCATTCTCGCTCTCCAAAGGATTAACGCCTTTTCCTTTTCAATACCTGCAGAAAATCTTGCCTTCTGTTTATATATTTTATAGCTAGTTTTCTATCGTATTCTAATTTCTCCCTTTTTATTAATCTTTTAGTCATTCTTTGGTGTTTTTTATATCCAGTCCAAATTCTGACCAGCCAATCAGCTTTGTAGAAGCTGTTTTCTGCTTCCTTTCATCTAGAACTACATAAATCTTTTATGTAAGAGCAGACCTACTGGCTCTATTCAACGAAGATACCAGCTGGGGCTGGTTTAGCACAGTGAGCTAAATAGCTGACTTGTAATGCAGAACAATGCCAGCAGCGCGGGTTCAATTCCCGTACCAGCCTCCCCAAACAGGCGCCGGAATGTGGCGACTAGGGGCTTTTCACAGTAACTTCATTGACACCTACTCGTGACAAGCGATTATTATTATAAAAGACTCTGATTGTTAATTGTTTTCACCACTCTAACCATGAATTAGAAAGGTAAACAAAGGTTACTTTTTAAATGTAATAAGCCAGACTTGTTTGACTTACATTTGCATTTTTAAAAATTCATTTGCGGGATGTGGGTGTCGCTGGTTAGGCCAACATTTATTGCCGTTCCCTTGTTCTTCTTGAGAAGGTGATGGTGAGCACCCCACTTAAACCACTGCAGTCCCTGAGGTATAGGTACACTCGCAGGGAGAGATCCTAGAGAGATCTAGGATTTTGACTCAACCACAGTGAAGAAACAGCAATATATTTCCAAGTCAGGATGGTGAGTGACTTTGGAGGGGAACCTGCAGGTGATGGTGTTCCCAGGTATCTGCTACCCTTGTCCTTCGAGATAATAATAATCTTTATTGTCACAAGTAGGCTTACAGTTACGCTATAATGCAGTTACTGTGGAAAACCCCCAGGTCCCGACATTCCGGCGCCTGTTCGGGTACACAGAGGGAGAATTTAGAATGTCCAAATTACCTAACAGCACATCTTTCGGGACTTGTGGGAGGAAACCAGAGCACCCAGAGGAAACCCATGCAGACACAGGGAGAACGTGCAGACCCTGCACAGACAGTGACCCAAGCTGGGAATCAAACCTGGCACCCTGGCTCTGTGAAGCTACAGTACCAACCACTGTGCTACCATGCCACCGTGATATTAATGGTTGTGGGTTTTTAAGTTGCTACCTAAGGAGCCTTGGTGAATTCCTGCAGTTCACCTTGTAGAAAGATGGTACTTTCTACCGACAATGTTCGTCGGTGGTGGAGGGATTGAATGTTTGTGGAAGGGGTACCAATCAAATGGGCTGCCTTGTACTGGATGGTGTCGAGCTTTTTCAATGTTGGCTGTAGCTGCACTATCCAGGCAAATGGAGAGGAAGATTCCAAGCCTCTGATTTGTTCTTGTAACAACAGTATTTGTGGCTAGTCTAGTTCAGTTTTTGGTCAATGGTACCCCCAGGATTCAACAATGGCAATGCCATTGAATATCAAAGAGAAATGGTTAGATCCTTGCTTGTTGAAGAGTATCATTGCCTGAACTGTGTGGTCCGAATGTTGCTTGTCATTTGTCAGCCCAAGCCTTGATGTTTCCAGGTCTTGTTGGATTTGGACATGGGCTGCTTCAGCATCTGAGAAGTGGTGAATGGTGCTGAACATTGTGCAGTCATCAGCAAACATCCTCACATTAATGAAGCAGCTGAAGATAGTTGGGCCTAGGATGCAGTTACTTTTTTAAAAAATTACTTTATCAGAGTTACAAAGCCAGAGCCCAGAGTGGACAGGGGCAAACCCCTAATCCAGCTCCTTACCTGCTCCAAAAAACAATTCAAATTGAATCCAATTTATGGAACCCACAAGAGAGACATACCAGATCCAGGCATTACACCCGACCTCACGCTCATCTTAGCCAAAAGACCGAGACGCAGTTACTTCAGAGCTTTTATCAGTTTCTCAATCAGATGTCCACTTATCTTATTTAACACTTCAGCCTCCAATGTAAAAGTTATCTTCTAAAATGAATGAATTGTGAACCAGGTTTTTGCAGCACATTATGTCTATTTAAAGTTAGAAATTTAAATATGTTAATTTTACAAATCTCTGCTTATGGTGGGAAGTTATTTTTGTAGAAAGCTGCTGTTGAGTAAGATAAGGGGTTTGTTTTGCAATTGTTTGGAACTGTTTTCTCAGCATGTTGCCATTCCAGCAAAGGAGGAGTTACACCAGTATAGTACCTCAAAACTAGCTATCTGAAAAATGGAGTTTTCTGAAAACCGGACTTTTTGTTAAGCAAGCCATTCATACAATTTGTATCTATTACACAGTGAAAGGAGTTACTGGTTTGTTTGGGGATTTGCTACGCCAGGGCAATGGCATACCAAGTAGTTATCTACTTTGTGAGCCTGACATTTCCTGTGTTCTGAGTAGCTTTGCACTCCTTTGTCCTCTCTGACTGAGCTCAACCTGGTCTACCCGACCTAACCCCGACCACTTGACTTGCTTCAGAGCACCCAACCCCACCCACTGACTAAAAAAATGGATAACTTTGTGCAGGTTACCGGGGTGGCACAGTGGCGCAGTGGTTAGCACTGCTTTCTCAGGGGCGAGGATCCGGGTTTGATCCTGGCCCTGGGTCACTGTCCGTGTGGAGTTTGCACATTCTCCCCGTGCCTACGTGGGTATCATCCCACAACCCAAAGATGTGCAGGGTAGATCGATTGGCCATGCTAAATTGCCCCTTAATTGGGGAAAACAAAATTGGGTACTCTAAATGAAAAATATATATTAAAAAAACTCATGTGCAGGTTAAAAAGAAATCTTGGCAGTGATATGCTGTGCAGTTTAAATAAATACAAATCTTGATTATAGGAAGTGAGACACCATATAGTAACCATATCAAAAAAACCCAGGAGATACCACAATAGATCAGATCCAACTTTGTGAATTCATCTGAGGAAGGAGCAGTGCCCCGAAAGCTAGTGATTTGAAACAAACCTGTTGGACTTTAACCTGGTATTGTAAGACTTCTTACTGTGCTCACCCGAGTCCAACGCCGGCATCTCCACATCCAAAGGGGAAAGCAGCCTATGGTCATCTGGGACTATGGCGACTTTATGAATAATGTTAACTATTATTCTGTACTCTGCCTTGTTACATATTGTCATGTCAGAGTATCTTTTTTAAAAAAAATATATTTTATTCAAATTTTTTGGCCAAACAAAACAATACAAAGGTTTTCCTTTTTACAACAATAAAACAGTATAAATAACAGTGGCCGTTTTTAACAAGTAAATAAATAATATATATATATATAAACTAAATGGCAACTGCCATATCAAAAATAATAACTCTCCAAAAATAAAATCAAACTATCCAATATACATAGCCTAATACAAATATCTATACAAAAACACCCCTGAGGACCCGCCCGGGCTCTCTTCTCCCCCCCCCCCCCTCCCTCCCCCCTGGGTTGCTGCTGTTACCTTCCCATTTCCTTTATCGTTCTACGAGGTAGTCAATGAACGGTTGCCACCGCCTGGTGAACCCTTGAGCCGAACCCCTTAGTGCGAACTTTATCCGTTCTAGTTTTATAAACCCTGCCATGTCATTTATCCAGGTCTCCACGCTCGGGGGTTTGGCTTCTTTCCACATAAGCAATATCCTTCGCCGGGCTACTAGGGACGCAAAGGCCAAGACATCAGCCTCTTTCGCCTCCTGCACTCCCGGCTCTTCTGCAACCCCGAATATAGCCAACCCCCAGCCTGGCTCGACCCGGACCCCCACCACCTTCGAAAGCACCTTTGCCACCCCCACCCAGAACCCCTGCAGTGCCGGACATGACCAAAACATGTGGGTGTGGTTTGCTGGGCTTCTCGAGCATCTCCCACACCTATCCTCTACCCCGAAAAATTTACTGAGCCTTGCTCCGGTCATATGCGCCCTGTGTAAAACCTTGAATTGTATCAGGCTTAGCCTGGCGCACGAGGACGGCGAGTTTACCCTACGTAGGGCATCAGCCCACAGCCCCTCCTCAATCTCTTCCCCCAGCTCTTCTTCCCATTTCCCCTTCAGCTCATCCACCATGATCTCCCCCTCGTCCCTCATTTCCCTGTATATATCCGATACCCTACCATCCCCCACCCATGTCCCTGAGATCACTCTATCTTGAATCTCCTGCAACGGGAGCTGCGGGAATTCCCTCACCTGCTGCCTCACAAAAGCCCTCAGTTGCATGTATCGAAATTCATTCCCTTGGGGCAACCCATATTTTTCCGTCAGCGCTCCCAGACTCGCAAACGTCCCGTCTACGAACAGATCTCTCAGTTGCACAACCCCAGCTCTCTGCCATGCTCTAAATCCCCCATCCATTCTCCCCGGGACAAACCTATGGTTATTTCTTATCGGGGACTGCACCGAGGCTCCCGTCCTTCCCCTATGTCATCTCCACTGCCCCCAAATTTTTAGTGTTGCCACCACCACTGGACTTGTGGTGTATTTCTTCGGGGAGAACGGCAACGGCGCCGTCACCATTGCTTGTAGGCTGGTTCCTTTGCAGGACGCCATCTCCAATCTCTTCCACGCTGCTCCCTCCCATTCTCCCATCCACTTACACACCATTGAGATATTTGCGGCCCAGTAGTATTCACTTAGGCTCGGTAGTGCCAGCGCCCCCCCCCCCCCATCCCTGCTACGCTGCAAGAACCCCCTCCTCACTTTCGGGCCTTCCCGGCCCACACAAAACTTATGACACTTTTCTCAATTCTCTTGAAAAAAGCCTTCGTGACCATCACCGGAAGGCACTGAAACACGAAAAGGAATCTCGGAAGGACTACCATTTTGACCGCCTGCACCCTACACACCAGTGACAGGGGCAACATGTCCCATCTCTTAAAATCCACCTCCATCTGTTCCACTTTATCAAATGCCTTACTAAAATCCATGTACACTACATCCACTGCTTTACCTTCATCCACATGCTTGGTCACCTCCTCAAAGAATTCAATAAGATTTGTAAGGCACGACCTACCCCTCACAAATCCGTGCTGACTATCCCTAATCAAGCAGTGTCTTTCCAGATGCTCAGAAATCCTATCCTTCAGTACCCTTTCCATTACTTTGCCTACCACCGAAGTAAGACTAACTGGCCTGTAATTCCCAGGGTTATCCCTAGTCCCTTTTTTGAACAGGGGCACGATATTCGCCACTCTCCAATCCCCTGGTACCATCCCTGTTGACAGTGAGGACGAAAAGATCATTGCCAACGGCTCTGCAATTTCATCTCTTGCTTCCCATAGAATCCTTGGATATATCCTGTCAGGCCCGGGGAACTTGTCTATCCTCAAGTTTTTCAAAATGCCCAACACATCTTCCTTCCTAACAAGTATTTCCTCGAGCTTACCAATCTGTTTCACACTGTCCTCTCCAACAATATCGCCCCTCTCATTTGTAAATACAGAAGAAAAGTACTCGTTCAAGACCTCTCCTATCTCTTCAGACTCAATACACAATCTCCCGCTACTGTCCATGATCGGACCTACCCTCGCTCTAGTCATTCTCATATTTCTCACATATGTGTAAAAGGCCTTGGGGTTTTACTTGATCCTACCCGCCAAAGATTGTTCATGCCCTCTCTTAGCTCTCCTAATCCCTTTCTTCCGTTCCCTCCTGGCTATCTTGTATCCCTCCAATGCCCTGTCTGAACCTTGTTTCCTCAGCCTTACATAAGTCACCTTTTTCCTCTTAACAAGACATTCAACCTCTCTTGTCAACCATGGTTCCCTCACTCGACCATCTCTTCGCTGCCTGACAGGGACATACATATCAAGGACACGTAGCACCTGTTCCTTGAACAAGTTCCACATTTCACTTGTGTCCTTCCCTGCCAGCCTATGTTCCCAACTTATGCACTTCAATTCTTGTCTGACAACATCGTATTTACCCTTCCCCCAATTGTAAACCTTGCCCTGTTGCACGTACCTATCCCTCTCCATTACTAAAGTGAAAGTCACAGAATTGTGGTCACTATCTCCAAAATGCTCCCCCACTAACAAATCTATCACTTGCCCTGGTTCATTACCCAGTACTAAATCCAATATTGCCCCTCCTCTGGTCGGACAATCTACATACTGTGTTAGAAAAGCTTCCTGGACACACTGCACAAACACCACCCCATCCAAACTATTTGATCTAAAGAGTTTCCACTCAATATTTGGGAAGTTAAAGTCGCCCTGTGACTTCTGCACCTTTCCAAAATCTGTTTCCCAATCTGTTCCTCCACATCTCTGCTACTATTGGGGGGCCTATAGAAAACTCCTAACAAGGTGACTGCTCCTTTCCTATTTCTGACTTCAACCCATACTACCTCAATAGGGTGATACTCCTCGAACTGCCTTTCTGCAGCTGTTATACTATCTCTAATTAATAATGCCAGCCCCCCCCCCCACCTCTTTTACCACCCTCCCTAATCTTATTGAAACATCTATAACCAGGGACCTCCAACAACCATTTCTGCCCCTCTTCTATCCAAGTTTCCGTGATGGCCACCACATCGTAACCCCAAGTGCCGATCCATGCCTTAAGTTCACCCACCTTATTCCTGATGCTTCTTGCGTTGAAGTATACACACTTCAACCCATCTCCGTGCCTGCAAGTACTCTCCTTTGTCAGTGTTCCCTTCCCCACTGCCTCATTACACGCTTTGGCGTCCTGAATATCGGCTACCTTAGTTGCTGAACTACAAATCCGGTTCCCATTTCCCTGCCAAATTAGTTTAAACCCTCCCGAAGAGTACTAGAAAACCTCCCTCCCAGGATATTGGTGCCCCTCTGGTTCAGATGCAACCCGTCCTGCTTGTACAGGTCCCACCTTCCCCAGAATGCGCTCCAATTATCCACCTTAGGGAATTCCAGCTGATCCAGGAAATGCATCATTCCCTCCTTCCCTTCCGGGGGGCTGAGCCTTATATAACCTCTCATAAAATGCCTTGAACACCCCGTTCACTCTCTCCGCTCCCCGTTCCATCTCTCCCTCTTCATCTCTCACCCCACCTATCTCCCTCGCTGCTCCTCTCTTCCTCAATTGGTGGGCCAGTAGCCGACTCGCCTTCTCTCCATACTCATACTGTACACCCTGTGCCCTCCTCCACTGTGCCTCTGCTTTATCAGTGGTCAGCAGGTCAAATTCTACATGTAGCCTTTGTCTTTCCCTGTACAGTCCCTCCTCCGGTGCCTCCGCATATTGCCTGTCCACCCTCAGAAGTTCTTTCAGCAATCGCTCCCTTTCTTGTGAGAGTATCTTTAAGAAATGGGTGTGTATATAAATATCTGTAGTGGGAGTACCTCTAAGAAATGTGTGTTTACTACTGCAGTGATGTCAGAGAGTGGGTGGAGCTGGGCTGTCTGTCAGCTTTTTACTTTCGTTTTAGGCTGTGGCTGCAGGGTGTGTTTTAGTTTCATTTTCAGAGCTGGATAGCTGCAGTCACAGCCAGAAGGTGTATGAATCTCTCTCTGTAATCTAAAGACTGTAAATCGACCCTGGTGATTTAAAACTAATAACAGTAGTGACTTTAACCTGATGTGCTTCTGGTAAAAGGTGTTTTGCGTCTTATGGATGTTAAAAGGAAAGCTTAAAGGATTACTTAGTGTTGTATTCTTTGGGGGGAGGGGTGTATTTGAATTAATGGTTGCTAAGATGTTCCCTGTATGTTTTAAAAAGGTTAACTTGAGTTCAAAACATTGTTTTGCTTGAAAAATTACTTTTCCATTTCTGCTCTACCACAGCTGTAAAGTGGGCCGTGTGCTCCCATACCACAGTCCATTAAACGTTGTGCGTCAGGTGAACTCCATGATACACTCTGGGGTTCTCTACACCCTGGCCCATAACAAATTGGGAGCTCGAGGGTGTAAAAGTCTTATCTATTGGATTGGCTTAGTGAACTTAAAGATAGTGAGGGGTGAGCATATTGAGGTTGCTGATCAAGTGTGGTATTTTAGTTTAAGTGGGGAGTGTGTTGTGGACAATGGCTCTTTCAGAGGCTCAGAAGTTTTTGGGGGGTGGAGATGGTCACACGCAGTACCTTACGGCCAGAGACTAAAAGCAGACTGTTAGATTTTGCAAAAACATTGCAGTTAACATTACCCGACAAAATGCGAAAAGGTGAGGTAATTATGGCGATGGCTAAGCATTTAAAGTTGCCTGAGATACAGATTGACTCATTGGAAATAGCAAAAATTCAGTTGCAAATTAAACAAATGGAACATGAGAAAGAATTAAAGCAGATTAAATACAAGAGAGAGAGGAAAAAGAAAGAGAGAGAGAGGAAAGGAAAACAGAAAGAATGGCCCGAGCAGAATAAAAAGAAAGAGAAAGGGAGATACAGATCAGGGAAAAAGATAAAGAGAGAGAGTTTGAACTTCAGAAAATGGCCATGAAACATGACAGTCAGTTAAAATTGGCAGATGTAAAGGGAAATGTACAGTTGGAGGATAGTGATGAGGATAGTGATAAAGAGCATCAAAGTCGAAGGCTTCGTGGGAATCTATTTAAATATGTCCAAGCATTGCCAAGGTTTGATGATAAGGAGGTTGGAAGCCTTTTTCATTTCATTTGAGAAGGTGGCTAAACAAATGAAATGGCCACAGGACATGTGGGTATTACCGATTCATTCAAAGCTGGTAGGTAGAGCTAGTGAAGTGTTTGCATCACTACCGGAGGAGGTATCTGAGACGTATGAGGAGGTAAAAAAATCCATCTTGGGTGCATATGAACTAGTGCCTGAAGCCTACAGACAAAGGTTTAGAAATTTAAGGAAAGAATTTAGTCAACATACATGGAGATTGAAAGGATCAAACAGAGTAATTTTGACAGGTGGATAAGGGCTTTGAAAATAGACCAAACGTATGAAGCTCTCAGAGAAATTATACTTTTGGAGGAGTTTAAAAATTTGATTCCTGATATAGTGAGAATTTATGTGGAAGATCAGAGGGTTAAAACTGCGAGATTAGCAGCAGAAATGGCAGATGATTATGAATTAGTTCATAAATCAAAGCTTGGTTTCCGACATCAGTTTCAGCCTGTGAGGGATAGAAACTGGGGACAGGAGAAATGCTCAAGTGGTAAAGTTAACGGTGATCTGATGGGAGATAATAAGGAGAGTGTACCTCAGATTAAAAAAGAAATCCTGGAGGGTGGAAAAGAGATGAAAAGTTTCAAATGTTTTCACTGGAATAAACTAGGCCATGTAAAGTCACAGTGTTGGTGGTTGAAGAAAAGCACTGGGGAGGATGATGTGGTAAAACAAGACAGTGGGGTTTGGGAAAGTGGTAAAGGAAAGCCCAAGTGAAGTGAAGGAGGTGCAAAAGATTGTACAGCCTGATCAAGAGGTAATTGATAAGAAGGTGCCAGATGTCTTTAAAGAATTTACTTGTGTGGGTAAAGTTTACTCGTGTATCAGGAGGAGTAGGTAAATAAGTCACAATTTTAAGAGATACGGGAGCAAGTCAATCTTTACTGGTAAGAGATGAGGAGTTATGTAGTTTGGGAAGAATGTTGCCAGAAAAGGTAGTAATATGTGGAATTCAGGGTGAGAGGAGTAGTGCTCTGGTTTCCTCCCACAGTCCAAAGACATGCAGGTTAGGTGGATTGGCCATGATAAATTGCCATTGGTGACCAAAAAAGGTTAGGAGGGGTTATAGGGTTACGGGGATAGGGTGGAAGTGAGGGCTTAAGTGGGTCGGTGCAGACTCGATGGGCCGAATGGCCTCCTTCTGCACTGTATGTTCTATGTTAAGGGTAAAGTAGTAGCATGGATAGAGGATTGGTTAATTAGTAGTTTATTGGGGGCAGCATGGTAGCACATGTGGCTAGCACTGTGGCTTCAGAGCGCCAGGGACCCAGGTCCGATTCCCCGCTTGGTGACTGTGCAGAGTCTGCATGTTCCCCCGTCTCTGCGTGGGTTTCCTTTGGGTGCTCCGGTTTCCTTCCACAGTCCAAAGATGAGCAGGTTAGGTGGATTGGACATGATAAATTTCCCTTAGCGACCAAAAATGTTAGCAGGGTTATTGGGTTACGGTGATAGGGTGGAAATGAGGGCTTAAGTAGGTCGGTGCAGACTCGATGGGCCGAATGGCCTCCTCCTGCACTGTATGTTCTATGAACCTGTGTCCTATGTACCTATGTACTGGATTACGGGAATAGGGTGGAGGTGTGGCCTTAAGTGGGGTGCTCTTTCAAAGGGCCGGTGCAGACGCGATGGGCCGAATCGCCTCCGTCTGCACTGTAAATTCTATGATAATTGGCAGAAACCAACTTAACAACTTAGATGATGGAATAGAAAGTTACATATCCAAATTTGCTGATAACACAAAGGTAAGCAGCATTGTAAGCAATGTCGATGGAAGCGTATTGATAAATTAATTGAGCAAAACTAGCAAATGAACTTCGATGGAGACACATGTGAAGTCATCCATTTTGGACTTAAGAAAGATAAAACAGAGGCAGCACGGTGGCGCAGTGGTTTGGACTGGTGCCTCACGGCGCCAAGGTTCCAGGTTGATCCCGGCTCTGGGTCACTGTCCGTGTGGAGTTTGCACATTCTCCCCGTGTTTGCATGAGTTTTGCCCTCACAACCCAAAGATGTGCAAGCTAGGTGGATTGGCCACACTAAATTGTCCCTCAATTGGAAAAAATTAATTGGACACTCTAAATTTAATAAAAAAGAAAGATTATCATAGAATTTACAGTGCAGAAGGAGGCCATTCGGCCCATCGAGTCTGCACCGGCTCTTGGAAAGGGCGCCCTACCCAAGGTCAACACCTCCACCCTATCCCCATAACCCAGTAACCCCACCCAACACTAAGGGCAATTTTGGACACTAAGGGCAATTTATCATGGCCAATCCACCTAACCTGCACATCTTTGGACTGTGGGAGGAAACCGGAGCACTGGGAGGAAACCCACGCACACACTGGGAGGATGTGCAGACTCCACACAGACAGTGACCCAAGCCAGAATCGAACCTGGGACCCTGGAGCTGTGAAGCAATTGTGCTATCCACAATGCTACCGTGCTGCCCACTAAAACAGATAAAACAGAACACTTTCTAATTGGAGAAAATCTAGAAACAGCGGCAATCTAAAGTGACTGTCGGGGATGGGCAGGGCGGTTCAGGTCTGTATGTTGTTAAAAGTATCATGAACAGGGCAGCACGGTGGCGCAGTGGTAGCACTGCAGTCTCACGGCCAGAGGTCCCAGATTCGATCCCTGCTCTGGGTCACTGTCCGTGTGGAGTTTGCACATTCTCCCCGTGTTTGCATGGGTTTCACCCCCACAGCCCAAAGATGTGCAAGGTAGGTGGATTGAACATGCTAAATTGCCCCTTAATTGGAAAAAATGAATTGGGTACTGTACATTTTTTTTTAAAGTATCATGAACTACAGAAAATAATCAAAACGGCTAGTGCAATGAAAATGAAAATCGCTTCGTGTCACAAATGAAAAAGCCCATAGTTGCCACATTGCGGCGCCTGTTCGGGGAGGCTGGTACGGGAATTGAACCCGCGCTGCTGGCCTGCTTTAAAAGCCAGCTATTTAGCCCTGTGCTAAACCAGCCCTAATGCTGGTCTTCATATCTGGAGGACAGAATAGAAAGGCTTCGAAGTCATGCTCAACTGTAAAAAGCCTTGATTATATCACACCTGGAGTACTATGAGAAGGTCTGGGCATCACATCTTAAGAAGGATATATTGACCTGGAGAGACTGGTGTATATAGCTTTATCAGATGATATCTGGACTCCAAAGGTTAAATTAGAAAGAGAGATTATACAAACTAGGGTTGTATTTCTTGGAATTTAGATGGTTTAAAAAATATATTTTTATTCTCCTTTTTCACATTTTCTCCCAAATTTACACCCACCAACAATAAACAATAATCAGTAACAAATATGTCAATCCCCATATCAATAACAACGATCCCATCCTCCCACCAAACCCCAAACATTAGCCCGCATGCTCACACAAACAAATGACAAAAAGGAATTAGGGATCACCCATAGTCGCCATTAACACACACAGCCCCCTTCCCCCCAACGCTCCCACCTATACGCCCCAACTAATGTTCGATGTTATCCAGTTCTTGAAAGTGCATAATGAATAATGCCCATGAATTGTAGAAACCCCTCCATCCTTCCCCTCAGTTCAAACTTAACCTCCTCAAGAGTCAAGAATTCCAACAGATCCCCCCGCCACGCCAGGACACAGGGTGGAGAGGTTGCTCTCCAACCTATCAGGATCCGCCTTCGGGCGATCAACGAGGCAAAGGCTACAACATCTGCCTCCGCACCAGTTTCCAACCGTGGCTGGTCCGACACCCCGAATATGGCCTCCTGGGGGCCCGGGTCCAGTTTCACGTGCACCACTTTAGAAATTACCCTAAAAAAAACCTTCCAGTAGTCCTCTAGCTTTGGACAGGACCAAAACATATGAACGTGATTAGCAACGTTCACACACATCTTCTACTCCTTCAAAGAATCGGCTCATCCTCGCCCTTGTGAGGTGTGCTCTGTATACCACCTTCAGCTGTATTGGCCCCAGCTCGCGCACGAGGTGGAGGCATTCACTCTCCGGAGTACCACACCAGAACCCCTCCTCCATATCCTCTCCCAACTCTTCCTCCCACTTTGCTTTGATCCCTTCCAGTGGTGCCTTCTCCTCTTCCAAAATAGCTCCGTAAACCGCTGACACTACCCCCTTCTCCAGTCCCCCTGTCGTCAGCACCTCCTCCAGCAATGTGGAGGCCAGCTCCACCGGGAAGCTCTGTATCTCCTTTCTGGCAAAATCTCGAATCTGCATGTATCTAAACATTTCCCCCTGCTCCAGCCCATACTTCGCTTCCAGCTCCTTCAATCCTGCAAATCGACCCCTAAGAAACAAACCTTTGAGCGTCTTAATCCCCTTCTCCTCCCATTTCCGAAAATTTCCATCCCACCTCCCTGGCTCAAATCTGTGGTTCCCCCGAATCGACATTTCCCTTTACCCTGCCCCCAACCCGAAGTTTTGGCGAAACTGTCTCCAAATTCTCAATGAAGCTATTATTACCGGACTCCCTGAGTATTTCCCTGGGGCTATCGGGAGTGGCGCTGTTGCCACTGCTATCAATCCCTACCCCCTGCATAAACTCTCCTGCATTCTGACCCACTGGGAATCAACCCCTCTGACCCAGCTCCGCACCTTCTCCACATTCGCCGCCCAGTAGTAATACATCAGGTTCAGAAGAAGGAATTTAGATGGTTAAGGAGTAAAACAACCTAATTGATTAGTAGCCCATCTATCACCTAATTCAGCATGTTGAAGATAGAAATTGATAGATTTCTGGATACTCGTAACATGAAGGGATATGGAGTTAGCGCGGGAAAGTACCGTTGAGGTAGATGATCAACCATGATCTAACTGATCAGGTTTGACAAGCCAAATGGCTTATTCATGCTCCTATATTCAAGTATTTGCTCCTTCCTCCACTGGCGGCAGTGTGTATCAGCTACTGGACTCAATGTAGCAACTCACTAAGGCTTTTCTGATAGCACCCTCCAAACCTGTGTCCTTTACCTAGAAGAACAAGTCCAGCAGGCATATACTACTTCAGCGCTATTGGAGATGGGCAATAAATATTGGCCTTGCCAGCGATGTCTACATTGTATACGTAAATAATAAATATACTGTTGTGGGTCAGGGTTTAGAAAACTCCGAAGTATGTCATGTTCACCTGACGTACAACTGTTTATCGATTTTGGTTACGGTGAGCACAAGGGCCTGGTTTTCAGGTGTTATTCAACAGAGGCCTTAAGCACTTTTAATCAAAAACAAGCTTTATTCTACAAATTTAGTTAACATTTTTATGAACACACAGTATGCATTTTTATTAACTACAAACATAAATGCCCCACACAGCTACAGTTATCTATGTATCACCCTTAATAAATTTCCCATAAACCAAAAAACTCTTTTCAAAGGTGTGGCCCAGCACGCGGCACGCAAGACCTGGTTTGGATGCTCCTGTTTCCTTTCCAAAACAGCAGGTTTGAATTCCTTCCAGAAAACAGTTATTTATTTTCAAATTATCAAGCAGTCTGGAATCAGCTTTTAAAATAAAGATAGATCGACACTTTTTTCAACCTGTGCAGAACAAAACAATTCAAAACCAAAGCAAAAGTTAAACTAACTCCCACAGCCCAGCTCCACCCACACAATGACATCACTGAAGCCATGTGATAAGACAAAAACATTTCTTAAAGGGACACCCCCATGCCAATACGTAATGATTCTGTTCTGTATGGGACCAGTTGTTTAAAGTGTCTAACTGATGTGTTTTTTTCAGATATTGATAAAGTTATGATAAATCTGAAAACTGAAGAGTTTGTCCTAGACGCTTGGGTGTTACAGTCACTTCAGCAACTCATACAATGGGTTGGAGACTTTGTGCTATACCTTCTGGCTAGTTTGCCCAATCAGGTGAGTATACAGCTGTGCATCTCAATGTTTTCTTTTAATCAAAATTGGAAGATTTTGTGTCAAGAGAAATGTCATCCACATTTTTCAGCAGTCTTCCTCTTTAAAGATGAACAGCTACATTCAATCTATCGCTGACAATTTTGCAGAATTATTTCAGTTCATTGTACAGAATCTTCAGCCTTTTAATTTTATTCTCTTTTTCTACATGTTTGAAAATGTTTTGTTCTAAATAGACATTCCCTCAGTATAGCACTGCCAACAATGAGCAGTAACCAAATTAAACTCCAATCAAAGTCATGACAGAGGCAAACAAATGATTTATTTTGCTACATTGGATAAAGATTATTCTATAATGGATGCAGCATTACTTTTATTCACTTTATACTCTTCTGCAGTTTTAACTGTTTACAGCACATTTTTATCTCCTGTGCTTCGTGAATTCTTACCCAAAACGTCATTGAATATTTGAGTGCCAAAAATGTACACAAAACAGAAGTCATTACCTCCAATCAGAATGTGCCTGAAAATAATGGATGACGGTTGTGTGGCATGCACAAATATCTAGTCGGGCTAGATTTGCAGAAGGCAGAGAGTGGGGATAAAGGGGTCTTTTTCAGGATGGCAGTCGGTGACTAGTGGTATGCCTCAGGGGTCTGTGCTGGGACCACAACTTTTTACAATATACATAATGATCTGGAAGAAGGTACTGAAGGCACTGTTGCTAAGTTTGAAGATGATACAAAGATCTGTAGAGGGACAGGTAGTATTGAGGAAGCAAGGGGGCTGCAGAAGGACTTGGACAAGCTAGGAGAGTGGGCAATGAAGTGGCAAATGAAATACAATGTGGAAAAGTGTGAGGTTATGCACTTTGGAAGGAGGAATTTAGACATAGACTATTTTCTAAATAGGAAATGCTTCAGAAAGCAGAAGCACAGAGTCTTGGGAGTCCTTATTCACGATTCTCTTAAGGTTAATGTGCAGGTTCAGTTGAAAGTTAAGAAGGCAAATGCAATGTTAGCATTCATGTCAAGAGGGCTAGAATATAAGACCAGGGATGTACTTCTGAGGCTGTATAAGGCTCTGATCAGACCCCATTTGGAGTATTGTGAGCAGTTTTGGGCCCCATATCTAAGGAAGGATGTGCTGGCCTGGGAAAGGGTCCAGAGGAGGTTCACAAGAATGATCCCTGGAATGAAGAACTTGTCGTATGAGGAACGTTTGAGGACTCTGGGTCTGTACTCGTTGGAGTTTAGAAGGATGAGAGGGGATCTTATTGAAACTTACAAGATACTGCGAGGCCTGGATAGAGTGGACGTGGAGAGGATGTTTCCACTTGTAGGTAAACTAGAACCAGAGGATACCATCTCAGACTAAAGGGACGATCCTTTAAAACCGAGATGAGGAGGAATTTCTGAGCCAGAGGGTGGTGAATCTGTGGAACTCTTTGCCGCAGAAGGCTGTGGATGCCAATTCACTTAGTGCCTTTAAGACAGCGATAGATAGGTTCTTGATTAATAAGGGGATCAGGGGTTATGGGGAGAAGGCAGGAGAATGGGGATGAGAAAATATCAGCCATGATTGAATGGCGGAGCAGACTCGATGGGCCAAGTGGCCTAATTCTGCTCCTATGTCTTATGGTCTTATTTAACCGTTGTGTCCAAAGCATTAAACTTGAAAAATACTGATCTGTGAACAAATACTTCTTGGACATTTGGAATTGTATAACATTTATATTATGGTTTGATATACACATTTTTAATGGAAAGGAAAGTGTATGGAAAGCAAGTAGCTGGATATCTGGAGTAAGTTACATTGATAAGTTATTGTCATCTGCTTCAGCTTTACTATATTTCCTTGGAGACTTAGGAGCAAATTTGGCAGTTTTTCCTCCTTTTTTATCCCTCATTCCAGGAGTTCCCATGACTGGGGAGAGAGCCGGTTACACAGACTTGCATGGTATGTGCATCAAAGAAACCATTCGGCCCAGCTGATCCATGTTGCTTTTTATTCTGCACACGAGCTGCCTCCTAATCTTATGTGTAACGCTCGATTCCTTTCTCCCTTGGATTTATCTAGCTTCCCCTTAAATGCATCTATCAGATTTGCCTCAACTACTCTTTCTTGAAGGTGTATGAAGTTGACCATGTCTAAATAGGATGGATTTGATGGACCAAATAGTCTTTTCCCATCATTCCCATTTTCAAATGCATGTACATTTTGTTCAAACCACTCTCACTTTGTTATACAAGGAAAATTATACACTTACTGAATATTTCTTCCTTCCCTTAATCTTTGATCATCAAGTTTAGCAATCGCCTGGAGGCTTTTGAGTTAAGTGTTCCCTTTGAACTATTACAGTGACTTCAATTATAGAGGACACATGTAACCTTCCAGAAACCCTGAGAATTGAGAATTTCCAGATGATAGCATCCTGAGGTCAAGTGGCTCTGGAACAATTTTTGAGGTTGTCTGAAATCACAATTCCCTATTTCCAGTGGAGTCAATGGGAATCTGGGATGGAGTTGGTTGTTTCCCGTACAATGTCATCAGAGCAGTCCAGCAGGGAAGGATTAAATAAATACTCAACGATCACCAAAGCAACATTAAAATTACTCCACAAAAATACACTGTAGCAACAAAATAGCTGGCAAGAATATATTTTGAACAAACAAAATATATATCCGTGTCGTGCCTTTTAACACCAATGTGTGGGTTAGCGTGTTACTGATGTCTGAATCTGTATTTTCAGGGTTCTCCAGTTCGCCCAGGATTTAGTTTCCTCCGAGATGGTACCTCACTTGGCATGCTCAGAGAGCTAATGGTGGTGATCCGAATATGGGGTCTCCTGAAACCTGGCTGCCTGCCAATATACACTGCTACATCAGACACCCAGGATAGCATGTCCTTGCTCTTCCGACTGCTCACCAAGCTCTGGCTCTGCTGTAAGTTCAAATCCTTTGACTGGCAAGCTCTTCCAAGTTTATTCAATCTGTTTCTGACTGCGGTAGAACCAAGTTATATGTAGTATTAGTAGGAGTTTGTGCTGGGGTTAGAGGGTGATCATGTAAATATTAGATGGAGTGGGATATCTTATGTTGGATAAAAACTAGTATTGGACTAAAGGAAGGGAATCCAATCAATTACAGCATAGTTAGCCAAATTTAAAAAACGGAATATTAGTTCTAATTACAATCTGAATGCTCTCCCACTTGCCTGATGGAAAACCATAAAGTCAATTGTGGTATATTGTGTTTCCTCCAGTGGATATTGATTTGCAGTCCTGTCTATTGAAATAATTGAGAATGTAACTTAATGCTGAAATGAGATCTGCTCATTTAAGAATAAAGGCATGCTTCATGTTAAGGTCTTACAATGGCTTTACCAATTGAGTGTTTTGTGAAATATACCCTGCAGCTAAAAAAAAAGTACAGTTCTGAAGTTTGAGTCAGATAGCACAGTGAATTTGGAGTGATTTGGTGTAGTACTTTGGGGTTGTCGATTGTACATCTGTAATTTGGCATCAGACTGATGTGATGAAAAGCTGTAAGGGTGCAGTGTGAGCTGGATCAGTACCTCTCATGAGCATTGGTTCACAGCTCAAGGGACAGCAGAAAGAAAGTTGGTATGGGCCAAATGGATGGGCAAGATGGATACAGAACTGGCTAGGTCATAGAAGGCAGAGAATAGCAATGGAAGAGTGCTTTTCTGATTGGAGGGCTGTGACTAGTGGTGTTCCGCAGGGTTCAGTGCTGGGACCTTTGCTGGTCGTAGTATATATAAATGATTTGGAGGAAAATGTACCTGGTCTGATTAGTAAGTTTGCGGACGACCCAGGTTGGTGGAATTGTGGATAGTGATGAGGACTGTCAGAGGATACAGCAGGATTTAGATCGTTTGGAGACTTGGGCGGAGAGATGGCAGTTGGAGTTTAATCCGGACAAATGTGAGGTAATGCATTTTGGAAGGTCTAATACAAGTAGGGAATATACAGTGAATGGTAGAACCCGCAAGAATATTGACAGTCAGAGATCTAGGTGTACAGGTCCACAGGTCACTGAAAGGGGCAACAAAGGTGGAGAAGGTAGTCAAGAAGGCATGCGGTATGCTTGCCTTCATTGGCTGAGGCATTGTATAAAAATTGGCAAGTCATGTTGCAGCTGTATAGAACCTTAGTTAGGCCACACTTGGAGTATAGTGTTCAATTCTGGCCAGAAGAATGTGGAGGCTTTAGAGAGGGTGCAGGAGAGATTTACCAGGATGTTGCCTGGTGTGGACGGCATTAGCTATGAGGAGGTTGAATAAACTTGATTTGTTCTCACTGGAATGAAGGAAGTTGAGGGGCGACCTGATAGACGTCTACAAAATTATGAGGGGCATAGACAGAGTGGATAATCAGAGACTTTTTCCCAGGGTAGAGGGGTCAATTACTAGGGGGCATAGGTTTAAGTTGCGAGGGGCAAGGTTTAGAGGAGATGTACGAGGCAAGTATTTTACACAGAGGGTAGTGGGTGCCTGGAACTCTCTGCCGGAGGAGGTGGTGGAACAGGGACGATGGTGACGTTTAAGGGACATCTTGACAAATACATGAATAGGATGGGAATAGAGGGATACGGACCTTGGAAGTGTAGAAGATTTTAGTTTAGACGGGCAGCATGGTCGGCGCAGGCTTGGAGGGCCGAAGGGCCTGTTCCTGTGCTGTACTTTTCTTTGTTCTTTGTTCAAATGAAAATTGACTGGAGAACGGTCTCCTGAAGTTGAGATGAAGTCACATTGGGTACAATAGGAATCCTCTCGCCATGATGTACTCAAGTTTGAAGTATACCTTTAAACATACACAGGTTAGCTATTTTGGAACTTTGTGATAGTTTTAACTTCTCAATTGGATACATGCGGATGGCATGCAAACCCCTCCTGACCTTCCTTTGCAAAGGATTAAGCATTAACCAGTTATGTGAAAAATTCTCCAAGAATCTATAAACAGTGACATTGAGGTCTGATTGACATACAATACTGGGATTCAAAGCTGTAGCCAACTGGCTGGAAGGCACCATAAGCTACCAGGCAAGAGAATTGTCCTTTTGACTGGTGAAAATACGAATCTCTAGTGAACAAAGGTGGCAAGGATACACTCACTGATCTGACACATGGAGTAGAAATGGTGATCAATAATCCTAGTTCTTGCACCTTTGTTTACTACAGAGATTTGTATTTTCACAAGTCAAAAGGACTCCACTTGTGGCTTAAGAAATTCATACAAAGTTGCAAAGTTTAACACTTCTCATTAACACTTTTTTCCAGGTAGAGATGAAAACCATATAACTGAACCTGATGACAATCTGATTGATGAATGCTGTCTGCTTCCCAGCCAACTTCTTGTTCCCAGCATGGACTGGCTACCAGTGAACGATGGAATTATTGGCAAGTTACAGAGCAAACAGCTACTAAAACTGCAGTTTGGAAAGCCAGTTAGTGTACCCAGTCACTTTGCAACATCTCAGCTTGATATTTTTGCAAGGTAATTATCATGTGTTGCTTGTTAAAGTACTCCTAGTTCTTCTGACCATTTATTTTACTGTCCTTCACAATGGAACTATATTATGATGCATGTTTGTAAGCCTGAATAAGCGCCATAAGTACTTTGTGTGACTACTTTATTATATTCTCAACATCACATTATGTGCAGATCGCCAGGTTATCAGAAAATGGATAACTTAAGGAGACTTAATTTAGGAGTATGCCCAACAGAAGAAACAAAATCATGTACCAGGTAAGCAACAAATAAATGTGAAAATAACAATTTATGTAAGAATTCAATTTGATCATCCATCCAATTGTGCTACTGAGCACCCTTTAATGGGTACACCACTGTGCTTGATGCACTTTTAGCACTTTTATTGGTACAGGATGGTGAATTCAGTCATTCTTTTCTGACATGTCACTCTTGACATAGTAATGAAGTAGAATTATCTCATGTTGCATAGCCCAACAGAACGCACCACATTGCTCTAACCATGAATGTTTATCCTGGATTTTGGTGTCTCAGGGTTAGATTGTGATAACTGAAACTTACTTCCTTTTAAACAGATGTGGGTGCAACACCATGCTGAAATCACCAAACAAGTCAACTGCAGTTAAACAATGGGAGCAGCGGTGGATTAAGAATTGTCTGTGTGGGGGCCTATGGCGCAAGGTACCCATTAGTCTATTCTAAATAATCTTTGTTACTGGGATAAATAAAGAAGAAATACTCATTTGGAGCTATCTGTTGGAAAATTATCAACGGTCAAGGAATCAAAAGACCAGCTTTGTACATTGCTGTAATTCTCTCGGTCGAACATTTTGTAAGAATTTTAATAGGATTTCTATTATAATAAATTGACTTTTTTTCATTGAATTTATTGGGGACTTAGACTTTTTGTTGGCTATTATTCTGGTTTCTGCTTAACTTTTCTCTTCCTCCAACCCTCTTTCCCCCCCCCCCCCCCCCCCCCAACGAGATTGCCAACCTCACTGGGTTACAGTTGCTTTTGGTATTAGCCTAGGTCTCCATTATTGATAAATGCCCTATGATGCCTAATTTTCTTGTGGTGACATTGCAGTCAAGCCGCCTGCACTCATATTCCCAGGTTTGGGGAGCGCTGTAAGGGGACAAATCGTGATTGCCACCTGGGCAGCTTTTCCTTCTCTAATGTGGTGGGTGTGGTGATTGTCCCTTTAAGGGCAACACAGAAGAGTAAGGGTCACATGGCTTGGATGACCAAATGGGACTCGGTGAGTAATCACCCCAGGCGGTGGAGTTCTCTCTTCGGCAGGAGACGTGTAGGGGACTAGGTGCAGCCGTGCTGGCTGCTGTACAGCTCTTATTAATAAATACCTTTTGTGTTTCTAATGAAGTGTCTGAAAGTGCATCATTACACCTTGGGACCAATTTTAAAGTAAAGTAGATTCCAACCAGGTGATTAAACATTTGAGATTTTGAAGTTGGGGCTCCAACTTTGTTTGTAAAACTTTAAATTCTCAAAGGAGTTAAAATTCCCTCATGCCTCTCAACGAATCTTTAGAGAAAAATCCCAGGCATTTCTGTAATTGATCTTAGTTATTCTTGGGAAGCATAAGAATCATAATCCGTTTCCACACCCTAATTTTGCAGATGCCACATGTCTGATATGGGAACCCAGGTTAATGATTGCTATCACTGTGTTTTGTTGATCTGTGCTGGTTTCCGGTCCTGCAGCTGAGCTGCTATTTCCAGCAACCTGGCCCTGAACCGACATGCAACTGTCGCATCATTAGTTTCCAGTTGGACAACGGGCCATTCATTGAATGCTAATTGGTATCTGTTATTAGGAAAGGATAAAAATTCGATACAGCCTTGCAATGATAAAATCATTCAGTTAATTTCTATGATTTTTGCACCAACCTGTCCAGCACTTTTTTAAAAATCACAGCTACAAGTCTTAATTGATTTGATATTTATGTCCAGTCATGTGCAGTTTTTTCCTTTGAGAATCAACTGGCAATTGCACCACCAGTTCTGTTTCTCTCACTCCTATCTATTCATGAAACATCTCTTTTGTTAAAGGAGAAAATAAGTGCTTGAGAATAATATTTTGGCAGTAAACATTTAAAGCGATTTTTAGATAGCAATTCTGCACACATATAGAAAACCTACACATTGCTGAGTTCTATTATTCAATGCAATTATACAAGAATTTTATTTTCAAAACCAGTTCTTTCTCCAACCAAAAAGTTATACAAAACCACAAATTAGATGTGTTTTCAATTTACATTCAGAAATTTACAGGTGTTTGGATTTGCATTTTGCAGAGGCTTCAAAACTCAGTGTTATGAGCCAGGGACTAGAGAACCCCAAAGTGTATCATGGAGTTCACCTGACCCACAACTTTTAATAGATTGTAATATGGGGAGCACACGGCCCACTCTACAGGTGTGGTACAGCAGAAATGGAACACTTTTTAAAGCAAAACAATGTTTATTCTATGAACTCAGTTAACCTTTTTAAAACATACAGTGAACACCTTAGCAACCATTAATTCAAATACAACCCCCAAAGAATACAACACTAAGTAATCCTTAAGTAAAGCTTTCATTTTAACATCCATATGACTTAAAACACCTTTTACCAGAAGCACATCAGGTTAAAGTCACTATTGTTATTAGTTTTAAATCACCAGGATCGATTTATAGAATTTAGATTACAGAGAGAGATTCATACACCTTCTGGCTGTGACTGCAGCTATCCAGCTCTGAAAACGAAACTAAAACACACCCTGCAGCCTGCTCAAAAACAAAAGTAAAAAGCTGACAGACAGCCCAGCTCCACCCACACTCTGACATCACTGCAGTAATAAACACCCATTTCTTAAAAGGTACTCTCACTACAGATATTTATATACACACCCATTTATAAACAACCATTTCTTAAGGTACTCTTCATTTCAAAGACTGAGAAACTGCTTCAAAACGGCTATAAATAAACTCAAATTTTCTGTCTGTCTCATCGCTCAACAATCTTGAAATGTATGGTGGGAATTAAACCATATTCTTCTACAATGGTTTCAGTGTGACTGCTGCTCATTTGTGGCCTCAGGAATACATTATTGACAGTAAACAAGCTGTTTGCAACCATTTTTATTGTGAAGATGTAAATGTCTAAAGGGTATAATGGGATAAACAATTTGCCTACTGGCAAGATTGAAAACCTAGCCGTAGTCTGGCACCATGGCTTTCGGGCTTAAGTGTTAAAAGTTGTTGAGGTGTTACCAATGAAGTTTACTTGTGGTGTAAGCTAAAATGATACACAGTCCAGACCTAGTTGTGAGCTCAGTTGCAGCTAGTGACCTGTCTATACATCACCCATCTGCTCACCACACACACTCTTTATAAAGTTGTAGTCCCATCAGCCCATTTTTGCTGTGATGTCGAGTAAGAGCAATATCGTTAGCAATGAACAAATGGCTTATAACAAACATTGATTCTGTTTTGTGTTTGCTCTGTTATATTGATTCATTTTTCTAGATTTCTGGATTTGTTTTTCTTTCTCACTAAATTAGTTTTCTGTGTAAAACTGTGGTTCCAAATTCTTCAAAGTCTTGGCGAGTTACACACATCTGGTGGAAGTTAGAAAGTCCAGACAAAATGGCTGCTCCTTTCCATGATAGGTAGTTCCTGTTGGGAGGTGCATGAACCTTCACCTATTGAATGAGAAAAACAATTCAGGTAAAAGGAAAATAATTCCTTTTATCTCATTGAACCAGAAAGGAATTTGACTGAATCATTGACTTTAAAAATAACTTCCCAATTTTGTCTCTTTGTGCCCATATTTTAATCTGAATTGTGCAAATTTTGGTAAACGAATACCATCTGTCCCCGTGACAAGCAGTGGGCTCTCAGGACTGCACTCATATGCGGGAATATTCTTTTGTAAGTAATGAGCACTGGCATAGCTTCAAAAGCATCCAATCCTTCGGTGTCATAATGAACATTTTTGAAAATGATGTAAAGGTTATCAGCGAATAGATTATGCCTGCTTTGTAGAAGGCACTAGCTCAATGGAATGTGGATGGCCTTTTCTCATGCTCTGTTTTAAGCTCACTTTGTTCAGCTATAGTCCCTAAATCAGAATTGGCTGGAATTTTCCGAGCAGGAATTGACAGTTCCAATTTACACAAAGGCACTAGCTTGTAACATCTGCCCATGCCATTTGTAATCGAGTAATCAAAATACACATTCAATCAAATTAAAGGCCCATACCATTTATGTTGAGCCAAGAAATCAAGGAACAATTTAATGCATGGCTGGAGAGAGAACGGATGGGGAGCATGTGGAAACCTCCATTGGTGAGGCTGCCATCTTTGTCAGTGCTACAACAAATATAAAAGAAAGGGTTTGTTCAAGTCATGTGGTCTTTTTTATGTTAACATCTCTTCTAACTCCATAATATAAATTTTAAAAGCAAGTGACTTCCACTGTGAATGTCAGATGATGATAGGAAATAGCTAGGCTGTAACCAAGTAGCCTGCAGTCACTTGCTGTCCTGGCACATACTGAACAAATGATAATGTAGATACGATTATAATGGGGCATTTTCAACCGAAGAATCATGTGCCAAAAAGAGAACACACCTTCTAGAGAGGAAGTTAGAAGTATAGGGAAAATACCTTTGTCCCTGGCTTTGCAAGGTTTGTCATCTCCTGTTGTAATCGTTCTTCCATGTTTCTAAACATACTGTTACCACCAGCTAGTACAATGTTGGCGTACATGTCATTGCGAGTTTCCTCACTGCATCTCTCAATCACTGAATGTCCCAAGGCAGGCAGGTTCTGTATGTCTTTGCCTGAAATACAAGTGACTGGTTCAACAATATGCAGTTCATGTGCCGATGCAAAATGCTTTTTGAAAAGTGCTACTCCTCCCCTGCACATCCATTTTGATGACTCTTGTGAGAAGATGAGATGATTCTGAAGAATTATGTTTAGTGATGAAATACAACTGCAAATGAAACCATGAGCCACATGTACAACAACAAAGCTTTGTATCAACTGAACAATGTACAATCAGGAGACCGATATCATGAAGGAGACATCTTGCACAGAAACATTGTTCTACTGTCAATAATCCATGAGCAGGGAAAGAGGATAAATTGCGGTCAAAACATTTCTTGACTAGTTACCTAATATAAATGGCTTAAAGATGACTTCAGGGCAGATGAATTTCTGGTTTGTGATGATCATTTTTTGTCCATCTGGAAGCTCATACTCTTCCTTTATTTCTTCTGAGTTGTTCTTGAAGTTCTCAAGTTCTGCTTCAAAATTAAGGGCAATGTAGCAAAATTTCTCCTTGATGTTTCTGATGATATCTAACCCAGCTAGAAAATTACATAAAATACTATTCAAAATGTGAGTAGGTTATTTAGACACCATAAACAGTGCATTTTGAGGTTTCCCAGATTCTTTAAGTTACATTTGGAGGGGCAGCACGGTAGCGCAGTGGTAGCACTGCAGTCTCACGGCGCCGAGGTTCCAGGTTCGATCCCGACTCTGGGTCACTGTCCGTGTGGAGTTTGTTCATTCTCCCCGTGTTTGCGTGGGTTTCGCCCCCACAACCCAAAGATGTGCAAGGTAGGTGGATTGGCCATGCTAAATTGCCCCTTAATTGGAAAAATGAATTGGGTACTCTAAATTTATTTTTAAAAAGTTACATTTGGAGTCTGGTTGATGGGGGTGGGGGTCAGCTAGCTCAGTTGACTGGACGGCTGGTTCACACCAACAGTGTGAGTTCAATCCCCGTACCGACTGAGGTTATTCATGAAGGCCCCGCATTCTCAACCATGCCCTTTGCCTGAGGTGTGGTGACCTTCAGGTTAAATCACCACCAGTCAGCTCAAAGTGGATAGCAGCCTATGGTCCTCTGAGACCATGGCGACATTTACATTTTAGTTGTTGGGACAGTGCTTTTTGTGAGTCTTAGAAGTTGAGTTTTAGGTGTACAGTCAGCAATTGATCCCTATTAGTTAATAGCCAATAGGACTAGATAACGTAGAGTGGGAGGAGGCTTGTCAGGAAAAATCTCAAGCACAGATTGGCTATCAGATAATCTACAGTGCAGAAGGAGGCCATTTGGCCCACCTGGTTTGCACCAGCCCCTGCAAAGAGAACCCTACTTAAGCTGACACCTCCACCCTATCGATGTAACCCAGTGACTCTACCCCTTTTAAGACACTTAAGGGCAATTTAGCATGGCCAACCCACCTCACCTGCACATCTTTGGACTGTGGGAGGAAACTCACGCAGACACACTGAGAACGTGCAGACTCCACACCGACCCAAGCCAGGAATCGAACCCGGGTCCCTGGTGCTGTGAAGCAACAGTGCTTTATGCTGCCCATGCCTCATCAATTCATTATTTTTTATATCTCTTATTTCTGTTTCTGTTTGTCTTTTAGGAGGCAGAATAACAATTGAACATAAGGAGAAAATCTATTACATCATTGAAATACTATTATATAAATACTTTTACATTAAAGTATGGCTGTCATTTTTCAGCTTGATTGAACAGACTTGGCATACAAATTGACCAATGCTTCAGTGATATTTAGTCTTAACTAATCAACGGTTGTATATAAAAATATTGTGGCAGTCTAAAGAATAGACAATTAATCCTTATGTAATGTAGAAGGACAATGAAAAATGTAGCTAGATTGACCTTGCGTTTTTTAAACCCTATGTAACTAATTTCTCTTTTGCTTCTTTTAAGCTTACCTAGATGTCCACTCTGCCCTCCATTCTAAAGTTTGTAGGATGGAGGAATAGTAGCATAACGGTCATGTTACCACTCTAGAAATGTAGAGGCTTAGACTAATGCTCTGGAGACATGAGTTCAAATGTTACTATGGCAGTTGGGGGAATACAAGTCCAACTAATTACTAATGATAAAACTATTGGGTCACTATAAAAGCTTATCTAAATATTAATATCCTTCAGGAAAGAAAATCTGCTACACCTCCCTGATCTGGCCTATATGTGACTCCAGACCCAAAACACTGTGGTTGACTCAACTGCACTCTGAAATGGTCCAGCAAACCACCCAATATAGAAAAGTCAAATATATTGGATGTACCTACACCGCATGGACTATGACTGGGGAAGATGGTTCATCACTATCTACTCATGGGAAATTAGCGTTGCAGAATTATTGCTGATCTTAACAATGAAGCTCACATCCCAAGAATAAGAAAACCGAATGAGTGGGCTGGATTCTCCAATTTTGAGACTAAGTGCTGACGCGCACAACCACTGGGAGTGGGAGAAGATCGGAGGGGGCGCCAGACCTGCGGCCCCTCACCATGCCTGAGCAGAGGCACTGGACGTGTTCAGCGGCCCGGAGGAAAGGGAGGGCGAGCGGGCAAGTGAGACCCTGATTAGTTGCGCATCCCCATGACACATGTGGCCAACCCTCACCCTCCCACAATTCCCACCCTTCACACCCTCCACGCAGCCCCGTCCCGCTGTCTAACCATACATGTTGTCTTGTGTCTTACAGGACCTGCCGGAGCCGGGTCCGGTCCATCCGGACACCCCTGCCCCCAGCCAGTGCCAGAGCCTTTGCCCCCCCAGGTGGCCGAGCACTGACGGGTGAGCAGCCTGAACACCAGCCCTCTTCCGGAGACTCAGGAGAGACTCCGGGTCGGAGGAGGACACGGACTTTCCGTCACAGCTGTCTCCTACACCCTCCACCATCTCAGAGACTATCACCTCGGTTGGGCACTTTAGTGAAGAGGTTCCTGGGACATTATCTGGTGCACATCACAAGTCGGTCTGGTACAGCAGGTGGTGGTAGGAGCAGCCAAACGGCCGGATGTTCAGAGGGCAGGCCTGCCCCAGGAACCAACTGCTGCCCAGACGGGTCATGGGCTCCTGGAACATCCAGTCCCACCCACCATGGAGGTGCAGTCAGAGAGCCAGGGACTAAAAAAGGGGATGACGGCCGGCTTCTAGCACTTGAGGGTGCAAGTGGAGGAGTCCATCCGCGTGCAGGAGCAGGGGGTGGTGCTGGTCATGTATGCCACTCAGGCCGACACCCCATGGGTGGCATCCGCGGTGGAAGCAACGGGGGGGTGACGGTGTTGGATATGGGTCAGCGTGTGCAAGGCCTGGGGCATTCTGTGCAGGCGGGGACCGAGGCCAAGGAAAGGTCTGCCTTCTCACAGGCAGCCATGTGCCAGAGCCACCTGGACATCGCAGCAGCGCACCTCAGCGTGGCTCAGTCACAGTAGGCCATGGCTGAGAACATCGGCGGCATTGCCGATGTTCTCAGGGGCTGGCTAGCGTGGCGCAAACTCAGAAAGAGGTGGCCCACACCTAGAGGGACGTGACCCACACCCAGAAGGACGTGGCCCAGTCACTGGCTGATGTGATGGAGAACCAGAGGGACGTGGCCCACACCCAGAGGGACGTGGCGCAGTCACTGGCTGATGTGGCACGGACCCTCAGTGTGGTGACACAGTCCCAGATGGGCCAATCCCTGTGCTTCATGGCTGTGAATTTTCAGACCCTGGTCGAGACCAGAGCAGGCCTCCAAGACTGGCAACGCCCGGTGGCGGGGGGCCTCAGGAGGTGGCCTCGCTTGCACCCCCGTCCCATGGAATAGCCCGGGGGCCATCGGGCACCCCAAGGGAGGAGAAGGTGCTAGGGCCTGTGCCGGTGACTCCCGCAAGGGAGGTGCCGGAACAGCGCAGCACCTCAGACCCCGAACCCCCACCCCCCCTCCGACGGGACCGTGTGATGGACGCACCAGCTCGCATGCAGGGATCACCCAGGTGGAAGGTCCTACTGTGGGCATGAGTCAGACATTGTCATACGATGTGGAGCATGGAGCTCATCACGGAGCGGGTTGTCATCATCCTCCATTCCATGGACCAGACCCGCTGTCACTGCCAACCCAGTGTCCCCAGCTTGTCGCGCCACAAGTTGTCGTGGAGGAGGTGTGCATGCGGGTGGTTTGGTGATGTGGGAGGTGAGGGGGTATGAGTCTGGGTTGGTGGGGTCCATGCCCCTGGTCAGCAACCCCCACTGTCTACCGCAATTTCTTTGTTGGAAGCTATTCTCTGCCCAATTGTGTTTCACGATTTTGGCGTCGTCAAACGGAGAATGCAGCCCAGTGTTTCCATAGTTTAAGGTCCCGCAGAGTGATGCCTTAAGTGGATTGGTTGAGTTACATGGTGGTGTATTATGAATATTACCTTTAGAAGTGAAGGACCAGCTATTGTTTTCAGTCAAAGATCTCATCATGTACTCTGTCAGGTCCTGTCCTCCCAGGTACACACGCTGGGTAATATTCTCTAAAGCACCTCCTTCAAAAATGGGAACCACATGTGTCACAGCTGATCCTGCAAGCAGCAAGATGAAGGAAATAAATAATTTTATAAAATAATTGATTACTTTGGTGTAGGAGCAGGTACTTGCATAAGCTAGGAAATGTATAATCATGTTTGTTCTTAGTTAGAACAAGGTCACTTTAAGAGTACGATCACGTGGTGTATGGATGATGTCATTGGCTTTTTGCGAGGCAAACAGGCTGTCTATCTTCACAGTCTGTTGAGTAAACACCTTTCCAATAAAGCTCTTGTTTGTACCTTTGTGGTCTGCAAGCCTATACTTTAAAAATACCAGAAAGAAAACTGACGACAAGGATGTCGGAACTACATATGCACTCCCGGACGAAAATATATAGAAAAATCATCAATCCGTGAGCAGACATCCAAAAAGGATTAAGAAGCTAAAAACATCCCTACACTAAAGCTGGCGTCAGAGGGGTGCCAAATATTAGTAGCCACCTTTGGAGGAACCAAAATTTTAACTATAGATTTCAGAGGAAACAACATGGAAAAGAAGCTCAGCATGTGCTCTGCCTGGAAAGATCCGTAACAGTACAAAGAGCTGTGATGAATGTAGAAATTGATATATATGATGTTTCATATTTGTGGCAGTATTGTTATTAAAAACCCTGGGTTTAGAAAAAACATTCAGGCACCATGTCTACTAAAGCTGTAATTAAGGTGCCGTAAAAGGTTAAGTAATCATTGATTTTTAACCATTTACTTGTTTAAATAGAGATGGTGAATGGAGCAAAATAAATGGGAGTAGTTTTGCAGTCTGCTAGAAGATTTTAAGTTGAACAGCAGTTTGCCCTAGGATTTGAGTCTGACAAGACAGAAGGATTTTCAGGATGTTTCTGAAAGGGTCTCTCGAAAGGTCTGCGCAGATAAGCAAGTAACTCTTAAGTGGTGTTTGAACTGTATTGGGTTGCTTAATTGGAATATTGTGGCAGGAGTAGATAGTAAGTTAAAAGTTTTTCCTTTTATTTAAGAACTGTTTAACTGATAATTGTAAAGCTATTTCTTTGATGTTAATGTGGTTAATTCTGTGTTCAAATTAAAGATTGTTTTAACAGGAAAGATAACTATTGGCCAGCATCGTCTCTCCTAAGGTGAAGTATCCTTTCCTCTCAGTTTTACAAATTGAAAATTGTTTGGGGTCTCTCGTCCAGTATCCTAACAAAAGTTGTGGTCTGGTCTGGTATCCTATCAGAGCACTGAGCAGCAATTACTCAGCAATATTAGTTCAGAGGTGGAATGTTCCATAACTCAGAAGGAAACCGGTTGAACTCGGGGGCACTTTGTTTGAAAACAAATAAGCTAGGTAGTGCTAAAGGTCTTGTGGCACATAGTGCAAGCCCCTTTCTCCATAATGGAAGGAATGTTTGGTGGCATGGGACCAAAGATTGAGAACACTGAAAGATTCAATTATATTGTCTAATCTAACAAAATTCCAATATTGTAGTCCCAACCTTCCTGGGGGTTTTGGGGGGTGGGGGTCGACCTTCAACCTCCTGTGAAGTTTGGTGCAGCCAGAAAAAACAGACTTGAAAACCTATGATGAGATTATGGAGATATTGTAGGGCCACTTATTATCAAATAAACCAAAGGTTAATTTTCTATGAAAATAAACCTTTGGTCATCGCCAAGAGGATCAGGTTCCATGAATGTAACCGACAGGGATCATAGAATTTACAGTGCAGTAGGAGGCCAATCGAGTCTACACCGGCCCTTGGAAAGAGCACCCTACTTAAGCCCACACCTCCACCCCATCCCCAGTAACCCCACCTAACCGTTTTTGGACACCAAGGGGCAATTTAGTATGGCCAATCCACCTAACCTGCACATCTTTGGACTGTGAGAGGAAACAGGAGCACCCAGCGGAAACCCACGCAGACATGGGGAGAACATGCAGACTCCGGACAGACAGTGACCCAAGTCAGGAATTGAACCTGGAACCCTGGAGCTGTGAAGCAACTGTGCTAACCACAGTGCTACCATGCTGCCCCTGCAGAATGGTGAATCAATCACACAGTTCATGGCTACTTTGATGAAATTAGCTGAATACTGTGAATTTGGAGATGTTTTGAATGACACCATTAGAGATAGAGTAGTGTGTGGGTTAAGAAGTGAAGTTATACAAAAAAAAAGGCTATGAACAGAAAGCAACTTAAACCTAAAGAAGACTTTAGCCCAACAATTAAGTCCAAACACAAGTCTATAAAATGTCGGCTGTGACCCGAATACAGACACTGGTTCGGAATTGCCACCAATGTGCAAAAAGGCTGGTTCCCCCAATAGCAGACCGATGGTAGAAAGATGCAAAAGGCAGGAGTGGTGGGTAAAAGGGGTACATCAAATGTGCATATTGGGGCACGTCATGGATGCAAAGGGACTGTGCAAATCACCTTCTAAAATTAAAAGCCATAAGTGAGGCACCTGCATCTCAAAACATTAATAAACTCAAAAACTAATGAAGTTGATTTAACCACTATGGAAGGTTTGTCCCTAATCTAGCAACTATTCTTAAGCCTTTACACAATTTATTAACAGAAAATGGAAATAGGTGGATCAATGCGAGAAGGCCTTCGTAGACGCGAAGGAGGCACAATTAAAGTTAGAAGTCCTGGTACACACTGATCCAAAATTTCCCTTGCAACTGGCTTGTGACACATCGCTGTATGGGTTGAGAGCAGTGGTTTATCACAATGCCCAATGGTGAAGAGAAGCCAATGGCATTTGCATCAAGATCCTTGAGCAAAAGAGAAATGAACTATGCACAGATAGAGAAGGAAGCTCTCAGCACAGTTTTGGAATCAAACATTTTTATCAATACCTACATGGACGGAAATTTACTTTGCCAACAGATCATCAGCCTGGTTGGGGCTGGTTTAGCACAGGGCTAAATCGCTGGCTTTGAAAACAGACCAAGGCAGGCCAGCAGCACGGTTCAATTCCCATACCAGTCTCCCCGAACAGGCGCCGGAATGTGGCGACTAGGGGCTTTTCACAGTAACTTCATTTGAAGCCTACTTGTGACAATAAGCAATTTTCTTTTCATTTCATTTCAGCCACTGACAACAATACTTGAGCAGCACACCGGTATTCCATCTCTAGTAGCGGGTTAGATGCAGAAATGGGTGTTACTGTTGTCAACTCATACACATATGCTAAAAATCTAAACTCCATGGAAACACTGGTGGACTCTAGATTACCTTTACCTAACAAGTCGTTCAAGTGGTAATATTTTCTATTTTGAAAAAGTTGATAATACTCATGTAACCATAGGGCAAGTTAAGAAGTATACCAGAAGTAATCCACTACTGTCAGAAGTTATGGACACGGTACCTTGTGCCAAGACCACTGGGGCAAACCCAGCGTTGAAGCCACATGTTACCACAAAGACTCAAACTATCCGTACAGACTGGTTGTCTCCTCTGGGGAATGAGGGTCATCATTCCACCATTATTAAGGGAACATGTCCTTAACCAACTTCATGAAGGTCATTGTGGGATAGTAAGGCTGAAGGAGATAGCTGAAGCTACTTTTGGTGGCCAATGCTCAATAGTGAAATTGAAGAGAAGGAGGGCATGTGTTAGGCTTGTGCAAAGGTATGAAACTTGCTGCCTCTAGTGCTATTATACCCATGGAAATGACCAGAAGGGCCATGGCAAAGAATGCATATAGATTATGCCAGACCATTCAAAGTACGAATGTTTACCATTGTGGTAGACCTGCACTTGAAAAGGCCTTAAGTCGTCATATTGAAGACTACGTCCTCAGAGAATAATAGAAATACTGGGTTAAGATTTTTGCAAGATTCAGTTACCCTGAACAATTTGTTAGTGACAAAGGGCCACAGTTGATTTTGCAAGAATTCACAAATTATCTAAAGGTGAACGGAAACTAAGGCATCCAATTATCCCACCACAAATGCGCTGGCTGAAAGGTTTGTTCAGACAATGAAACATTCATTGAAGGTAACTTGTGAGCAAGGATCATTGTCAAAACGACTATGACAGTTGCTGATGACATACAGGAATACGACACATTCAACAACTTAAGGTTCTCCAGCATTACTCATGGCAAAATGTCGGTTGCACGCAGTGTTTGATTTGCTGAAGCTGCTTAAGACGAGAAATTGTTGACCGGAAACAACAAAGTCAGATTTTGCAATGTGAGAACAGGGCTAAATGCCATGTTTTTAAGAAACGTTAGGAAATATTGGCCAGGAATTATACAACCAGTAAGAAGTGGAAACTTGCCAGACATCTTAGCATAGACATGACTAGTTTCCTACACTGTTCAAACCTGGGGCGATGTGTGTAGGAGATATGCTGAAATACTTAACAACCAGAACTAGTTTGCCAGAGACAGAATCAACCAAGGGTCCATACCAAACTGTGTCAAGTGAAGACCTAGACATTCCTGAGAACCTGACAATACCAGAAACAACTGTGGAAGACAGTACCCGAGGACACTTCAACACTGAGTCAACCTGAAAACATGACGTTGTCTTCGGTTGAAACAACTGCAGGCAATGTCCAAATTACATGAAAACGCAGATGCCGGAGGTTTGCTGACAACCACACAGAAATCAACATCTTCTGAAACATATAACTTATTGACTGTTGTGTTTCTTAATTGTTCATATTATAATTGTTCATATTATAAATTTTGATTGTTAACATTATATTGTATTTCATTTCAGGAACTTCTGATGTAAAGGGTGAGGAAAGTGTTGTGTATTCATGTTTGTTCCTAGTTGGAACAAGGTCACTAAAAGACTGATCACGTAACGTCTTGATGACGTCTTTGGGTGTATGCGCGGGCAAATGGACGGTCTTTACAGGCTGTTGAGTAAACACCTTTCCAATAAAGCTATTGTTTGTACCTTCATGGTCTGGAAGCCTATCCTTTAAAAATACCACACAGATCGTAACAGTTTACTGACCAGCTGCATTGTTTTAATTAAATCCGCTCTCAAAATGCAAAGTATCTTTATATTTTAATTGATGGTTTATGATGAAATCTATGAGTGAATCAGCAACAGGAGAATTAAACGAGTAAGGCAGAAGTTTTTTTTTAGTTAAGGCATCACGGTCGGCACAGGCTTGGAGGGCCAAAGGACCTGTTCCTGTGCTGTACTTTTCTTTGTTCTAAACACATTGATGAAATGTGAGCGTTTCAATTTTGATCAGTTCAATTTTGTGTTCAATTCAAAATAATTTCTGCAAAAGATTGAAATACTGTCACCTGTAGTACCTAGTCCACCAGTCTTTGAATGTAATGTGCATTTACTCAAATGGTTCTGAGATCATTTATCATTACCTGAATCAATGACAGTTCCTGTAACTTTACCAGTGGAATGTAGTGCCAGCACTGCCTGTATCCCCAGAAATAGAGAAGGAACTTGGAATGTTTCAAAAAGAATCTACATTGGACAAAACAAATGCAAAACAAATTTGGATGAAATGAACACAAAATGACTGCAGTGTTTATAACTTATCAGTTAGGATTTTCACTTTTCGTATGGAATATATTATCAAGTCTATCTGAAATAGGATTTGGGTTCAGATGTGAAATAGCCCCGGAATAGGTGGATAATCTTGCCTGTGGCTTTGGGGAGGAGAGGCAAACCTTCATGCACAAAGCCAAGAACAACAAGTCCCTTTCTGGTCCTATTTTCTGATATATATTCAGTAATGTTGTATGCAGAAATATAAAATTACATATGAAGCTTGCATATAGGGAATGGCAGCATAATAGGGAAGGAACTGAACTAGTGATCAGAGACAGGAGTTCAAATTCCACTTCAGCAGTGTGGGAAATTTAAACTCCGTTAAATAAATAAATCCGAAATAAGAAGTTTGTATCAGTAATGATGATTATGCAGCTATCATATTTCTGCAAAAATACATGGGGGTGGATTCTCCGCATCCCCGTGCCAAAATCGCGCTGGCGCGGGGAGGAGAATCAAATTTCCAAATGGAATAGGGCCCTGCGTCACTCCGGCAATTCTCCTGTTGCACTTATTAATAATGATGCTCTTTAGAGTCGCCAGGTATCAAATGATACCACCACAAGGCTTTACCAGACATCGATCAAAGGACCACACAACCAGTTAGTCAGTTCAAGTTCAAAGATTGTTTATTTACACACAAGGATTACTTTGACATGCAACACAAAACACTACAAGTTAAACTACACATAACAACTACAATAACCTATACTTAACTTCAGGGCAACCGGCTCTATGCAGATGGACACGCCTTTGTCCGGATCTTGCGGGGCTGGGTGGAAGAAGTGGCTCTGTTTCTGCTGGGCTCATCCGTCTGGTAGCGATCGTTAGTCTTGAACTTGCCTGTCTGGTCGTTATGCTGCACTTGAGTTGGCATAGGCCGGATCCAAGAGAGCACATGGCTGTGTCTCTTCTTATCCCTCTGGGATTCGCGCTCTTTGGGGCGGTCCTTAACTTGGACCCAATAATTCGACAGGCTTCGATCACTACCTTTGATTTTGGCCAATAAAGGGGCGGATGACTTGATGGCTGGGCGTGTCCTTAGCAGTCATTGACCTTGGCTGTTTGGGCTCCCTGAGTAAAGGGAGTGGCGCCGATTAGTCTGTATCTGTATCGGTTAGCTGAGTACAGTTCTTTTGTTCTGGGGAAATGGGCCATTAGAATGCAAACGAGCGGGGATTTTGATCGTGTCTAGCTATCTGTGTTGCAAATACACACAAGCTCTGAGTCTGTCTGAGTCCTGGGTTGGCCATAATTCCCATGGTCCTTTGCAGGTGGTCATCTGTGATGGCTACATCCCGTCCTCTTGATCCTGAACGCGAAGCGTGGTGGATCACACTGTTGATCCTTTATCCATCCCTGGTGTGCCGGTTATCCTTGGTCAAGGACAGGTTCTGCACTACTCTGGGTCCTATGTTTTTGGAGCACTTACCTAACAATTTTATGAACAGATCATACATTCATAATTTCTAACAGGTCATTATAAAACATTTCACTATTACACATTTAACTTAATCGCACAAGGGGACATCTAACTATCACTATCTAAGCTACTCTCATGCTGCTGGCAAATACCAAAAAGAACTTATGTACAATACAAGATTTCAAAACAGCAGCATCCCATTTCTACTTAATCTATCAAAATTACAGAGGTATACGGTCGTTATTGTTATCAGCGTTTACAGTGTTTGTTAAGTTGTGTGAATTCCAAAGAAGGGGGCTCGGTCGGAGTGTATATATCGGGGCGCGGGAGTTTCTTTTTCGCCATTTGCGGAGTCTAAGTATCTGGATGACACTGCAGATTATTGAAATTACCAGAAGGGCCTCTCCTGTGTATGAAAGGGGTACCATTTGGCAATGTTTTCACACCAAGTAGGGGTTTCAGTGTCTATCTCTGTGTGGTGTGTCCAGGCTAGGAGTGTCATGTTGTGTGGTGGTGTTCGGGGCTGGTGTGGTACAGAGGCTTGTAACGCGCGCAGTTGTAGGAGTCCAGCAATGATCACAATGTAGGTCATCAGTCCTCTCTTCATCTTGTCTTCTGTCTTCCGTATATTCCTGGAGGTGCAAGCATAATATCTGTTATTATCTTTGGTTAATATCTTGTTTATTTGTCTTTCTCTCCTTAACTTCAATTACCCATTAGAATCGTCACCCTGTGTGACTGTCTCATTTTCTTTTTCTTGAAATAACATTTTGAGAGACTAAGACATTGCCAAAAAAAATGTCTTTGTAAGTGCAGAGATTCTCGCAGCTGGTGGTCGATGTGGGGAGTGGGTGGACAATTTCTCCATCCAGTCTTTCCTTTATTGCAACCAGTGATGGCTGAGGCTCATCATAACCAGCCGAATTTTAGGGCAGCCAGTTTTATAAAGTTTCTTCGTCCCAGGGTCCAGAGGTAGTTCGCGTGTAGCAGCATATGTGGCAACCAAGTATGTCCAACGTGTAAATAGCAGGTGGGGAACGACCAGAGGGTTGCGGATGGTAAAGGGATGAGTGTACAGACTGTGGCAAAGGGCATTCTTTAAACCACAATAAAGAGCAGAGAAGGGAAAACCATTCCAGAGTACTCGAAGTGACGGGAACATGAGGTGCGTGTGGGCCGCAGCAGGGCAAGAATGGGTGGAATCCCTGGGTTGGGCGGTGATCAGTGCCATTGCTCCACTACCCGACCTTAACTGACCAGATGCATTTGGGGTCCTCGGGCAGGGTGGGGATCAGTGCAGTTACTTCACTACCTGGGTGACCGTAACGAGCGGAAAGAATTTGTAACATGTGAGATCCAACAATTGTTCTTTTAACGGCCATTGGTCCGTAAATGGTGTCGGAAGAGTAACTATGACTGTAACAAGAAATTGGGTGTCAGGCCGACATAAATTAAAACCATGTAACAAGAAGAAAGAAAGAAGGAAAATAAAAAGGTGGGCAGGCTCCATCAGGAAGTAGGACACCGTAATTCTTATGCGGCTCCTTTTTCTCATCATCTGGACACCTCAGGGTTCTGTACCAAACATCGTTTTAAAAGGATTACCGAAAACGAGAGTCAGAATCTGAATCATCCCGATCTCCTGGTTGCCAGACTCATGTCTGCTGTTTTTGTGCCATGGCCGCGTGGGCCGTCATGGAATCCGAATCGTCATGTCTAACCAGTCTACAAGAGTTGTCGCGGTGCCAAAAAGGGTTTTTTGTCATGAGGCGTAGGGGCGGTGGCAGTGAAGGGCAAGTTACTGTGTCGGGCGGTGGCGGTGGCTGTGGAAGGGGGTATAGGGGGCCAAACATGTCTTGGTCATGGTACTGGGGGTTGGAGTGACTGGGGCCGGGGAGGTTGTACCAGCGGTCAGTGATCATGGTCAATTGGGGGAGGCTGGCGCTGTCGTTGGAGTCAAGCTCAAGGTGGAAGGTCGTACCTGTGGGCGGAGACAAGGTTGGGTCTGTGGGCGTGGATGTGCTGTCAGGGTTGGGGGAGGGTTAGACTAGGTTGTCGATGGGCGTGGCGGAATCATCTGCTATTGCTAGGGAGATCTGGTGGGAGTGGCTACATTGGATTCCATAGACTTTGAGCTGGTTGATATGGAACCAACCAGTTTTACCATTGGGGTACGTTATCTTGTACACAGAGGGGCTGACTTTGTCCGAAATGGAGTAGGGTCCACCAAATTTGGGGGAGAGGAATGAACTGGGATTGTAAAGGGAAACCATTACTTGCTGACCGACTGTGTACTCTTCGGGGTGGATGGTTTTGTCAAAGCAGGCTTTACTCTGCTTTTTCCTAGCGCCTAGTCGGACAGCTGCAGCGAGCTGTCCTGCTTTAATATTGTCTGTGACTTATTGGACCGCTTTTTCATGGGTGAGGGTGGTGACTGTGGGGCTTGCCAAATCGAGACCTAATAAATATTCAATTCCTTTCATGAGAGTGTGGGGGTGAAACCTGTGGAACTGGATATTGTGTTCCGAATAAACATAAGGGCAAATATGAGAACTGTGTCCCATGTAGTGTTATTTTGTTGCACTATTTTTCTGATGGTTGCTTTTAAAGTGCAGTTCATTCTCTCAACAATGCCGCTGGATTGGGGGTTATATGCTATGCGGAACTTTTGTTTGATTCCGAAAATCGTTAGGACATTTTGCATGACTCTGCCGGTCAAATGGGAACCTTGGTCTGACTCAATGCTGCGGGGGAGTCCCCAGCGTGTAATTATCTGTTGGGTCAAAATCTTAGCTGTGGCCTTTGCAGTGTTTGTCCGTGAGGGAAATGCTTCTACCCATTTTGATAAGGTGTTGATTACTACAAATACATATTTGAAACCATTTCTGCAAGGGGGAGGGGGCCAATGTAGTTGAGTTGCAAATTTGTCCAAGGGCCATTAACAGGTGGGTGTGTCTCAATTGTCCCTTCTTGGAGTACCTTTCAGGATTGTTCTGTGCACAGATTAAACAATTCTCAACATAATGTGTGACATCGGATTTTAAATCGGGCCACCAACACAAAGGTTTTAAATGGGCAATGGTATTGTCTATCCCCTGATGTCCGTGTCCGTCATGAAACTGGTAAATTATCTGGTTTCTGTCCTGGGTGGGGACCACATAAATTCAATTTTTCAAAACTATACCGTCCTGTACCGTCAATGAGTCCTTGCATTTGTCGTGGGGGGCTGGGAAGTTACCATCTAAAACTTGTTTGAGAGCGTCGTCTGCCTTTTGGGCCTGGGATAGATCCTTGATATTGGTCTGAGAAACCTGGACTGCGTGTATCGGTTCACTTTCGGGGGGTTGCCAAAAGTGACCGTGGCATGATCCTGACTTAGCTAAGGTGTCTGCCTTTACATTACCGGGTGGGGAGGAACGATGATGGCTTCTCACTTTAATAATACCGTACGTGCGGTCTTTAGCTGTCCTAAGGATGTGTTTCAACAATGGGTCTGAGGGGAGGGGTTTACCATCAGCGGATACGAATCCTCGAGATTCCCACAGGGGCAGGAATTCTGTCAAGCTATTGCACACATATAAACTGTCTGAATGCATGTCTGCGGGGGTTGGAAAGGAATCTGGGTGCTGCACTACATATGCTATAGCTGCTAATTTGGCTGCTTGCGATCCTAGGTGGCCGGGCAATTTTAAAGATATTTCTTCTAATGCACGTCCCTGTGCGTCTTCCACATAAATTCCACAACCAGTTATTCTCTTTCCATTTTCTATTGTGGTGAACCGTCTACATAAATCTTTAAAGTGTTGTCTATGATGTGTGGATTCTGCGTTTTACTGCCTGCTCGTGTGTGCAGTGAATTCGGAATAAAGGGTCCTGTGTGGTGTTGGGCTGCTATGATCTAGCACTCGTGGGGTCCTGCATACTGAAGGTTATCTGCTAGAAATGTGTGGGTCTTTGTACGTTTGACTGTAATGTCCCTTCCTTGTAACAACAGTGTCCAGCGAGCTGCTCTGATCTGGCTGACTGAACCATCCTTTAACCTATATTTCTAACAATAGCTGCGTTGGGGTGTGCTCGGTTAAAATCGTTACTGGGTTAAGGCCTGTGATGTAAGCAAAATACTGCACTGCCCAAAAGACTGCAAGTGCCGCTCGCAGGCTGTAAATCCTTGTTCTACGGGATCCAAAATTCGTGAGGCATAGACTACGGGTCCTAAGCGGTCATGTCTTTCCTGTATGAGTACTGCTGATAGGGTTCGGTCGGGGGTTGCTACTTCTAGGGAGAGTGTGGTCTGGAACTTGCAAAGCGGGCTCTGTGCCTAGGGCGTGTTTTATTTCATCGATGGCGTCTGTGTGCTGAGGAAGCCATTCCAATGGGGCGTTCTTTTTAAGAAGTTCTGAAAGTGGGGCTGCTTTTGTGGCAAAACCATCGATATGGTTCCTACAATATCCAACTAATCCTAAAAATGACCGGAGTGCAGTGACATTGTGGGGCAGGGGCAATTTAACTATTGACTCTATTCGCTTCTGTTCGATTTCTCTCTTCCCGTGGGTGATAATGGTGCCTAAATAAAGGACCTTTTCTTTTAAGATCTGGGCTTTTTTGGGGTTGACTTTGCATCCAATGGATTGCAAAAGACCTAGTAATTCCGAAAGAAGCTTTACATGCTCTTCCTTTGTGTCCGTCTGTAGGAGTAAGTCGTCCACGTACTGTATAAGGCATTTGGGTCGGGAAAATTTGGAAAGTCCGTTGGCCAATTGTCGGTGGAAAATGGAGGGGGGTTGTGGAATCCTTGCAGGAGGCATGTCCACGTATACTGCTGCCCTTGAAATGTGAACGTGAACTTATATTGACAGGTCTTGTCTAGCAGGATGGACCAAAGTCCATTGCTGATGTCCAGCACTGTGAAGTACTTTGCCTGTACTCCCTGCTTGAGCATGGTCTTGGGACTCGTGGCAACGGTGGGGGTGCTAAAGGGGTGACCTTGTTAAGTTCTCGGTAGTCGATTGTCAGTCGCCAAGAACCATCGGTTTTTTTCACGGGCCAAATTGGGGCATTATTTGTTGAGTTTACTGGCCAAATTACTCCTTGATCTAATAAGCTATTGATGACTTTTGAAATATCACCCTTGGCTTGCTGTGGGAAACCGTATTGCTTCTGTGGTTTAGGATCGGGGCCTGAAATTGTGACCATTCATGGGATCTTCCCACAATCGTGTTTGTGTTGGGCAAAGGAAGCTTTATGTTTTCTGAGGACCTCTCTAATTGTCTGGTCTGTACTAATTGTTTGCGGATCAAACCAGTAGTCTCCTACTGAGCAAATCCTATGTTCATAGTCCCCTACTGTGAGCGTAGCGGGGGCTCTAGCTGCTTTGGCCATTTTCCATACACATCTATTCACGGGATCAAAGGAAAGATTATGGGAGCTCATAAAATCGATTCCTAGAGTGTGCTCGGCTGTTTGGGGCAAGTCGACTAAAACAACGGGGTGTCTGGTGCTTATGGTTCCTATCTGAATACCTACGGGGGCTGTGATGTATCCCTGCTGTACGTGTCCGGTAAATCCACTAAGGATGATGGTGTCTGTGGTGGGCCATTTGTCACTCTGGAACATTGTGGAGGCGTTTAAAGTGGTGCGGACCCTCCTGTGTCCCAAAGAAATTCTACTAGATGTCACCGGACTGCCTGTGACTACTGGTCTGCCTGATTTGTCCCAGAGTGTGTCGCAGACCCAGGTTGGGGAGTCCGAACACCATCAATCTGTCGTGTTGATTGCTGAAATATCTGAACGGGCGCTAGCACTATGTATGGGCCTAACATTGTTCCTAGGTGGGGGGCCTGGTTGTTGGTGGCATTGCTGGTTCGGGGGGTTTTGTCGGCATTCAAAGGCGTAATGTCCCATGTGTCCACAATTATAGCAACCTCGTGGTGCCTGTGCTCTGGGGTGCTGTCCTTCATGTCTACCCTCATTTATCCATGCTGGGTCCTGGTTAGTCCTGACTGGGTGCGTATTTGCTTCTACCTGTTCCTGATCTGCCTTCCTGTGTAAGGATTGTTCCCAAGCTCTGAAGAGTCATTTTAAAACCCAAACTTCATTGTGTGCGGGGTCGTAATTCATACAAGCCTTTTGACCTGCTTCTGTGGCGTGGGAGACTAAAGTGAAAGCCCATTTAGTTGTGTCGTCGTTATCCGAGTGTGTGCGGTTCAAATCTCCAAATACGGTATTAAAATGGATCCAAAGGCGACCTGCAAATGTGGTCAGATGCTCTCCCTTCTTTTGCCTACAGCGGTTCAAACCTTCTACGGGGGTCTCCCTTGTTGTACCTGATCACATCTAAAATGGCCGTTTTCATCTCCTGTAGGGTTCCTCCTCCTACATTCTGGGGTTCTGGTAAAGCTGAGCTGACGGACTGGTCAAGGCTCATTACTATAAGTTTAACTTCCTCCCTTTTGTCTAGACCGTACATAACCTTTTGCTGGTGTACTCTCTCAAAGAAATTATGCGGGACTGCGTGGGTTCAAATGGATCAATTTCTGCGCAGGCATCTCTCAATTGGGTGATGGATAATGGAGTGGTGTAAACGCAATCGGTCTCCTCCTGATCCGATGACTTGCGCTGAGCGGTGACCGGATTCATGGGGGGGTGTGCTGCCTGTGCAGTCGGTGGTGCGGGTGCTTTCCTTTTTGGGGCATGGGGGGCTCTATGGTGATTTTCTGTGTTCTCCACATATCTCTGGGCGGTTTCATTTGGTTCTTGCCAATTGGGGGCACCTTCCTCATCTAAATTTTGTCCGAAGGTATCTCTAAATCCGTTTTGCACTGAAAGCAGTGACTGCAACTTCGCTATTTGTTGTCTACATTTCACATGGTCTACTGTGCTCTGTCTTTGTTCAGTAGTGGAGCTATGGAGTGCTCGTAAAGCTGTCTTTAAATCTGCGTATTGTCTCGTTAACTGTGCTACCTGCTGTTCTGTCTCTTCTCGTACCAAAATTTATCTTGGTAGGCTTTATCGTACTGGGTCTGAAGGCTGCTACGGTGAACTAAACAAGATTGGTGTGCCCGTTTGACATCAGCCATCTCTTTATCTTTAGCTGCCAACTGATCCCGGAGTTGCTCATTAATCTTTTCACTTTCACTGTAGTTTCCCTCATTCTTCTCTTCTTTCTCAACTAGCTGTCTGCGGAGCGTCCTCACGACCTCCTCTGTGCCTCGCAACTGTGCCAAACAAGACACTATTGCCATCGGCTTTCGAACTTTCGCTGCGTTTTTCTTATGTACCTCGGTTAGGTTGTCCCACCAGGTTTGTCCTCTGCTTCCTGGACCTGACTCATCATTTGAACAAAACTCGGACCAAAGGGGCCATCCTTTCCCCTTCAAATACTTCCTCAATTCCTCTTCCCATATGGGACACTGCTCTGCTCTGTTGGTCGGTGCGACCTCGGGTTCCTGCGGGTTCATTAAACGTTCCATCGCTTTTGTGGCCATTGCTACTATAATCTCGTTTTTCCTACCGTTAATCTGTTTTTCCTACCGCTAATTTCTGTTTTCCTACCGTTAATCTCTGTTTTCCTACCGTTAATTTGGGACAGAGGGAATAAGGCGGTGATTCGAACAGCGGGTATGGCCTAGGTTATTTTCCGGTTCACAATACTCCCGATAGTTTTATGCAAAATCCAACGCGTTTACCCTGTTAGTACGCATGCAGGTTAATACACACTTCCGAATCTTGGTGATTTGATCGATTCGGGCCTTACACTTGTGGTTCTTTAATTTTTTTTTTCCTCGCAATTGGATTTCATAGTTTTGTGGGTTCTCTCGGAGTGACAAAATCACTTCTAATCGAATCCCACCAGAGTTGCCAATAATGATCCTCTTTTTAATAATGATACTCTTCAGAGTCGCCAGGTATCAAATGATACCACCACAAGGCTCTCCCAGATATCGATCAAAGGACCACACAACCAGTTAGTCAGTTCAAGTTCAAAGATGGTTTATTTACACACGAGGATTACTTCGACATTCAACACAAAACACTACAAGTTAAACTACACCTAACAACTACAATAACCTATACTTAACTTCAGGGCAACCGGCTCTAGGCAGATGGACAAGGCCTTTGTCCGGATCTTGCGTGGCTGGGTGGAAGAAGTGGCTCTGTTTCTGCTGGGCTCATCCGTCTGGTAGCGATCGTTGGTCTTGAACTTGTCTGTCTGGTTGTTATGCTGCACTTGGGTTGGCATAGGCCGGATCCAAGAGAGACCGAGCACATGGCTGTGTTTCTTCTTATCCCTCTGGGATCCGTGCTCTTTGGGGCGGTCCTTAACTTGGACCCAATAATTCGACAGGCTTCGATCACTGCCTTTGATTTTGGCCAATAAAGGGGCGGGTGCCTTGATGGCTGGGCGTGTCCTTAGCGGTCATTGACCTTGACTGTTTGGGCTCCCCGAGTAAAGGGAGTAGCGCCAATTAGTCTGTATCAGTTACCGGAGTACAGTTCTTTTGTTCTGGGGAAATGGGCCATTAGAATGCAAACGAGTGGGGGTTTCGATCACGTCTAGCTATCTGGGTTGCAAATACACACACAAGCTCTTGGGTCTGTCTGAGTCCTGGGTTGGTCATAATTCCCATGGTCCTTTGCAGGTGGCCATCTGAGATGGCTACACTCCGGGCACTGAATATCCGCGTGTTCGCGAATTACGTCGCGCGGCTGGGGGGCCCATTGCCATAGGCCCACCCACCGATCCTCCGCTCCCGACCAGCCAAGTTCCCGACGGCGTGGAACTAACATGGTATAGCCGGTCGGGACTCTCGAGTGCGGCTGTGGGCTCAGTGCGTGGCCGCCCTGGTGGGGGGTGAGGGGATCTGGCATGGGGTGGGGGGGCCTATGGGCGCCTGGGGGAGCGATCGGGCCGGACGGATCCTCGGGCTCACAGTTTCTTTGTGTGGGTCTGCGGTCCGAGTCCGCCATGACGCTCGGCGCGACCGCCAGAGGCTGCCGCCGTACGCATGCGTGGCCTCGGAACCAGAAGTGTGGGGGCCCGTATCCACAGCTAAAGCTGTGTGAAGCACCCTGGGTCCTTGCTAGCCCCCTGAAGGTAAGTGAATCGGCTTGCTATTTTTTCAGGAAACTCGGGAGTGCAATGCCTTCGTTTCTATGCCGGCATGGGGACCGAGCCCCATTTTTGAAGAATCCAGCCCACGTTGTTCACATTTGTGTTTCAGGGAATGGAATTTGCCATCCTTACCCAGTCTGGCCTATATGTTACAGCAGTCCTTAGCAATATGGTTGACCTCTGAAATGGCCTACCAAGCTACTCAATTGTCGAGAAGGTGGCTCACCATCACCTCAATTAAAATTAAAGATGGATAATAAATGCTGGCCGTGACAGTGATGCCCACATCCCAGGAGTGGATAAAAAACTAATTAAGGAGACACATTGGGATATGAGGTTCAGAGCAATAAGATGCAAAGGAACACTGACTAAATGAGTGGGGAAAAAATATGGTAGATAATATTTGAAATGAGGGAATACGAGATCATCTATTTTTGACGTTTTTTTAAATGGTGAATGTGGAAAAATCATGGAAATTTATAGCACAGAGCATCCTGTTTGGGCAGGCTAAAAAATGGTCCCATTCGTATCTCATTTTCTAGCTCTTGGTCCATAGCCCTCTAGGTTACGACACTTCAAACGTATATCCAAATACTTTTTAAATCATGACGAGGGTTTCAGCTTCTATCACTCAGGCAGTGAGTTCCACATCCCCACCATGCACTTGGTGAAACAAATTCTCCTCTAATATTCAATCAACCAATGACTTTGGCATAAACAGGGGACAGTAATTTAAATGTGTTTGGTTTAGAGAGAATCTGCTCTTCTGAATGGTTCCTAGTTTATTACCTCAGTTGTTCTCTCCTTGTTCTGCTGGGGGTTGTTTGGCGGTTCCGTTAGAACAATTGGGTGCTCCTGAATGTCAACACGTAACTCATTTTCAAATGTGTGTCTCCAGAGCACTTCCATTTCCATCCAGTTTGCAATCAGTCCATGCTGAATTGGATACTGCGATCAAACACAACTCAATCAAATATCTGAATAGGTACTTGGTAATCAGCACAGGGACACAATTCCCCAGAGCAGCTGAAGTCAGTCCTTGCATTGACTTGATTTTTTTGAAGTGCAGATCTCAACATTTTTGCTGAATGTTTGGTAAGTAAATATCAGGGTTGGGAAATCAAACCTTCTTAACAATTTCATCCAGCAGCAAATATTTCCCATTACCATTACCATGGATAAAATAGTTATTTCTAATTCTCCAGCCATTGCGATTCACTGTTACAGCAGAGCAACCCCACCTGTGGTTTTCCTCGTGGTATGGGGTGGCTCCAATGTGAAATCACATTGACAAACAGTGAGAGTAGTGAATCCCACCACCAGGGAATGGCGCGCTGCCCAGAAACACGGGGCTGGGGGACAGTAGAATCCAACCCCTAATCTTTCTCCATGTTTCATGGAAACCTCACCCATAAGTCTGCACCCACGCTGCCCTCATATCACACTTTTGTTTCCCAGTCAAAGTATCCTGGTTGAGTGAAATTACAAATGTGCCAAATTAAGCTGGAAGGAGAGTTGTTTGAGGATACAGCACACTCCGCAGTATGGAAATGGGCAGATTAATGCCAAATGGTTAAAAGCGTTATCCCAATTTTGGTACACATGCATTTTACTTACAATCAAATGAAGAATGCTGCGTTTCCTTTGGGCTTCCTCTCCAACATAAGTGCAACTTTCTGATAATCCAAAAACATTCAATGTTGAGTTCTTTGGTCTTCCAACCACACTTGGAAAAACGTATGTTGGAGAATGATTTCCTGAGAGTCCGGCCTTTATCAGTCCACTGCCGTTATCAATTATAACTGGAGGACACAGGTCACTGGGTAAGCTGGAAGAAGAGTCGGTCACCCTGGAAAATGAGCTACCTGGCAGAGATTAGATTGATGAAAAAATAATTGAAGTAAGAAGTAGTTATGACTTCATTGGAAAAAAAAGAGGAAGAGTCCGGATAACAGCAGACTTAATCCAACCAGAACTCATCTAAAGGTTAACATTCCAATAAGCTAATTCCATTAGGCCTAGATAATAGAACGATATTTACAAATAAAAACAAGACATATGTAAAATTGATTGCATTTGGCTAAATAGGGGACAAAATAATCAGCAAATTTCAGGTTACCATATTGGCAAGTGTTACGATCTCCTTAGAAACTGCGAACTTCGTAACATTTGGGGCGGGATTCTCTGATCCTGAGGCCAAGTGTTGATGGCGTCGTAAACGCCGTCGCGTTTTACAACGGCATCAACAGGCCCCCAGGAGCAGCGATTCTGAGCACTTCAGGAGACCAGCACGGCACTGGAGCGACCCACGCCGCTCCAGCTGCTGATACCGGCGTCAAATGGGCACCGAGGGTCTGTGCATGCGCGGCGCTCATGCATGCATGCGCCCTGCGACCGGCGCGATTGCGCTCATGCGCAGTGGCTTCCTTCTCCGCGCCAGCCCTGATGCAACATGGCGTAGGGCTACAAGGGCCAGCGTGGAGCAAAAGAGGCCCCCAGCCCAAGAGGTTGGCCCACCGATCGGTAGGCCCCGATCACGGGCCAGGCCCAGGTGGAGGCCCCCCCGGGGTTGGACCCTCTCTCCCCCCCACCAGGCTGCCCCCGAAAGGATGCACACTGAGGTCCCACCAGGTAAGACCACACGTGGACGGCGGCAGCAGGACTCTGATTTTTCTTGTGGCCACTCGGCACATTCCGGGCGGAGAATCGCGGGGGGGGGGGGGCCGCGAAGAGCGGCCCCCGACCGGCGCTGCACTGACTGCGCCGGCGCCAATGGCGGCGATTCTCCATCGGCGGACCGGCGTTGAGGCAGCGTCGTGTGAATCGTGTCCAGCTCACCGATTCTCCGGCTCAGCATGGCCTGAGAGAATCCCGCCCTTGAACTTCCGGTTAACAGCTGAAAGAATGACACATCAAGATTTCACATTTTAAAACTTACACTGAACAACACTGAACAACTGAGTAAACTAAGTGACTAAATATTATCTTTTTGTAGGCAACTTTACTTGAAACTATCAAAAAGATATTCTCTATTAACTTCCCACTACAGTAATACATTACTCAACCCCTTAAGTGGAAACTTCATCCTCCAGGAATCAGTCAAAATTATTCTCAGCTCCTGATGGCCTGCTTCCTTTTTCCTTTCCCAACCAGGAAACTCAATCTCAGAAGTGACTTTCACTGTGAGGGTTACACTGTAGATTCTTTCCCTCAAACCAAGCTAGGCAAATCTTCTACCTACTTTTCATCCTCACAAACCCAGGCACCTCAATCTGAGTGCAATCTCCCACTCACATTCTCTGTGGTGAACAATAGGACCAACATTTTCTCTGCTTCCAGTGCAGGACTTGCTATCTAATTCTCAGATGGCTACAGACCACATCAGAAAATTGTTTTCGGTCCATGATATTGATGAATTAAAGGTAAGCCTGCAACCTGATGTCAAAAATGGCTTCCTCTGCTCTCTTCCCCATGGGAACATGAAAGACTAGGCTTGTATCTAGATAGAGTTGCTAATTACCTATCTTTGATCCCAACTTTTGTGTTAAAAGTACAGCAAGACTATACAACCCAATACCTATAAGCCTTTTGGGGAATTGGGAGACTCCGGGTCTGTTCATTGTATATTCAGAGACTGTGGCCATTGCCTGTAAGCAGAAATATGTTGCACCCTCCTCAATAAAACAATCCAAGCCTTCCTTTGATATGTAACAATTAAATGACCCAGGCTTAAGGTCAGGCAGACTGCAGAACAGTTACATGATCACCTTATTTTACCCTAAATTTTAAGCTACAATCCCAAAATATAATAATCTTATACACCTCACAATTGTAACGCAAGTTTTTGTGGACAGCAACTGAGAACCACATTAGACTTGATTATGTTGTTCCCATGAATATTCTAGCAGCACTCATTGTGCTCATGTGGGAATATTAGCCATTTAAGTGAGGTACTGGAGTATACCAGTTAACTGAAACAGTATGCAGCAGGAGTCAGCACCTTCAGCAGAGGATGAAAGAAATTGTAAAAAGAAAACTACAGGCAGCGGTACTTGACATGCCTATGATGTGACAAAATAATGAACATGTTCCTTACCATCATGTCTCATCAGCAGGTGTCCCTCGCATTGTAGCATCAGGTTATGGAAACCAACACCTGGGGCCTTGGCAGTTTCTGACTGTGTTGGGTCATTTACATCACCTTGAACACACACACTGACCTTGCTGACAGTCTGGCCCTGATCCTCAGAAACTGAATTGATAATGTCTTTCAAATCACATTGCTGCTTTCCTAGATTCCTTTCATTACTCTTGCTGATTCTCTCCACAGTAATGGAACCGTTCAAATCTAAAATTTAAAAATTTTACATGACTGTCAACAAAAGGAACCTGCGAGATGCAAATAGCAAACCCCTTGATTCAGATTCTTTATAACCCAAAATGGATCAGAAGCTCAACCTTTGCCAACTGAACTCTTAGTTTCAGCGTTCCCTGGACAGAGTTTTCTACCTCAACTCGGTTGCTTAAACTGATGCATTGCCACATATGAATTCTTATAATAGGCATAGCTTATACCGAGATTCTAGCTTGGCTATCTTTCCAACAGCATCTTGAGGTGCAGATTGATGTGATGGGCTCTAAGGTCTGAGACTCATGGTCACAACCACACTTCAGGACATTCCTCAGATTTCACTTAACTGATTGTTAAAGGAATAACTTGGAATTACATATTTAGATTGAAAATAAATTCTGACATTCAATTGTACCTCTCACAAATTCTCAAATGAACAGTTGCAGTTATTTTGGTTCAGCCAATGCACACTACATGCTAAGGAGGATAAAAAGATACTGTTGTATTTATGTAACTGGTGAGTACCACAGGATAGGAACATAGAAATATTGGAATTAGGAACAGGAGTTGGCTATTCAGCCCTCCAAGCCTGCTCTGCCATTTGATAAGATCATGGCTGATCAAGTTATGGTCTCAACTTTACCTTTAAGTCTTAACCCAATAACTCTTGACCTAACTGTTCATTTACATGTGGGAACCTATGCCAATATTGGGAGAATATTCTCAAAGGTTTTAGTCAAACAACAACTTGACATGACCATACTCACAAAATCATACATATTAACCACAGTCCCAGATTTCTCCATCACCATTCCTGTGTAGATCCTGAGGTGCCAGTGCATCAGCATACAATTTGGCGTGATATCAGATATATTGTTTTCCAGATAATTACATGCTTTAATTTGAAGGCTGTCTCATTTTTTTCATGAAATAGTGCTCTCCTTCTTGGGATTATTTGTAGTTGTTCTGGTTGCCCATTGTCATTTTATTAGTCTTGTGTGGGGATGGGGCGTGGGGGTAACCACAGATGCACTTTTTTTTCACTAACAATTTTTTCCATATTATCTTTTAAATTTGCTACCATGCATTTTCAGTTTGGACAAGCTGTTGACTTATTTACCAGTGCTGTCAGGGCTTTCCCTCTGAATCACCATCTGGTGACCCCTTCTGAAGTGTATATGTGAACATCAGGTGTGCACAGTATCAAACTCAACCTTTCGCGATTGAATATCTTGTGAACACATATTGTGCCGGTTCATACATGGAGATGGCTACTTGGCAATTGTTGGGGTTGACCAGAAAGAGGAGGCAAAAGAGGAAAAATAAAATTGTGACATTTTAATGTAAAATTTTACCTTTTTCTATACTTTGCATTTCAATCTAACACAGCCACAAATAGTCCTCTGAGCACCTTTGCATCAATTCTTGTTTTGTTCAGATTCTTAGAAACCAAAGTCTGTGAGCCAAATCTATAATTACGCTACTAAATCCAGCTTCCTTTTCCCAATAAAAGAATTGGGTCTGCAATTCTGTAGCAGGACAAGGCAGCAGGATTTAAATAGATAAATAGCTTTTGTCAGGACCAAAACTGAAAGGAGAGAAGGGATCTAGGTTTGATCATGTGCTTCAATTCCAATGTCTTCGTCACTGCAGGTGATGAATATTCATTGGAACGTTAATAAGTGATGAATCAATATCATAAAAATGAAGTGGAAAAGGGATTTATTTTAAACTGATGTCCAACTTGACTTCTAAACCTTCCTGTGTAGTAGAATTATCTGGTCTCGTATGGATAGTAATGGGTAATCTCCTACATCATTCAAGATACATGAATACAGTGGATCCTATTATTTCCCATGAATAAGGTCACATCCATATTTAGCTTTGACAGTCCCAGCCCATTTCCTTCTACCTGACTCTATCTCCTGGACTTTAGTTGTCACTTGATTTTTCCACTTTGCTGCAGATGTAACCTTTGACTTTTGAGATTATGGATGCAGATAACTTTGGAGATTTACATTAACACCAACAAGCTGGATATAAAAAAAAGCAAATCAAAGTACTTCAAACACACAGAATTACAGACCAAATAATCAATAATTGGACCCAATGTGCATCATTATCAAAAGTTTTAAATTTTATCCCTCATTCATACCGTAGAAACAGAATGATTCATAGGAAGAAATTACTGTGGCACATTAAGACACTACTGCTCAGGAGCAATGGACATGGTCTGAGTATTTTCCAGTATAGTTCAACTGTATATTACTATAAATCATATTTATTCTTCATTATCGCCATTGTTTCCATTTTTAAAATTGTGTTTCTTTAAGAGCAGTATTTGCAGTAATTGACAAATAGGCCTAAATATTGATCTATTTCTTTTCATCTTGTCCCTTTGCCTTCAAAAATTAGTACTTCAAAGTAAATCTTGTGTTTTTACACTTTGTAAAATGTGATATAAATGCACTTTTATAACATGCCCCTCAGATCCCTTCTAAAAATGCTTATGACTGGTAACTTGGATGACAACTATTACCACTTGGTTGAAACTCTATTTCCACTGGGTGAATATGTTTCACTTTACCTCATCTTTCATCTAGTTTCCCAATTTTTATCCCAAGATCTTTTGATATGCTTGGGGTTAGTGATCAGTTTAAAATAAGTTGGACGTTAATAATTCCTTTCATAAAATTGAAAACTCCAGTTAGGTTATCGCCACATTCCTTTCCCAAAGTCAGTACTAGTATTTAAATGGTGCCTTATCGTGTCCTCAAAACATTTCAGAACAACAAAGGCACAGTGGTGAGCACTGCTGCCTCACAGCACCAGGGACCCAGGTTCAATACCAGCCTTGTGTGAGTGTGTGGAGTTTGCATATTCTCCCCTTGTCTGCATGTGTTTCCTCCAGATACTCCGGTTTCCTCCCACGATCCAAAGATGTGCACGTTAGGTGGATTAGCCATGCTAAATTGCCCCTTAAGTGTTAGGTGGGGTTACGGGGGAAGTGGGTGGGGTGCTCTTTCGGAGGGTCAGTGCAGAGTTTATGGGCCAAATGGCCTCCTTCTGCACTTTAAAGTGCAGTCACTTGTTAGTGTGCACACGGTTAGGTCCCACAAAGAGCAAATGATTCAAGAGCCTATTTTGGGTGGTGTGGATTGAAGGAAGAATGCTATTTGAATAGTGCCGTTGCTGTTTCATCTAAAAGATGGCACTCTGAATGATGCAACATTTCCTCAGTTCTATATCGAAAAGTTAGGTGTTTTTTAGAATGACTGAATCAATCGCATGTCCCAGAAGACAGCGCCTGAGTGCTTCAGTTAATTAGAATGCCCATCTGGTCTGAGACTGAGTCCTACATAATAGGAAGATCCTGAGTTCCATCCCCAACTTTGGTAGCCGGTCTCAAACAGTGGACTGGGACAAACCCAACGGGGGCTCCCGCTCCGAACAGAAGAGGTTATCGTCATTTTAAAAAACGGATTTCCTGATATATTCATTCCACAACAGTTCAAAAAGTCTAAAAATTATGCAGGACTCCTGAATTCTAACTATTCATAGCGCGTTTGCTATTCTCAGATTGTGGTTCACTAGGTGGATAAAACGCCTTTTTGCTTTGATTATAAATCAGTTGTTTCACAAACTGGAACTTTTTTTTAACAGAACGATTTCACTTCCTAAATAAGCGGTATTTTTTTTACTGTACTGCAGGTACTTGCCATGAGGACTGGGATCAGCAGCTCTCTGGTTGAAGTGTGCCCTGGATTGGCACAACAGTTCTCCGATCTCCTGGTCTGCTTTCTCGCAGTCTGCGACCAAGCCGAGGTCGCCTTTCGGGGGCCGGCTGTGCTCGGAAGGACACAAGCGGTCGGTAACAGTGAGCGTTTCCTGGATGAATGACTGTGGCTGAATGACCCCCACGGACGAAGCTGGTTGAGTTGTCTTTACACTGGAGGCACAGCCCATGGCGACCGCGCGCCTCTGCCCTTCCCGGGATTCACGCGCGTTTATGCGATCAAAAGTTTTCGTTTCCCAATCCCGGGGCCCTGAGTTGAAGCATCAATGCGCTGCCAATTCCCCAGCTGCACATCTCCAACAAGGTGACAAGAGTTTCAGTTTGTACGGCAGGAGGGGAGGCCTCGGCGTTGCTAAGCTACACGGTTGTTGGAGCATTATATTCAAGCCAAAAACCATTTAAAGGGACAGTACTCATTAATAGTTTGTAGCAGTGCCATTTTGCAGAAGGACAACATTCACGTAGAAAAATAGTGTAGCGAAATAATTATGATGCTACATTTAATTTTATAGCAACAAACTGGATTTTAAACTCCAAATATTCGATTGGCACGGCTGTAACTTTCTCCATGCTGGCTGTCCTCTTATTAAACTGCTTCTGCATGGAAAGATAAATTTAGTCTTCGACAATTATGTCCAGTAGGCTTTCCTCGTTAGCGCATATGTGGATATGAAGCATTTGAAATCCTCCCGTCTTCTCACACCATTCCAAAATAGGAGGACAAATGAAATAGTGTGGTCAGAACTTCTGCTATCTCCAGTTCAGCATCTCTCCAATCCCATCTGGACTGGCTCAATTGTTGACTTGCAAATGATGCCAACCCTTTTAGCACCTCCTTTATGCTTATTTATATCTCATCCAATGTCTCTCCTCCCACTTTAACTTTCGTTTTTGAAAACAGATGTAAATGACTCATTGTGTATCTCCGTCATGCACTCTATCTCTAAAAGGTTATTTCATTTTTGTCCTTAATTGGCTCCACCATTAGTTTGACTTCATATATATTAAATATATATTTGGGTTTCCTTTTATGTTGTAGCCATCTGGGATGACCACTTACAAGAAACATGGACGTTCACAAAGCCTAAAGGGAAATGTGGACAATGTAAGATTCAGGCAGGCACAGAGCCTGAATGTATATTTGTGAGCAAAGAATCCAGACAGCATCGAAACCCCCAATCGAGTAGCGCTTTAATGGCCCATCTCCGTAAGACAAAGGATTGATACTCAGGTAACCGATACAAGTCCAGACATTTCTGCGCCACTCCCTCTACTCAGGAAGCATCAACAGGGTCAATGACCGTTTAGGACACGCCCAGCCATCAAGACACCCGCCCCCTTTATTGACTCAGATCGAAGGCAGTGACCGAGAACTGCCCAATTAATTGGGTCCAAACCTAAGGACCGCCCAAAAGAGCACAAAACTCCCCAAGGATAAAGAGAGACTCTGCCATGTGTTTGATCTCTTTTGGACCTGGCGCTCCGGCAACGTCCATCTCCAATCACAGCACCACGACCAGAAGCAAGTCCAAGTTCAACGCTTGCTACCAGACGGATGAGCTCAGCTGAACAGCAGTTACATCTCCAGACCCAGTAGATCCAGATTCAAACAAAGGCCACTGTTCCTCTGACCTAAGCCAGGTGCCTGAAGTTAAGTACAGGTTGTCATAGTTGTTAGGTGTAGTTTAACTAGGAGTGTTTATGTTGCATGTGTAAGTTAATCTTGTGTGTAAATAAAGTACCATTTCTTGAACTAACTAAATGGTTGTTTGCCTCTCTGATCGATACCCGGTTGAACCTTGTGGCGATATCATTTGATATCTGGCGACTCTGAGAGCAGATTGGATTGGATTTGTTTATTGTCACGTGTACCAAGGTACAGTGAAAAGTATTTTTCTGTGAGCAGCTCAACAGATCATTAAGTACATGGGAAGAAAAGGGAAGAAAAGAAAATACATAATAGGGCAACACAACATATACAATGTAACTACATAAGCACTGGCATCGGGTGAAGCATACAGGGTGTAGTGTTAATGAGGTCAGTCCATAAGAGGGTCATTTAGGAGTCTGGTGACCGTGGCGAAGAAGCTGTTTTTGAGTCTGTTCGTGCGTGTTCTCAGACTTCTGTATCTCCTGCCCGATGGAAGAATTTGGAAGAGTGAGTAAGCCGGGTGGGAGGAATCTTTGATTATGCTGCCCGCTTTCCCCAGGCAGCGGGAGGTGTAGATGGAGTCAATGGATGGGAGGCAGGTTCGTGTGATGGACTGGGCGGTGTTCACGACTCTCTGAAGTTTCTTGCAGTCCTGGGCCAAGCAGTTGCCATACCAGGCTGTGATACCCGATAGCATGCTTTCTGTGGTGCATCTGTAAAAATTGGTAAGGGTTAATGTGGACATGCCGCATTTCCTTAGTTTCCTGAGGAAGTATAGGCGCTGTTGAGCTTTCTTGGTGGTAGCGTCGACGTGGGTGGACCAGGACAGATTTTTGGAGATGTGCACCCCAAGGAATTTGAAACTGCTAACCATCTCCACCTCGGCCCCGTTGATGCTGACAGGGGTGTGTACGGTACTTTGCTTCCTGAAGTCAATGACCAGCTCTTTAGTTTTGCTGGCATTGAGGGAGAGATTGTTGTCGCTATACCACTCCACTAGGTTCTCTATTTCCCGCCTGTATTCGGACTCGTCGTTATTCGAGATCCGGCCCACTAGGTTGTATCGTCAGCAAACTTGTAGATGGAGTTGGAACCATGTTTTGCCACGCAGTTGTGTGTGTACAGGGAGTTGAGTAGGGGGCTAAGTACGCAGTCTTCCGGGGCCCCGTTGTTGAGGACTATTGTGGAGGAGGTGTTGTTGTTCATTCTTACTGATTGTGGTCTGTTGGTCAGAAAAGCGAGGATCCAGTTGCAGAGTGGGGAGCCAAGTCCTAGGTTTTGGAGCTTTGATATGAACTTGGCTGGGATTATGGTGTTGAAGGCGGAGCTGTAGTCAATAAATAGGAGTCTGATGTAGGAATCCTTATTTTTGAGATGCTCTAGGGATGAGTGTAGGGCCAGGGAAATGGCGTCTGATGTGGACCGGTTGCAGCGGTATGCGAATTGAAGTGGATCAAGGCGTTCTGGGAGTATGGAGGTGATGCGCTTCATGATCAAGCTCTTGAAGCACTTCATTATGACTGAAGTCAGGGCCACTGGACGGTAGTCATTGAGGCACGTTGCCTGGTTCTTCTTTGGCACCGGTATGATGGTGGTCTTCTTGAAGCAGGTGGGGACCTCGGAGTGGAGTAGGGACAGGTTAAAGATGTCCGCGAATACCTCTGCCAGCTGGTCCGCGCAGGCTCTGAGTGCACGACCAGGGATCCCGTCCGGGCCCGCCGCCTTCCAAGGGTTCACTTTCAGGAAGGCCGATCTGACTTCAGAAGCTGTGATGGTGTGTATGGATGAATTATGGGCTGCTGGGGCACTCGACGGCGGATTGTTGGTTACTTGCTCGAACCGAGCAAAGAATGCATTGAGTTCATCGGGGAGGGGTGCCCTGCTGCCAGAGATACTGTTCGGCTTTGCTTTGTATAATGCTCCGTTATGTTGTTTAGTCCTTGCCACAATCGCCGAGAGTCTGTCTGTGACTCTAGCTTGGTTTGATATTCTCTCTTGGCATCTCGGATGGCTTTGCGGAGGTCATACCTGGATTTCTTGTATAGGTCAGGGTCGCCTGTCTTGAACGCCTCAGATCTGTCCTTCAGTAGGGAGTCAATCTCGTGATTGAGCCATGGTTTCCGGTTGGGGAACGCATGTACTGCTTTCTTTGGCACGCAGTCGTCCACATATTTGCTGATGAAGTCTGTGATGGTAGTGGCATACTCATTTAAGTTGGTCGCTGAGTTCTGAAATATAGCCCAGTCCACTGTCTCTAAGCAGTCACGTAAGAGCTCTTCTGTCTCCTCAGACCAGCACTGCACAACCTTCTTAGCTGGATCTAGATCATATCACTATCTAGATAAAAGAAGGGCAACCTTATTGACTGCCATATTTATAGCAAGCAAAAAAGGCAACAGTTATTGGCGACTCTGGTGGGACTCGAACCCACAACCTTTGAATTAGAAGTCCAAATTAGAAAAGTAAAAGAAACTACAAGCGTAAGACCAGTATCGATCAAACCTCCAAGATTCGGAAGTGTGTAATTTGCATGCGTACTAACAGGGATATAAGGAAACTCGATAGATTTTGTTGCGTGAAACTTTCGGGAGTTGTGTGAACCGGAAAATAGCTTAAGCCGTACCCATTGTTTGCACCACCGCTTTATTCCCCCCTGTCCCAAATTACGGTAGAGATACAGAGATTACGGTAGAAATACCGAGATTACGGTAGAGATGGAAATGAAGGCAATGGAACGCCTTATGCATCCACAGGAACCCGAGGTCGCAGCGACCAACAGAGCAGAGCAATGTCCCATATGGGAAGTGGAAATTAGGAAGTACCTAAAGGGGAAAGGATGGCCCCTATGGTCTGAGTTTTGTGCAAATGAGGAGACAGGTCCTGGTAGTATAGGACAAACTTGGTGGGATAACCTGACCGAGATGCATAAAAAGAATTTGAGTAGATTTCGTAAGCCGATGGCAATCGTGTCCTGCTTGGCACAATTGCGAGGCACAGAGGAGGGCGTGAGGACGCTCCGCAGACAGCTTGAAGAGAAAGAGAAGAGTAGTGAGGGAAATGTTAGCGAGTGTGAGAAAGTAAATGAGCAACTCCGAGAGCAGCTAGCAGCGAAGGACAAGGAGATGGCGGATGTCAAACGGGCACACCAATCTTGTCTCGCTCAGCTAAGTAGCTTTCAGATCCAATATGATTAGGCCTACCAAGACACACAACGTGCGGTTTTGGTAAGAGAGGAAACAGAACACCAAGCAGAACAAATGAAAAAGCAATGCGAGGACTTAAAGGCAGCCCTACGAGCACTCCACAGTTCCACCACGGAACAAAGGTAGAGTTCGGTAGACCATGCCAAGTGCCGGCAGCAAATTGCAAGATTGCAATCACTGCTCTCAGTGCAGAACGGGTTCCGAGATACCTTTGGCCCGCAGTTAGATCAGGAAGATGGCCCCGATTGGCAAGAACTTAACGAAACGGCCCATCAAAATGTAAACAAAACAGAAATTCAGAATAGAGCCCCCCAGGCCCCGAAAAGGAAAGCACCCACACCACCGACTGCACAGGCAGCACCCAACCGTATGAATCCAGTCACCACGCAACGCAGAGTACCGACAGAAGACCAACCTGATTTTGTGTACGCCACCCCACTAACCATCACCCAGTTAAGGAATGCCTGTGATAAAATAGAAATCTTTCACCCCACATCAGACCCACACCATTTTTTTGAGAGAGTTAGGCAACAGACCGTCATGTACGGTCTGGACGAGCAGGAAGAAGTAAAACTCATAGTAATGAGCCTTGACCCGTTTGTTAGTTCAGCCCTTCCTGATCCACAACATGTAGGAGGAGGTAGCCTCCAGCATATGAAAACAGCCATCCTAGATGCAATTCTCTATAATAGAGGAGATCCCGTAGAAGGACTCAACCGATGTAGGCAGAAAAAAGGAGAGAATCCAACAGCATTTGCTGGACGCCTCTGGATACACTTCACGGCAATATTCGGTGACTTAACACGCGCTCATTTCTCTGCAGACAATACGGCCAAATGGACCCGTATTTTAGTCTCCCACGCCACGGAGGCAGGACAAAAGGCATGTGCGAATTACGACCCCTCAGACCCGGCACACAATGAAGTGTGGGTTCTGAAGAGACTCTCTAGAGCTTGGGAACAATCCCTACAGAAAAAGGCAGAGCAGGATAAAGTAGACGCAAACATAAATCCAGTAAGGACACACCAAGACCCCGCATGGGTAAATGAAGGTAGAAATAACACGCAGCACCCTAAAGCGCAGGAATGCTACAATTGTGGACAGAAGGGACATTACGCCCGAGAATGCCAAACCCCCCCCCCCCGGAATCAGCCCACAAATGCCCCACATAGGAACAATGCCAGACCTATCCACAGCGTTAGCACTCGTACAGATAATCTGGCCATAAATGGAACCAATTGACGGTGTTCGGACTCCCCAACTTGGGTCTGCGACACACTTTGGGACAAGTCTGGAAGACCGGTAGTTGCAGGCACAGTCCGGGGACACCCCGTAGAGTTCCTTTGGGACACAGGAGGGTCCCGAACCACGTTAAACTCCTCCACGATGTACCAGCAAGACATATGGCCCACTACAGACACCATCACTCTTAGTGAATTTACAGGACACCTCCAGCAGGGACACATTACAGCCCCTGTGGATATCCAGATCGGTAACATTAAAACCAAGCACTCAGTCGTTTTGGTAGATTTACCCCAGACAGCAGAGCACATCTTGGGGATAGATTTTATGAGCACGCACAACCTTTCTTTCGACCCCGTAAATAAGTGTGTGTGGAAAATGGCTAGAGCAGCTAGAGCCACGCTCACAGTAGGAGACTACGAACACAGGATTAGCCCAGTGGGAGAGTACTGGTTTGATCCACAAACCATTACCACAGACAAAACAGTTAGGGAAATCTTGAAGAGACACAAAGCATCTTTTGCCCAGCACAAGCACTATTGCGGTAAAATTCCAGGAATGGTCACCATTACAGGTCCCGATCCTAAGCCCCAGAAACAATACGATTTTCCACAGCAAGCCGAGGGAGAGATAGCTAAAGTAATTCAAAGTTTATTGGATCAAGGTGTAATTTAGACTGTAGCCTCAACGAACAATGCCCCAATTTGACCCGTAAGAAAACCAGATGGTTCATGGCGACTGATCATCGATTATAGAGAATTAAACAAAGTAACTCCGTTAGCAGCCCCCACCGTTGCCACGAGTCCCGAGACCATGTTAAAGCAGGGACTACAGTCAAAATTGTTCACGGTTCTGGACATTAGCAATGGCTTTTGGTCCAGTCCATTGGATAAAAAGTGCTAGTATAAATTTGCGTTCGCCTTCCAGGGACACAGTAGACATGGACATGCCTTCCACAAGGCTTCCACAACGCCCCCTCCATTTTTCACAGACAATTGGCGAACAGATTAGCAAAATTTTCCCGATCCGAATGCCTCATTCTGTATGTGGATGACTTGCTCCTACAGACTGACACCAAGGAAGAGCACATTTCGCTTCTTTCTGAACTATTAGGTCTCCTGAAAGAAAGTGGATGTAAAATCAACCCTCAAAAAGCCCAAATTCTCCAAGAAAAGGTCACTTATTTAGGTACAGTTATAACGCATGGTAAGCGTGAGATAGAGCAGAAACATATTGATTCAATTATAAAATTGCCCTTGCCCCAAAATGTTACAGCACTCCGGTCATTTTTAGGGCTGGTCGGTTACTGCAGGAACCATATAGACGGTTTCGCCACAAAAGCAGCCCCCTTTCCGAGCTCCTTAAGAAACAGGTCCCATGGAAATGGCTTCCAGGTGGTTCAGGGTGCGGTGATGACCAGCTAAGTCGCACGCTTCGGCACCTCCCGTTTTAACGGAATTTTGGGCTCTTATCGGGAGCCCCAACGGCAATTTTCGAAGGCTAAACCCACTGTGAGGCGACATAGAAGGGAGTTCCCCCGGATGTGAATGGACAGAAGAGATAATAGTGGCCAGATTGCGGAGGATCCTCTGGAGCAGCGGCAAAGAAGGGAGGTGAGAAGCAAGATGGCAGCGGAGGGAGGCCAGTTGGTATGGGGCCTGGAACAGCAGGAGTTCCTCCGGCGATGTGTGGAGGAGCTCAAGAAGGAGGTGCTGGCGTCAATGCTGCAGGCGATTGAGGGGTTAAAGGAGGCGCAAAAGACCCAAGAGATGGAGCTCCGTGGAGTGAAGGCAAAAGCTGCCGAAAATGAGGACGAGATACAGGGCTTGGTGGTGAAGACGGAGACGCACGAGGTACTGCATAAGAGGTGTATGGAGAGACTGGAAGCCCTGGAAAATAGCTCGAGGAGGAAGAACTTAAGAATCTTGGGTCTTCCCGAAGGGGCAGAGGGAGCGGACGTTGGGGCGTATGTGAGCACGGTGCTCCATACCTTAATGGGAGCTGAGGCCCCGACGGGCCCCCTGGAAGTGGAGGGAGCATATCGAGTCCTCGTGAGAAGACCAAAGGCAGGAGAAATACCTCGAGCAATAGTGGTGAGGTTCCACCGCTACAAGGACAGGGAGATGGGCGAAAAAGACACGGAGCAGCAGGTGGGAGAACGCGGTGATCCGCGTGTATCAGGATTGGAGTGCGGAGGTGGCGAGAAGGAGGGCGAGTTTCAATCGGGTCAAGGCGGTGCTCCACAAGAAGAAAGTGAAGTTTGGAATGTTGCAGCCGGCAAGTCTGTGGGTTACACACCAGGGTAAACACCACTACTTCGAGACGGCAGAAGAGGTGTGGACATTTATTGAAGAGGAGAAGTTGGACTAGATTGGAGAGTGTTTGAAATGAAGTAGTGAGGTGGTGGCAAGGGACTGTGAATCAGATTGGGGGAAAATTTTCTTTCCCCTCGAAGGGGGGACACACAAAGAAATGTGGGCGCCGGTGGGGAAGGGGAGGGGGAAGGAGAGAGGGAGCTGCGCCATCAGGGGTGGAGCCGAGAGGGAAGCGCGGGCTTTGTTCCCGCGCTATGGAAATTGTGGCGGGAAAAAGGGGCGCAGGAAGGAGGGGGCCTCACATGATGGGAGGCTAAGGATAAACAGGGGAAGCCGAGGTCAGCCAGAGTTTGCTGACTTCCGGAAGCAATTTGGGGGGAGCAACTAAGCTAGAGAGGGATCTAGCTGGGGGGGGGGGGGTTAACTGGGTTGCTGCTGCTAAGGGGAAGGGGGAGCTGTTACGGGATGGGATGGTCGGGACGGGAGGGCGCTGTCAGGATAAGCGGGTGCGTGGGAACCGGGTGAGGAGCTGGTCTAAAAAAGGGGATGGCTAGTCGACGAAGGGGGGGGGGGGTAAAGAACCCCCCAACCCGGTTGATCACGTGGAACGTGAGAGGGTTGAATGGGCCGATTAAGAGGGCAAGGGTACTTGCGCACCTAAAGAAGCTAAAGGCAGACGTGGTCATGCTTCAGGAGACGCACCTGAAACTGGCGGATCAGGTCAGATTAAGAAAAGGATGGGTGGGACAGGTATTCCACTCGGGCTTGGATGCGAAAAATAGAGGGGTGGCAATACTGGTGGGGAAACGGGTATTGTTTGAGGCGAAGACCATAGTGGCAGACAGTGGGGGTAGATACGTGATGGTGAGTGGCAGATTGCAAGATGAGGGGGTGGTGCTGGTGAATGTATATGCCCCGAACTGGGATGACGCAAACTTTATGAAGCGTATGTTGGGGCGCATCCCGGACCTGGAGATGGGAAAGTTGGTAATGGGGGGGGGGGGACTTCAACACGGTGCTGGACCCAGGGCTGGACCGGTCCAGATCTAGGACCGGGAAGAGGCCGGCAGTGGCCAAGGTGCTTAAGGGCTTTATGGAGCAGATGGGAGGAGTGGATCCCTGGAGATTTACTAGGCCAAGGAGTAAAGAGTTTTCCTTCTTCTCCCATGTCCACAAAGTGTACTCCCGGATAGACTTCTTTGTCCTGGGAAGGGCGCTGATCCCGAAGGTGGCAGGAACGGAGTATTCGGCTATAGCCATTTCAGATCATGCCCCACATTGGGTAGATCTGGAAGTAGGAGAGGAAAAGGAACAGCGCCCACTCCGGAGATTAGATATGGGACTGTTGGCGGGCGAGGGGGTATGTGCAAGGGTGAGGGGATGTATTGAAAGGTACCTAGAGATGAATGAAGACGGAGAGGTCCAGGTGGGAGTGGTCTGGGAGGCGCTGAAGGCGGTGGTTAGAGGGGAGCTGATCTCCATCAGGGGAAACAAGAGGGTAAAGAAAGGGAGAGATTGTTGGGGGAGATTTTGAGGGTGGATAGGCAATATGCGGAGGCTCCAGATGAAGGGCTATACAGGGAAAGACGGAGACTTTGACTTGTTGACCACGGGTAAGGCGGAGGCACAATGGAGGAAGGCACAAGGTGTGCAGTATGAATATGGAGAGAAGGCGAGCCGGCTGCTGGCCCAACAACTTTGGAAGAGGGGGGCGACGAGAGAGATCGGAGGGGTTAGAGACGAGGAGGGTAAGATGGAACGGGGAGCGGAGAGGGTGAACGGGGTGTTTAAGGTATTTTACGAGAGGCTATATAAGGCTCAACCCCTGGAAGGGAAAGAGGGAATGATGCGTTTCCTAGACCAGCTGGAGTTCCCGAAGGTTGAGGAACAGGAGATGACAGGACTGGGAGCGCAGATTGAGGTGGAGGAGGTGGTAAAAGGAATTGGGAACATGCAGGCAGGGAAGGCCCTGGGACCGGATGGGTTCCCGGTGGAGTTGTATCGGAAATACGTGGACCTGCTGGCCCCACTTCTGACCAGTACCTTTAATGAGGCTAAGGAAAGGGGGACATTACCCCCCGACGATGTCGGAGGCGACGATATTGCTGATCCTGAAAAGAGACAAAGACCCACTACAGTGCGGGTCATACAGGCCTATTTCCCTCTTGAATGTAGATGCCAAGCTTTTGGCCAAGGTGATGGCGACGAGGATAGAGGACTGTGTCCCTGGGGTGGTGCATGATGATCAAACGGGGTTTGTTAAAGGGAGGCAATTGAATGCTAATATACGGAGGTTGCTGGGGGTGATGATGATGCCCCCACCGAAGGGGGAGGCGGAGATAGTGGTGGCGATGGATGCAGAGAAAGCATTTGATAGAGTGCAGTGGGACTACCTGTGGGAAGTACTGAGGAGATTTGGATTTGGAGAGGGGTTCATTAGATGGGTTCAGCTCCTGTACAGGGCCCCGGTGGCAAGTGTGACTACAAATAGGCAACGATCTGACCACTTCTGACTATATAGGGGTACAAGACAGGGATGTCCCCTGTCCCAGTTACTGTTTGCGTTGGCAATTGAGCCACTGGCCATAGCGCTGAGGGGCTCTAGGAAGTGGAGGGGGGTACTTAGAGGAGGAGAAGAGCATCGGGTGTCATTATACGCGGATGATTTGTTGTTGTATGTCGCGAACCCAGTGGAGGGGATGCCTGAGATAATGCAGACACTCAGGGAGTTTGGAGAATTTTCAGGATATAAATTGAATATGGGGAAGAGTGAACTGTTTGCGATGCACCCTGGGGAACAGGGCAGGGGAATAGATGATTTACCGTTGAGGAGGGTAACAAGGGATTTCCGGTATTTAGGAATCCAGGTGGCCAGGAACTGGGGAACCTTGCATAAGCTTAACTTGGCACGACTGGTAGAGCAGATGGAAGAGGACTTTAGGAGGTGGGACATGGCGCCCCTGTCATTGGCGGGCAGGGTGCAGGCGGTTAAAATGGTGGTCCTTCCGAGGTTTCTTTTTGTGTTCCAGTGCCTCCCTGTACTGATTACAAAGGCCTTTTTTAAGAAGGTGGACAAGAGTATTATGAGCTTTGTGTGGGCTGGAAAGACCCCAAGAGTAAAGAGGGGGTTCCTGCAGCGCAGTAGGGACAGAGGGGGACTGGCACTGCCGAGTCTACGTGATTATTATTGGGCCGCCAACGTGTCAATGATATGTAAGTGGATGAGGGAAGGGGAAGGAGCGGCGTGGAAAAGACTGGAGATGGCGTCCTGTAGGGGAACTAGCCTAAAAGCACTGGCGACGGCGCCGTTACCGTTCTCCCCGAAAAAATACAACACAAACCCAGTGGTGGTGGCAACTCTGAAAATTTGGGGGCAGTGGAGACGACATAAGGGAGTGACGGGTGCCTCAGTGTGGTCCCCGATAAGGAACAACCATAGGTTTGTCCCGGGAAGGATAGATGGGGGATTTAAATCTTGGCAGCGAGCAGGAATTGCGAAATTGAAGGACTTGTTCTTAGACGGGACGTTCGCGAGTCTGGGAGCACTGACAGAAAAATATGGGTTGCCACCTGGGAATGCATTTCGCTACATGCAAGTGAGGGCATTTGTGAGGCAACAGGTGAGGGAATTTCCGCAGCTCCTGGCGCAAGAGATCCAGGACAGAGTGATTTTGGGGGCATGGGTGGGTGATGGCAGGGTGTCAGATATATATAGGGAAATGAGAGACGAGGGGGAGGTGATGGTAGAGGAGCTGAAGGGAAAATGGGAGGAGGAGCTGGGGGAAAAGATTGAGGAGGGGCTGTGGGCAGATGCCCTAAGTAGGGTAAACTCTTCGTCCTCGTGTGCCAGGCTCAGCCTGATACAATTCAAGGTTCTACACCGGGCGCATAAGACTGGAGCAAGGCTGAGTAGATTTTTTGGAGTGGAGGATAGGTGCGGGAGATGCGCGGGAAGCCCGGTGAACCACACCCACATGTTTTGGTCATGTCCGGTATTGCATGGGTTCTGGGTGGATGTGGCAAAAGTGATTTCAAAGGTGGTGGGGGTCCAGGTCGAACCAGGCTGGGGGTTGGCTATATTTGGGGTTGCAGATGAGCCGGGAGTGCAGGAGGTGAGAGAGGCCGATGTTTTGGCCTTTGCGTCCCTAGTAGCCCGGCGAAGGATTCTACTTATGTGGAAAGAAGCTAAACCCCCGGGCGTGGAGGCCTGGATAAACGACATGGCAGGGTTCATAAAATTGGAGCGGATAAAGTACGCACTAAGAGGTTCGGCTCAAGGGTTCACCAGGCGGTGGCAACCGTTCCTCGACTATCTCGCAGAGCGATAAGGGAAAATAGGAAAGGTAGCAGCAACAACCCGGGGGGGACGGGGGGGGGGGGACTCATTTGGGTCCTCAGAGGTTTTTAATGTGTGTGTTTATATATTAGTTATTTATATTAGATTTTACGAAGTTACTATTTTAGTTACTATTTCTGTTGTTTCTTATTTTGTTGTTGGCAGTTGCCGTTAGTTAGCATATTATTTATTTCAAAAACGATCAATGTATATATTATCACAAAGTTGTAAAATGGGAAATTTTTGTTTTTTATTTGATCGAAAAACTTTAATAACATATATTTTTTTAAAAAAGAAATGGCTTCAACAGCACACGGATGCCGTAGATGCATTGTAACGCGCCCTAAGTACAGCCCCTGCTTTGCAGGCACCAGACCCACACTCCCTATATGCAATAGAGATAGTGACCACCGACCGAACCCTTTCAAGCGTACTTCTCCAGGAAAGGCACGATCGTTTAGGATCCGTAGCCTATGCCTCTCGAGTTTTAGATCCGGTAGAACAAGGATTTTCTGCCTGCGAAACTGCTCGCAGTTTTCTGGGCTGTTCAATACCTCTCGTACATAACAGGACGGAACCCCGTAACCATTTTGACTGAGCACACCCCGACACAGCTGCTGTTAGACGGTAGGCTAAAAGACGGTACAGTAAGCCAAATTCGAGCAGCGCGCTGGACCCTACTCCTACAAGGACGCGGCATTACAGTGAAGAGGACAAAGACGCACACGCTTCTGGTCAATAATTTACAATATGCAGGAACCCCACATGAGTGTGAAATCATTGCAGCCAAGCACAACACAGGACCCTTTATCCCCAAATCGTTACCGAAAAAGACAGGTATCCGACCACAGACAACCCAGCCCACAGATAAAGCTCTAAAAATGTATGTAGATGGCTCCTCCACCATTCTAAATGAAAAAGGATTACAGGATGTGGCATTTATGTAGAGGACGAGCAGGGACGCGCATTAGAGGAAATCTCGTTAAAGTTGCCAGGACATTTAGGTTTGCAGGCAGCCGAGTTAGCAGCCATTGCATACATTGTGCAGCACCCATATTCGTTCCCGACCCCAGCAGACATATATTCAGACAGCTTATATGTTTGCAACAGCTTGACACAATTCCTGCCCCTGTGGGAATCTAGAGGATTTGTATCCGCCGACGGTAAACCCCTACCCTCAGCGCCATTACTAAAGCACATTCTCAAGGAAGCTAAAGATCGTAAATATGGCATCATAAAGGTTAGACGCCACCATCGTTCCACCCCACCCGGTAATGTAAAAGCAGACGCCCTAGCAAAAGCAGGCTCACGACATGGCCACTTTTGGCAACCCCCCGATAGTGCCCCAGTACATGCGGTCCAGGTCTCACAGACCAATATTCAAGCATTGGCACAGGCACAAAAGGAAGACGACATGCTAAAGGAAATTTTAAAAGGAGACTTCCCAGCTCCCTATGATAGGTTCAAACTCACTTTAACGGTACACGAGGGAATCATATTAAAGGATGGTATTTATGTGGTCCCCACCCAGGGCAGGAAGCAGATTATTTGTCAATTCTATGACGGACACGGACACCAAGGGATAGAATCCCTTGCCCACCTCAGACCTTTCTGCTGGTGGCCCGATTTAAAAACTGACGTAACCCACTACATTGAAAATTGTTTGATTTGCACCCAGAACCCAGACCGATACGCAAAGAAAGATCAGCTAAGACACATCCGCCCTGTTAATGGCCCATGGACGAACTTGGAATTAGATTACATTGGTCCCCTCCCCCCTGCAGAAATGGATTTAAATATGTGTTGGTCGTGATCGACACCTTCACAAAATGGTTGGAAGCATTTCCTTCCCGGACAAACACGGCCAAAGCAACAGCAAAAATTCTAACCCAGCAGATTTTTACTAGATGGGGACTCCCCCATAGTATTGAGTCGGACCAAGGTTCGCACTTCATATGAAGAGTAATGAAAAACGTCCTAACAATTTTCAGAATTAAACATTGCCTATCACCCACAATCCAGCGTTATCGTAGACGAATGAACTGAACCCTAAAGGCAACACTTAGGAAGATGGTGCAACAGCACAATACGACATGGGACACAGTTCTCCCATTCGCACTGATGTTTATTAGAAACACGGTGTCGAGTTCAACAGGATACACCCCCCACACCCTCATGACCGGACGACCCATGAAGGGTACCGAGTATTTATTTGGACTTGATTTGGCCAGCCCCACAGTCACCTCCCTTACCCACGTAAAAGTGGTCCAACAAATAATGGAGAATATTAAAGCAGCACAGCTCGCTGCAGCTGTTCGTCTAGGTGCTAGGAAAAGGCAGAGTTTTTTTTCTGCTTTGATAAAACAGTACACCCGGTAGAATATACAGTCGGACAGCAAGTCATGGTCTCCCTGTACAATCCGAGTTCATTCCTCTCCCCCAAATTTGCAGGACCCTACTCAATTTCTGGTAAAGTAAGCCCCTCAGTTTATAAGATTACGTATCCAAATAGAAAGTCAGGATGGTTTCATATAAACCAGCTTATGGTTTATGGAACGCAGTGCCACATTTCACTGGCAATGGCAGACAACGAAGTCCAGCCCACTGGCAACCCAATTCTTATCGACTGATAAGAAACAACGAGATGGATCCCACATCGCCCCACGTCGCCTTGGCACAGAAACTCCATTCACGAGTTTGGCAACCGGGAGATGGTGACGACTCAGAGTCTGACTCCCACCATGTTAACCTCTTTAAGACGCTTTTCGGAATGGAACCCTGAGGTGTCCAGATGATGAGAGAAAGGAACCGATTGAGATTTACGGTGTCCTATTCCCTGATGGAGCCTGCTCGCTTTCTTTCTTTAGTTTTTTAAAATGTTGAATGTTTGTCTCTTGTACCACTTTGTGTGTCAATCTCATGCAAAATTTCTTGATACAGTTATGACTACTCCCTTGACGCCACATGGTAGTTAAAGGGACAAGTTTGTCGGAAGTCCATAGAAATTCTAATTCTTACCGTTCTTGTAAGGTCACTCAGGCACTGGAGTAACGGCACTGATCCCCGCCCTGCCTGAGGACCCCTTATGTATTTGGTCAGCCAAGCTCGGGTAGTGGAGCAACGGCACTGATCACCACCCTACCCGGGGATTCCACCCATTCTTGCCCTGCCACGGCTCATACGCACCCCATTTGGAAAATTCTTTTCAAAACTCTTTTATGGTTCTTTTCATAGTGTGGTTTAAAGAATGCACTTTGCCACAATTTTTGTTTGCTTTCCGGCGACCCTTCGGTTGCTAACCCCCACCTGCTATTTACATGTTAAAACACTTGGTTGAAACGAATTTGCACTGGACGGAGAAATTGTCCGCCCACTCAGCCCATCGAACACAAGCTGTGAGAATGCTCGCACTGTGACAGAATTTCTTTTCCGGATGTCTTGTCTCCCAAATGGTTGGTTTAAAAGAAAAATGAGGGAGTCACATGTGGTGACAATTCTAAATGGGAAATTAATGTTAAGGAGAAACAGACAGACAAACGAGATATTAAACAACAAGATAGTAACAGATATTATGCTTGTACCCCGAGGAAGATACGAATATACCAGGAGGCAGAGGAAGACAAAGACAAAATGAAGACGGACCTGATGACCTGCATCATGATTGTCATTGGATCACTACAGTTGCGCGCGTTATCAGCCCCTATACCCCTCACCACACAGGCCCTAAACATGACCACCCACCACGATACCCCTAGCCCGGACACTACAGCACGATACCCCTAGCCCGGTCGATTTCAGCGGGAGCGGTGGGCAAGTGATTTCTGGGAGGTAAGTGTATCCTTTAAAAACTCTTACCTTCACAGGAACAGGCCAGTCGATTTCAGCGGGAGCGGTGGGCAAGTGATTTCTGGGAGGTAAGTGTATCCTTTAAAAACTCTTACCTTCACAGGAACAGGCCAGTCGATTTCAGTGGGAGCGGTGGGCAAGTGATTTCTGGGAGGTAAGTGTATCCTTTTAAAAAAAACACTTCTTTTCTGTTTTATTTTTTTCAACCCGCGGACTTCTGGGAAGACCCCCCCTCCCCCCCAACCAATAAATTCTGGTGGAGAGGAAACCCGAGACACTACACGTGTAGTGTCTCCCACCCGCCCTCCTCCTCTAACCTAATAATAAGACCCATTGGTGTGAGGTAAGTGCCATATTATATTATTATTATTATATTATATTATTAGCATTGTGCAGGTCAAGGTTCGGAGGTGGAGGAGCAGTCTCTGTCAGGGAGAGAACCTGAGAACATCTAAGACACTCAGAAGGTAAGAAAGTGATTTTTACTCATTTTGACTTTTATACCTTTTTCAAATTGTGTGTGTCGGGGGAAACTGAAGTGACATCACAGAAAAGCTGTGACCTGAGTGGCTGGTTGGGAATCTACACTTAATTAAAAAAATTAAGCATTGGTAACTAATTAAACATAATTACTTAATTATAATTTAGAGGGGTATCTAAGCCAGAGATCGGAGAGTACTATATTTAGCTTTCGCATTTCTATTAGAAATCTAGTGCTAGGAAAGAGATAGTTAGCAGTAACTTTGAAATTTAAAAAAATATATATATTAAAAAAAAAAAATGTTTTTTTAAATTTTTTAAATTAATTGACGCAATGTCAGTTAGAGGGGTGCAGTGCTCTGACTGTGAGATGTGGCAGGTCCGGGAGGCTTCCAGCGTCCCGGGTGGCTTCATCTGCAGAAAGTGCACCCAACTGGAGCTCCTCACAGACCGCATGGTTCGGTTGGAGCAGCAATTGGATGCACTTAGGAGCATGCAGGTGGCAGAAAGCGTCATAGATCGCAGTTATGTAAATGTGGTCACACCCAAGGTGCAGGCAGAGAAATGGGTGACCACCAGAAAGGGCAGGCAGTCAGTGCAGGAATCCCCTGTGGTTGTCCCCCTCTCAAACAGGTATACCCCTTTGGATACTGTCGGGGGGGATAGCCTATCAGGGGAAAACAGCAGCAGCCAGAGCAGTGGCACCACGGCTGGCTCTGATGTTCAGAAGGGAGGGTCAAAGCGCAGAAGAGCAATAGTAATAGGGGACTCTATAGTCAGGGGCACAGATAGGCGCTTCTGTGGACGTGAAAGAGACTCCAGGATGGTATGTTGCCTCCCTGGTGCCAGGGTCCAGGATGTCTCCAAACGGGTAGAGGGCATCCTGAAGGGGGAGGGCAAACAGGCAGAGGTCGTTGTACATATTGGTACTAACGACATAGGCAGAAAGGGGCAGGAGGTCCTGCAGCAGGAGTTCAGGGAGCTAGGCAGAAAGTTAAAAGACAGGACCTCGAGGGTTGTAATCTCGGGATTACTCCCTGTGCCACGTGCCAGTGAGGCTAGAAATAGGAAGACAGAGCAGCTAAACACGTGGCTAAACAGCTGGTGTAGGAGGGAGGGTTTCCGTTATCTGGACCACTGGGAACTCTTCCGGGGCAGGTGTGACCTATATAAGAAGGACCGGTTGCATCTAAACCGGAGAGGCATAAATATCCTGGCCGCGAGGTTTGCTAGTGTCACACGGGAGGGTTTAAACTAGTATGGCAGGGGGGTGGGCACGGGAGCAATAGGTCAGAAGGTGAGAGTATTGAGGGAGAACTAGGGAATAGGGACAGTGGGGCTCTGAGGCAGAGCATACAGGGAGAAGTTGCTAAACACAGCGGGTCTGGTGGCCTGAAGTGGATATGTTTTAATGCAAGAAGTATTACGGGTAAGGCAGATGAGCTTAGAGCTTGGAGTAGTACTTGGAACTATGATGTTGTTGCCATTACAGAGACCTGGTTGAGGGAAGGGCAGGATTGGCAGCTAAACGTTCCAGGATTTAGATGTTTCAGGCGGGATAGAGGGGGATGTAAAGGGGTGGCGGAGTTGCGCTACTGGTTAGGGAGAATATCACAGCTGTACTGCGGGAGGACACCTCAGAGGGCAGTGAGGCTATATGGGTAGAGATCAGGAATAAGAAGGGTGCAGTCACAATGTTGGGGGTTTACTACAGGCCTCCCAACAGCCAGCGGGAGATAGAGGAGCAGATAGGTAGACAGATTTTGGAAAAGAGTAAAAACAACAGGGTTGTGGTGATGGGAGACTTCAACTTCCCCAATATTGACTGGGACTCACTTAGTGCCAGGGGCTTAGACAGGGCGGAGTTTGTAAGGAGCATCCAGGAGGGCTTCTTAAAACACTATGTAGACAGTCCAACTAGGGAAGGGGCGGTACTGGACCTGGTATTGGGGAATGAGCCCGGCCAGGTGGTAGATGTTTCAGTAGGGGAGCATTTCGGTAACAGTGACCACAATTCAGTAAGTTTTAAAGTACTGGTGGACAAGGATAAGAGTGGTCCGAGGATGAATATGCTAAATTGGGGGAAGGCTAATTATAACAATATTAGGCGGGAACTGAAGAACATAGATTGGGGGCGGATGTTTGAGGGCAAATCAACATCCTGTGATTTGCTTTCAAGTGTCAGTTGAAAGGAATTCAGGACCGGCATGTTCCTGTGAGGAAGAAGGATAAATACGGCAATTTTCGGGAACCTTGGATAACGAGAGATATTGTAGGCCTCGTCAAAAAGAAAAAGGAGGCATTTGTCAGGGCTAAAAGGCTGGGAACAGACGAAGCCTGCGTGGAATATAAGGAAAGTAGGAAGGAACTTAAGCAAGGAGTCAGGAGGGCTAGAAGGGGTCACGAAACGTCATTGGCAAATAGGGTTAAGGAAAATCCCAAGGCTTTTTACACGTACATAAAAAGCAAGAGGGTAGCCAGGGAAAGGGTTGGCCCACTGAAGGATAGGCAAGGGAATCTATGTGTGGAGCCAGAGGAAATGGGCGAGGTACTAAATGAATACTTTGCATCAGTATTCACCAAAGAGGAGAAATTGGTAGATGTTGAGTCTGGAGAAGGGTGTATAGATAGCCTGGGTCACATTGAGATCAAAAAAGACGAGGTGTTGGGTGTCTTAAAAAATATTAAGGTAGATAAGTCCTCAGGGCCTGATGGGATCTACCCCAGAATACTGAAGGAGGCTGGAGAGGAAATTGCTGAGGCCTTGACAGAAATCTTTGGATCCTCGCTGTCTTCAGGGGATGTCCCGGAGGACTGGAGAATAGCCAATGTTGTTCCTCTGTTTAAGAAGGGTAGCAAGGATAATCCCGGGAACTACAGGCCGGTGAGCCTTACTTCAGTGGTAGGGAAATTACTGGAGAGAATTCTTCGAGACAGGATCTACTCCCATTTGGAAGCAAATGGACGTATTAGTGAGAGGCAGCATGGTTTTGTGAAGGGGAGGTCGTGTCTCACTAACTTGATCGAGTTTTTCGAGGAGGTCACTAAGATGATGGATGCAGGTAGGGCAGTGGATGTTGTCTATCTGGACTTCAGTAAGGCCTTTGACACGGTCCCTCATGGTAGACTAGTACAAAAGGTGAAGTCACACGGGATCAGGGGGGAGCTGGCAAGGTGGATACAGAACTGGCTAGGTCATAGAAGGCAGAGAGTAGCAATGGAAGGATGCTTTTCTAATTGGAGGGCTGTGACCAGTGGTGTTCCACAGGGATCTGTGCTGGGACCTTTGCTCTTTGTAGTATATATAAATGATTTGGAGGAAAATGTAACTGGTCTGATTAGTAAGTTTGCAGACGACACAAAGGTTGGTGGAATTGCGGTTAGCAATGAGGACTGTCAGAGGATACAGCAGGATTTAGATTGTTTGGAGACTTGGGCGGAGAGATGGCAGATGGAGTTTAATCCGGACAAATGTGAGTTAATGCATTTTGGAAGGTCTAATGCAGGTAGGGAATATACAGTGAATGGTAGAACCCTCAAGAGTATTGAAAGTCAAAGAGATCTAGGTGTACAGGTCCACAGGTCATTGAAAGGGGCAACACGGGTGGAGAAGGTAGTCAAAAAGGCATACGGCATGCTTGCCTTCATTGGCCGGGGCATTGAGTATAAGAATTGGCAAGTCATGTTGCAGCTGTATAGAACCTTAGTTAGGCCACACTTGGAGTATAGTGTTCAATTCTGGTCGCCACACTACCAGAAGGATGTGGAGGCTTTAGAGAGGGTGCAGAAGAGATTTACCAGAATGTTGCCTGGTATGGAGGGCATTAGCTATGAGGAGCGGTTGAATAAACTCGGTTTGTTCTCACTGGAATGAAGGAGGTTGAGGGGAGTCCTGATAGAGGTCTACAAAATTATGAGGGGCATAGACAGAGTGGATAGTCAGAGGCTTTTCCCCAGGGTAGAGGGGTCAATTACTAGGGGGCATAGGTTTAAGGTGAGAGGGGCAAGGTTTAGAGTAGATGTACGAGGTAAGTTTTTTACGCAGAGGGTAGTGGGTGCCTGGAACTCGCTACCGGAGGAGGTGGTGGAAGCAGGGACGATAGTGACATTTAAGGGGCATCTTGACAAATACATGAATAGGATGGGAATAGAGGGATACGGACCCAGGAAGTGTAGAAGATTGTAGTTTAGTCGGGCAGCATGGTCGGCACGGGCTTGGAGGGCCGAAGGGCCTGTTCCTGTGCTGTACATTTCTTTGTTCTTTGTTCTTTGTACATCACACATAGACACAGCCACTGATACCCCCACATGGTGCGATAATATCATAAAGTGGTATTCCCTTTCTTACATGGTAGAAGCCCTATTGATTATAGCAATACTTTTCAGTGTCGTCCAGACACTCAGACTTCAGAAATGGTGAAGGAGAGCCTCCCGCCCTCCAGTATACACACTCAGAGCCCCTTTTCTCAGACATCAACAGACCCCACTATCTTTTTGAACCCTTTTTCTCCCTAATAAATTCCGTGGTTTTAATAAGATTACTTTCTCTGTAAATTGGCATAAGTGTTAAGTAGAAATGTGATGCTGCTATTGTTTATTTTGTACTGTAATACAAGTTCCTTTGGCTATTAGCTAGCAGCATAAGTGTAGTTTAGGTAAGGACAGTTCGAGGTTCCCCTGTTTGTGTAAAGAAGTTGAAATGTGTGATTGAATGTGAGGTTTTTTAAATATATATATATGTGCGATGTGTTAAAACTTAGGTAAATGTTCCAATCCATAGAACAGAGTAGGATAGAACCTGTCCTTGATTAAGGGTACCTGGCCTACCAGAGAACAGAAGAAGATTCAGTAGTGTGATCCATCACGCTTCGCGTTTAGGATCTGGGATGGCCACTTACAATAAGAAACATGGACGTTCGCAAAACCTAAAGGGAAATGTGGCCAATGTAAGATTCAGGCAGGAACAGAGCCTGAATGTATATTTGTGAGCAAAGAATCCAGACAGCAGCGAAACCTGCAACCGATTAGCATCTTAATGGCCCATCTTCGTAAGACAAAGGATTGATACTCAGGTAACCGATACAAGTCCAGACATTTTGGCGCCACTCCCTCTACTCAGGAAGCATCAACAACAGGGTCAATGACCGCTTAGGACACGCCCAGCCATCAAGGCACCCGCCCCTTTATTGGCTCAGATCGAAGGCAGTGATCGGGAACTGCCCAACTAATTGGATCCAAACCTAAGGACCGCCCAAAAGAGCGGAAAACTCCCCAAGGATAAAGAGAGACACTGCCATGTGTCAATCTCGTTTGGACCTGGCGCTCCGGCAACGTCCATCTCCAATCGCAGCACCATGACCAGAAGCAAGTTCAAGTTCAACGCTCGCTACCAGATGGATGTGCCCAGCTGAACAGCAGTCACTTCTCCAGACCCAGTAGATCCAGATTCGAACAAAGGCCACTGTTCCTCTGACCTAAGCCGGGTGCCTGAAGTTAAGTACAGGTTGTCATAGTTGTCAGGTGTAGTTTAACTAGTAGTGTTTATGTTGCATGTGTAAGTTAATCTTATGTGTAAATAAAGTACCATTGATCTTGAACTAACTAATTGGTTGTTTGGCTGTTTGATCGATACCCGGTTGAACCTTGTGGCGGTATCATTTGATACCTGGTGACTCAGAGCATATCATATCACTATCTAGGTAAAAGGAGGGCAACTTTATTGACTGCCATATTTATAGCAAGCAAAAAAGGCAACAGTGTCACCTGCTAAGGTTTTGCATATTATCCCTTTGCCGTTCATGAATCCACCAGGAGTAAAATGAACTATCTTTCAGAAAAGAATTGGAGATTTAAAATTTCACATAAAATGGACTTTGACTCTTAATCATATTACAAGGATGTGCTTAAAAAAAAAATCAATTTCTAATTGTCCTTTATCTGGCTGGATTTAAAAAAAACTGTAATCCAATTAAGACAATGAAGGATTGCCAGCCAGCCAAAATATACAATCGCATTCCAGTCAAGTGAGATGAAAAGGTTACAGACACTCAAAATTCCTGAGGAGTGAAAGATGCTACCCCCTGTTAGCTTTCTCTCCTGAAACTCATTAAAAATTCCCAAGATGAGGCATTAAAATGCAATTACCTATGTGACAAAAAGTGACAATAGCAGATAATGGAATTCCTCTGGAATAGACAGCCAGCAGGGCTTTTAAGAACGGTTTTACCAGATCATAGGGGAGATCAGAATTCTGTAGAGAAAGGCTGCAAAGAAATTGTTTCTTTCTCAAAATATATCAGAATCTGCAAAGTAACCATCCTGAATCTTTTGGGGGATGGGGGGGGGGTTGCTCCATACAACATCCAGGAAGACAACTGACTCAAAACAGCTACAACTTAAACACACTGGCCAAAGAACAGTAGCCATATATTCTTTTGATCCTCATCTTAACAAATTGTAAAACATTTAAAATCCTACCCTTACCATCTGTACCAGCGTATGTGAGATACCCAGGGAATGGGTATTATGAATGCTACAATTGACCTAGTTTTTAAAATTTGGATGGTATTGTCAATAAACTTATTTTGTTCTGTGTTTAGACTCAAAACCAGTTTGGTTATTTTTTTTCTCATTTGAAAGCATACTTAATGGGACTCCTGCAGTATTGGCAAAGTACACCTTTGCTAAATTCAGGAAAAAACACTTATGGTCATAATTGGTGTAGTATAACAGGACAGTAATGCTTACCTCTCCATCCATGGCTATAACAATCATTTGGGGGGGGTTCATCCAGGCTAAGATCCCAAAGAGAATTAGAGTGGTGAAAGTAAATTGTTTCTAGGCAATTAAAAAAAATGAACTGCTACATGTGTTCTTCAATTTACAGTACGGAAGTGCAGATTTCTAAAACATGGAAATTACTTTGAGGTGTTAAAAAGTGTAGCTAAGGAGTTGGGAGTTAAAATTTCACACAGAAGCCAGGAAAGCAATAATTTAAAAATTAGTGACCAGAGAATTGGATTGCAAACCTGGAGAAATTGCAACAGACAGCCTAGGTTTAGCAAAATGACAGCTAGAACAGAAACAACTGGAGTTAAAATTCTAAGCTAGAGAAAAACAGAGGAAAGCCAAAAAGAGAGGGGGTGGGAAAGGGAGAGAGAACAAGGTGTCCAACGAGAACAGCAGGAAAGGGAGATATGAATATGTGAACTGTGTAAGGACAGGTTCACTGTGCCCACTGAAGACATCCCCAGACAGAGTACTGAGTTATTCATGTATGCCCATTTAATCCCTAAGTTTGATGAGGAAGAGTAGGAAACTTTCTTCATCTCTTTTGAGAGATGGACTGTAGAAAGGTGGACCCTGCTCCTGCAAAGTTTGTTATCGGGCAAAGCTCATGTTGTTTACTTTCTACTATTTGATGAAAGTTTGGCAAACTATGAGGTGGCAAAGGCGGCTATTTTTGGTGCATACAAATGGTACCAGAGGCATACCATCAGAATTTCTGTACCATCCAAAAATGGGCAGGACCATATTGAATATTAATGGGTAGCTCATGTTTGATTGATGGTTACGAGCACTGAAAATCGAGGCCACAAATGAAAACCTTTGAGAAATAATGCTCCTCAAAGAATTCAAAAATTCACTCTCTCGCTATAAAAATGGACATAGAGGAACAGAAAGTGGTAAGGGTAAGGCAGGCATAAACTCTGGTTGATGATTATGAGCTTGACAACAAGCCCTTATCCCAAAGGAAACCCTTCACTGATCACCCTCAGCAACCTGAAAAGGGTAAGGAAGTGGGAGAGTGATAGGTAGCTGAGCATCCATGGGAGATAAAGGATGATTGGAAACACAGGGACCCCTCCTCAGACCAGAAAGGATGGCGCTGAGAAAATGAGTGAGCCTCAATGCCTTGTTGACTGTAGGAGGTTACAGGGAAAGCCTGTATGATTCATTGGGGTACATAGGTCCTATGCAGAAAAGGGGAGTCAGGCAGAGAACATAGCAGACCAGGTTGTGGCTATGATCACTGTGTAATCTTTGTGTTCCACACCTCTGAGACTGCAATTGAGACTAGCAAAGTCTCTAAGATTACAGGGCTGTGTGTTAGAAGGTGTCTCCATTTTCCCAGAGCGAGGTGAGTAAGCTGTCATACTCAGGAATACTGGTGCCAACAAATCTCTACTGCTGGGAAAAGGCATGACCTTTCCCCCAGAGAGTGTAGTACATGCAAAGGCTATTGGCCCTGACAATATCCCGCAATAGTACTGAAGACCTGTGCTCCAGAACCTGCCGCACCCCTAGCCTAGCTGTTCCAGTACAGCTACAACACTGGCATCTACCTAGCAATGTGGGAAATTGTCCAGGTGTCCTGTACACAAGAAACAGGACAAATCCAACCCAGACAATTACCGCCCTATCAGTTACACTCTATCATCAGCAAAGTGATGGAAGGAGTCATCAACTGTGCTATCAAGCAGTACTTACTCAGCAACAACCTGCTCATGGATGCTCGGTTTGGGTTCCGCCAGGGTCGCTCAGCTCCTGACCTCATTACAGTCTTGGTTCAAAGATGGACAAAAGAGCTGAATGCCAGAGATGAGGTGAGAGTGACTGCCCTTGACATCAAGGCAACATTTGACCGAGTATGGCAGCATGGAGCCCTAGCTAAACTGGAGTCAATGGGAATCAGGGGGAAAACTCTCTGCTGGTTGGAGTCGTACCTGGAGCAAAGGAAGATGGTTGTGGTGGTGGAGGTCAATCATCTCAACTCCAGGACATCACTGCAGGAGTTGCTCGGGGTAGTGTCTTGGGTCCAACCATCTTCAGCTGCTTCATTAATGGCCTCCCTTCCATCATAAGGTCAGAAGTGGGGATGTTTGCGGAAGACTCACAATGTACCGCACCATTCATGACTCCTCAGATAATGAAGCAGTCCAAGTCCAAATGCAGCAAGACCAGGACAATATCCAGGCTTGGGCTGACAAGTGGCAAATTACATTTGCACACACGAGTGCCAGGCAATGAGCATCTCCTGCAAGAGAGGATCTAACCACTGCCCATTGACATTCAATGGCATTACCATCACCGAATCCCCCCACAATCAACATCCTGGGGATTACCATTGATCAGAAACTAAACTGGACTGGCCAGATTAATACTGTGGCTACCAGGGCAGATCGATGGCTAGGAATCCTATGGCAAGTAACACGCCTCCTGATCCCCAAAGCCTGTCCACCATCTACAAGGCACAAGTCAGGAGTGTAATGGAATACTCTCCATTTGCCTGGATGAGTGCAGTTCCAACAACACTCAAGAAGCTCAGCACCATCCAGGACAAAGCAGCCCACTTGATTGCTCCCCCCTACCACAAATATTCAAACCCTCCAACACCGATGAACAGTGGCAGCCCTGTGTACCATCTACAAGATGCATTGCAGTAACTCACCAAGGTTCCTTGTACAACACCTTCCAAACCCATGACCATTACCATCTAGAAGGACAAGAGCAGCAGATACCTGGGAACCCCACCACCTGGAGGTTCCCCTCCAAGTCACTCACCACCGTGACTTGGAAATATATTACCGTTCCTTCACTGTCACTGGGGCAACATCCGGGAACTCCCTCCCTAACAGCACAGTGGGTTTACCTACACCCCAAGGTCTGCAGCGGTTCAAGAAGGCAACTCACCACCACCATCTGAAGGGCAACTAGGGATGGGCAATAAATGCTGGCCTAACCAGCGATGCCCACATCCTGTAAAATGATTTTTTTTAAATGCCAAAGTGCTGGTAAAGGGTATTAAGTACATACCCATACCCTTATACCAGGTGCAGCTGGAGTTCAATCTATTTTGGGGCCGGTTACCATGGGAGTCGTCCCCTGTTTACCTGTGAGCATGGTCAACCTACTCCTCAGCAATGATGTGGCAGGATCAAATATGGTAGCATTCACAGGGGTTTTAGAAAAGCTAAGTGAGGTCTGGGAGATAGAGCAGCTACAGGAGGAATTCCCTGGCATTTTTCATGACTGCGTGGTAACCCATCTATGGCCAAATAATCGCTGTCAGAGGATGCCAAATATGTGTGATGTCTGAATGGTGGTTATGGTACACCTAGTCTTTTTCTAATTTAGGAAGTAGCATCAATAAATGCACCTTGTTCTGCATTTAAACTCAGAAAACATTTATTATTTGGAAGCAAATATATGGGATTTCTGCAGTATTGGCAAAGCACATCCTCACTAAATTCACAAAAAAATGTTGTTACAGTCAGACTTGGAGTAGCATAATAGGGCCCCATCTCACATGGCCGTAACAATTGTTACATACATTTGGCTGCCACGGTGATGTTGCCAACATCAAACGTTTAATGGTGAAATGTAAAAAAAAAATATTTGAGCTGTATGTAGTGAGGTAGTTGCTAAGGTGTTTACAATGTTATATTTTGATAGTGTTACAAAACCAAATTTTCTAAGATAGTTATGTTTCAAACCATCTCTTTAATTGAAGGTGAAAGGGGATAATGAAGAGAGTCATGTGTATTAGTTACCTACAAAATAGTGTTTAGTTATCTTAAAACTTAAAATCATGCTGTGCAATTCCTTTAGTTATTGGTCTCCACAGGGATCGTAACCACCTCCTTTCACAATTTCCCCCTGCACAGAATCAGAATCTTTACAGTGCAGAAGGAGGCCATTCAGACCTATGTGTCTGCTCTGGCTTGCTGAAAGAACATTCTATGTAATCCCTTATCCCTGTAGCCTTGCACATTCTCTATTTTCATTTGGCAATCCAATTCCCCTTTGAGTACCTTGACCGAATCTGCCTCCACCACCCTAGCGGGAAGTTAGTTTCAGACTCCAACCACCCTCTGGGTGAAAATTCCTCATCACTTCTATTCCTTGTGTCCATTATTTTGAATCTGTATTCTGTCTGATTTTCAATTGAATCTTGGAGCTGGACATTTGTCATAAACCTTCCATTTCAATTTTATTTTAAATTCTATTTCCTTTGCATTCCAAAGAGCTCTAGCTTTGGCTTTCCCATATTTCCTCATGGGAGTATATTTGCTTTATACCTGAACCATCTCCAACTTTCTTTCTCATTTACTTTTTATTGTTTTCCTGGCTAATATTTTCTTCCAGTACAACTATGTTTGATTCTTTCTCAAATCGCTCTCTTCAAGTTGGGTATTTTTTTCCATTTAATTTTCTTTGCTCCTTTAAACCTAATTGTATTATGATCACTATTACCCAGATGTTCTGTTCTGTAAACACACTCCACTTATCATACTTCATTTCCCAGATCCAGATCCATTACAGCTTCATTTCCTGTTGAATTAGAAACATATTGATTAAAGAAGTTCTTCACCTTGCATTTTACCCTATTTTTTTTACCAGCTGAAATTAAGACAATTGACGTCCCTCATTTTCACTGCTCTATTATTTTTACATTCCTCTGAAATGTGCCTATATGTTTGTTCTTGAACCATCTTCTCATTATTTAGGGGTCTATAGTAAATACCCAGTAATGTATTAGCTCCTTTTCTGTTTCTTGTGTTCTCTTGTGCAACCAAGTCTCCTACAGAGATGTAGACTTGCTTCTAACTGCAACCCCCAAGGTATCATCACCCTGTCTAATACACTACCAATGATAGCGGTTTCTGAATGCCATATTCTCAAAAGACTCCTGCGATACTTATCTTTTCCTCTTGTCTACTGGATTGTCACCCACTAAGCTCTCTAAGTTTGCAGGGTGGCCAGCTCCTGAAATGTGCTACTCTCAAAACACTACGCCTCTTGTATGTGCTGCAGTGGTGTCAGTTTGCTGGTGAACTGAGAAATTCCAAGTTTAAGTAGTATGCTATGCCACACAAATTGTGCTCAAGTTTCCACATGGCACAGGGCATTTTACTGACAGGCTTCAGCTGTCTGCCATGTTAGCTAACAGTACCATGAAGGATTGACCAGTACTGCAAGAGGCTGGCCAGTACTATGTCACCATGATAGGGAAAAACATGGAATTGCAAAAAGAAATATTGGAGTTTAAAGAAAACCCATGGATCTAAACAAATGGACATTCAAATCAAAGATGGCTGGAGACGTAAATTTGGTCACTTACTGAAAATAGCTAGTGGGTGATAATAAGAGAGAGAATGGAATCACACCCTGTTCCAAGAAAAAAAATCTCAAAAGCACAAATGCCATCCAGAAACTAATTACCTTCTTGTATGGAGACAATGAAAGACGAATATCATCTTAGCAGGAAGTATATCCTGTGAGCAATGTCCCAGACAGATTTGGGGGTTTCTCTGCACCTGTGGATGCGTTAGGGAGTAAATGCAGAAGTTAATGGAGGGTAGTGGGGGTAGAACGGGGTGGAGTTGAGAGAACATCGTGGTTTTACGCCACTTTTAAGAAGGGTGTCAGCTGTTCTGATCCTAGTTCCGATGTAGCCATGTATGTGAGGGACTAAGTTAATGTCAGTAATCTTTTATTCCAACACTTACACTAAGATCCTCCAATCGAATGCGTTCTACTATAAAATAGAGATAACTTAGAACAACAGGTGAGGGAACTGTGAAGCTTGTCAGCGAAGGCACACCTTGTTTAACATGGCCATTCAGACGTTCCAGCAAGAGACCAGGTACAGAAGTGCCGCAGAATTACATCAACAGTATGGGTTTGGAAAAAGCTTGTCTTCTTCAAAGATCCCACTTGGGTCTGTTATCCCTTTCCCCAATCTGCAGTAGTTTAAAAAACTTAGAGGAGCTTCTCACAAATTGATTCAGAGTCTGACATCAGAAAGATATAATCTGGGTGATTTGACTTATGCGCAAGGGTAATTTTGCCTTTCCAGAGAATTTCCGCATCATCTACCCCTGCAGAACACAAAATCCTGCAGGTGTTAGCAACGGTTTACAAACCATCTCGAACTATAGATCCTTAATCTCAAACATAACCATAATTATATTTTTGCCCCTTGCACTGCGCTCACCAAGCGACTCCACTAAAAATCTAAAGCTAATGAGATTGAATTACAGAAAATATGAGAAAAATTGGGAACACATGCTCACAATCACCATTTGTCGTAGTAAGGTGGGCGACTAAGTGAAAAATTGAAAGATGAAAATTAGATTACTTGTATCGAGATCAAGATCGATGCAAATGACGGCAAATTTAGTAAATATTGCATATGAACCTTTTCCACGATCACTTCCCATTTATCCTGACATTTGCGTGACACAGCGAGGAAGTTTAGTAAATTGCTGAATAAAATAACTTTTAATTGTTTGGAACGTGTCAATTCTTACTTAGAATCTCCAATTGTCCATTTTCCGAACATTTCGTTATATTTTTGGAACGCAGTCTCCCTGGAAACCCATCGATAAACATCTTATTTACTGTACGTCTTTAGCACACTCGGTCGCTTTCTCATTGACTAAAAAAGTTGGTCTCAAAATGCAGCGTTCGACGGGATTTCAGAATGAAGGATTTTCACAGCGATCCAATCTCTCTCTCCCTGGACAAGCGGTAACCCAGTTCCCATCAAACTCAGCAACAAGGCGATATGTTCTGCAAGAACATCAAGGTCAGTTGTGTTTAATTTATTTACATTTCATGATTATATTCTTTTATTTCCACGTGTTACATGCCCTTTAGATATCTGTATAAAAATAAAAGGTATATGGGTTCTAATTCTGATTTTATTCTCTTTCGGTTAATTGTTCAGTTTTTATGTTGTTTAGCGGTGTGGTGCTTTGGTTTGCCTTCACTCCTGACATGTGAAAATCGCTTATTGTCACAAGTAGGCTTCAAATGAAGTTACTGTGAAAAACCCCTAGTCGCCACATTCCGGCGCCTGTTCGGGGAGGCTGGTACGGAATTGAACTGTGCTGCTGGCCTGCCTTGGTCTGCTTTCAAAGCCAGCTCTTTAGCCCTGTGCTAAACCAGCCATGTTTCAAAATATAAAATATTCACAAGGCGTTAAACTTCAATTTAACGGCATCTCAATCTCCTCACAATATTCTATGAAGTTTTTGAAGTACAGGTGGCAGTTTATAGCAAACCCCCCAAAGCAACACACTGAGTTAAAGTGTAGCTGTGGTATTGGTTGAGAAATGAATTTTGACCAGGACACCAGGAAAACGCCTCAGTCTTCTTCAAATAGTGCTTTAAGATTGTTTGCATCTCAGACAGACCGGCCCTTTATTTAACATCTCATCCTTCAGCGATACTGCACCTCTTCAGTATTTCACTAAAGCAACAGCCTAGGTCACATACTTAAATTAATATAGTAAGAAGTCTTACAATACCAGGTTAAAGTCCAACAGGTTTGTTTCAAATCACTAGCTTTCGGAGCACTGCTCCTTCCTCAGGTGAATGTTCCAGGAACATATATATAGACATGTTAAAGATGCAAGACGATACTTTGAATGCGAGCATTTGCAGGTAATTAAGTCTTTACAGATCCAGAGAGAAGGGTAATCCCAGGTTACTGCAGCTCTCTGGAAACACACACAAACACACACAAGCTGCTTTTACAAACTGAAACTTCAAAATGGCTGATCTAAAGCCCAGCTCCACCCACTCTCTGACATCACTGTTTTCTTAAAGATACATTGCTTAAACGTCCATGTCTTAAAGGTACTCTCACATAACACCTCTCCCCCAAGAAAAAAAAATAAACCATCAACTTCAAGATGGTTTCATTTTTCACTTTTGCACCATCCACTAAGGAATGTACACAGTAAATATACCTTTTCATTTTAAAAAAAACAACACATGCAAACAGGTATAATAATATAGTCCATTTTTCTTTGTTCTTCTTCCTCCAACCGAAATCCTTCTCGATTGACAGTCTCTTTGAACAAAGTCTCTGCACGATCCATCCATTCCTCTACTCCTCGGCATTTCTCTTTAGAATCAGATACTTTAGTTCACTCTGACCACAGAGTCCCTTGCAATTCTCCAATACAGGAGCATTGGTGATCACAGCTTTCAGGCAGTCAAATGACTGTTGAAAGTCCGCTGTCCATTGAAATTTTTTAGGTTTCTTTAGCAAGTTCATCAGTGGAATAATTACGCCACAAATCTTTTGCACAAAGGTTCGATCAAATTAATTCATGTTAAGAGATCGCATTGCCTCCCTTCGTCTTGAGGGTATCGGAAACTCCTCAAGGAAAGTGATTCGGGCTTCTCCAAATTCACTTTCGGCTAGGTTCATCACCAAACCCGCCATCTGAAGTCGATCGAAGAACTCCATATGATGTTTTAAATGTTCTTTCCATGTCTGGAAGTTGGAAATAAAAGCAGATTGTCCCACTTTCTCCATGCAATCCTTCAATGCTGGGACAGGATAAGAGTCCGTTCTTGTAACTGCATTCACCTTTCTATAGTCCACACACAACCGTTGGGTACCATCTGGTCTAGGTACCATCACTATGGGTGAGCTCCATTGGCTGCAACCCACTTCAATTATGCCATTTTTAAGCATACTCTCAATCTCTTTGTTAACCTGTGCCAATTTTAAAGGATTAAGTCTATATGGATGTTGTTTGATAGGAACAGCATTTCCTACATCTACATCATGTATAGCCATTTTAGTACTTCCCAAATTATCTCTACAAACTTGCCCATGTGATATCAATAACTCTTTCAGGTCAGTTTGTTTTTCCTCTGGAAGGTAACTTAACAATTCATCCCAAGTTTTAAGAACATCCTCATTTTCCAATTTAATTTGAGGTATGTCAAATTCACAGTCATCTGGATTTGGTTCGTCACTTTGAGTTAGAATCATTAAAACCTCCTTTTTCTCTCCTTCCCTTTCAAAGTACCTTTTAAGCATATTCACATGACACACTCGGTGAGTCTTCCTTCTATCTGGTGTTTTAACCACATAATTCACCTCACTTAATTTCCTTTCAATCTGATAAGGTCCACAAAACCTACCTTTTAAAGGCTCACCTACCACTGGTAACAACACTAAAACTTTATCCTCACTGGCATAACTACGAACTTCGGATTTCTTGTCTGCTACCCGTTTCATCACATTTTGTGTAACTTTCAAATGTTGTCTAGCCAATTCACCTGCTAGGTGAATTTAATCGTTCCCTAAAATTTGACACGTAATCCAATAGTGTAATTTCCAATTTCTCACCCACCAATTTTTCCTTAATCAATTTAAGTGGTCCTCTTACCTCATGACCAAAAATTAGTTCAAAAGGACTAAATTTGGTAGACTCATTAGGTGCATCCCTAATTGCAAACAATACGAATGGAATTCCTTTATCCCAATCCTCTGGATAATCTTGACAATACGCCCTCAACATTGTCATTAATGTCTGATGCCACCTTTCTAATGCTCCCTACGATTCTGGATGGTATGCAGTTGATTTTAAATTGTTTTATTCCAAAGCTATCCATAACTTCTTTGAATAAATTAAGTAAAATTTGATCCTTGATCCGATTGAATTTCTGTGGGTAGTCCATATCTAGTAAAGAGTTTAAGTAACTCCTCCACAATCCTTTTAGCCATAATATTACGTACTGGAATGGCCTCTGGAAACCTAGTAGACACATCCATTATAGTCAAAAGATATTGATTCCCATTTTGTTTTAGGAAGCGGTCCTACACAATCAATTATGACCCTCGTAAAAGGTTCCTCAAATGCTGGAATGGGTATTAAGGGCGCTGGATTTATCACTGCTTGAGGTTTCCCTATCACTTGACGTGTGACATGATTGACAAAATTTAACTACATCTTTATGTAGTCCAGGCCAATAAAAATGTTTCTGGATTTTAGCTTGAGTTTTCCTTATTCCCAAATGACCTCCCACTGGTACCTCATGTGCAACTCGCAACACCTCCTTTCTATACCCTACCAGCAATACTATTTGATGAACTTTTGCCCACTTTTCATCCGCCTGCATATGTACAGGTCTCCATTTTCTCATCAAGACATCATTTTTACGGTAATAACACTCTGGTATACTCTCAGATTCCTCTTCCGTATATGCTTTCTGATATATCCGTTTTATTTCTACATCTTTCTGTTGTAACTCCGCCAATTTTCCTGAACTAAAAATATCCGCCTCATCCTCCACCTGTTCTTGTTCTTTTTCAACCATTTGATCAAAAATCGTTTCTGATAATTGCACTTCAACTTCGTCTTCACTCTTTGATTTCTCCTCTTGTCTTAACCTGTGACTTTGCGACCTTGTTACTACACAATCCGGAAAAATTCCAGGATATTCGTCCTTCAACCATTCAGTTGTCTGATTTTCCACTGGCTTATCAACCACAGCAGGCATCACTCCCACCTGCAATCCAGCTACATCATTACCCAAGATAAACTGTATTCCTGGACAAGATAGTTTATCTATTACTCCTACTACCACTTCACTGGACTTTCCAACCTTACCTTATATAATGGAACGCGACTCCTCTCACCCTGAATTCCACATATCACCACCTTTTCTGGCAACATTCTTCCCAAACTACATAATTCCTCATCTCTTACCATTAAAGATTGACTAGACCCTGTATCTCTTAAAATTGTGACTTCTTTACCTGCTCCTCCTGATACACATGAGTAAACTTTACCCACACAAGTAAATTCTTTAAATACATCTGGCACCTTCTTAACAACTACTTCTTGAACAGGCTGTACAATCGTTTGCACCTCCTTCGCTTCCCTTGGGCTTTCCTTTACCACTCTCCTGTTTTACCACATCACCCTTCCCAGTGCTTTTCTTCAACCACCAACACTGTGACTTTACATGGCCTAGTTTATTACAGTGAAAACATCTGAAACTTTTCTTTTTTTTTCCACCCTCCTGGATTTAAAAAAAAAATCTGATGTACACTCTCTTTATTGTCTCCCATCAGATCACCTTTACCTTTACCACTTGAGTATTTCTCATGTCCCCAGTTTCTATCCCTCACCGGCTGAAACTGATGTCGGAAACCAATCTTTGATTTATGAACTAATTCATAATCATCTGCCATTTCCGCTGCTAATCTCGCGGTTTTAACCCTCTGTTTTTCCACATGAGTTCTCACTACATCAGGAATTGAATCTTTAAACGCCTCCAAAAGTATAATTTCTCTGAGAGCTTCATACGTTTGGTCTATTTTCAAAGCCCTTATCCACCTATCAAAATTACTCTGTTTGAGCCTTTCAAACTCCTTGTACGTTTGACCAAATTCTTTCCTTAAATTTCTAAACCTTTGTCTGTAAGCTTCAGGCACTAGCTCATATGCAGGATCTGTTCTGGGGCCGTTGCTGTTTGTCATTTTTATAAATGACCTAGAGGAGGGCGCAGAAGGGTGGGTGAGTAAATTTGCAGATGACACTAAAGTCGGTGGTGTTGTCGACAGTGCGGAAGGATGTTGCAGGTTACAGAGGGACATAGATAAGCTGCAGAGCTGGGCTGAGAGGTGGCAAATGGAGTTTAATGTAGAGAAGTGTGAGGTGATTCACTTTGGAAGGAATAACAGGAATGCGGAATATTTGGCTAATGGTAAAATTCTTGGAAGTGTGGATGAGCAGAGGGATCTCGGTATCCATGTACATAGATCCCTGAAAGTTGCCACCCAGGTTGATAGGGTTGTGAAGAAGGCCTATGGAGTATTGGCCTTTATTGGTAGAGGGATTGAGTTCCGGAGTCATGAGGTCATGTTGCAGCTGTACAAAACTCTGGTACGGCCACATTTGGAGTATTGCGTACAGTTCTGGTCACCTCATTATAGGAAGGACGTGGAAGCTTTGGAACGGGTGCAGAGGAGATTTACCAGGATGTTGCCTGGTATGGAGGGAAAATCTTATGAGGAAAGGCTGATGGACTTGAGGTTGTTTTCATTAGAGAGAAGAAGGTTAAGAGGAGACTTAATAGAGGCATACAAAATGATCAGGGGGTTATATAGGATGGACAGTGAGAGCCTTCTCCCGCGGATGGAAATGGCTAGCACAAGGGGACATAGCCTTAAACTGAGGGGTAATAGATATAGGTCAGAGGTAGGTTCTTTACGCAAAGAGTGGTGAGGCCGTGGAATACCCTACCTGCAACAGTAGTGCACTCGTCAACATTGAGGGGATTTAAAAGTTTATTGGATAAGCATATGGATGATAATGGCATAGTGTAGGTTAGATGGCTTTTGTTTTTTTGACTTCCCATGTCGGTGCAACATCGTGGGCCGACGGGCCTGTACTGCACTGTATCGTTCTATGTTCTATGTTCTATATGCACTTAAGATGGAGTTCTTCACCTCCTCATACGTTCCAGATACCTCCTCCGATAGTGATGCAAATACTTCACTAGCCCTATCTACCAGCTTTGTTTGAATCAGTAATACCCTCATGTCCTGTGGCCCTTGCATTTGTTTAGCTACCTTCTCAAATGAAATGAAAAAGGCTTCTATCTCCTTCTCGTCAAACCTTGGCAATGCTTGGACATATTTAAATAGATCCATACCACGTCTTTGACTATGACGCTCTGTCTCATTATCCCCATCCATCTCCTCCAACTGTACGTGTCCCTTTGCGTCTGCCAATTTCATGTTTCAGAGCCATTTTCCGAAGTTCAAACTCTCGCTCTTTTTCCCTTTCCTCTCTATCTCTTTCTTTGTTTCTTTCTTCTCTCTCCTTTTCTTTTTCCTCTCTATCTCTTTCGTATTCAAGCCGGTTTAAATCTTTCTCATGTTCCATTTGTTTAATTTGCAACTGAATTTTTGCCATTTCCCGTGAGTCAAACTCTATCTCAGGCAACTTTAAATGCTTAACCACCACCATAATTACCTAATCTTTTCACATTTTGTCAGGTAATGTTAACTGCAATGTTTTTGCCAGACCCAACAGTCTGCTTTTCGTTTCTGTCCGCAAAGTACTACGTGTGACATTCTCCACCTCCAAAAACTTCTGAGCCTCTGAAAGAGCCATTGTTCACAACACTCTCCCCACTTAAACTAAAATACCACACCGGAAAAGCAACAATCCTTCACTGTCTTTAAGTTCACAAAAGCCAATCCAATAGATAGACTTTTATCCCCCTCAAGCCCCCAATTGTTATGGGCGAGGCATTTTCAGAACCCCAAAATGTATCATGGAGTTCAACCAACCTCCCCCTTTAATGTATTTGTTGCTTTTCCTAGCACACGGCTTGTTCCCTAGGTGTGGGATTACAATTATGGACACGTGGGTTTTTAAACACAAAACAATGCTTATTCCGTGAACTCAATTTAACATCTTAAATAAACATTGGATCTCTTAATACCCCTTACTTCAAAGATAACTCCAAAAATATTGCAACAGTAAATAATTCCTCAACATGTTCCTTCAAACTTCCAAGAGACTTAACACCTTTAAACAGAATCACATCAGGTTAAAGGCTTTACTATTATGAGTTTAAATCACCCAAATGATCCAGAGATAGTCTTTCATGGCAGACATCACAGCAAATCCAGCTCACTGCAAAACAGACACACCCCAAGCTCTTTTCCTCCAAACTGCAGCTCTCTGGAAACACACACAAACACACACAAGCTGCTTTTACAAACTGAAACTTCAAAATGGCTGATCTAAAGCCCAGTTCCACCCACTCTCTGACATCACTGTTTTCTTAAAGGTACATTGCTTAAACATCCATGTCTTAAAGGTACTCTCACATGACAATATGGCAGTTATTAATGATAATATTGCTTTTCAGAATTGCCAGGTATCAAATGATACCACCATAAGGTTTTACCGGATATCGATCAAAGACCAAACAACCAGTTAGTTCAAGTTCAATGATAGTTTATTTACACACAAGAATTACTTCGACATGCAACATAAAACACTACAAGCTAAATTACACCTAAGACTCCAACAACCTGTACTTAACTTCAGGCACCCGGCTTTATGCAGAGGAACAAGGCCTTTGTTCGGTTCTTGCGTGGCTGGGTCTGGAGAAGTGACTTTGTTTCTGCTGGGCTCATCCGTCTGGTAGCGATCATTGGTCTTGAACTTGCTTCTGGTCGTGATGCTGCAATTGGTTTTAGGCGTAAGCTGGGGCCAAGAGAGACCGAGCGCCGGGGCCAAGAGAGATTGAACACATGGCAGTCTCTCTCTTTATCCTTCTGGGGTTTCGCGCTCTTTGGGCGGTCCTTAGCTTTGGACCCAATAATTCGGCAGGCTTCGATTATTGCCTTCGATTTTGGCCAATAAAGGGGCGGGTGCCTAGATGGCGGGGCGTGTCCTGAGCGGTCATTGATCTTGGCTTTTTGGGCTCCCTGAGCAAAGAGAGTGGCGCCGATGAGTCTGTTTCTGTATCTGTTACCTGAGTACAGGTCTTTTGTTCTGGGGAAGTGGGTCATTAGAATGCAAAGTATCTGGGGGTTTCGATAGCGTCTAGTTATCTAAGTTGCCAATATACATAAGCTCTGAGCGTCTGAGTCCTGGGTTGACCATATTTCCCCTGGTCCTTTGCAGGTAGCCATATTTCCCAGGATCCTTTGTAAGTGCCATCCCAGATGGCTACAACCCGTCCTTTTGATACTGAACACGAAGCGTGGGGGATCACACTGTTGATCCTCATCTGTCCTTGGTGTGCCAGTTACCCTTGGTCAAGGACCGGTTCTACACTACTCTGTCCTGTTTTTGGAGCATTTACCTAATTTTATCAACACATCATGAATTCATAAACTCTAAGGGACCACTATAAAACATTTAATCATTACACGTTTAACTTATTTACACAAGGGAACCTCTAACTATCATTACCTCAGCTACTCATGCTGCTGGCAAATATCAAAAAGGAACTTCTGTACAATACAAACATTTTAAAGAAATAAATAGCAGCATCACATCTCTAATCTATTACAGTCATAGAAGTAGTACAATCTTTTTATTTTGTCGGTGAAAAAGGTTTAAAAGGTTTGTGGGGTTTGTTGGATTCCAAGTAAAGGGGCTCGGAGTGTGTATATCGGGGAGCGGGAGGCTCTCCTTCACCATTTGTGGAGTCTAAGTGTCTGAACGACACTGCAGAGTATTGCTATCACCAAAAGGGCTTCTACTGTATAGGAAAGGGAATACCACTTTACAATGTTTCCGCACCATGTGGGGGTATCAGTGTTTATTTTCATGTGAGGTGTGGTGTCCGGGCGAGGGGTCTCATATTGTATGGTCATGTCCGGGGCCGGTGTGGTGTGGGGTACAAAGGCTGTCAACACACGCAGTTGTAGGAGTCCAGCGATGATCACAATGGAGGTCATCAGTCCTGTCTTTATCTTGTCTTTTTGTTCTTCGTTCTTTGTATATTCCTGAGGGTGCAAGCATAATATCTGTTATTATCGTTGGTTAACATCTCGTTTTATTAGTCTTTCTCTCTTCAACTTCAATTACCATTAGAATCGGCACCACGTGTGACTCCCTCAATTTGTTTTTTAAAATTACCATTTTAGAGACAAGACATCCAAAAAAAGAATTCTGTTTAAGTGCAAGGAATCCCACAGCTTGTGGTCGATGCGGTGATTGGGTGGACACTTCCTCCGTCCAGGGTCCAGAGGTTGTTCACGTATAGCAGCAAATGTGTAACAACCAAGTGTGTCAAACATGTAAATAGCAGTTGGGGTAGCGACCAAAGAGTCGCGGAAGGTAAAGAGTTGAGTGTACAGGCTGTGGCAAAAGGCATTCTTTAAACCACACTAAAGAGCAGATAAGGGGAAACAAAGACCTGCCAAGGACAGTAAGGAGTGTTAAGAACTTTTCCAAATTACTCGCAGTGACGGGAACGTGGGGTGCATGTGAGCCACAGCAGAGCAAGAATGGGTGGGTTTCCCCGGGTAGGGTGGTGATCAGTGCCGTTGCTCCACTACCCGAGCTTGGCTGACCAGATACATAGGGGGTCCTCAGGCAGGACGGGGATTAGTGCCGTTACTGCACTGCCTGGGTGACCTGACACGAGCGGAAATAAGTTGTAACGTGTTCCTTTAACGGTCACTGGGCAGTAAATGGCTTCAAAAGAGTAATCATGACTGCATCAAGAAATTTTGTAACTGCCGACATTAATTAAAACCATGTAGCAATAAGAAAGAAAGAAAACGGGCAGGTTCCATCAGGAAATCACATGCGGTTCCTTTTTCTCATCATCTGGACACCTCAGAGTTCCGTATCAAAAAGCGTCACGAAAGGGTTACCGTAATGGGGATCAGACTCTGAGTCATCACCATCTCCCAAACTTGTGTCTGTCGTTTCTGTACAGTGGCCGCGTGGGCCGTCGTGGGATCCGAATCGTCATTCCATATTAATCGACGAGTTGTCGCGGTGCCAATGGGGAATTCTTTGGTCATGAGGGGCGGTAGCTGCAAAGGGCAGATTTCCGTTATTGGGCGGTGGTGGCTCTGGCAGTGAAAGGGGGTACAGGGGGCCAAACATGTCCTGGTCGTGGTTCCAGGGGCTGGAGCGACTGGAGTCAGGGCGGTCATTAATATCAATTAATTCAGGAGTGCTGTCGCTAGCGTCTGAATCAAGTTCAAGGTGGAAAGCCGTTCCTGTGGGCAGGGACAAGGTCGGGCCTGTGGGCGTGGATGTGCTGTCCTGGCTGGGGGAGGGTTGGTCTAGGTTGTTGATGGGCGGGGCGGACGCGTCTGCCATTGCCACGGAGACGTGGTTTGAGTGGCTGCATAGGGTTCCATAAACTTTAAGCTGGTTGATATGGAACCAACCTGTTTTTCCATTAGGGTACGTTATTTTGTACACCGAGGGGCTCACATTATCCGAAATGGAGTAGGGTCCTGCAAATTTAGGGGAGAGGAACGAACTGGGATTATACAGGGAAACTATCACTTACTGACCGACTGCATACGCTACTGGGTGGACTGTTTATCAAAGCAGGCCTTACTCTGCTTTTTCCTAGCACCTAGTCGGACAGCTGCAGCGAGCTGAGCTGCTTTAATATTTTCCGTGACTTGTTGGACTGCTTTTTTGTGGGTGAGGGCGGTGACTGTGGGGCTGGCCAAATCAAGTCCTAATAAATATTCAGTTCCTTTCATGGGTCGTCCAGTCATGAGGGTGTGGGGGGTGAATCCTGTGAAACTTGATACTGTGTTCCTAATAAACATAAAGGCGAATGGGAGAACTGTGTCCCATGTGGTGTTGTGCTGTTGCACATTTTCCTAATAGTAGCTTTCAGGGTCCGATTCATGCATTCCACAATACCGCTGGATTGGGGGTGATAAGCAATATGGGATTTTTGTTTTATTCCAAAAATCGTTAGGACATTCTGCATTACTCTGCCTGTAAAATGAGAACCTTGGTCCTATTCAATGCTGCGGGGGAGTCCCCAGCATGTAAATATCTGCTGCGTTAAAATCTTGACTGTTGCCTTAGCCGTGTTTGTCCTGGAGGGAAATGCTTCCATCCATTTTGTGAAGGTATTGATCACTACCAACACGTATATTTAAAACCATTTCTGCAGGGGAGGAGGGGACCAATGTAATCGAGCTGTAAATTCGTCCATAGGCCATTAACGGATGGGGTGTGTCTTAATTGTCCTTTCCTGGAGTACCTTTCAGGATTATTCTGTGCACAGATTAAACAATTGTCAACATAATGCGTAATGTCTGCTTTTAAATCGGGCCACCAGCACAAAGGTCTTAAGTGGGCAATGGTAGTTTATATCCCCTGATGTCCGTGTCCGTTATTAAACTGGCAAATTATCTGGTTTCTGTCCTGGGTAGGGACCACATAAATTCCATTCTTTAAAATGATATTGTCCTGTACCGTCAATGAGTCCTTGCTTTTGTCATGGGGGGGGCTGGGTCATTTCCGTCTAAAACTTGCTTAAGAGAGTCGTCTGCCTTTTGGACCTGGGCTAAATCTTCGATATTGGTCTGTGGAACCTGGACCCCGTGTATCGGTTCACTCTCGGGGGGGGGTTGCCAAAAGTGGTGGCCTGATATTACAACATGGTAACGTGGTAGAAATTATAGTTATGGAGGTACTGTAATACCTCCGTACAGCGTTTTGTAAACTATTTACAATTCTATTTACTATTTACAATTTATGGTTCATTATTGACTATACACTTTAAAATGAAGCAATCATTCGATCAGGGGCCCTTGTCATCCTCTGTGATCGTCGAAGCTTTGGTGGTGACTCCGGTGGAGGCTCAGGCTCTGTGACTCCGGGAGCGTGGCCTCGATCTCTGTGGCAGTTTCGACACCCCAAGATGGCGCTGGTGGGGAAAACGGTTGACCTGGGAAGGGAGCTTCTGCGGGGTGCGTCGGTGGGTGGGGGGGCCTAGATGGGGCCAGCGGAAAGACCGATCCTCCTGTAAGGTGCACTAGTGGGAGGGAGGGTGGGACTGGTGGCTGGGGTGTGCGTGGGGCTTCGGCGGGCGCCAGGTCTCGTAGGGAGACCGTATCTTGTCGGCCGTCGGGGTACGCCACATAGGCGTACTGGGGGTTAGCGTGGAGAAGATGGACCCTCTCGACCAATGGGTCCGACTTGTGCGCCCGCACGTGTTTTCGGAGCAGGATGGGTCCGGGAGCTGCCAGCCAGGTCGGGAGCGAGGTCCCAGAGGAAGACTTCCTGGGGAAGACAAGGAGACGTTCGTGAGGTGTCTGGTTGGTTGTGGTACAAAGCAGTGACCGGATGGAGTGGAGGGCATCTGGGAGGACTTCCTGCCAGCGGGAGACTGGGAGATTCCTGGACCGTAGGGCCAGTAGGATGGTCTTCCAGACCGTTCCGTTCTCCCTCTCTACCTGTCCGTTACCCCGGGGGTTGTAACTGGTCATCCTGCTCGAGGCGATGCCCTTGCTGAGCAGGAATTGACGCAGTTCGTCGCTCATAAAGGAGGACCCCCTATCACTATGTATGAAAGCGGGAAACCCGAACAGTGCAAAGATGCGATGGAGGGCCTTGATGATGGTGGTTGCGGTCATGTCGGGCAGGGAATGGCGAATGGGAACCGGGAGTACACGTCAATCACGTTCAGGAAATACGTGTTGCGGTCGGTGGAGGGGAGGGGGCCTTTCAAGTCCATGCTGAGGCATTCAAAGTGAAAGGAAGCCTTTATCAGGTGCGCTTTCTCTGGCTGGTAGAAGTGCGGTTTGCACTCCGCGCAGATTTGGCAGTCCCTGGTGGCTGTCCTGACCTCCTCGATGGAGTAGGGCAGGTTGCGGGTCTTGATAAAGTGGAAAAAGCAAGTGACCCCCGGGTGGCAGAGGTCATCGTGGAGGGCTCGAAGACGGTCCACTTGTGCGTTGGCACATGTGCCGCGGGACAGGGCATCAGGAGGTTCGTTTGTCTTCCCGGGACGATACAAGATTTCGTAGTTGTAGGTGGAGAGTTTGATCCTCCGCTGCAAGATCTTGTCGTTTTTTTTATCTTGCCCCGCTGTGCATTATCGAACATGAAAGCAACCGACCGTTGGTCAGTGAGGAAAGTGAACTATGGCCTGAGCCTCCTTTTCGACTGAGGAGTGGCGGATTTCAGAAGCATGGAGGGTACGTGAGAAGGCGGCCACTGGTCTGCCCGCTTGGTTGAGGGTGGCCGCCAGAGCCAAGTCAGGCGCGTCGCTCTCGACCTGGAAGGGGAGGGACTCGTCGATGGCGTGCATCGCGGCCTTTGCAATGTCTGCTTTGATGCGGCTGAAGGCCTGGTGGGCCTCTATCGACAGGGGAAAAACTGTGGATTGGATCAGGGGACGGGCCTTGTCCGCATAGTTGGGGACCCATTGGGAATATTAAGAGAAAAACCCGAGGCAGCGCTTCAGGGCCTTGGAGCAGTGAGGGAGGGGGAACTCCATAAGGGGGCGCATGCGTTCAGCGTCGGGGCCTATAACTCCATTTCGCACTACGTAGCCGAGGATGGCTAGGCGGTCGGTGCTAAACACGCATTTATCCTTGTATGTAAGGTTAAGGATCTTTGTGGTCTGGAGGAATTTTCGGAGGTTGGTGTCGTGGTCCTGCTGGTCGTGGCCGCAGATTGTGACATTATTGAGATACGGGAATGTTGCCCGTAAACCGTACCGGTCAACCATTCGGTCCATCTCGCGTTGGAAGACCGAGACCCCGTTGGTGACACCGAAGGGAACCCTTAAGGAGTGATAGAGCCGCCCGTCTGCCTCGAAGGCAGTGTATTTGCGGTCACTAGTGCGGATGGGGAGCTGGTGGTAGGCGGACTTAAGATCCACCGTGGAGAAGATCTTGTAATGCGCAATCCTGTTTACCAGGTCGGATATGTGGGGGAGAGGGTACGTGTCCAGCTGCGTAAACCGGTTGATGGTCTGACTGTAGTCGGACCATCCTCTGCTTCTCCCCGGTCTTTACCATCACTACTTGAGCTCTCCAGGGACCGTTGCCAGCTTCAATGACTCCTTCCCTCAGTAGCCTTTGGACCTCTGACCTAATAAAGATCCGGTCCTGGGCACTGTACCGTCCGTTCCTGGTGGCGACGGGTTTGCAATCTGGGGTGAGGTTCGCAAACAGGGAAGGCGGATCGACCTTGAGGGTCGCGAGGCCGCAGACAGTGAGGGAGAGTTTAGGACCGCCGAATTTGAAAGTTAGACTTTGGAGATTACACTGGAAGTCTAAACCTAGGAGTGTGGCCGCGCAGAGGTGGGGAAGGACGTAGAGCCGGTAATTTTTAAACTCCCTTACCTGGACTGTGAGGTTTGCTACACAAAACCCCTTTATCTCTACTGAGTGGGAACCGGAGGCCAGGGAGATTTTTTGATTAGCGGGGTGGACGAGGAGAGAACAGCGCCTTACCGTGTCGGGGTGTATGAAGCTCTCCAGCAGGACGTCTCGTGCCCGTTGATTAGTACTGTTGTTGTAGCAGTTGAGAGTGTTCGAGGCCAGGGCTGATCCAGGGTCACCAAGGCTAACCTCAGCAGTTGAGTGTTCTCTTCGGGCGGTGTGCGGTCAGCCGAGCTGGGGTCCTGGGAGTCCATCCAAGATGGCGGCTCCCATTAGTCGCACATGGCTGGGGGTGCACAAAATGGCGGTGCCCGTCCATCGAACGTGGCGTCCGCGGGACAAGATGGCGGTGCACGGGGGCTGCATGTGGCCCTGGAGTAGGAAAATGGCGGCGCCCGCTGCCCGCACGGGGACCGTGGAGAGGTTTGTGGTGGCGGTCCACATTTGTCGCCGGAGACCGCACGTGCCTGGCATACCACCACGAAGTGGGCCTTTTTACCACATCCCTTGCAGGTGGATGTGCGGGCCGGGCAGCGCTGCCGGGGGTGCTTGACCTGCCCGCAAAAGTAGCAGCGGGGCCCCCTGGGGTTGCCAGGCTGCTTTGCAGCACAAGCTTGTGGGGGGATGGGGGATGTCTCGGGGTCAGCTGCGGAGGGGTCCACGCTGCCCAGGGGGCTGCCGCGCGGTCGGGAACGTAAGCGCGGGCGTTTCTGGAGGCCAGGTCCAGGGAACCTGCAAGGGCCCGTGCCTCTTTGAGGCCTAGGGTGTCTTTTTCCAGCAATCGCTGGTGGATTTGGGAGGACAGCATACCTGCCACGAATGCTCCCGGATCAAGAGTTCTGTGTGGTCGCGCGCCAAAACTTGCGGGCAGCTGCAGTTTCTCCCCAACACCAGGAGCGCACGGTAGAATTCTTCCAGCGATTCGCCAGGGATTTGTCGCCTCGTTGCTTGCAGATGTCGGGCATAGACCTGGTTTACCGGGCGAATATAATGTCCTTTTAGCAGCTCTATTGCTGCATCTAAGTCTTCCGCATCCTCGGTGAGGATGTAAATTTCCGGGCTCACCCTCGAGTGCAGGACTTGCATTTTCTGTTCTCCCGTGGGTGTGTTTTCGGCCGTTCCGAAATATTCTTTATAACACGCCAGCCAGTGCTTGAAGATTGCCGCTGAGTTTGCCACGTGAGGGCTGAGTTGCAGACACTCCGGCTTGATTTGGAGCCCCATCCTTTTAAATCTAGCTTATTCAATTATTGCACGATCAATGACCACTAAAGTGAGGTTGTAGTCCAACTGAAGGATTTAATAAGCTAGATTTTTCCCCCAGCAGCTCAGGTACAGAATGAAGGCTGCTGGGGCGGCACGGGCTCTTATACCCCACCTTGCAGGACGGAGCTACCTTACAGCTTGACCAATAGAAAACATACAATATCTACCAATGGTGTTCCAGCATTACCAGGTCCCGTAATACCTCTACACAGACTACCACAGGCAGGAATTCTGTCAAACTATTACAGACATATAAACTGTCCGAATATATATCTGCGGGGTCGGGAAAGAATCTGGGTGCTGCACTACATATGCAATTGCGGCTAATTCGACTGCCTGCGATCCTAAGTGACCTGGCAATTTTAAAGATATTTCCTCTAATGCACGTCCCTACGCATCTTCTACATAAATACCGCATCCTGTTATTCTTTTTCCATTATCAATGGTGGAGGAACCATCTACATGAATTTTTAAAGAGTTATCCGTGGTCGGGGAATTCTGAGCTTTACTACCTACACGTGGGTGTAGCGATTTTGGAATAAGGGGTCCTGTGTGGTGTTCGGCTGCAATGATCTGGCACTCATGTGGGGTTCCTTCATACTGTAAATTGTCCGCTAAAGATGTGTGGGTCTTTGTCCGTTTAACTGTGATGTCTCTTCCTTTAATAACAGTATCCAGCGAGTTGCTCTGATGTGGCTAGCTGAACCGTCTTTTAACCTACCATCTAACAGTAGCTGCGTTGGGGTGTGCTCGGTTCAAATTGTTACGGGGTTGAGGCCTGTGGTATATGCAAAATATTGAACTGCCCAAAAGACTGCGAGAAAGTGCCGCTCGCAGGCTGTAAATCCTTGCTCTACTGGATCCAAAACTCATGAGGCACAGGCTACGGGTCCTAAACGATCATGTCTTTCTTGGAGTAGTACGGCCGATAGGGTTCGATCGGTGATCGCTACTTCTATGGCGTAGGGAGAGTGTGGGTCTGGAACTAGCAAAGCGGGGGCTGTACCTTGGGCGTGTTTTAATTCATCGATGGCGTCTGTGTGCTGAGGAAGCCATTCCCATGGGGTGTTCTTTTTAAGGAGCTCGGAAAGTGGGGCTGCCTTTGTGGCAAAACCATCTATATGGTTCCTACCAATACCCAACTAATCCTAAAAATGACCGGAGTGCAGTGACATTGTGGGGCAGGGGCAATTTAACTATCGATTCAATCCGTTTCTGTTCTATCTCTCTTTTTCCGTGTGTGATAATGGTGCCTAAGTAAAGGACCTTTTCTTTTAGGATCTAGGCTTGTTTCGGGTTATCTTTACATCCAATTGATTGTAGGAGACCTAGCAATTCGGAAAGAAGCTCAACATGCTCTTCCTTTGTGTCAGTTTGTAGGAGTAAGTCGGCCACGTACTGAATGAGGCATTTGGGGCCGGAAAATTTTGCTCGTCCATTGGCCAATTGTCGGTGAAAGATGGAGGGGGAGTTGTGGAAACCTTGAGGGAGGCATGTCCACGTATACTGCTGTCCTTGAAATGTGAACGCAAACTTGTATTGACAGGCCTTATCTAAGGGAATGGACCAAAAGCCATTGCTAATGTCCAGCACAGTAAAGTACTTAGCATGTATTCCCTGCTTTAGCATTGTTTCAGGACTCGTGTGGCAACGGTGGGGATTGCTAATGGGGTTACTTTATTGAGTTCTTGTTAATCAATGGTTAATCTCCATGAACCGTCTGGTTTCTTTACGGGCCAAATTTGGGCATTGGTTGTTGAGGCTACGGACCGAATTACGCCTTGATCTAGCAAGCTTTGTATTACTTTTGCAATCTCGCCCTCGGCTTGCTGTGGGAAACCGTATTGCTTCTGGGGCTTGGGATCGGGACCTGTAATTGTGACTGTTCCCGGAAATTTTCCACAATCGTGCTTGTGCTGGGTGAAGGATGTTTTATGATTCCTTAGGACCTCTCTAATCATCTTATTTGTGGTAATCGCTTGTGGGTCAAACCAATAATCTCCCACTGAGCATATTCTGTGTTCGTAGTCTCCTACTGTGAGCGTGGCGGGGGCTCTTGCTGTTCTGGCCATTTTCCAAGTACACTTATTCACGGGGTCAAAGGGAAGGTGGTGTGAGCTCATGAAGTCGATTCCTAAAATGTGCTCTGCTGTGTGGGGCAAGTCCACTAAAACTACGGGGTGCTTGGTGTTTAAGTTTCCGATTTGAATATATACGGGGGCCGTAATGTATCCCTGCTGTACATATCCTGTAAATCCACTAAGAGTGATTGTGTCTGTGGTGGGCCATTTGTCACGCTGAAACATTGTGGAGGAGTTTAAAGTGGTGCGGGACCCTCCTGTGTCCCAAAGGAACTCTACTGGATGTCCCCGGACTGTGCCTGTGACTACGGCAGCACGGTGGTGCAGTGGGTTAGCCCTGTTGCCTCACCGGCGCCGAGGTCCCAGGTTCGATCCCGGCTCTGTCACTGTCTGTGTGGAGTTTGCACATTCTCCCAGTGTTTGCGTGGGTTTCGTCCCCACAACCCAAAAGATGTGCAAGGTAGGTGGATAGTCCCTTAATTGGAAAAAAAAGAATTGGGTACACTAAATTAATTTTGTAATAGTAATAGGGGACTCTATAGTCAGGGGCACAGATAGGCGCTTCTGTGGACGTGAAAGAGACTCCAGGATGGTATGTTGCCTCCTGGTGCCAGGGTCCAGGATGTCTCCGAACGGGTAGAGGGCATCCTGAAGGGGTAGGGCAAACAGGCAGAGGTCATTGTACATATTGGTACTAACGACATAGGCAGGAAGGGGCATGAGGTCCTGCAGCAGGAGTTCAGGGAGCTAGGCAGAAAGTTAAAAGACAGGACCTCGAGGGTTGTAATCTCGGGATTACTCCCTGTGCCACGTGCCAGTGAGGCTAGAAATAGGAAGATAGAGCAGATAAACACGTGGCTAAACAGCTGGTGTAGGAGGGAGGGTTTCCATTATCTGGACCACTGGGAGCTCTTCCGGGGCAGGTGTGACCTGTATAAGAAGGACGGGTTGCATCTAAACCGGAGAGGCATAAATATCCTGGCCGCGAGGTTTGCTAGTGTCACACGGGAGGGTTTAAACTAGTATGGCAGGGGGGTGGGCATGGGAGCAATAGGTCAGAAGGTGAGAGCATTGAGGGAGAACTAGGGAATAGGGACAGTGTGGCTCTGAGGCAGAGCAGACAGGGAGAAGTTGCTGAACACAGCGGGTCTGGTGGCCTGAAGTGCATATGTTTTAATGCAAGGAGCATTACGGGTAAGGCAGATGAACTTAGAGCTTGGATTAGTACTTGGAACTATGATGTTGTTGCCATTACAGAGACCTGGTTGAGGGAAGGGCAGGATTGGCAGCTAAACGTTCCAGGATTTAGATGTTTCAGGCGGGATAGAGGGGGATGTAAAGGGGTGGCGGAGTTGCGCTACTGGTTAGGGAGAATATCACAGCTGTACTGCGGGAGGACACCTCAGAGGGCAGTGAGGCTATATGGGTAGAGATCAGGAATAAGAAGGGTGCAGTCACAATGTTGGGGGTTTACTACAGGCCTCCCAACAGCCAGCGGGAGATAGAGGAGCAGATAGGTAGACAGATTTTGAAAAAGAGTAAAAACAACAGGGTTGTGGTGATGGGAGACTTCAACTTCCCCAATATTGACTGGGACTCACTTAGTGCCAGGGGCTTAGACAGGGCGGAGTTTGTAAGGAGCATCCAGGAGGGCTTCTTAAAACACTATGTAGACAGTCCAACTAGGGAAGGGGCGGTACTGGACCTGGTATTGGGGAATGAGCCCGGCCAGGTGGTAGATGTTTCAGTAGGGGAGCATTTCGGTAACAGTGACCACAATTCAGTAAGTTTTAAAGTACTGGTGGACAAGGATAAGAGTGGTCCGAGGATGAATGTGCTAAATTGGGGGAAGGCTAATTATAACAATATTAGGCGGGAACTGAAGAACATAGATTGGGGGCGGATGTTTGAGGGCAAATCAACATCTGACATGTGGGAGGCTTTCAAGTGGCAGTTGAAAGGAATACAGGACCGGCATGTTCCTGTGAGGAAGAAAGATAAATACGGCAATTTTCGGAAACCTCGGATGACGAGTGATATTGTAGGTCTCGTCAGAGGAAATGGGCGAGGTACTAAATGAATACTTTACATCAGTATTCACCAAAGAGAAGGAATTGGTAGATGTTGAGTCTGGAGAAGGGGGTGTAGATAGCCTGGGTCACATTGTGATCCAAAAAGACGAGGTGTTGGGTGTCTTAAAAAATATTAAGGTAGATAAGTCCCCAGGGCCTGATGGGATCTACCCCAGAATACTGAAGGAGGCTGGAGAGGAAATTGCCGAGGCCTTGACAGAAATCTTTGGATCCTCGCTGTCTTCAGGGGATGTTCCGGAGGACTGGAGAATAGCCAATGTTGTTCCTCTGTTTAAGAAGGGTAGCAAGGATAATCCCGGGAACTACAGGCCGGTGAGCCTTACTTCAGTGGTAGGGAAATTACTGGAGAGAATTCTTCGAGACAGGATCTACTCCCATTTGGAAGCAAATGGACGTATTAGTGAGAGGCAGCACGGTTTTGTGAAGGGGAGGCCGTGTCTCACTAACTTGATAGAGTTTTTCGAGGAGGTCACTAAGATGATTGATGCAGGTAGGGCAGTAGATGTTGTCTATATGGACTTCAGTAAGGCCTTTGACACGGTCCCTCTTGGTAGACTAGTACAAAAGGTGAAGTCACACGGGATCAGGGGTGAGCTGGCAAGGTGGATACAGAACTGGCTAGGCCATAGAAGGCAGAGAGTAGCAATGGAGGGATGCTTTTCTAATTGGAGGGCTGTGACCAGTGGTGTTCCACAGGGATCAGTGCTGGGACCTTTGCTCTTTGTAGTATATATAAATGATTTGGAGGAAAATGTAACTGGTCTGATTAGTAAGTTTGCAGACGACACAAAGGTTGGTGGAATTGCAGATAGCGATGAGGACTGTCGGAGGATACAGCAGGATTTAGATTGTCTGGAGACTTGGGCGGAGAGATGGCAGATGGAGTTTAATCCGGACAAATGTGAGGTAATGCATTTTGGAAGGTCTAATGCAGGTAGGGAATATACAGTGAATGGTAGAACCCTCAAGAGTATTGAAAGTCAAAGAGATCTAGGAGTACAGGTCCACAGGTCATTGAAAGGGGCAACACAGGTGGAGAAGGTAGTCAAGAAGGCATACGGCATGCTTGCCTTCATTGGCCGGGGCATTGAGTATAAGAATTGGCAAGTCATGTTGCAGCTGTATAGAACCTTAGTTAGGCCACACTTGGAGTATAGTGTTCAATTCTGGTCACCACACTACCAGAAGGATGTGGAGGCTTTAGAGAGGGTGCAGAAGAGATTTACCAGAATGTTGCCCGGTATGGAGGGCATTAGCTATGAGGAGCGATTGAATAAACTTGGTTTGTTCTCACTGGAACGAAGGAGGTTGAGGGGAGACCTGATAGAGGTGTACAAAATTATGAGGGGCATAGACAGAGTGGATAGTCAGAGGCTTTTCCCCAGGGTAGAGGGGTCAATTACTAGGGGGCATAGGTTTAAGGTGAGAGGGGTAAGGTTTAGAGTAGATGTACGAGGCAAGTTTTTTACGCAGAGGGTAGTGGGTGCCTGGAACTCGCTACCGGAGGAGGTAGTGGAAGCAGGGACGATAGGGACATTTAAGGGGCATCTTGACAAATATATGAATAGGATGGGAATAGAAGGATACGGACCCAGGAAGTGTAGAAGACTGTAGTTTAGTCGGGCAGCATGGTCGGCATGGGCTTGGAGGGCCGAAGGGCCTGTTCCTGTGCTGTACATTTCTTTGTTCTTTGTACTGGTCTGCCTGATTTCTCCCAGTCTGTCGCAGACCCAGGTAGGGTAGTCCGAACACCGTCAATCTGTGCTATTAATCACTGCATTATCTGATTGGGCGCTAATGCTATGTATGGGCCTAACATTGTTCCTAGGTAGGGCGTTCGATTGCTGATTCCGTTGCTGGTTCGGGGGGGGGGCGTTGCATTCGCCGGTATAATGTCCCTTTTGTCCACAATTATAGCAACCTCATGGTGCCTGTGCTCTGGGGTGCTGACCTTCATTTCTGCCCTCATTTACCCATGCCGTGTCCTGAGTAGTCCTAACTGCAGCACGGTAGCATTGTGGATAGCACAATTGCCTCACAGCTCCAGGGTCCCAGGTTCGATTCCGGCTTGGGTCACTGTCTGTGCGGAGTCTGCACATCCTTCCCGTGTGTGCGTGGGTTTCCTCCGGGTGCTCCGGTTTCCTCCCACAGTCCAAAGATGTGCAGGTTAGGTGGATTGGCTGTGATAAATTGCCCTTAGTGTCCAAAATTGCCCTTAGTGTTGGGTGGGGTTACTGGGTTATGGGGATAGGGTGGAGGTGTTGACCTTGGGTAAGGTGCTCTTTCCAAGAGCCGGTGCAGACTCGATGGGCCGAATGGCCTCCTTCTGCACTGTAAATTCTATGAACTGGGTTCATAGTCGCTTCTGCCTTCTCCTGATCTGCCTTTCTATATAGGGATTGTTCCCAAGCTCTGGAGCGTCTCTTTAAAACCCACACTTCATTATGTGTGGCATTTGCGGGGTCATAATTCACACAGACTTTTTGACCTGCTTCTGTGGCGTGGGAGACTAAAGTGCGGGCCCATTTGATTGTGTTGTCGTTATCTAAGTGTGCATGGACTAAATCCCCAAAGACCGCCATAAAGTGTATCCAAAGGCGTCCTGCGTATGCAGTCGGATACTCTCCTTTCTTTTGTCTACATCGGTTTAGACCTTCTATGGGATCTCCTCTGATGTATCCAATCGCGTCTAAAATAGCAGTTTTCATCTCCAGGAGGCTTCCTCCTTCTACATTCTGTGGATCTGGTAAAACTGAGCTAATGGACGGGTCAAGGCTCATGACTATAAGCTTCACTTCCTCCGGTTCGTCCAGACCGTTCATAACCGTTTGCTGTCTTACTCGCTCAAAGAAATTATGCGGGTCTGCTGTGGGTTCAAATGGTTCAATTTTGGCGCAGACATCTCTCAATTGGGTGATGGTTAGTGGGGTGGTGTAAAGGAAATCGGGCTCCTCGTGACGTGCGCTGTGTGGTGATTGGATTTATGGCGGTGTGCGCTGCCTGTGCAGTCGGTGGTGCGGGTGCTTTCCGTTTCTGGGGGGCTCTATTCTGATTCTCAGTGTCTTCTACATATGTATGGGTGGTTTCCTTGAGTTCTTGCCAATCGGGGCCATTCTCCTGATCTAAATTCGGTCCAAAGGTGTCTCTGAAGCCGTTTTGCACTGAAAGCAGTGACTATAACCTTGATATTTGTTGCCTATATTTGGCGTGGTCTACTGAACTCTGTCTTTTTTCTGTTGTGGAACTATGGAGTGCTCGTAAAGCTGCCTTCAAATCTACGCATTGTTTATTTAGCTGCTCTACCTGCTGTTCCGTCTATTCTCGTACCAAAATTACGCACTGTGTATCTTGGTAGGCCTTATCGTACTGGGTCTGAAAGCTGCTAAGGTGAACTAAACAAGATTGGTGTGCCCGTTTGACATCAGCCATCTCCTTGTCTTAAGCTGCCACTGTTCCTGGAATTGCTCATTAATTTTCTACCATTCACTGTAGTTTCCCTCATTCTTCTCCTCTTTCTCAACTAGCTGTCTGCGGAGCGTCCTCACGACCTCCTCTGTGCCTCACAATTGTGCCAGACAGAACACGATTGCCATCGGCTTACGAACTTTCCCTGCATTCTTTTTATGTACCTCGGTTAGATTGTCCCATCAGGTTTGTCCTATGCTTCCTGGACCTGACTCATTATTTGAACAAAACCTGGACAAAAGGGGCCATTCGTTCCCCTTCAAATACTTTCTCAATTCCTCTTCCCATATGGAGCACTGCTCTGCTCTACTGGTCGCTGCGACCTCGGGTTCCTGCAGGTTCGTTAGGCGTTCCATTGCCTTTGCTGCCATTGCTGCTAGTATCTCTTTTCCTACCGTAACCTCTGTTTCTCAACCGTAAATTTGGGACAGGGGGAATAAGGCGGCGATTCGAACAGCGGGTATGGCCTAAGCTATTTTCCGGTTCACAATACTCCAGATAGTTTTACGCAACAAATATCTAACGAGGTTACCTTATGTCCCTGTTAGTACGCATGTAAGTTAATACACACTTCTGAATCTTGGTGATTTGATCGATACCGGCCTTACACTTTCACTTTTCTCAATTGGGTTTCTTATGCAAAGTTTTGTGGGTTCTCTCGGAGTGACAAAATCACATCTAGGTCGAATCCCGTCAGATGTCGCCAATAATGTTTCTCTTTTTAATAAGTGGAATACTATCCCACCAGCGTCACCAATAATGTTGCCAATTGGCACCAATAATGCTGCCAAATTAACTAGATTATGGCAGTTATTAATGATAATATTGCTTTTCAGAGTCGCTAGGTATCAAATAATACTACCACAAGGTTTTACCGGATATCGATCAAAGACCAAACAGCCAGTTCGTTAGTTCAAGTTCAATGATAGTTTATTTACACACAAACATTACTTCGACATGCAACATAAAACACTACAAGCTAAATTACACCTAACACTACAACAACCTGTACTTAACTTCAGGCACCCGGCATGCAGAGGAACAAGGCCTTTGTTCAGATCTTGCATGGCTGGGTCTGGAGAAGTGACTTTGTTTCTGCTGGGCTCATCCGTCTGGTAGCGATCGTTGGTCTTGAACTTGCTTCTGGTCGTGATGCTGCAATTGGTTTTAGGCGTAAACCGGGGCCAAGAGAGACCGAGCGCCGGGGCCAAGAGAGAGTGAACACATGGCAGTGTCTCTCTTTATCCTTCTGGGGTTTTGCGCTCTTTTGGGCGGTCCTTAGCTTTGGACCCAATAATTCGGCAGGCTTAGATTTTGGCCAATAAAGGGGCGGGTGCCTAGATGGCGGTGCGTGTCCTGAGCGGTCATTGACCTTGGCTTTCTGGGCTCCCTGAGCAAAGGGAGTGTCGCCGATGAGTCTGTTTCTGTATCTGTTACCCGAGTACAGGTCTTTTGTTCTGGGGAAATGGGCCATTAGAATGCAAAGTAGCTGGGGGTTTCGATAGCGTCTAGTTATCTGAGTTGCCAATATACATAAGCTCCGAGTCCTGGGTTGACCATATTTCCCATGGTCTTTTGCAGATGGCCATATTTCCCGGGATTCTTTTTAAGTGGCCATCCAAGATGGCTACACCTTATATTTGGAGATAAAATGAATAGGCATTTGGAGAGGTTTGAGTTAATTAAGGAGAGCCAGCATGATTGTATTTGACGAATAACACTGAAATTTTTTTTTAAAAATAATTTTTTATTGAGGTTGTCATAAAATATCAATAACAGAATGAAAAAGGAACCCAACAGGGTTAAGTACAAAACACGGTCTAGAAATGCAACCCTCCCTACCCCCCCCCCCTACCCCTGTACATAAATAATAAATTAACATTAACACCCCGACTTAACACAACTGGTATATACACCCCCCTGGACCCTCCAGTGTAAATAACAGAAACAGAAATAAAGTAAAGTAAACCCCCCCTCTGAGTTGCTGCTACCATTGACCAATGTCTACCGTTCTGCCAGGAAGTCTAAGAACGGTTGCCATCGCCTAAAGAACCCTTGTACCGACCCTCTCAATGCGAATTTCACCCTTTTCTGGCTCCTCTGCCACCCCAAATATTGAGAGCCCCCAGCCCGGTTTGACCCTGGATCCTACCACCCTCGACACTGTCCTCGCTACGCCCTTCCAAAATTCTTCCAGCGCTGGGCATGCCCAGAACATATGGGTGTGATTTGCTGGGCTCCTGAGCACCTAACACACCTGTCCTCACCCCCAAAAAACCGGCTCATACTTGTCCCGGTCATGTGTGCCCTGTGCAGCACCTTAAACTGTATGAGGCTGAGCCTCGCGCACGATGAGGAAGAGTTCACCCTCCTTAGGGCATCTGCCCACGTCCCTTCCTCAATCTCCTCTCCCAACTCCTCCTCCCACTTACCTTTCATCTCCACCACCGAGGCTTCCTCCTCCTCCTGCATCACCTGGTAAGTTTCCGAGATCTGCCCCACTCACCACCCCCACCCCCCCCCCCCCGCCCCCCGAGAGCACCCTGTCCTGTAGTGTGTGTGGCAGTAGCTTCGGGAATTCCACCACCTGCCGTCTGGCAAACGCCCTTATCTGTAAGACCTGAAGGTGTTCCCCGGGGGGAGCCTGTACTTCTCCTCCAGCTCACCCAGGCTCGCGAACTCCCCGTCCACAAACAAGTCCCCCAACTTTCGTATCCCTGCCCTGTGCCACCCCGAAAGCCCTCCACCTGTTCTCCCTGGGGCAAACCAGTGGTTTCCCCGTATTGGGGTCCACGCCGAGGCCCCAACTTCCCCCTTATGCCGCCTCCACTGCCCCCAGATTTTGAGGGCAGCCGCCACCACCGGGCTCGTGGTATACCTCCTTGGAGGGAGCGGCAGCGGCGCCGTTGCCAGCGCCCCCAGACTCGTACCCACACAAGACGACGTCTCCAGCCTCGTCCATGCAGCCCCCTCCCCCTCCATCACCCACTTGCGCACCATTGTCGCATTGGCGGCCCAGTAGTACCCACAGAGGTTGGGCAGCGCCAGTCCCCCCCCTATCTCTACTCCGCTCCAGGAACACCCTTCTCACCCTCGGAGTCCCTCGCGCCCACACAAACCCCATTATACTCCTGTTAACCCGCCTAAAAAAAGCCTTCGGGATAAACACGGGGAGGCACTGGAACAGGAACAAAAACCTTGGGAGCACCGTCATTTTGATTGACTGCACCCTACCCGTCAAGGACAGCGGCAACGCGTCCCACCTCTTGAACTCCTCCTCCATTTGCTCCACCAGCCTTGTAAAATTAAGCCTATGGAGGGCCCCCCAGCTCCTGGCCACCTGGACCCCAAAATACATTAAGCTCCTCTCCGCCCTTTTTAGTGGGAGCTCACCAATCCCCCTCTCCTGGTCCCCTGGATGAACCACGAACAGCTCGCTCTTCCTCATGTTGAGCTTGTACCCCGAAAAGTCCCCGAATTCCCTACGAATCCTCATTACCTCCGGCATTCCCCCCACCGGGTCCGCCTCATATAGCAGCAGGTCGTCCGCATAAAGCGACACCCTATGCTCCTCCCCACCCTGCACCAACCCCCTCCAGTTCCTTGGCTCCCTCAGTGCCATAGCCAGGGGTTCAATCGCCAGTGCGAAGAGCAGGGGGGACAGGGGACACCCCTGCCTCGTCCCTCAGTGCAACCGGAAGTACTCGGACATCCTCCTGTTTGTGGCCACACTCGCCATCGGGACCTCATACAACAGCCTAACCCACCTGACAAACCCCTCCCCAAACCCAAACCTCTTCAGCACCTCCCACAAGTACCCCCACTCTACCCTATCGAAGGCTTTCTCAGCGTCCATTGCCACCACTATCTCCGCCTCCCCCTCCCTCGCCGGCATCATGATAACGTTCAAAAGCCTCCGCACATTCGCGTTCAACTGCCTCCCCTTCACAAACCCCGCCTGGTCTTCATGGATGATCTGCGGCACACAATCGTCAAGGCTAAGACCTTCGCCAGCACCTTGGCATCTACATTTAGCAATGAAATCGGTCTGTAAGACCCACACTGCAGGGATCCTTGTCCCGCTTCAGGATCAAGGAGATCAGTGCCCTGGACATCGTCGGGGGCAAAGCCCCCCCCCTCCCTTGCCTCATTGAAGGTCCTGACTAGCAACGGGCCCAACAGGTCCATGTATTTTTTATAGAATTCGACCGGGAAACCATCCGGCCCCGGTGCCTTCCCCGCCTGCATGCTTCCTATCCCTTTGATCAGCTCCTCCAGCCCAATCGGGGCCCCCAATCCCTCTTCCACCTTTGGAAACCTCAATTGGTCCAGGAAGCGGCCCATCCCTCCCTCCTCCCGTGGGGGCTCGGATTGGTACAATTCCTCGTAAAAGTCCCTGAAGACCCCATTGATGCCAACCCCACTCTGCACCACACTCCCTCCCCTGACCTTAACTCCCCCTATCTCCCTAGCTGCGTCCCGCCTCCGAAGCTGATGCGCCAGCATCCGGCTTGCCTTTTCCCCATACTCGTAGACCGCCCCCTGGGCCTTCCTCCACTGCACCTCCGCCTTCCTGGTGGTCACCAGGTTGAATTTTGGCCTGGAGGCTGCGCCTCTTCCTCAACAATCCTTCCTCAGGTTCTTCCGCATACCTCCTGTCTACCCTCACCATCTCCCCCACTAGCCTCTCCCTCTCCCCCCGCTCCTTGTGGGCCCTAATGGAGATCAGCTCTCCCCTCACTTTAGCGCCTCCCATACCATCCCCACTCGGACCTCCCAGTTGTCGTTGGTCTCCAAATACCTCTCTATACTTCCTCGGACACGCTCGTTCACCTCCTCATCCGCCAACAGCCCCACCTCCTCCCCCATCTCCAAGTCCACCCAATTCGGGGCGTGGTCCAAAATGGCTGTTGCCGAATACTCAGTATCCTCTACTCTCGCTATCAGCGCCCTACTCAAAATGAAAAAGTCGATTCGAGAATAAGCCTTATGGACATGTGAGAAGAATAGCCCCCGGCCTTGCAAATCTCCAAGGGTCCACCCCTCCCATCTGGTCCATAAACCCCCTCAGCACTCTAGCCGCCGCCGGCTTCCTACCCGTCCTAGACCTGGAGCGATCCAGTGCCGGATCCAGCACCGTGTTAAAGTCTCCCCCCCATTATCAGGCCCCCCACTTCCAAGTCTGGGATCCAACCCAACATACGCCGCATAAAACCCGCATCGTCCCAATTCGGGGCATACACATTGACCAGTACCACCCTCTCTCCCTGCAACTTACCACTTACCATTACGTACCTACCCGCCATTATCTGCCACAATGCTCGACGCCTCGAATTACACCTTCTTTCCCACCAAGATCGCCACCCCTCGATTTTTGGCATCCAGCCCAGAGTGAAACACCTGACCTACCCACCCTTTCCTCAATCTTACCTGGTCTGCCACCTTCAGGTGTGTCTCCTGGAGCATAACCACATCCGTCTTCAGCCCCTTCAGGTGCGCGAACACGCGGGCCCGCTTAACCGGCCCATTCAGTCCCCTTACATTCCAGGTTATCAGCCAGATCAGGGGGCTACCTGCCCCCCTCCCCCACCGACTAGCCGTAACCCCTCCTCGGCCAGCCACGCGCCCGCACCCCACACCCGGCCCGTTCCCCACGGCGGCATACCCCCATCTCGACCCCCCCCCCACTCGCTCCAGCTCCCTCTTGACCATAGCAGCAGCAACTCAATTCTTTCCACCTACCCGGCCCCGCCATCTCTGACGCAGCTCCTTTACAGGCTCAGTCCCCTCACCCCCGACGGGCCTCCCCCTCCCCCACGGGGCCCCATCTCACCGCCGGCCACCATCCCTGTTCCGTTTACCTACCCCCCTCCAAGAGCCCCCCCCGACCAACCCAACCAAAACAGTGCCCAACCCGCCCCAACCACCCTCACCGACCCGAAAGAGAAAAACACATTGAAAAAGAAACTGGGAGCAAAGCAAAGGCCCCCCACTCAAAAAAAAACCATATCAACCGCAGTCCCCAAACGCCCATCCCGACCCTCAATCTGTGTCCAACTTCTCGGCCTGAACAAAGGCCCACACCTCCTCCGGAGACTCAAAATAATGGTGGCGATCCTTGTAGGTGACCCACAGTCGCGCCGGCTGCAAAATGCCAAACTTCACCCCCTTCTTGTGCAGCACCGCCTTCGCTCGATTGTACCCGGCCCTCCTCTTCGCCACCTCCGCACTCCAGTCCTGGTATATTCGAACCTCCGCATTTTCCCACCTGCTGCTCCTCTCCTTCTTGGCCCACCTGAGCACACACTCCCGATCAACGAACCGATGGAACCTCACCAGCACCGCCCGCGGAGACTCGTTAGCCTTGGGCCTCCTCGCCAGCACTCTATGGGCTCCCTCCAGCTCCAGGGGCCCCTGGAAGGACCCCGCTCCCATCAGCGAGTTCAACATGGTGACCACATCCGCCCCTCCAGCCCCTTCGGGAGGCCCAGAATCCGCAGATTCTTCCGCCTCGATCGATTCTCCATCTCCCCGAACCGCTCCTGCCATTTCTTGTGGAGCGCCTCGTGCGCCTCCACCTTTACCGCCAGGCCTAAGATCTCGTCCTCGTTGTCGGAGATCTTTTGTCGAGCCTCGCGGCTCGCCACCCCCTGGGCCGTCTGTGTCTCCAGCAGCTTATCAATAGAAGCCTTCATCGGGTCTAGCAGGTCTGCTTTAATCTCTCAGAAGCAGTGCTGGATACCCTCCTGCTGCTCCTCCGCCCACTGCATCCACGCTGCCTGGTCTCTGCCCGCCGCCATTTTGTCCTTCTTCCCTAGCACCTTCTTCGGGTCCACCACCACCTTTTAAGTCGTCCCGCTCCTAGTAGAAGCCATATATTATCGGGGAGCTGTTATAATCTCCTTCCCACACCGGGAAACGTCGAAGAAGTGCCGTTGGGGGTCACTGAAAAGAGCCCAAAAGTCCGTTTTTGCGGGAGCCGCCGAATGTGCGACTTAGCTCCGCATAGCCGCAACCGGAAGTCCCTAACTGAAATTTATGATGAAGGAACATAGAAGGTTGATGAAGGAAAGACAATGGATGTTGTCTATATGGATTTTAATAAAGTATTTGACAAAGTATCACAATAAAGGCTGGCTAACAAAATTAAGGTTCATGGCATACGAGGGTCAAAGGACATAAACAGTAAGTAATTGTAAATGGTTGTTATTCAGACTGGAGGATAGTAGACCATCGCATTCGCCAAGAGTCCGTTCTAGGACCACTGCTTGCTTTAATGGCACAGTTCTAAAGATTATGTAGGGACAAAGGGATGTTAATGGATCTTTGAAGGTGATGGGACATATCAATAAAATAGTTACCAAAGCACTGAGTGGAGATGATGGGGACAGAGTTCAATGAAAAACAAATGCTAATTTGAGAATTTGGTACAGGTGGGAATTTAGTGCTCAGGAGGAAAGACCTAGCTATAAAAAGCTGGTTTTATACCTTTTCTCAGCCTCCTGTACGTCTTTAAAAGCATTAATTCAATGAACAGGTAGGTAATTGGTTGACGAGTTTGAAGATTTTCTCTTACGGCTCAGGTAATCCAGAGATTATTACCTCTGCGTTTCTACCTTTATAATTCAGAGGCTGAATTATAATAGGGGCAGTTGTTTAAACCAGAACTGGGGAGATAGTATTTTGTTAAATTTTTCGTTCAAAAAGTTAAACTCCTTGATATAACAACAACGAATGATATTTATTACACCAAATGTTTTAAATACAACACAATAAGATATGTCAAGACAGGTGATGTATTGCAGCTGAAGCACGTGGGAGCTGGTGACAACCACATCGGCAGAAAACATCTGCAGTTTGAGAAATTTCAGCTCAAAGATGAGACAAAGTACCAGTTTCAAACACTGACACATTATGAATGACATTTTTATTCCTGGAGAAAGTCACACCCATTAGGCTAGATATCTCTGCTTTGAGCCATGTTTAGGGATAGAAGGGTGTAACTAACTGCAAGCGAGGCAGGTATAGGGGCCCAAAGTTAGCAATGGAGGAACTTCGGTCCCTAAAATTGACTCTTGAAGAACACACTTGGAATCTTCTCCCAAAGAACTCTTTCTTTCAGATGGCTTCACGAAAGATCCACATTCAGGATTTCAACATCTCCTTCCAGTATTCTTCTGCCCTGAAACAGCACGCGCATGCACGCTTCCACGCAATCTCAGATACCCAGCCACACCAACAGAACAGCACTGTTTCATAGGCTGTATGAAGGCATCACCAACTTTAGGATTACTTCAGATGTCTACCTTCTCGTGAGCCAACTTCAACAGGTCTGGTGAGCTTGTAGCTGTGTCTTTAACTAGGAATCTTTCTCTACTCCTAACTTTAGTGAACAGGAAGTACATTGTTCAAATTGTCCCCTTTACTTCAGTTTTCCTGCGATTCCTCTTTTCATTCCCTGGTTTCGGACTGTTTTCCAGCTTCAGGGACTTGCTTTCTACTCCTTACGTTTTGTCCTGCCTATGCTGGTAGCCCTGGTTCTTTCGAGAGATCTGCTTTCTGCAGTTCCCTTTCTTGTGTTTAGCTTCTTGAGTTACCTGGTTTGAACTGAACTCAAAATGCTTCTGCTGTTCTGAATGAGCCTCTGGTTGCTAAGCAACAGCTTAGTTTTATTTTACTCCTTTAATTGCTTTCATGTCTCAAAACTTCAATTACAATGCAGACACAGTTTAAAGTGAATCTAAAACCTATGGACATGCAGGTATCTTTATTTAACATGACGCTAACTGAAACTTTAACTCTTCCTCTTAGCATTCAAATACAGAAACACAAATTAAGTTTAAAATCATACCTTATTCCTAACCCATAATATAAAATTGTTTAAACCAGATCTATTTGATAACAGACAGGTTCATGTAAAGAATAATAGTAACATAAAAATTGGAGTCACTTTATCTGATGTGTGTAGTACCCACAATAAGTCCAATGAACTGCTGGCACAGAGATAAATGGATAGGATCTAATTGTCATTACAGGTTACAAAACAGGTTACAAGGGTTGGGTAATAAATATTCCAGGGTATACAATATTTCAAAAAGATGCAGAATGGAAAAAGAGGGGTTGCTGTAATAAAATATGACATAAGGACTTTAGTAAGAAGTGGTCTTGGCTCAGAAAATCAGGAGGTAGAATGAGTATGTGTGGAGATTATGAGTAAACAAGGGTCAGAAAGTCCTGGTGGGAGTAGGTTATAGGCACCCTAACAGTAGTTAGACCACTGGACAGAGCATTAGGCAAGAAATTATTGGAGCATGTAACAAAGGCAATGTGATATTTATTGGGGATTTTAATCTTCATAATTCAATCAAATTGATAAATGTGGTCTGGAAGATGAGTTAGTAGAATGCTTTCATGTCAGTTTCCTGGAGCAATGTGTTGTGGAATTCACAAAGGATAAAGCTATTTTCGATCTAGTATTGTGCAATGAGGCTAGCTAGTTAGGGTATTGTTGTAAAACCATTTGTCTGTTCGGTGTTATCTTTTTATCCCCGTCCTGCTGCCTGCTTTTATCTACAGTCTTTTGGTTAGCTGCACCCTTGGGGATTTCTGCTAAACTACAGATTTTAGGCAGAGCTCAAACACCCCTGACCTGATGCACCAGGCCGGGACGCCCCTTTACGTTCTGTGCCAGAATCTGTAATGTCGATTTGATAAGACTTGGCAAGCAGCCAAACGGTTATGTCGAGGTCTCAGTCTTCTCCTATTGTTGCCTGTGATTCATGGAGCCAGCCAGAAATTTTCAGCAAAGAAGGCGGGTCTTCTGCAGAGTTCCATCTTTTGTTCGGTTCTGAGAAGGTATTAGCCAGGTTGCAGATGGAAGGCACTCTCTCTTGAAAGTGAACTTGCGGAAAGCGACAAGCCCCGACGGAGCCCCTGGGCAAACACTCAGATCCTGCGCAGACAAGATGGCAAGTGTATTCAGGGACGTCTTCAACACCTCACGTCTCCACTCCGAGGTTCCCACCTCCTCAAGACCACCACCATAATACCAGTACCAAAGAAGAACAAGGTAGCATGCCTCAACGACTACCGACCGGTGGCCCTGACATCTGTTATCATGAAATGCTTCGAGTTGCTAGTGAGACGGGTCAACGCCAGCTTCACAGACGATCTCGATTCATTGCAGTTAGCCTATTGCCATAACCGGTCCACAGCAGATGCTATCTCCCTGGCCCAACAATCAACACTCAAACACTTTGACAGCAAGGACACCCACGTCAGACTGCTGTTCATAGACTACACCTCCGCCTTCAACACCATTATCCCGACAAGACGAATAACCAAACTCTACAATCTTGGACTTGACCCCTCCCTGTACAGCTTGTAGCCACTTAAAATGGCCAACTCCCGATTCAAAATGGCGAACAGCAAAGGCTGATGGGAAAGTCAGCCAACAAGACAAAAACGAGCAGCTGCAGGTTGGCTGTGTACTTACCTCTGGAAAGGCCAGACAAGATAGATATCAGCAACCATCAGTATAAAAAAACAACAGCCATCTGCATACTAATGAGCAATCCCTGGGAACAATAAGCAACATTTAGACACACAAAGCAAAACCAGACTCTTCGGCGCCAGCAGAAGCCTACACAAAAGGAGGTGAACGAGCACCTCAAGACCACCCATCGATCAGGGAACCGCTCCAGCATTGGAGAAAATCGAACCAAGCGATTGGGACAAAGTCCAATCACTTGGGACCAGGTACAGGGTCCGCCCCGAAAGGTGGGAAGCCCCTGGAAACTATAAGAATTGGGCCCCAAGTTCAAATCGCTCTCTTCTCCAGCTCTTCACTCTTCAGCAGCTCCTCCCTGCCCGGGTCACCCAGCAACAACGAACCAACATTGACCGTGACCGGAGCAGTGAAGATCAAACCCGTAAGTCTTAATTCAACGCTCGCTACGAGATAGGCGCTCCTAGCTACCAATCTGTACCAACTTCGAATCCCGCAGGCTCAGAACCCGAACGAAAGGCCATTTGTTTCCCTGACCTGGTGGGCCAGTTCCAAGTTAAGTATAGGCCTGTTAGTTGTAGAAGTAGCTTAGACGTAGAATTTGTGCATGAGTAGCGATTACTGTGTATAATAAATGTGCTTTGATTTAAATCTCACTAATCGGTGTATTGGATTATTGATCATTACTCGGACTTGAACCACATGGCGGTATCATAAAGATACCCGGCGACTCAAGAGCAAAGGTAATAAACAGAGCAATTGAACTAAGGCAAAATTAGCAACATTATTTGGCGACATCCTGACGGGACCCGATCTAGAAGTGGAAAACCACTCCGGGAGAACCCAGAATTTGAATTAGAGATCCAATTGGAAACAGAAAACCACAAGTGTTCAAGCAGTTCTGATCAATACTCATAATTCGGAAGTGTGTGTATGCATGCGTAACTAACAGGGCGATAAGGTAAAACTGATAGATTTTTTGTTGCGACAAAACTGTCGGAAGTTTGTATATCGGAAAGTAGCGAAAGCCGTACCCGTATTTACAGCACCGCCTTAATACCCCTGTCCCAAATTTGAAGAGCAGCATTCGGATAGGAAAGATGGCAATGCAACGCCTCATGAACCCAGAGGAATTTGCGGTTGCAGCGACCAGCAGCAGAGTGGGACAATGTCCCATTTGGGAGGAAGAGATCAGGAAATATCTCAAAGGGAAAGGATGGCCACTTTGGAATGAATTCTGTGACAACGAGGAATCAGACCCCGGGAGTATAGGACATATTTGGTGGGAGAATTGAAGCGAGATCCACAAAAAGAGCTTAGGGAAAGCTCGCAAACCGATGGCAATCGTGTCCTGCTTGGCAAAATTGCGAGGCACAGAGGAGGTCGTTAGGACGCTCCGGAAAGAAGTAGAGGGCATACATCGAATGAGTAAGGTCGATGTAAGCGAGGTAGAAAAGGAGAATTTGGAATTGAGGAGGAAGTTGGCAGCAAAAGATGGAGAGGTAGATGACGCCAAAAGGGCTCATGGTCTGGTGCACTTAAGCAGCTTCCAGTCTCAATACGAAAAGGCCTATCAGGACACGCAATGTGCAGTCCTGGTACGTGAAGAAACGGAAAAGCAGGTAGAGGCATTACAGAAACAGTGTAGTGACCTCTAGGCAGCATTAAGAGCACTCCATGCTGCCACCACAGAACAAAGACAAAGCACGCTAGATCACGCGAAGTGCCGGAAGCAGATTGCAGAGCTGCAATCGCTGCTTTCAGTTCAGAAAGGTTTCCAGGAAACGTTTGGAGAAAAATTAGATCAGGAAGACGGCCCTGATTGGGAAGAATTGAACGAAACAGCACAGAGATATGTTCAGGGAACATGTGCGCAGGGAAAGTCACAAAAGAGGAAAGCGCCCCAACCCCCCACACAGCAGATAGTTCAAGCTCCAATGAACCCAGTAACCACCCACCGCACAGCCACATCGGACGATGCGGAATTTCTATACTCCACCCCCTTAACAGTGGCCCAATTACATTACGGGTGCGATAAGATCATACCGTTCCTCCCCACCTCAGACCCCCACCATTTCTTTGCCACAGTTAAGCATCAGGCGACCATGTACGGCCTGGATGAGCGAGAGCATGTAAAGCTCACAGTTTTAAGTTTAGATCCTTCAGTAGCAGCAGCCCTTCCCGACCCACAGAATGTAGGAGGAGGCACCCTTGCAGAAATGCATCCTGGATGCGATCGGGTATAACCGGGGTGACCCCGTAGATGGCCTCAACAAATGTAGGCAAAGGAAATCCGAGCATCCCACAGCGTTTGCTGGACGCCTGTGGATCCACTTTGCAGCAGTCTTTGGAGACTTAGACCACGCCCATTTGATCCCCAGACAACATGGCCAAATGGACTCGCACCCTTATCTCCCATGCCACAGAAACAGGACAGAAAGCTTGCACGAGTTATGATCCTTCAGAGGAGGCCCATAACGAGAAGTGGGTAGTGAAAAGATTGTCCCGCGTTTGGGAGCAATCTATACAAAGTAAGCCTGCAGTTAAGAATACCGAGGAAAAGCAGGCCGGCGCAGATATGCAGGCGGTAAAAACACACCACAACCCCGCATGGGTGAATGAGGGAAACAACAGCCCCCCCCCCCCACCCAAGTCACAGGAGTGTTACAACTGCGGACAGTTGGGACACTTCGCAAGAGAGAGTGCAATGCCCCTAAAAAGCCACAGAGAGCCCAGCAGACGGGCACTCTGAGTAAGAAAAAGACAGAGCCCATTCATAGAGTTAGCGCCCGTTCAGATCAGACGGACTTGACCGGAACGGACTGACTGTGTACAGGCTCCCCCAGTTGGGTCTGCGACACCCTTTGGGATAGGTCCGGACGACCGGTAGTTGCAGCAAAAATTCGGGGACAGCCCATCGAATTTCTCTGGGACACAGGAGGGTCCCGCACCACAATAAATTCCTCCACCCGGTTTCAAAAAGACACGTGGCCCACTACAGCCACTATCACCCTCAGCGGCTTTACAGGCCACTCACAGCAGGGATACATCACAGCCCCTGTACCAATTCAAATCGGTACCATCACCACCAAGCACCCCGTAGTTTTAGTTGATCTGCCCCACACAGCAGAACGCATTCTGGGAATCGATTTCATGAATTCCCACAATCTTTCATTTGATCCAGTCAACCAGTGTGTCTGGAAGATGGCAAAATCCGCTAGAGCCCCCGCAACGCTCAACATAGGTGAGTACGCGAACAAAATTGGCGCAGTAGGCGAATTTTGGTTCAACCCGACCACGCTTAGTATGGACAAGCAGGTTAGGGCAGTTCTGCAAAAGAACAGGGCAGCATTCACGACCCACAAGCTCGACTGTGGACAGATGACTGGCTCTGTACAGATAACAGGACCTGACCCTAGACCCCAAAAACAGTATGGATTTCCCCAAGGTAACAGAAGGCAGAAGGAGAAATCTCCAAGATAATAGAAAGCTTATTAGAGCAGGGCATACTTAGATCAGTAGCCTCCACTAATAATGCCCCGAGTTGGCCAGTGAAAAAGCCCGATGGATCATGGCGACTGACCATCGATTACTAGAAACTCAACAAAATCACCCCCGCAGCAGCCCCCACAGTAGCAACAAGTCCCGAGACCATGCTCAAGCAGGGACTCATTCCCGATTCTTTATGGTTTTGGACGTCAGTAATGGATTCTGGTCCATTCCATTGGCAAAGGCGTGCCAGTACAAATTTGCCTTCACCTTTAAAGCACAGCAGTACACGTGGACATGCCTGCCACAAGGATTCCACAACTCCCCCTCCATTTTCCACCGACAGCTGGCAAATGGTTTAGCCAAATTCTCTCGCCCCGAATGTCTGGTTCAGTATGTCGACGACCTACTACTGCAGACAGACACCAAGGAAGAGCACATTGTGCTTCTGTCCGAACTCCTGGAACTCTTACACTCAATCGGTTGTAAAGTCAACCCCCAAAATGCCCAGATTTTGGAAGATAAAGTGATATATTTGGGAACAATTATCACACATGTTAAACGCGAGATCGAGCATAAAAGGATTGACTTGATTGCTAAATTGCCCCTTCCCCAGAACGTTTCAGCCCTCCAGTCGTTTTTAGGACTGGCTGGCTACTGCCGAAACCACATTGACGGTTTCGCCAGCAAGGCAGCACCCCTCTCAGACCTCCTAAAGAAAGGAGCCCCCTGGGAATGGCTTCCGCAGCATACGGATGCTGTGGACTCTTTAAAACAGGCACTCATAGCAGCCCCCGCACTATAAGTTCCAGACCCGCTTTCCCCTTACGCCATAGAGATAGCGACCACAGACCGCACCCTTTCGGCCGTGCTCCTCCAGGAACGGCATGACCAGTTAAGGCCCGTAGCTTACGCCTCCAGAATTTTAGATGCTGTGGAGCAGGGATTTTCAGCCTGTGAGAGGCACCTGGTCACAGTATTTTGGGCAGTGCAGTATTTTTAATATATTACCGGACTGAACCCCATTACAATTCTCACCGAACACACCCCCACCCAACTTTTACCGGACGGACGACTCAAGGACGGTACAGTAAGCCAGATTAGAGCAGCGAGATGGACCCTTCTCTTGCAGGGACGGGACATCACTGTGAAAAGGACAAAGACGCACACCTATTTAGCCGACAACTTACAGTACCTCGGAACCCCCCATGAATGCGAAATTATCTCGCCACACCACAACACAGGCCCCTTTATTGCTAAAACACCCCCCAGAAAGATAGGTAGTTCAACCCAGAGCCCCCAGCACACAGACACGTGTGAGCCCATAAAGATCGATGTGGATGGATCTTCCACAGTCTTGGATGGGAAGCGCATAACAGGTTGCGGCATATATGTCGAGGACGCGCACGGACGCGCCATTGAGGAAATATTGTTAAAACTTCCAGGCAACTTAGGCGCGCAGGCAGCAGAGCTCGCGGCCATCGCGTATATAGTGGAACACCCAGATTCCTTCCCCAGCCCAGCAGACATACTCGGACAGCCTTTATGTCTGCTACAGCCTCAAGGAATTTCTGCCCCTGTGGAAAGCAAGAGGATTTGTTTCCGCAGACGGGAAACCCCTCCCCTCAGTCCCATTGCTCCGTCATATTTTACAGAGAGCCCAGAACAGGACTTTTGGGATAATCAAAGTTCACAGCCACCATCGTTCCTCCCCACCTGGAAATGTAAAAGCCGACGCACTGGCTAAAGCAGGTTCCAGACATGGATATTCTTGGACACCCCCCGAAAGCGCACCAGTGAGTGCAGTTCAGGTCTCACAGACAAAGATTGAGGATCTAGTGGAGGCCCAGAAGCAGGACAGCAATCTCAGGGAGATTGTAAAAGGAAAATATCCAGCACCCGATGAGAGGTTCAAAAATGCACTGACCACACATGACGGTGTGGTGTTAAAAGACACCCTTTATGTGGTTCCTGAACAGGACAGGAATCAACTGATTTGTTTGTTCCATGACGGTCATGGACATCAGGTCCCACTACAGCCCATCTCAAGCAGCTTTGTTGGTGGCCGAATTTAAAGGACGATATAAACCATTACATCGAGAATTGTCTTATCTGCGCCCAGAATAATCCGGACAGATATGCCAAAAAGGCTCAACTCAGCCACACCCGACCCGTTAATGGCCCCTGGACCAACCTCCAGATCGATTTTATATCACCATTGCCCCCTTGTAGGAATGGCTATAAATATGTACTTGTGGTAATTGACACATTTACGAAATGGGTGGAAGCATTCCCAGCCCGCACAAACACTGCAAAAACCACAGCCAAGGTTTTGACCCACCACATCTTTACAAGATGGGGACTCCCCCGCAGCATTGACTCAGACCAAAGTTCCCATTTTACGGGACGTGTCATGCAGAACGTCCTCACGATATTTGGCATCACCCAAAAATTCCACATAGCATACCACCCACAGTCGAGTGGTATCGTGGAGCGCATGAATCGGACCCTAAAATCCACCCTCAGAAAAATGGTCCAGCAGAACACCACCACTTGGGACTCAGTCCTCCCTTTTGCGCTGATGTTTTTGCGTAACACTATTTCAACTTCCACAGGTTACACCCCACACACCCTCATGACCGGACGCCCCATGAAAGGCACAGAATATTTGTTAGGTTTAGACTTGACCAGCCCCGAAGTGACGGCCCTCACACACGAGAACGCAGTACAGCAATTAGTTGAAAATGTTAAAACGGCTCAGCTAGCAGCCGCAGTAAAATTGGGCACAGGGAAGAAACAGAGCAAGGCTTGTTTTGACAAGACAGCACATGCGAGTGAGTACAGTGTAGGACAGCAAGTTATGCTCTCTGTATATAACCCCAGCACATTCCTGTCACCAAAATACTCGGGTCCGTACTCCATTGCGGATAAAGTAAGCCCTTCCGTGTATAAAATAAAGTACCCCAACGGTAAGACTGCGTGGTTCCATATCAACCAGCTGAAGGCATATGGAACACAGTCGAACCACGCACACCACGTCATGCTCGACGCAGCACACCACGCCCCGCCCACAGCCAACGTAACCCTACCATCCCCCAACACCTCCAGCCCAGCCACGGACTCAACCTCGACTCCACCCCCGAAATATACACTCTGCCCCGGTACGCCCACATACTGCAGCAGCAGAGACAGCGACTATGACTCGGACGATAGCCACAGCACGCCTCCCTACTATCCCCATGCAACAGGACCCACACCCAGTGATTCCGACTACGATCCAAGTGATCCCTTCATGATCACTTTCCTGAACAAACCCCACCACCGACCAACACTGACGACCCCGATTCTGTCCCCACACAACTAGACACCAACTATTGGCATCGAGATAACTCGTTCCGACTCGTCCGCAACGACGAGAGCGACCCCACCTCACACCATGCAGCCCTTTCAGCCCTGATACACTCAAGAGTGTGGCACCCGTGTGAAGATGACTACCTTGGGTCTGACTCCCAAACCGATAACCCCTTTGCGACCCTGTTCGCAACCGAGAACTGAGGTGTCCAGATGATGTTTTAAAAGGAACCGCTTGGGAGAAGCGGTGTCCTTTCTGATGGAACCTGCAGCATGTTTTATGTTGTTTGTAAGTTTGTTAAATTTTGTTTATCAGACAGGAAAACATTTTCACAGCCCCACGCCTTTTCGGCCTAAACCTCTGAGGACTTGCCCACAGAGACCTGTTAAGGTCCCAGACGTCAGTTCAGCGGAACCCGTCTGTCGACAGATACCACACGCCCGTTCATAACTGCCCTTCTGGTTCGAGGGAAAGAACCACTACGGCAGCCCCACCACGATGACTACATTTCTTGCCCGTTCTTGTCGGTTGCTCAGGCAGTGGAGAAACGGCTTGGGACCCGCCCTGCCTGGGAACCCCCCATCGGGTCAACTACGCTCGGGTAGGAGAGACACGGCATTGGTAGCCGTCCTACCCGGGGACTCCATCCAACTCTTACCCGTCGCGGCCCATACGCACCTCATTTTGAAAATATTAGTTCAAAAATTTTGTTTTGTTTCAGGTAACCCTTAGGTTGCCAACCACATGCTATTTACATCCTGAATCATTTGGATGGTAAATTGCACAGTCTGCGAGACGGCTCGCACTGGTTCATTATTGAGAAGTGTGTCTTGTCCTAAAATTTGATTTTTGAAAAAAAAAAAAAAAGAGGGAGTCACACATAGTGACCAATTATAAAGGGAGTAATTGGCACTAAAGGACAGACAGACTATCGTACGAGATATTAAACAAAGATAGTTACAGACACTATGCTGGTTTCCACAGAACTCCAGAAGCTCCAGGACCGGAGAAGAGAAGAAAAGAAAAGGAAAGAGAAGAGCCACGAGGACCTCCTTCACATGGATCATTTCTTGATGGACATTTGGTTGCGAGTGAACGAACCCCATGACTTCAAGCCCCCCAGCCGTTAATGTTTCACTTCCCCACAGTACCCAGAGCCCAGTCACCAGCGACACCACATCATCTTGGTGTGCCAGGGCTATAACCTGGTACTCTCTGTCATATGTAATAGAATCCTTACTGGTATTAGCGATACTCTGCTGCATCGTGCAGACTATGCGTCTAAGGAAATAGAGAAGGAGAGCCTACCACGCTCGAACCCCGGTATATAGGATCAGATCCCCTATTTTCGGATACGACCAGACCCCCGACCCCCGCGATCTATAATAAAGAGCATTCATTTGCGGTTTTATTGTAAATAAAGAAATGTAAAGAAATGTTCATGAGCAAATTGTTCGATCCTGAGCTTGACTGCCAAGCCAGGAAAACTGTGTATAAACTGCTATGATTTTGTTGTATGGTTGAGGAAGTTAGGATAATGAAATGTTTAAGTGAGTGTAGTGTACTAAGAATAGTTAGAGGTTCCCAGTTAATTGTTTTGTAATGCATGTCCCTGACTGACAATTCTAAGGGCGCTAGGTCAAACAAAAATGTTTTGCATAGCTATGGTCAGTGCAGAGGCCATGAAGGAAGTGCCCCTCCCCCAGGTCAGGGAATGGAAAGCAACATAGTTATGTGATCCTTCACGCTTCGTGTTAGGATCACAAGGAGGGCATGTAGCCACTAAAAATGGCCAACTCCCGATTCAAAATGGCGAACGGCAAAGGTTGATGGGGAAGTCAGCCAACAAGACAAAAACGAGCAGCTGCAGGTTGGCTGTGTATTTGCCTCTGGAAAGGCCAGACACTATCGATACCAGCAACCATCAGCATAGAAAAACAACAGCCATCTGCATACTAATGAGCAATCCCTGGGAACAATAAGCAACATTTAGACACACAAAGCAAAACCAGACTCTTCGGCGCCAGCAGAAGCCTACACAAAAGGAGGTGAACGAGCACCTCAAGACCGCCCATCGATCAGGGAACCGCTCCAGCATTGGAGAAAATCGAACCAAACGATTGGGATAAAGTCCAATCACTTGAGACCAGGTACAGGGTCCGCCCCAAAAGGTGGGAAGCCCCTGGAAACTATAAGAATTGAGCCATAAGTTCAAATCGCTCTCTTCTCCAGCTCTTCACTCTTCAGCAGCTCCTCTTCAGCTCTCCTTCCTGCCCGGGTCACCCAGCAACAACGAACCAACATTGACCGTGACCGGAGCAGTGAAGATCAAACCCGTAAGTCTTAATTCAACGCTCGCTACGAGATAGGCGCTCCTAGCTACCAATCTATACCAACTTCGAATCCCGCAGGCTCAGAACCCGAACGAAAGGCCATTTGTTTCCCTAACCTGGTGGGCCAGTTCCAAGTTAAGTATAGGCCTGTTAGTTGTAGAAGTAGCTTAGACGTAGAATTTGTGCATGAGTAGCGATTACTGTGTATAATAAATGTGCTTTAATTTAAATCTTACTAATCAGTGTATTGGATTATTGATCATTACTCGGACTTGAACCACGTGGCGGTATCATAAAGATACCTGGCGACTCAAGAGCAAAGGTAATAAACAGAGCAATTGAACGAAGGCAAAGTTAGCAACAAGCTGGATCCTTGACTTCCTCACCAACAGACCGGAATCGGTCAGGATAGGCAACAGCACCTCCTTCACAATAGTCCTCAACACCGGTGTCACGCAAGGATGTGTGTTCAGTCCTCTACTGTACTCCCTATACACACACACAATTGTGTGGCAAGATTTAACTCCAATTCGATCTATAAGTTTGCAGATAATACGACTGTAGTGGGTCGTATCTCAAACAATGACGAGTCAGACTATGGAAGGGAGATAGATCACTTGGTTTCATGGTGTACCGAAAACAACCTCTCTCTAACTGTCAGCAAAACTAAGGAACTGATCATCGACTTCTGGAAGCGTAGTACGACACATGCACCAATCTACATCAATGGACCTGAAGTGGAGATGGTCGATAACTTTAAGTTCCTGGGGGTCACCATCACCAACACTCTATCCTGGTCCATGCATGTTGATGCAAGAGTAAAGAAAGCCCAACAACGTCTCTACTTCCTACGGAAGCTAAAGAAATTTGGCATGTCTGCATCGACGCTCACAAACATCTACAGATGAGCCATAGAGAGCATCCTATCCAGCTGCATCACAGCTTGGCCCAAGAACGCAAGAAACTTCAGAGTTTGGTGAACTCAGCCCAACGCATCACACAAGCTTTCCACTCTCCCATTGATTCTGTAAACACCTCCCGCTGCCTCAGGAAGGCAGGTAGCATTGTGATGCACTATCAATTACGATGAGACGAGAGCAGAATGTAATCGAGGCTTTATTACACAGAGCTGTGTGGCCTCCTACAGCATCTGACGAAATGGCTGCTGTTCGGAGAGCACACACATTTATACTCCACCTCCTGGGCGGGGCCAGCAGGCAGGGTTCTACCCCCGTACCTGTAGTACAGGAGCCTTACCGTAATACCCATATATACAATATAATACAACAGTGGTGACTACCACATTCACCCCGTTAAAAATGAGTCCAGCAGGGGTGGTGGAGAACTAGACACATACAGATTGGTTTTAAAGTTACAGAGAAGGTTACAAATTTAGACGGTCGGGCGCCTTGATCTGTCGCTGAGAGCGCCGCAGTGCTGGTGGCGAGTCAGGCGTCGGCTTGGTCTTCGGTGACTCCGGGAGCGTGTCGAAATCCTCTTCATCCCCGAGTGGGAGCAAGGGGAGGATGGATTATCCTGGAGTGGGGGCTGCGGTGGGGTGCGCCGAGGGGAGGGGAGGGTGGCGCCTGGGCAGGGGTGGGGGGGGGGGGGGGGGGGAGACACAGCTGGTGCCAGATCCCTGAGTGAGACTGTGTCTTGGCGGCCATCGGGGTACGCTACGTAGGCGTACTGCGGGTTCGCATGGAGTAGCTGTACTCTCTCAACCAACGGGTCCGCCTTGTGGAGCCACACGTGCTTGCGGAGAACGGGTCCTGGAGCTGCCAGCTACGTTGGGAGCAAAACCCCGGAGGTGGACTTCCTGAGGAAGGCAAAGAGACATTCATGGGGTGTTTCGTTGGTTGCGGTGCACAGGAGCGACCGAATGGAGTGAAGTGCGTCAGGGAGGACCTCCTGCCAGCAGGAGGCCGGGGGATTTCTGGACCGTAGGGCCAGCTGGATGCCCCCCAGACCGTCCCGATCTCTCACTCCACCTGCCCGTTTCCCCTGGGGTTGTAGCTGGTCGTCCTGCTGGAGGCAATGCCCCTGTTGAGCAGGTACTGGCGCAGCTCATCGCTCATAAATGAGGATCCCCGGTCGCTAGGCGGGGAAACCGAACAGAGCGAAGATGGTGTTGAGGGCTTTGATGACGGTGGCAGACGTCATATTCGGGGCATGGGACGGCGAAGGGGAATCGGGAATACTCATCGACCACATTAAGAAAGTACCTGTTGCGGTCGGTGGAGGGGAGGGGCCCTCTGATGTCCACGCTGAGGCGTTCAAACGGGCGGGAGGCCTTCACCAGGCGTGCATGATCTGGTCGGTAGAAGTGCGGTTTACACTCTGCGCAGACCTGGCAGTCTCTGGTGATAGCCCTGACTTCCTCGATGGAGTAGAGCAGATTACGGACCTTAATGAAGTGGAAAAGCTGGTGACTCCCGTGCGAGATCGTCGTGCAGGGTCCGGAGTCGGTCCACTTGTGCGCTGGCACATGTACCTTGGGACAGGGCATCGGGGGGGGGCTCGTTGAACTTACTGGGGCGATACAAAATCTCGTAATTGTAGGTGGAGAGCTCGATCCTCCACCTCAAGATTTTATCATTTTTGATCTTACCCCGCTATGTGTTGTTAAACATGAAGGCAACCGACCATTGGTCAGTGAGGAGAGTGAATCTCCTGCCGGCCAGGTAATGCCTCCAATGTTGCACAGCTTCAACGATCACTTGGGCCTCCTTTTCGATGGAGGAGTGCCGAATTTCGGAGGCATGGAGGGTGCGGGAAAAGAGTGCCACGGGCCTGCCTGCCTGGCTGAGGGTGGCGGCCAGAGCGACGTCTGATGCATCGCTCTCGACTTGGAAGGGGAGCGTCTCGTCGACCGTGTGCATCACGGCCCTGGCGATGTCGGCCTTGATACGGTCGAAGGCCTGGTGAGCCTCGGCTGTCAGTGGGAAAGTGGTGGATTGAATGAGTGGGTGGGCCTTGTCCGCATAGTTTGGGACCCACTGGGCGTAATACGAAAAGAACCCCAGGCATTGTTTTGAGGGCCTTGGGGCAGTGGGGGAGGGGGAGTTCCATGAGGGACGCATGTGATCGGGGTCGGGCCCTAGAACTCCGTTCTGAACCACATAGTCGTGGATGGCTAATCGGTTTGTGCTGAACACACACTTCTCCGTGTAGTAAGTTAGGTTGAGGAGTGTGGCGGTGTGGAGAAATTTGGAAAGGTTAACGTCGTGGTCCTGCTGGTCGTGGCCGCAGATGGTGACGTTGTCCAGGTACCGGAAAGTGGCCCGTAGCCCGTACCAGTCAAACATTCGGACCATCTCCCGTTGGAAGACCGAGACCCCGTTGGTGACGCCAAAGGGAACCCTAAGGAAATGGTAAAGACGGCCGTCCGCTTCAAACGCAGTGTATGGAAGGTCCGCCTTGCGGATGGGGAGCTGATGGTATGCAGATTTCAGGTCTACTGTCGAGAAGACCCGGTACTGTGCAATCTGATTGACCATATCAGATATGCGTGGGAGGGGGTACGCATCGAGCTGCGTGTACTGATTGATGGTCTGACTGTAGTCAACGACCATCCTGTTTTTCTCCCCGGTTTTCACCACTACCACTTGGGCTCTCTAGGGGCTGTTGCTGGCCTCGATGATATCTTCTGTGCTGAATGGTTATTGTATTACTGTACCCGTATCATCATGTAAGGTGATGTCCCCTTTAAGACCGGGCTTGGAACCCTGGGGGACTCCGCCTCCGGCTCTGCCCACCTGGGAGTCGTATATAAGGGGCCGCCTTGCAGGCGGCACCCAGTAAGCACCCGTCTCGGCACCAGGCTAGTTCTTAGCTTATTAAAGCCTTCTTTACCGTTTTACTCTCTAGCGTCATTATTGAGGGTACAACAATTTAATAAGCTAAACTACATCAGGATGGACGCAGGCCTAAAACCAGAGAAGCTCAATCTGGAAGCATGGACACCGGAGGCAAAGGAAATTTTTCAATACTGGCTCCGATGCTTCGAGGCCTACCTAGACTCCTCAGAGACTCCCATCCTGGGGCCACGCAAGCTGAGCCTACTCCACGCCCGGGTGAGTCACAGAATCTCCGCCACGCTCGAAAAGGCGACTACCTACGAAGAGGTGGTCGAGATACAAGCAAGCGGTTTGTCAAACCCATCAACGAGGTACATGCCCGGCATTTGCTCTCTATCTGCCGGCAGCGCTCGTGGGAAATGCTAGACGAATTCGTAGAAACACTCACCGCGCTCGCCAGGGACTGTGACCATTAGGATGTGACGGAGGAAATCTATATGAACCTGCACATCAGAGACGCTTTCGTGTCCGGCATCTGCTCGACCTACATACGGCAGTGACTACTCAAAAACGGGGCAAAAGACTTCCAGGACACGCTAACGCTCGCCACCTCGCTGGAATTGGCCCGACCCTGCAAGCCACCCTCGGACTTCCCCAGACTCGGACACGTTACGGGCCTGCGCTGCGTGTTGACCCGCCCAGACCTGGGGCACACAGTCCTATTTCTGTGGGCAGGGCCAGCACCCACGCCCACGCTGCCTAGCCCGCTCCGCAATCTGCAGCGACTGCGGGAAGAAGGGGCATTTTGCGAGGGTCTGCCTGGCCAGGCCCAAGGGCCAGAAACACAAAGAACAGCAGGCCCGAAAATCAGGCTCATAGGCCCGCAGGCTTCGCAACGCGGCTGCGCATCGACCCGACACGCCCCCTTCTGACGCGTCATCTGTCTCGTGCGAATCATGGGGGCGGCCATCTTCTCGACCCGACACATACGACTGACGGCGGCGGCCATTTTACGAATCCGACTCGGCTGAGGACTCGGACTACCCGCAACTGGAAGCGATCACCCTCGACCAAACGCGGCCAAAACACCTGCAGAACTCTATGATGAAGGTCCAGGTCAACGGGCGCGACACTCCATGCCTTTTCGACTCCGGGAGCACGGAGAGCTTTATTCATCCAGAAAGGGTAAGGTACTGCTCCTTGCGCACCCATCCCGTGTCCCAAACCATAGACCTCGCATCCAGGTCCCATTCGGTCCAAATCAAGGGGTATTGTATTGCAGATCTCTCGATCCAGGGCGCCGAATACACCCGTTTCAAACTGTATATCCTCCCTCACCTCTGCGCCCCCCTGCTGCTCAGACTGGATTTCCAGTGCAGTCACCGAAGCCTGACACTGAAGTTCAGCGGACTCTTGCCCCCCTCACAGTATGCAGTCTTGCGACACTGAAAGTCGCACCCCCCTCTCTATTCGCTAACCTCAGTCCCGACTGTAAGCCCGTCGCCACCAGGAGCCGGCGGTACAGTGCCCAAGACATGACTTTTATCAAGTCAGAGGACCAGCGTTTACTGGGAGAGGGGGTCATCGAGGCTAGCAACAGGCCCTGGAGAGCACAAGTGGTGGTAGTCCAGTCCGGGGAAAATAAATGGATGGTCACGGATTATAGCCAGACCATAAACCGCTTCACGCAGCTCGATGCGTACCCCTTTCCTCGCATAGCAGAAATGGTAAATCGGATTGCCCAATACCGGGTATTTTCCACGGTTGATCTCAAGTCCGCCTACCACCAGCTCCCTATCCGACCGAACGGATCCGCCCCTATACCGCCTTCGAAGCAGCCGGCCGGCTCTTTCACTTCCGCAGGGTCCCATTTGGCATCACAAATGGGGTCTCCATCTTCTAGAGGGCGATGGACCAAATGGTGGACCAGTACGGCTTGCGGGTTACATACCCGTACTTGGACAACGTCACCATCTGCGGCCATGATCAGCAGGACCATGACGCAAACCTCGAAAAATTCCTCCAGACCTGACCTAGAACAAGGAAAAATGCGTTTTCCACACAACCCGGTTAGCCATCCTCGGCTATATCGTGGAAAACAGGGTCCTAGGTCCCGACCCAGACTGCATGTGCCCCCTTAAGGAACTTCCGCTCCCCCGCAGCCTCAAGGTCCTCAAACGGTGCTTGGGGCTTTTCTCCTATTACGCTCAATGGGTCCCCAAATATGTGGACAAAGCCCGCCCACTCCTAAAGACCACAATATTTCCCCTGTCGGCTGAGGCCCGATCGGCCTTCAGCCGCATCAAGGCCAACATCATCAAGGCCGCTATGCACGCGGTGGACGAAGCAATCCCTTTCCAGGTAGAGAGCGATGCGTCAGACATCGCCCTGGCCGATACCCTCAACCAGGCAGGCAGACCAGTAGCGTTCTTCTCCCGGACCCTCACCGCCTCCGAGATTCGGCACTCTGCTATCGAAAAGGAGGCACAAGTCATTTTGGAGGCTGTGCGGCACTGGAGGCACTACCTAGCCGGTATGAGGTTCATCCTCGTCACCGACCAACGGTCGGTAGCCTTCATGTTTGACAACGCACAACGGGGCAAAATAAAAAATGATAACATTGAGGTGGAGGATCAAACTCTCCACCTACACGTACGATATCAAGTATCGTCCAGGGGAGCTCAACGAGCCCCCAGATGCCCTGTCCCGCAGCACGTGCGGCAACGCGCAGGAGGACCGCCTGCAAGCCATCCGCAATGACCTCTGTCACCCGGGGGTTACCCGGCTCGTCCACTTTATCAAGTCCCGCAACCTACCTTACTCAACCAAGGAGGTTAAGGCCATGATCAGGGCTTGCCAGATCTGCGCGGAGTGCAACCGCACTTTTACCGGCTAGACAAGGCTAATTTCGTGAAGGCCTCGGGGCCTTTGAGCGACTAAGCGTGGACTTCAAGGGCCCCCTCCCATCCAGCAACCACAATGCCTACTTCCTAACCGTCATCGACGAGTTCTCCCGCTTCCCATTCGCCGTCCCTTGTCCCGACAAGACCTCGGCCACCGTGATAAAGGCACTGCACAGCATCTTCACCCTGTTTGGTTTCCCCGCTTATATCCACAGCGACCTCATCATGAGCGATGAACTGCGTCAGTATCTGCTCAGCAAAGGCATCGCCTCGAGCAGAACAACCAGTTATAACCCACGGGGAAACGTTTGGGAAGCTGTCCTTTTGGCCCTATGATCGAGAAGTCTCCCAACCACCCGCTGGCAGGAGGTCCTACCCGATGCCCTACACTCCATTAGGTCACTCCTCTGCACGGCCACGAATGAGACCCCTCACAACCGCTTGTTTGTCTTCCCCAGGAAGTCCACCTCCGGGGTCTTGCATCCACCTTGGCTGACAGCTCCGGGACCTGTTCTTCTCTGGAGGCACACGAGGAGCCATAAAACGGAACCCCTGGTCGAGAGGGTCCGATTACTACATGCGAACCCCCGATACGCCTATGTCGAGTACCCCGACGGCAGGCAAGATACGGTTTCCCTCCGGGATCTGGCACCCGCTGGTTCCCCCACTACAGACGCCCCCTCTCTCATGGCTCCCCTGCGGGATCCGGACCCCCTCCACCCCCGGTCCTACTCCCCGTCACGCGCCCCCCCCCTTCTACATCCCCCCCGGCACTGCTATCCACAGCCCCAGCTATCTCCCCTGCGCCCTTATCCCCTACCCCGACCCGGATCAAGGCTCCCAAGGCTCCGCCCAACGTGCTCCTGGACATACCCTCAACTGAGACGTCCGTGTCCACCACACCACCACCCGAGCTGAGGAGGTTGATGAGGATGATCATTTTTTAAACGGGCTGTTTAGCACAGGGCTAAATCGCTGGCTTTAGCAGACCAAGGCAGGCCAGCAGCACGGTTCAATTCCCGTACCAGCCTCCCCGAACAGGCGCCGGAATGTGGCGACTAGGGGCTTTTCACAGTAACTTCATTTGAAGCCTACTTGTGACAATAAGCGATTTTCATTTCAATGTGATGAACGGTTATTGTATTACTGTACCCTTATCATCATGTAAGGTGATGTCCCCTTTAAGACCGGACTTGGAACCCTGGGGCACTCCACCTCCACCCACCTGGGAGTTGTATATAAGGGGCCACCTTGCAGGAAGCACCCAGTAAACACCTGTCTCGGCACCAGGCTAGTTTCATAGAAATTACAGTGCAGAAGGTGCCCATTCGGCCCATCGAGTCTGCACCGGCTCTTGGAAAGAGCACCCTACCCAAGGTCAACACCTCCACCCTATCCCCCCAACCCAGTAACCCCACCCAACACTCAGGGCAATTTTGGACACTAAGGGCAATTTATCATGACCAATCCACCTAACCCGCACATCTTTGGACTGTGGGAGGAAACCGGAGCACCCGGAGGAAACCCACGCACACACGGGGAGGATGTGCAGACTCCGCACAGACAGTGACCCAAGCCGGAATCGAACCTGGGACCCTGGAGCTGTGAAGCAATTGTGCTGTCCACAATGATACTGTGCTGCCCCTAAGCTAGTTCTTAGCTTATTAAAGCCTTCTTTACCGTTTTACTCTCTAGCGTCGTTATTGAGGGTACGACACCTTCCCGCAGCGGCCGCTGGACCTCAGACCTGATGAACGTCCTGTCCTGGGCGCTGTACCATCTGCTCCTAGTGGCTATGGGTTTGCAAATAGGGAAGGCAGGTCGACCTTAAGTGTCGCGAGGCCGCAAACAGTAAGGTGTGGTAGGGGCCCACCAAATTTCAGGGGTAGGCTGTGGAGGTTGCGCTGGAAGTCCAGGCCGTGTAGCAAGGCAGCGCAGAGGTTGGGGAGGACGTAGAGCCTGAAGCCGCTGAACTCTACGCCCTGGACGGTGAGGGTGGCGATGCAGTACCCCCGGATCACCATGGAGTGGGATCCGGAGGCCAGGGAGATTCTTTGGTTAGCGGGGTGTACCGCGAGGGAGCAGTGCCTTAGCGTATCAGGGTGGATGAAGCTCTCAGTGCTCCCGGAGTCCAGAAGGCAGGATATCTCGTGCCCGTCGACCTTCACCTTTGTCGAAGCGGGCGCGAGGTTGTGCGGTCTAGACTGGTGGATCATGACCGAGGCGAGACGCGGCTGGTCGTCAGCGGTTGAAGCGATGAGCGGTCCGATGAGGTGCCCGACAGACACGGGTCCCGAGGTAAGATGGCAGCACTCACGGGCCGCACGTTTCCTGGGGCAGGCAAGATGGCGGCGCCCTCAGGCCGCATATGTCCTAGGGCAGGCAAGATGGCGGCGCCCTCGGGCCACACGTGTCCTGGGGCAGGCAAGATGGCGGTGCCCTTTGGTTCTGAGGCAAGCAAGATGGCCGGGCCCACGGGCCGCACGTGGTCGGAGGAGAGGAAGATGGCGGCGCCCAATGGCCACATGTGGGGGATGCAGGGACAATAGCGGCGATTGAGCGGGCCTGGCACACTGCAGCGAAATGTCCCTTCTTGCCACAGGCCTTGCAGAGCGCGCTCCGTGCCGGGCAGCGCTGCCGGGGGTGTTTTGTCTGTCCGCAGAAGTAGCACTTGGGTCCCCCAGGGGTTGGTTGGCTGCCGCGCGGCGCAGGCGTGGGGTTGGCTGAGGGCGGTCACTGATGGGGTCCACAACAGGGTGGCCGCTGGCAGGGCCCACGGGGGTGGGCCGTGCGGTCAGGAGTTTAAGCCTGTACGTTGCGTGAGGCGACCATGAGCGAGAGTGCTAGTTTCTTGGTTGCCGCGAGGTCAAGCGTGGATGTAGGCGCTGGTGGATGTAGTCAGACCCTATGCCCGTCACGAACGTGTCTCACATTAGCAGGTTTGAATGTTCAGTGGCCGAAACGGCCTGGCAGTCACAGTCTCTCACCAGGGCGAGCAGGGCACGCCAGTAATCTTCCACAGACTCACCAGGAAGTTGGTGCCACATGGTTAGGAGGTGCCTGGTGTAGATCTTGTTGTCTGCTGAGCGTAATTCTCCTTAAGTAGCGCCTTGGCCTCTGCGTAGGTAGGCACGCCCTGGATGAGGGGAAAAACATGGAGCTCAGCTGCATGGACAGAATCTGGAGCTTCTGTGCTTCTGAGATTGGTTCTGGACCCAATGTATGCTTCAAAGCAAGCTTCAAAGCAAGCTAGCCAATGTTGGAAGTCCTTTTTGGCGTTGTCTGCTTGAGGATGCAGCTGCAGGCGATCCGGCTTGATGCAGAGGTCCATCTCTGAAAAATCTATGTACAATAAATTGATGCACTATCAATTACAACGAGACGAGAGCAGAATGTAATCGAGGCTTTATTACAGAGAGCTGTGTGGCCTCCTACAGCAGCTTACAAAATGGCTGCTGTTCGGAGAGCACACACATTTATACTCCACCTCCTGGGCGGAGCCAGCAGGCAGGGACCTACCCCCGTACCTGTAGTACAATGGTATTACCGTAATACCCTTTTGTAGCGCATCACCCCTTGTCAAAAATGAACCCGGCGGGGTGATGCTTCGTATGGTGGTAAGGGTTTACAGGGCTGGTCCTGGGAGGAAAAAAAACATTCACATGGCAATACAGTATTGTACAATTTTGTCCTGTTTCAACTATTTACAGAGGGTATAGGGAGAAAAGCAAAATGTTCTTGTGAAAAGTCCATATTTTGATTTAGATCGACGCCACGAGTCGGTCGGGCGGTCTGGTCGTCCGTGTCGATCGCCTCGGCCCCGGTGGTGGTGGTGGTGCTTGTACCGGTGTTGTCGTCTCCGGGAGCCTTACGGTTTCAGCTTGGGCTTTATTCTTGGTCGGGCCTGAGGGGAGGGGAACCGAACCTCCTGGGAAGGGGGCGGTCGCGGGGTGCGGCGGTGGCAGGAAGGAGGGGGGTTGGGTGAATGGTGTCGGGGGGGTGTGAGAAAAGCACATGCTTTCGGAGCAAGATGGGTCCTGGGGCCGCCAGCCAGGTCGGCAGCGACGTTCCAGAGGAGGACCTCCTAGGGAAGACAAGGAGACGTTCATGAGGCGTTTGATTAGTGCTCGTACATAATAACGACCGGATGGAGTGGAGAGCGTCCAGGAGGACCTCCTGCCACCGTGAAACTGGGAGGTCCCTGGACCGTAGGGCCAGTAGGACGGTCTTCCAGACCGTGCCGTTCTCCCTCTCTACTTGCCCGTTCCCCCGGGGGTTGTAGCTGGTCGTCCTGCTTGAGGCTATGCCCTTACTGAGCAGGAACTGGCGCAGCTCGTCACTCATGAAAGAGGACCCCCTGTCGCTGTGGACGTATGCGGGGCAACCGAACAGTGTGAAGATGGTGTTCAGGGCTTTGATGACTGTGGCCGCGGTCATATCAGAGCAGGAAATGGCGAATGGGAAGCGGGAGTATTCGTCCACCACATTAAGAAAATATGCGTTGCGGTCGGTGGAGGGGAGGGGCCCTTTGAAATCGAGACTAAGGCGTTCAAAGGGGCGGGAAGCCTTAATCAGGTGCGCACCATCCGGCCTGAAAAAATGCGGTTTGCATTCCGCGCAGATGTGGCAGTCCCTTGTGACTGTACAGACCTTCTCTAAAGAGTATGGGAGATTGCGGGACTTGATGAAGTGGAAAAACCGAGTGACCCCCGGGTGGCAGAGGTCCTCGTGGAGGGTTTGGAGGCGGTTAATTTGTGCGTTGGCACATGTGCCGCGGGATAGGGCATCGGACGGCTCGTTCAGCTTTCCGGGACGATACAAAATCTCGTAGTTGAAGGTGGAGAGCTCGATCCTCCACCTTAAGATCTTGTCGTTTTTGATTTTGCCCCGCAGTGCATTATCGAACATGAAGGCTACCGACCGTTGGTCAGTGAGGAGAGTGAATCTCCTGCCGGCCAGGTAATGCCTCCAATGTCGCACAGCTTCCACTATGGCTTGGGCTTCCTTTTCCACTGAGGAGTGGCGGATTTCTGAGGCGTGGAGGGTCCGGGAGAAAAAGGCCACGGGTCTGCCCGCTTGGTTAAGGGTGGCCGCTAAAGCTACGTCGGAGGCGTCGCTCTCGACCTGGAAGGGGAGGGACTCGTCGATGGTGCGCATCGTGGCCTTTGCGATATCCGCTTTGATGCGGCTGAAGGCCTGGCAAGCCTCTGTCGACAGAGGGAAGGTCGTGGTCTGTATTAGGGGGCGGGCCTTGTCTGCGTACTGGGGGACCCACTGGACGTAGTATGAAAAGAACCCCAAGCAGAGTTTCAGGGCTTTCGGGCAGTGCGGGAGGGGGAATTCCATGAGGGCGCGCATACGTTCGGGGTCGGGGCCTATTATCCCATTGCGCACTACGTAGCCCAGAATGGCTAGCCGATTGGTGCTAAAAACGCACTTGTCCTCGTTGTACGTGAGGTTCAAGGCTTTGGCGGTCTGGAGGAATTTTTGGAGGTTGGCGTCGTGGTCCTGCTGGTCGTGGCCGCAGATGGTTACATTGTCGAGATACGGGAACGTGGCCCGCAACCCATGTTGATCAACCATTCGGTCCATCTCCCGTTGGAAGACCGAGACCCCGTTTGTGATGCCAAATGGGACCCTTAAGAAGTGGTATAATCGCCTGTCTGCCTCGAAGGCTGTGTACTTGCGGTCACTTGGGCGGATGGGGAGCTGATGGTAGGCGGACTTGAGGTCCACGGTGGAGAAGACCTTATATTGGGCAATCCGATTGACCATGTCGGATATGCGGGGGAGAGGGTACGCGTCTAGTTGTGTGTACCTATTGATGGTCTGGCTATAGTCTATGACCATCCTTTGTTTCTCCCCTGTCTTCACTACTACCACCTGCGCTCTCCAGGGAGTATTGCTGGCCTGGATTATGCCCTCTTTTAGTAGCCGCTGGACTTCGGACCGAATGAAGGTCCGGTCCTGGGCGCTGTACCGTCTGCTCCTAGTGGCGCCGGGTTTGCAATCCGGGGTGAGGTTCGCAAACAAGGACGAGGGTTGCACCTTGAGGGTTGCGAGGCCGCAGATAGTGAGTGGGGGTATTGGGCCGCCGAATTTGAACGTAAGGCTCTGTAGATTGCATTGGAAATCTAATCCCAGTAAGGTGGGGGCGCAGAGTTGGGGAAGGACGTTTAGTTTGTAGTTTTTGAACTCCCTCCCCTGCACCGTTAGGGTAACTATGCAGAATCCTTGGATCTGTACGGAGTGGGATCCTGCAGCTAGGGAAATCTTTTGTGCGCTGGGGTAGGTGGTCAAGGAACAGCGTCTTACCGTGTCGGGGTGGATAAAGCTCTCCGTGCTCCCGGAGTCGACTAGGCATGGTGTCTCGTGGCCGTTTATTAGCACCGTTGTCATCGTCTTCTGGAGTGTCCGGGGCCGAGCTTGATCGAGCGTAATTGAAGCGAGACGTGGTTGTAGTAGTGTAGTGGGGTCCGTTGTTGCCGTCCAAGATGGCGTCGGGGATGAACAAAATGGCCGCCCCCATACATCGCACGTGGCTGGGGGGTCACAAGATGGCGGCAGGGGTGGACAAAATGGCCGCCCCCACGCGTCGTAGAGGTTTGGGGTGGTCCAAGATGGCGGCGCCCTTCCTCCCCTCGTGGTGGCCGGGACCCAAAATGGTGGCGTCTGCAGATCGCACGTGGGGCGCTGGGGGGGTTGGGGAGCGTTAGGACCGCGCGGGGCTCCCTCCTCTCCGGGGACAGCGGTGGTCGGGACCCAAGTTGGTAGCGCCGGCGGGTCAGACGTGGAGCGCGGGGGGGGGGGGGGAATAGGGGGGCGTTAGAGACGGCCAGAACTCCCTCTTCTCCGTGGGGAGTGGTGGTCGGGACCCAAAGTGGTAGTGCCGGCGGGTCATACATGGGGTGCGGGGGCGGGGTTGGGGAGCGTAAGCGGCGTGCAGGGCTCCCTGTTCTCCCGGGACCGCGGTGGTCGGGACCCAGAGCGGCTGCGCCAGCGGGTGGGGAGCGTAAACGGCTTGCAGGGCTCCCTGTTCTCCCGGGACGGCGGCGACCTCGCGGGACCGGCACACAACCGCGGTCGGGGCCGTAGGCGCGGGTATTACGCGCGGCCACGTCTAGGGAGGCTGCTAGGGCCCGGGCCTCTGAGAGTCCTAGCGACTCTCTTTCTAGAAGTCTTTGGCGGATTTGGGAGGAATTCATACCTGCCGCAAAAGCATCGCGCATTAACATGTCCGTGTGTTCATTTGCGTTCACCGAAGGGCAGCTGCAGGCTCGTCCCAAAATCAGCAGCGCGGCGTAGAATTCGTCCATCGATTCTCCGGGACCTTGCCGTCTCGTCGCGAGCTGGTAGCGAGCGTAGATTTGGTTAACTGGGCGGACATAGAGACTTTTCAGTGCTGCGAACGCCGTCTGGAAATCCTCCGAGTCTTCGATGAGGGAGAAGATCTCCGTGCTCACCCTCGAGTGCAGGACCTGTAGTTTTTGGTCTTCTGTGACCCGGCCGGTGGCCGTTCTGAGGTAGGCCTCGAAGCAAGTCTGCCAGTGCTTGAAGGCTGCTGCCGCGTTCACTGCGTGGGGGCTGATCCTCAGGCATTCCGGAATGATCCTGAGCTCCATAGTCCTTTTTAGGCACGCTTAATAAATTGTAGCGCACAAAGACTCCGTGAGACGAATAGAGTGAAGTCGATGAGGCTTTATTAAGCGTGTCTGTTCCCCCGCAGCTCGATTGTAGAATGGCCTGCGGGGGAGGACTCCGGCTTCTTATACTCCGCCTTCAGGGCGGAGCTAGAGGTCAACGGCCAACCAGGACCCGGGATCTGTCAGCCAATGACATTAGGGCTTCCAGTCCCACATGACCCCCAATACATACTACCACACCTTTTATACAATATAATACAACAGTGGTGACTACCACACATTGTCAGAGACCCCTTGCACCTAGGCTTTGCCCTCTTCCAGACCCTTCCATCAGGCAAAAGATACAGAAGTCTGAAGACCCGCACATCCAGACATAGAACAACTTCTTCCTCACAGCTATTAGACTCCTCAACGACTCTCCCTCGGACTGATCTGTTCCCTGTAAGACACTATTCATGATACCCTATGCTGCTCTTGCTCGTGTCGTATTTGCTTTGTTTCATCCTTTTTATGCACTGTAACCAATTACTTATTTGTCTATGTACTTTGTCGGTCATTCTTTTTGTCTACTGTGTACGTACTATATACGTTCCCTTGGCCGCAGAAAAATACTTTTCACTGTACTTCAGCACGTGTGAAAATCAATCAATCAATTTCTCTCTCTCCCCCCTTCCCCACACCCCCCTTCGACCAGGCGATATCTAAGACCTCAAAGCAAGTTCTGTGAAGAAAGCCAGCTAGTAAGGACTTGAAAATCTCTCCCTCTCTGCCATGCGATTTTAAGAGGCATTCCAGCTAAACCTGTGGAAATAGGGGCAGCACGGTAGCCTTGTGGATAGCACAATTGCTTTACAGCGCCAGGGTCCCAGGTTTGATTCTGGCTTGGGTCACTGTCTGTGCGGAGTCTGCACATCCTCCCCGTGTGTGCGTGGGTTTCCTCCGGGTGCTCCGGTTTCCTCCCTCAGTCCAAAGATGTGCAGGTTAGGTGGATTGGCCATGATAAATTGCCCTTAGTGTCCAAAATTGCCCTTAGTGTTGGGTGGGGTTACTGGGTTATGGGGATAGGGTGGCGGTGTTGACCTTGGGTAGGGTGCTCTTTCCAAGAGCCGGTGCAGACTCGATGGGCTGAATGGCCTCCTTCTGCACTGTAAATTCTATGATGATAGAACCAGCAAAGAGATCTCTTGAATGTGAAAGTGCCAGCCGTTTCCACAGGATGGGAACAATATAACTCTGTCTCAGGGGCTGGGAAGAGCTGAAGATTGAAGCTTAAACTGAGAATATTCCTTAAAGTGTGGCCAAAGTTCTACTGTAGAGCTCAGACAAAGGGGAATAAACCTATGTTTACCCAGTAAGGAAGCTGTAGTGGTTACACAGGGAGACAGAGCTCCATCTGGTGATAGAGGGGGGAAATTGCACTGATGAGCATCCTGTGTACAGCACCATCTGGTGGCTGACAACCGGAATTGCCCCGACCTGGAACTCTTGGATAAAACAAAGGATGGTCAAAGGATGGAATTGCGTCAACCTGAAGCTCTTGCATTAATTGATTCCCAGAGGTCACAACCAGAGCAGTGAAGACTCATCTCAAACCTACCTATTAATCACATTTTTTATCCTCACCAACCTTTACCTTGTGACTGGGTGGAGGGTGGGACGGGGTTTTGCTTTTCCACTTTTATTAATAAACGGTTTGTTAATGTTTTACTTATAAACCTGGTCTCTGTAACTCATTGGAGCAGTGAATGGTTAAAGATCTTCGGAAAACACAAATTATCATTTAACTCACTTATGCTGGAACTCAAGGGTCTAGAACTGACCGTGCACTCACCCAGGGTGTCGTAACAAGCTTAATTAGTAACATCATTGTAAAAGATCCACTGGGAAATACGGATCATAATGCAATTGAATTCCATATTAAGTTTTAAAACAACGTAATCCAATCATGAATAAGAATCTTAAAAGTAAACAAATTCATACATGGGTATGAGGGGAGAGCTGTCTAAGGTCGATTGGGTAAATAGATTAAAAGGGAAACATTTAAAGAAGCTAATCAAAATGTTCAACAAAAATACATCCCAAGAAGAACAAATTCAGGGAGAAAGATCCATCCATGGTTTACTAATGGAGGTTAAGGATGGTATTGAATTAGAAGAGGCTTCTAGAGTGTGAAAAGTATAGGCGTGTGAGGACTGGGAATATTTTAAAAATCAAAGAGCCAGCAAAAAGTTGATAAAAGCCAATAAAGAAAACGGAATGGGAGAATAAACTAGCCAGGAGTATAAAACTAGATTGTATGGCCTTTTGAGTACTGTGTATAAACTGCAGAGATCTCCTAAAATAAACATTGGGTCCCTGATAAGCAGAGACAGGAGAAATTATCATGGGGAATTAGGAAAGGGCAGAGATATTGAACAAATATTTTGTGCTCGCCTTCACAATAGAAAACACAAGTTATATAACAGAATTAGAGGGTTGCCTAGGGGCGATTAAGTGTGAGGAATTAATATCGGGGGGAAAAAAGTACTGGAGAATGAAAGGGTTTGAAATCTGAGAATTCACCAGGACCTAATGTCCTATGTCCTAAGGTTCTGAAAGAGATAACTGCAGAGATGGTGGATGTGCCCCAGATTCTAGAAAAGTCCCATCAAATTGGATGTGAGCAAATGTAACACTACTATTTAAGAAAGGAGGAAGAGAGAAAATAGGGAAAGACGGGCCAGTCAGCCAAACATCGGAAAAGTGCTGGAATTTATTTTTATTTTTTAAAAATATACTTTTATTGAAGAGTTTTCATTTATAACAAAGAATAGCAACATGGGAAAATGGATATCACAAATGAAGTACTCCAATTATACAAACCCCACCCAGGAACGAACCACCCTTCCCCCAACAATATAAACCAAGAACTAGCCCCCTCCTCCCCCAGTAACTGCCAAGAAACGAATGGCCGCCACCTCAGGTAGAACCCTCCGATCGACCCCCTGATGGTATACTTGACCTTCTCTAGATGTAGAAATTTCATAAGGTCACCCAACCAGACCAAGGCACTGAGTGGAGCAACAGGTCTCCATTCCAGCTGAACGTGCCTCAGGGCTATCAGCGAGGCAAAGGCGAGAACATCTGCCTGCACACTCATCTGCAACCCTGGCAAATCCGATACTCAGAAGGACAAGGCTCCAGATAAATGTTCAGAGTTGCTGACATGGGACTTCCAGTAACAGCATGCGAAAGCAAATTGCACAAAAGGTGGCTCCTACCAAGGTCCCGGTATTTTCAGGAGATTTTTATACGTTTGTTGAGGAATGTCAAAATCCTCGTCGAAGGCGGCTCCGGGAAAGAAACCTGTGGCTGGGAGCCCGACAAAGGAATCTGGGGGAAGAAAGATGGTGGAGGCAGCCACACCCATCATGCTAGGGTGATGGCGCCGGAGTTGGAGAGATTTGGCAGGCAGATGGCCAATTCGAGCGACAAGGGAAGGAGATCAAATAGTCGTTCAAAGCCACCATCGAGGAGGCATTGGGCCCAATACGGGAGCAGCTGGGCAAGACTGCCAAAGCTGTAAAGGAGCAAAGGGAGACACTCAAGGGCGTGGATGAGGCCTTATCGAGGCATGAGGACCAATCTGCCTTGCTGGAAATGATGCTGCTCATGTTGACAGGAATACAGGTCTGAAGGCCAAAGTGGAGGATCTAGAGAAGAAGGTTGAGGTGTATGAACCTCAGTATGGTGGGCTTGCCGGAAGGCTTGGAGGTCCCGAGGCCGACCGAGTATTTTTCAGAAATTCTCTCTAGTTTGGGGGTGGGATGAAGTATTCGCCAAGCGGGAATTGAACAGGGCGCATCGGGCCTTGTGACAGAAGACGCGGCTGAACGAGCCACCGAAGGCGGTGATTGTCAGTTTCTACAGTTACCAGAGGAAGGAGCAGGTTCTGGAGTGGACCAAGAAGAGTCAGAACATCGATTGGGAAAGGCACACGATGCGCATCTACCAGGACATTGCTACTGAGCTGACAAAGCAGCGGGTAGCCTTTAATAAGGCAAAGACAGTGCTGTATAATAAGGGTATGCAGTTCGGAGTGGTGTATCCACCAGGGCTGAGAGTCATGTTGTATTTGAGGGGTCTTTATTTCAAAAGACCAGAGCAGGCAGAGACCTTCTGTGGTGAACGTTTTGCAGTAGCCATTCACCATGTATATAACTGTATCACGCTGTTGCCCATGTGGGCTCCACCTACAGGTATTACCTGTAATGTGTCATGTTGGTGCCTTGTGGGCTCCGCCCCTGGCGCCACCCATTGAGGGGAGGTATAAAGAGCAGTAGCCCTGTAGGCGGCTCTCACTAGCAGACCAGTCGCAGGCAGGCACTGTTCTAGTTGATTAAAGCCACAGTTTACTTCTACTCCTGGTTTCGTGAATTGATGGTCGCATCAATTCAATCAACTACAATGCCACTATGGAATCGGCCCTCAATCCTGACTGACTGGAACTCGATCCGCAGGCCGCGGAGGCGAAAGGGACTTCTTCGCACTGGCTCCGCTGTTTCAAGGCCTACCTCGCCGCCTCTCCTCGCCTTCCGTCACCGACGAACAGAAGCTGAGCCTCCTCCACGCACGGGTGAACCATCGAATCTCTGTTCAACTCGAGGAAGCCTTCACTTACGCAGACGCCCTCGTGATGCTACAGCGCCTCTACGTAAAGCCAGTGAATGAGGTTTACGCGCGGCATCTCCTCACTACTCGCCGCCAGTGCCCCGGGGAATCGCTGGAAGAGTACCTACGCGACCTCAAAGTCCTTGCACGAAATTGCAATTACCAGGACGTTACGGCCACTCAACATATGGTCCTCACCGTCCAGGACACCTACGTGGCTGGAGTCAGGTCCAACTACGTGAGACAGCGCCTACTCGAAAAAGGTGCCCTAAACCTGGAAGAGACGGTAAAATTAGCCTCCTCTCTAGAAGTAGCGTTCCAAAGCCTTAACACGTTCCCATCCGATCACGCGACCCCCTCGTGGACCCCCGACCAAAGACTACCCCAGGCCTGTGCCGCGCAGCTGCCCGCCCACCATGGGGGCCTACCCTGTTATTTCTGCGGCCAGCATCAATACCCCAGGCAGCGCTGCCCGGCCCGGAACGCAAACTGCAGCGACCGCGGAAGAAAAGTTTGCCTGGCCAGGTCCAAAAACCCTAAATCGCAGGCCCGACCCTCAGACTCACAGGCCCGCAGATCCCGCAGTGTGGCAGCATGTCAGCTGGCTCCCGCCCCCCCCCCCCCCCCCCCCCCCCCCGGGACCCATCATCGGCCTAGTGTTGTCCGTGGGGGCAGCCATCTTCCACCCCACCCAACGTGGGCGACCCACGGGGGTCGGCATCTTGGCCATCCTTGCCCACGTGGCCCGCCACGTGCGATTCATGGGGGCCGCCATCTTGGACGCCATCTGCGACGCCGCCCGACACGTGCGACTGACGGGGGCAGCCATCTTGGGACCACCCCAGCACCTCCGACCACGCCGGCTACCCGCAACTCAGCGCGGTCACCCTTGACCAGTCGCAACCCAAACACCTCCGGAGCTCAATGACGACCGTCCGGGTAAATGGGCACGAAACGCCTTGCCTCTTCGACTCCGGGAGCACAGAGAACTTCATTCATCCAGACATGGTAAGACGCTGCTCGCTCCCAATCTTCCCGGCACATCAAACCATCTCCCTTGCTTTTGGGTCGCAGTCGGTGCAAATCCGGGGGTGCACTACCGCAACCCTTGCAATACAGGGTGCCGAGTACGCCAATTTTAAGTTATATGTACTCCCCGACCTTTGCGCTCCTCTCTTGTTGGGTCTGGACTTCCAGTGTAACCTCAGGAGCCTAACTCTGAAGTTTGGCCGGCCCCTATCCCACTTACCGTATGTAGCCTTGCGACCCTAAAAGTCGACCTTCCCCCGCTCTTCGCAAATCTCACCGCCGACAGTAAACCCTTCGCCACCAGAAGCAGGCGGTACAGCATCCAGGACAGGACTTTTATCAGGTCTGAGGTCCAGCGACTCTTGCGGGAGGGAATCATCGAGGCCAGCAATAGCCCCTGGAGAGCTCAGGTGGTGGTCGTCAGGACCGGGGAAAAGAACCGGATGGTTGTAGACTACAGCCAAATCATAAACCGGTACACGCACCTCGATGCGTACCCCCTTCCCCGGATCGCTGGCATGGTTAATCAGATCGCGCACTACCGGGTGTTCCCCACAGTGGATCTGAAGTCTGCGTACGACCAGCTCCCAATCCGACCGGGGGACCGCCACGACACGGCTTTTGAGGCAGACGGCCGCCTCTTTTACTTCCTCCGGCTCCCCTTTGGCGTCACGAACGGGGTCTCGGTCTTCCAAAGAACGATGGAAAAATAGTGGACCAGTACGGGCTGCGGGCCACATTTCTGTACTTGGACAACGTCACCATCTCCGGCCATGATCAGCAGGACCACAATGCCAACATCCAGAGATTTCTCCAAACCGCCCGAACCCTTAACCTCACTTACAACAAGGAGAAATGCGTTTTCCACACAACCAGACTAGCCATCCTCGGCTACGTCATGGAAAACGGAGTTCTAGGATCCGACCCCCTACCGTATGCGCCCCCTCCTGCAACTCCCCCTTCCCCACTGCCCCAAGGCCCTGAAAAGGTGCCTCGGGTTCTTTTCTTATTACGTCCAGTGGGTCCCCAACTCTGCGGACAAAGCCCGCCCACTAATCAAGGCCACCATCTTCCCACTGGCGGCTGAGTCCCGCCAGGCCTTCAGCTGCATCAAGGCGGACATCACCAAAGCCACGATGCGCGCGGTGGATGAGTCCATCCCCTTCCAGGTGGAGAGCGATGCATCAGAGGTCGCTCTCGCCGCTACCCTCAATCAAGCAGGCAGACCGGTAGAGTTTTTTTCGCGCACCCTCACCACCTCCAAAATACGACACTCCTCGGTCGAAAAAGAAGCCCAAGCCATCGTGGAAGCTGTGCGGCACTGGAGGCACTACCTCGCTGGTAGGTGGTTTATCCTCGTCACCGACCAACAATCGGTAGCCTTCATGTTCGATAATACGCAGCGGGGCAAAATCAAGAACGATAAGATCTTGAGGTGGAGGATCGAACTCTCCACCTATAATTACGATATAGTATATCGTCCTGTGAAGCTCAACGAGCCCCCAGATGCCCTGTCCCGCAGCACATGCGCCAGCGCGCAGGATGACCGACTAAGGGCTATCCACGATGACCTCTGCCACCCGAGCGGTCATCAGGCTTATCCACTATATCAAGGCCCGCAACCTGCCCTACTCCACCGAGGAGGTCAGAGCTATGACCAGGGACTGCCAGATCTGTGCGGAGTGTAAACCGCACTTCTATCGACCAGATAAGGCCCACCTGGTGAAGGCATCCCGGCCCTTTGAGCGCCTCAGTATCGATTTCAAAGGGCCCCTCCCCTCTAATAACCGCAATACATATTTCCTCAACATTATTAATGAGTTCTCCCGCTTCCCCTTTGCAATCCCTTGCCCCGACGTGACCACGTCCACCGTCATTAAAGCCCTACATAGTGTCTTCACCCTGTTTGGTTTCCCCAATTATGTCCACAGTGACTGGGGCTCATCGTTCATGAGCGACGAACTGCGTCAGTACCTGCTCAGTAAGGGCATCGCCTCGAGCAGGACTACCAGTTATAACCCCAGGGGAAACGGGCAGGTGGAGAGGGAGAACGCGACGGTCTTCCCTACTGACCCTGCGGTCCAGGAATCTCACTGGCAGGAGGTCCTCCCCGAGGCGTTCCACTCTATTAGGTCCCTACTTTGCACGGCCACAAACGAGACCCCTCATGACCGCCTATTTGTTTTCCCCAGGAGATCCACCTCAGGGGCCTCGCTTCCGTCCTGGCTGAAGACACCGGGGCCAGTCCTACTCAGAAAACACGTCAGGAGCCATAAGTCCGATCCTCTGGTAGAGAGGGTCCAGCTCCTACACTCCAACCCCCAGTACGTTTATATCGAACATCCCGATGGCCGACAGGATACGGTCTCCCTCCGGGATCTGGCGCCCGCCGGTTCCACCACCACCACCACCACCGACCCCCAACCATATCCCGCCCAACCTACCATGACTAGCGCCCCCGCCCCTATATGGCTCCTGCGCTCCCTCCCGCCCGCCATCCCCCCTTCACCGATCCACAGGAATGAAGCTCCAGAAGAGATGCTCCCAGAGTCCACGTCTGTACCCGCACCGGCGCCCTCACTACCAATGCCAGCACGGACGAGCTCGACACCCGGGCCAGCAGCAACGCCAGAGCTTCGGCGATCACAGCGCATAATCCGTGCGCCAGACCAGCTGAACCTATGAACCCGTCACCCCCGCCGGACTTCATTTTTTTAACAGGGGGTGAATGTATTATGCCAATAATCCACCATTGTATTTGTATCAATGCTGTTGCCTTTGTATTTGTATCTGTGCTATGCCGTTGCCCTTGTGGGCTCCTCCTATGGGCCATTGTATGGCATTCTCCATAGGAGAACATGTTGGGGCCTGTATGGGCTTTGCCCATGGCTCCTCCCTTGAAGGGAGGTATAAAGAGCAGTCAACCTGTAGGTGGTTCTCAATATTGGATCAGTCGCAGGCAGGCACTGTTCTAAGTTGATTAAAGCCACAGTTTCCTTCTACTCCAGTCTCGAGTGAATTGATGGTCGCATCAAGGGTCCAGCTCCTACACACCAACCCCCAGTACGCATACATTGAACACCCCGACGGCCGACAGGATACCGTCTCCCTCCGGGACCTGGTACCCGCGGGTTCCACTACCACCGCCACCCCAACTTACCCCGCCTGACCTACGCTGACCAGGGCCCCCACCCCTACATGGCACCCGCACCTCCTCCATCCCCCCTTCACCGACCCACAGGAATGAAGCTTCAGAAGACACGCTCCCGGAGTCCACATCTGTGCCCTCACCGGCGACTTCACTATCCATGCCAGCATGGATGAGTTCGACACCAGGGCCAGCTGCGATACCAGAGCTTCGGCGATCACAGCGCATGATCCGTGCCCCGGACAGGCTGAACTTATGAACCCTTCACCCTGCCGGACTTCATTTTTTAACAGGGGGTGAATGTGGTGAACGTTTTGCAGTAACCATTCACCATGTATATAACAGTATCACGCTGTTGCCCATGTGGGCTCCACCTATGGACCATTGTAAGGTATTACCTGTAATGTATCATGTTGGTGCCTTGTGGGCTCTGCCCCTGGCTCCACCCCTTGAGGGGAGGTATAAAGAGCAGTAGCCCTGTAGGCGGCTCTCACTGGCAGACCAGTCGCAGGCAGGCACTGTTCTAGTTGATTAAAGCCACAGTTTACTTCTACTCCTGGTTTTGTGTGAATTGATGGTCGCATCACCTTCATCAAGGACAAAGGACTGGCTTCAGGAGGGTTGGTGGGATGATTTTCCTGGATGTGTAAGCTGGGGTGGGGCAACTGTAAATATTGCAATATAGTGTGCTGTGGTGTTTTTGCTCTTTTTCCTTGTAGGATAGTAGGATGTTTGGGGATTTCTTTCTCTCCTGGAGACTAGTGTTATGGGGGATGGTACAGAGGAGGGGGTTTGATATGGTAATTGGAGGGGAAGAAAAGCATGGTGGGTATGCTGGGATTGGGACATGGTGGGGGGGGGGGTAGGAGTATGGGCCTGGGGGAATGGGTTGTAGGCCTTGTTTTGGTTGTAGGCCTTGTTTTGGGGGAGAGGGGAAATACGTTGCCAGCACTGGAGAGGTAGGCTCATAACAGAAGTGAAGTGGTGTGGTGGGGGGGGGGGGGTGTCTGTGACTTGTTGGGCTAGTTTGGAAAGGCTTGATGAGTCTAATCTGTGTGTGCACGTGTGTGTGTGTGTGTGTGTGGGGGGGGGGGGGGGGGGGGGGGGGGGAAATGTGAGCTGAGGCGGCAGGCAGTCTGCCGACTTGGGGGTGGGACAAGGAGCTCCTGCAAGGAATAGCTCCTCAAACACGGTTACAAACATCCCCCACCTTTTCTGAAACCCCCCTGCAGAGCCCTTTGATTCATGCTTTATCTTCTCCAAACGCAGGAAGTCGTACAGGTCACCCAACCAAGCCGGTACCCCTGGTGGCGATGTCGACCACCACTTCAGTAAAATTCGCCGCCGTGCAATCAAGAGAGGCGAAGGCTATGACACGACCTTCCTCCTCTCCATGAGCTCTGGCTTCTCCGAGACCCCAAATATCGCCACCAAAGTGTCCAGGCCCACCTCCTACTCCACTATCCTGGCTAAGACCACGAACACTCAGATCTTCCCAATTTTTTGCAACCCCAAAACGTGTGCGCATGATTCGCTGGCCCCCGCCCACACCTTCGTGTGGCAGCACGGTAGCATAGTGGTCAGCACAGTTGCTTTACAGCTCCAGGGTCCCAGGTTCGATTCCCGGCTGGGTCACTGTCTGTGCGAAGTCTGCACATTCTCCCCGTGTCTGTGTGGGTTTCTTCCACGTGCTATGGTTTCCTCCCACAGTCCAAAGATGTGCGGTTAGGTGGATTGGCCATGCTAAATTTCCATTAGTGTCTAAAAAGGTTAAGTGGAGGTTACTGGGTAGATATATGGGCTTGAGTAGGGTGCTCTTTGTAAGGGCCGGTGCAGACTTGATGGGCCGAATGGCCTCCTTCTGCACTGTGGATTCTATTATTCTCACACTCATCTGCTATCCCCTGAAAGAACCCACTCATTCTTGCCAGAGTCATGTGCACCCTGTGCACGACCTTAAACTGTATCAGGCTCATCCTTGCACAAGAGAAGGTCCCATTCACTCCATACTTTCCATTTGATCTCCCCTCCCGACTCTGCTTCCCATTTCTCCTTGATTTTCACCACCTGCTCGCCCCCCTGCTCCCCCAGCCATTTGTATATATCCCCAATTCGTCCCTCCCCTTCCACATCCGGAAGCAGCAGTCGCTCCAGCAGGGTGGATCCCGGCAACCTAAGGAGCCCCCTCCAGACCTTTCGCACAAAGTCCCTAACCTGCAGATACCTGAACTCACTCCCTCTCGGCAACTCTACCCTCTCCCTTAGCTGCTCCAGACTGGCAAACCTTTCCTGCAAATACAGATCTCTCACCTTGACCAGCCCCACTTCCCCCCACCTGCTGTGTGCACGCTCCATCCCCCCCGGCTCTAACCCATGATTCTCGCACAGCGGCGTTAGCACCGACATCCCTTCCACCCTAAAATGACTACCTAACTGATTCCATATCTTCACCGTGGACTGCATCACCGGGCTCCTTGAATATCTACTCAGAACCATTGGCAACACTGCCGTCACCACATCTCTCAAACTGGACCCCTTACAAGATTCCTCCTCCATCCTAACCCACTCGACCTCTTTTTCCCACCACTGCCACTCTTTGTCCTCATTCACCACCCAATAATAATGAAGTAGGTTCGCCAATCCCCTCTGCTGCCTCAGCCTCTGTAGCAGGGACCTCCCGACCCTTGGCACCTTCCCCGTCCATACAAAGTCCAAAAAGATCATATCCAATTTCCGAAAAAAGGCCTTTAGTATAAAGATCGGAAGAGCCTGAAAAATAAACAAGAACCATGGCAGAATATTCAATTTCACCACTTGGACCCTCCCCACCAATGTCAAGTGCAGTGTATCCCACTTAAGATCCTCCCTGGCTTCCTCCACTAGCTTCATTAAGTTCCACTTTTGAGCCCCGTCCATTCCCTCGCTATCCCCAAATGCATAAACCTAAATGGCGTTCCCCCCCCCCTAAATTAACCCGCTGTCCAAGCTCATTCACTGGGAAAATATTGATTTTACCCTACATTCTGTTTGTACCCCCAGAACCCTCCAAACCTCCCCTGCAGGCCCATAATCCTTCCCATACTCTCTAGCGGATCTGAAACATACAGCAACAGGTCATTGGCATAGAGTGACACCCGATGCTCCCTCTGTCCCCTCATGATCCCCCACCACTCCACCACCCCCCTAAGAGCCATCGGCAATGGCTCTATGGCCAGGGTAAACAGCAATGGCAACAGCAGGCACCCCTGCCTCGTACCGCTGTGTAAGACAAAGATTTACAAACTCATATTATTCGTCATCACACTCGCCCTTGGTGCCAGATACAGCAACCGCACCCATGCCACAAATCGTGGCCCAAACCCAAACTTTCCCAAAACCTCGAACAAGTACCCCACTCCATCCGAAGAAATGCCTTCTCGAAGTCCATGGACACCACCACTTCCGGTACCAGAACCCCCAACGGATTCATCACCACATTCAACAGCCATCTTATATTACTTGCGAGCTGCCTGCCTGCCCTTCATGAAGCCCATTTGATCTTCTGCAACCACCCCCAGGACACAATCCTCCATCCTCCCCACCAACAATGTAGCCAATAATAATAATAATCTTTATTGTCACAAGTAGGCTTACATTAACACTGCAATGAAGTTACTGTGAAAATCCCCTAATCGCCACATTCCAGTGCCTGTTCGGGTACACGAGGGAGAATTCAGAATGTCCAAATTACTTAACAGCACATCTTTCGGGACATGTTGGAGTAAATTGGAGCACCCGGAGGAAACCCATGCAGACAGAGAGAATGTGCAGACTTCACACAGACAGTGACCCAAGCCGGAATCGAACCTGGGACCCTGGAGATGTGAAGCAACAGTGCTAACCACTGTGCTACTGTGCCGCCCATACAGCGACAACTGATGCTCCCTCTGTCCCCTCATGAACCCCTGCCACCCCTGAACAGCTATCGGCAATGGATCCATGGCCAGCACAAACAGCAACAGCGGGCACCCTTGCCTCATACCCATGTGTAAGACAAAGCCCCCACCCCCCTGCAATGAAGTTATTGTGAAAATCCCCTAATCGCCACATTCCGGTGCCTGTTCGGGTACACAAGAGGGAGAATTCAGAATGTCCAAATTACTTTCAGAAGTCTGAAGACCCGCACATCCAGACATAGGAACACCTTCTTCCCCACAGCTACTAGATCCTCAACGACACTCCCTCGGACTGATCTGTTCCCTGTAAGAACATTATTCACGACACCCATGCTGCTCTTGCTCATGTATTGCTTGTTTGGGCCTTGTTGCACACTGTAATCAATTACTATTTGTTGATGTACCATTTGTCAATGTACTCTGTCAATTATTCTTTTGTCTATTATGTACGTGGTGTGTATGTTCCCCTGGCCACAGAAAAATATTTTTCACTGTACTTCAATACATGTGACAATAAAGAAAAATCAATCAATTACTGCCTGCGTCATCGTCTCCGGCAGCTCCCCCTTCTCCAGCACTTGATTAAACGCCCCCAACAGATGTGGTGCCACGTCAGTCACAAATTCCTTATAAAATTCTGCCGGGTACCCATCCGGCCTTGGGACCTACCCAGACTTCATACCCCTGATACTATCCAGCACCTCCCTCAGTCCCAGGGTCTCCTCCAACACCAACCTTTTCGCTTCCTCCATCTGGGGAAATTCCAGTTCATCCAGAAACCGCCCCATGTACCCCTCCTCTCCCCCTTGGGTCCACCTCGTAAAGTCCCTGGTAGTGCTCCCTAAATGCCTCATTTATCTTCCCCGGCTCCGACACCACATCTCCAGCCCCAGTCCATATCTTCAATATTTCCCTGGACGCAGCCTACCTCCGCAGCTGGTGCACCAGCCTTACTCTCCATATTCATATTGCACCCCCGTTGCCCTATGCAGTTGCCCTACCACCCTCCCAGTTATCAGACTGTCAAACTTCCCCTGCAACAAAATAATTTCCCCCCGAACTACTGCCTTCAGTGCTTCCCAGAAAATGGCCGCCGCCACCTCCCCATTCTTATTCAACTCCACATACTCCCCAATCGCCGCCCACACCTTATCACAAAAACCTCCATCCGGCAACAATCCCGAATTAAACCTCCACCCCAGCCTCTGCTCTCGTCCAGATCTAACCAGAATCTCCAGCCAGTGTGGCTCATGGTTAAAGATCACCATCCCCGCATACTCTGTCCCCTCCACCCCAACCAAAATCCCCCGACTCACTACAAAGTAATCAATCCTCGAATACATCTGTGAAAAAAAGGAATACACCCTTCTCACTGGATTCTGAAAGCGCCATGGATCCACCATACCCATCTTATCCATAAACCCACCCCCAGCTCCCTTGCCATTCGTACCCTACCCATCGTCAGTGGCCTCGCTAGGCTCTAGGACACATTTAAAATCTCCTCCCATGATCAACTGGTATATGGCCAAATCCAGGATTGCTGCCAGCAACCCCCTCATAAAACCCACATCATCCCAATTTGGGGCATACACATTTACCAACACCACCGGTGCCCCTCCAATACCCCACTCACAATCATATATCTCCCACCCGGATCCCTCACCTCCTTTGCACTCACAAATCCCATTTTTTTGCTCATTAAAATCACCATTTCGAATCAAACCCGGAGTGGAAAACCTACCCAACCCACCCCTTCCTTAACCTAACCTGGTCCTTCACATGGAGGTGCGTCTCCTGCAGGAAGACCACTCCCACGTTCAAGCTCCTGAGGTCTGCAAACACCTGCGACCTTTTAACTGGCCCATTCAGCCCCCGGACATTCCACGTTACCAGCCTTCCGCCTCCAATCCCCTATACCGTCCGTCATCTTCCCCATTTAACTCCCACCCCCTTAATTCCACCCTGTACTTAGCCCATTCCAGATGACCCCCTTCTCTGCCCCTGACCGTGTCATCTCTCACCCTCTGCTGCATCGCAACAACTTCTTTTCCCCCCTCTCCTTGGCCACCGACATGGGATTTTTCTTTGTCTCACCCGTTGGGTGTGGCCGGTGGCCATCTTAGGTGGGCCTGGGGCCTAGAAATTCATGGTGAAGGTATGAGGCATCATGGTGGAAACGGCTTGCTTGAATGAGGAGGGTGGCGGTGGGGGGGGGGGGGATCAGACTCGGCTCTGGAAAAAACTGGTTGAGCCAGGTGTTTCACTCGGGAATTGATAGTAGGGCCCAGGGGATGGCGGATCTAATTAATTAGTGGGTTTGATTTTGGGCAGAGAAGGGTTACCATTGATCTGGGTGGACAACATGTGATGGTGGTAGGGACATTAAAGGGGAAGCAGGTGGTTCTAGTGTATGTGAATACCCAGAATTGGGATGATGTACCATTTGTGGAATTGTTGTTGGCTACGGTGCCGGATTTGGAAATCCACCAACTGATTTTGGGGGGTGATATAAACTGTGTGTTGGGCCCGATGGTCGATCACTCTAGGCTGAAATAGTTGGTCCTGGCTGAGATGCCGAAGGTATTGTCAGCATTTATGGAGGAGACGGGAGGGGCAGATCCATGGCGGTTTGTGTGTCCAGGTTGGGAGAGGGAATCCTTGCTTTTCTCTTCGGTATACAAGGTGTATTCGGGGATTGAATATTTTAATATGAGACGGACTCTTCTGGCTGGGGTGAGGAAGACGGAGTACTCTGCGGTGGTTATTTCTCACCATGTCCCACATTGGGTGGATGTGGTGTCGGAGGTTGGTCGGAAGCGCCATCGGGGGCGGCGGTTGGACATTAGGTTGCGAGCGGACTTGTGGTTTTGTGTGAGGATTTTGATGGCTATACCGGAGTATGTGGAACATAATGATTAAGGAGAGGTTTCACCCTCCCATCTTTGGGATGTGTTGAAGGTGGTAATTCGGGGAGAGATTATTGCATTTAAGGCACATGTGGGGGCCGAGGTGAGGGAGGAGCGACAGAGACTGGTGGATGACATTCTAAGGATGGATTGTAGGTACCCAACTCCGGAGCTTTTGCCGTGCTGGAAGGAACTGCAAATGCAGTTTGAATTGCTGTCCACTGATAGGGCAGTGCGGTAATTGAGGTGGCCAAAAGAGGTAATGTTTTTATATGGGGAGAAGGCCAGTCGTCTTTTGGCTCACCAGAGGTGGCAGGAGGCAGACAAGGAGATTGTTTAGTTTAGGGATCAGGAGGGTAGGATGGTCTCCGCCCCAGAGAAGGTGAATGGGGTGTTTAGGGCCTTCTAGGAGAGGTTGTCTAGGTCGCAGTTGCTGGAGGATGAACGAGGGATGGCAGATTTTCGGGGGGGTCTGGAGTTTCGCAAGGTGGGAAGGAGCTGCCAATGTGCCTGGAGGAGATTCAGGTAGCGCTGAAGCAGATGCAGGTAGGGAAGGTACCGGAACCGGATGGGCCATTTGTTTTATAATAAAATACTTCAACTAGTCAAGAACTAGAGGTTCTATTGTGCATCTTTCCTACCGGCCATAGCACAAGAACATATGATACCAGGACTGAAGATTTACTAAGAAAACAAGATTCTTTGAAGATCCGAACAATTAAAGACAACTCCGAAGAAGAAGGTGGTAAAAAAAAAAAAAAAAAAAATCTTCGACTAACCTCATGAACTACTGGCAACTAGTACTCAATGCACTGTTAGACTTTGAAGTCCAGGATAGAAGGTCTGAAGGCACCACACCAGTTTTGAGTCACTGGTAATGTAGATGAGAATTGGCGTGTATTCAAGCAGCAATGCAAACTCTATGTTGCAGCCTTTGGTCTGCAGGCAAAGCCTGATGAGAGGCGCATAGCGTTGCTGCTCACTGTAGCAGGTCCACAAGCGATAGAAATATTTAATACTTTTGTGTTGTACCCTCAATAACGAGGCTAGAGTGTAAAACAGCAAAGAAGGCTTTAATAAGCTAAGAACTAGCCTGGTGCCAAGCCGGGTGCTTACTGGGTGCTGCCTGCAAGGCGGCCCCTTATATACGACTCCCAGATGGGCAGAGCCGGAGGCGGAGTCCCCCAGGGTTCCAAGCCCAGTCTTAAAGGGGACATCACCTCACATGATGATAAGGGTACAGTAATGTAACACCGTTTATCACATTCACCCCGTTTAAAAAAAATGAAGCCCGGCGGGGGTGAAGTGGAATCACAAGTCCATTCATTTCGGCAGCCTGATCATCCTCATCGACCTCCTCAGTTCGGGTGGTGATGCGGCGGACACGGATGTCTTAGATGAAGGTACGTCCGGGAGCACGGTGGTCGGAGCCTTGGTCCGGGTCGGGGTAAGCGATCGGGGCGCAAGGGAAATAGTTGGGGCTGGGGGTAGCGGTGCCGCCGCCGGGTGTAGAGGGGAGGCACCAGAGGGTGCGCGGTTGGTGTCCACCGACGGGGAGTGGGACCGGGGGGGGAGGGGAAAAGAGAGTAGTGGGTGCCGGATCCCGCAAGGGAGCCGTGAGGGAGGGAGCGTCTGCAGTGGGGGAACCAGCGGGTGCCAGATCCCGGCGGGAAACCGTATCTTGCCTGCCGTCAGGGTACTCGACGTAGGCGTATCGGAGGTTCACATGTAGTAATCGGACCCTCTTGACCAGGGGGTCAGTTTTATGGCTCCTCGTGTGACTCCGGAGAAGAACAGGTCCCGGAGCTGTCAGCCAAGGTGGAAGCGAGACCCTGGAGGTGGACTTCCCGGGGAAGACAAACAAGCGGTTGTGAAGGGTCTCATTCGTGGCCGTGCGGAGGAGCGACCGAATGGAGTGTAGGGCATCGGGTAGGACCTCCTGCCAGCAGGTGGTTGGGAGACTTCTCGACCATAGGGCCAGAAGGACAGCCTTCCACACTGTCGCGTTCTCCCTCTCTACCTGCTCATTTCCCTGTGGGTTATAACTGGTCGTTCTGCTCGAGGCGATGCCTTTGCTGAGCAGATACTGACAGTTCATCGCTCATGAACAATGTACCCCGGTCGCTGTGGATATAAGTGGGGAAACCAAACAGGGTGAAGATGCTGTGCAGTGCCTTCATCACGGTGGCCAAGGTCATGTAGGGACAGGGAACGGCGAATGGGAAGCGGGAAAACTCGTCGATGTCGGTTAGGAAGTAGATATTGCGGTTGGTGGACGGGAGGGAGCCCTTGAAGTCCACACTTAGTCGCTCAAAGGGCCCCGAGGCCTTCACGAGACGAGCCTTATCTGGCCGGTAGAAGTGCGGTTTGCACTCCGCGCAGATCTGGCAAGCCCTGATCATGGCCTTAACCTCCTTGGTTAAGTAAGGTAGGTTGCGGGACTTGATAAAGTGGACGAGCCGGGTAACCCCCGAGTGACAGAGGTCATTGCGGATGGCTTGCAGGCGGTCCTCCTGCGCATTGGCACACGTGCCGCGGGACAGGGCATCTGGGGGCTCGTTGAGGTCCCCTGGACGATACTTGATATTGTACGTGTAGGTGGAGAGTTCGATCCTCTACCTCAAAATTTTATCGTTTTTTATTTTGCCCCGTTATGCGTTATCAAACATGAAGGCTACCGACCGTTGGTCAGTGACGAGGGTGAACCTCCTACCAGCTAGGTAGTGCTTCCAGTGCCGCACAGCCTCCACAATGGCTTGTGCCTCCTTCTCGACTGCAGAGTGCCGAATCCCGGATGCGGTGAGGGTCCGGGAGAAGAACGCTACTGGTCTGCCTGCCTGGTTGAGGGTAGCAGCCAGGGCGATGTCTGACGCATCGCTCTCTACCTGGTAAGGGATAGTTTCGTCCACCGCGTGCATAGCAGCCTTGATGATGTCGGCCTTGATGCGGCTGAAGGCCGATAGGGCCTCAGCCGACAGTGGAAATATCGTGGTCTTTATGAGTGGGCGGGCTTTGTCCGCATGTTTGGAGACCCACTGGGCGTAATAGGAGAAAAGCCCAAGCACCGTTTGAGGGCCTTGAGGCTACGGGGGAGGGGAAGTTCCTTAAGGTTCGCATGTGGTCGGGGTCGGGACCTAGGACCCAGTTTTCCACGACACAGCCGAGGATGGCTAGCTGGGTTGTGTGGAAAACACATTTTTCCTGGTTATAAGTCAGGTTGAGGGCTCGGGCGGTCTGGAGGAATTTTGAGAAGTTCGCGTCATGGTCCTGCTGATCATGGCCGCAGATGGTAACGTTGTCCAAGTACGGGTATGTAGCCCGCAAGTCGTACTGGTCCACCATTTGGTCCATCGCCCTCTGGAAGACGGAGACCCCATTTGTGACGCCGAAGGGGACCCTGAGGAAGTGGAAGAGCCGGCCGGCTGCTTCAAAGGCAGTATAGGGGCGGTCTTTCGGTCGGATAGGGAGCTGCTGGTAGGCGGATTTGAGATCGACCGTGGAAAATACCCGGTATTGGGCAATCCGATTTATCATTTCTGCTATGCGAGGAAGGGGGTACGCATCAAGCGGCGTGAAGCGGTTTATGGTCTGGCTATAATCCATGACCATCCATTTATTTTCCCCGGACTGGACTACCACCACTTGTGCTCTCCAGGGCCTGTTGCTAACCTCGATGACCCCCTCTCCCAGTAAATGCTGGACCTCTGACTTGATAAAAGTCATGTCTTGGGCTCTGTACCGCCGGCTCCTGGTGGCGACGGGCTTACAGTCGGGAGTGAGGTTCGTGAATAGAGAAGGGGGTGCGACTTTCAGTGTCGCAAGACTGCATACCGTGAGGGGGGGCAAGAGTCCGCTGAACTTTAGTGTCAGGCTTCGGTGACTGCACTGGAAATCCAGTCCGAGCAGCAGGGGGGGCGCAGAGGTTAGGGAGGATATACAGTTTGAAACGGGTGTACCGGCGCCCTGGATCGAGAGATCTGCAATACAATACCCCTTGATTTGGACCGAGTGGGATCCGGATGCGAGGGCTATGGTTTGGGACACGGGATGGGTGCGCAAGAAGCAGCGCCTTACCGTTTCTGGATGAATAAAGCTCTCCGTGCTCCCGAAGTCGAAAAGGCATGGAGTGTCGCGCCCGTTGACCTGGACCTGCATCATAGAGTTCTGCAGGTGTTTTGGCCGCGTTTGGTCGAGGATGATCGCTCCCAGTTGCGGGTAGTCCGAGTCCTCAGCCGAGTCGGATTCGTAAAATGGACCCTGCCATTGGTCGCACATGTCAGGTCGAGAAAATGGCCACCGCCAATCTGGCCGCCCCCATGATTCGCACGAGGCAGATGACTCGTCAGAAGGGGGCGTGTAGGGTCGATGCGCAGCTGCGCTGCGAGGCCTGCGGGCCTGTGAACCTGATTTTCGGGCCTGCTGTTCTTTGTGTTTCTGGCCCTTGGCCTGGCCAGGCAGATCCTCGCAAAATGCCCCTTCTTCCGGCAGTCGCTGCAGACGGCGGAGCGGGCTGGGCAGCGTGGGCGTGGGTGCTGGCCCTGCCCACACAAATAGCATGGTGTGGCCCCGGTCTGGGCGGGTAGCTAAGCGGCGCAGGCCTGTAACTTGGTCAAGTCTGGGGAAGTCCGAGGGGGACTCGCAGGGTCCCCGGGTCAGTGCCTAAATTATGTCGGGCCACTTCCAGCGAGGTGGCGAGCGTTAGCGTGTCCTGGAGGTCTTTTGCCCCGTTTCGGATTAATCGCTGCTGGATGTAGGTCGAGCGGATGCCGGACACGAAAGCGTCTCTGATGTGCAGGTTCATATGGATTTCCCCCGTCGCATCCTGATGATTACAGTTCCTGGTGAACGCGGTGAGTTTTTCTATGAATTCGTCTAGCGTTTCCCCCGAGTGCTGCCGGCAGGTAGAGAGCAGATGCCAAGCATGTACCTCGTTGATGGGTTTGACAAACCGCTTGCGTAGTATCTCGACCGCCTCATCGTAAGTAGTCGCCTTTTCGAGTGTGGCGTGGAGTAGGCTCAGCTTGCGTGGCCCCAGGATGGGAGTCTCTGAGGAGTCCAGGTAGGCCTCGAAGCATCGGAGCCAGTATTGAAAAATTTCCTTTGCCTCCGGTGTCTGTGCTTCCATATTGAGCTTCTCTGGTTTTAGGCCTGCGTCCATCCTGATGTAGTTTAGCTTATTAAATTGTTGTACCCTCAATAACGACGCTATAGAGTAAAACGGTAAAGAAGGCTTTAATAAGCTAAGAACTAGCTTGGTGCCGAGATGCGTGCTTACCTGTTGCCACTTGCAAGGCGGCCCCTTATATACGACATCTAGGTGGGCGGAGCCGGAGTCCCCAGGGTTCCAAGCCCGGTCTTAAAGGGGACATCACCTCACATGATAAGGGTACGGTAATACAATAACCGTTCATCACAGTTTGTTTTCGATAGTGAGGCGGATAACAAGAACTTTTGAGGAAGTTGTAAAGCAATTTGATCGGCATTGCTCTCCAAAACAAAAATGAGATGTTTGAGCGCTACATATTTTGCACGCGCACCCAGAAGGTAGGAAAATCATTTGATAGTTTTCTGACCGATTTGAGATTGAAGGCGCAGTTGTGTAATTTTGCTATCCTACCGTCGATGATCCACGATCAGATCGTGTTCGGGATTTGTAACGGCAAAGTACACGAGAGACTGAGAGAAAATGAGCTTCAGCTTGATGGAATTCAATATTTGTTATGCCAGCGAGCAAGCTGCACAGCAGGTTAACACTTTTGAATCTCAAACATTTTGGCATGAAGGTAGGAGAGGCAGCCGACACCATTAGTGCAGTGACGCAGTCAGAGTATAAAACGTGATCCCAACACCGGTGGCCATTTTAAGCAGCCGACTGGATCCTCCATTTCATGCCAGCGATGCAGCAATCGACATTTGCCACGACAATGTCCAGCGCTTGGAAAGATATGCTCCAAATGTAAAAGCAAAAATCATTTTGCGAGGCAATGCTTTACCAGTAAAAAAGTGGAACAAGCAAAATTAATCAACATGGTTGATGAAGTATGCCTCGGAGATACGTTCTTCGATGGCATGATTTCTAGTGAGGACAAGGATAGTCAAGATATGCAAAATGACAATGCTTTCATGATGATTTGCAGCAATAGTGAAGTAAATGCAAATACTCCAAATGACAAATGGATAGTTCCATTCATGATTAATGACATACTAATTAACTTGAAATTTGACTTGGGAGCGAGGGCCAACCTCATCAATTTGTCAGATTTAAAAGAGCCGAGAATTAAAACGCAAGTGTTAAATAAAGCAGTGTTACTGAAAGACAACAACGGAAATGAAATTACTATGCTAGGAGCATGCGAGCTCGATGTAACTGTGAAGAACAGAGTTCACACAGTAAAATTGTCCATTGTTGAGGTGGAACTTAAGTCTCTACTAGAAGTGGAAGTGCGTGTGAAGCGCTCGAGTTGGTTAAGCGAGTTTAGTGCAGACTGCGCTACAACCGGACAACATGCATCAGCAGATTCCATGCTGATGGAATTTTCTGAGTTATTTCAAGGCTTTTGTCATGATATGCGGACACACACATAATGATATACAGAGAAGCAGCTAATGGACACAGAGAACAGGACATGGCCAATAAGCAGGCAGGACACTCAGGGGTGGGATCTGACTATAAAAGACACAAGGCACTCACACTCTGCCTCTTTCCACTGATGAATATCTAGAGAGTCATTCAGTTGTTGCAATCTCACACCCCCACCACGTGGCTAAGAGCTAGTCTGGTTCAGTCAGACAGAGTAACCACACTTAAGTTAGCAGAGAGTCGAACTCACAGAGAACAGTGCTAACTGTGCTATTAGTTCAATAAACCTGATTGAACTAACATCAAGGTCTGGAGTATCTTTTTGATCTATGCTGCATCCAGTTGCAGCCAGTGTTACACCAGTGTACCTAACATGACATGATACCAGGAGACCACTAATTTAAGGTGGCTTACCTCAGTCCATTCCGTGACGACCAGCAAATGTATCCTGCACCATGGAGAAGATTCAGGATCCTCACCAGCTCAGGACCTCCAGCAATCTCAGTGCCTCCTGGCGGATATTCAAGCAAAAGTTTCTGCGGTACATCGAAGCTTCAGACCTTGAGGGTGTGGCTGATGCAAGAAAGATCGCGCTTCTCCTCTCGACAGCGAGTGATCAAGCTATCAAACTCTTCAACTCGTTTAACTTCACCGAAGGTCAGGACAAGACAAAGTTTCAGACCACACTGGACATATTCGATAGTAACTGTGAAGTGGACACCAATGAAATCTTCGAGCGCTACATATTCAAACAACGTCATCAAGGTAAAGATGAATCTTTCAGTGCCTTCTTAAATAACCTCCGCCTGCTAGCGCTGTCCTGAAACTTTGGTGATATTGCTGACTCCATGATCAGAGACCAAATCGTGTTTGGAGTTCACTCTGATCCTCTGAGAGAGCAGCTCTTAAAAATCAAGCATATTACCCTGCCAGTCGCGATTGAAACATGTACAGTGCATGAGCACGCAAAAAAAAAAAAAAAAAAAAAAAAAAAAAAAAAAAAAAAAAAAATCGGTATTCCCAATACAAATCGGCTGAAAATGAGAAACTTGCCTCCCACGAGGCAGAGAGTGTGCAGGCCATCTCCCGGATGCAGCGCCTCAGCATTGAAGACAGCGGCCATCTCGCGCGCTTTTACCGGAGCCCCACACATGCGTGATGCGAACGGGATAACGAAGCGGCCGACACCCACACTGTGCAGGTGCAGACGTCTGCCGACCGCACTGCGCATATGCGACGACATACACCGCGTGACGATGCAGACGTCATGACGTGCCCGAACTGCGGCAACGCCCACTTAAAGGGACACTGCCCTGCAAGAGACAAGCGATATTTAAACTGCGGGAAGCCTGGACACTATGCAGCCTTGTGCAGGTCTGCACCACCAGTCAGAGGCCAGCGCTCCCAATTCCGACGATGGCGCGTCCAGAATGTGCAACGACGATTACAGGATTCTGATCCCGGCAGTACAACGGATCCAGAGGACGAGTGCCTGGAGTCCGCCTACTGAGTGGGCATCATTACAATATGTGAACATGCCACACGTAACTCATCTTGCATTCAGTCCATCCTCGCTGTGGATTCGGAGGACGAATGGCATGCGGTAATGCAGGTCAACCGCTGCTCCATCCAGTTCAAGCTGGACACAGGTGCTTCTGCCAACCTCCTCTCACAGGTAGACTTCAAACGCATCAAGAAGCCCCCCAAGATCCTTCCAGCAGCCTGCCAGCTCCTGGACTATAACGGTAATGCCATCATGGCACTGGGGTCCTGCCATCTATTCGTCTCCAACCGGAGCACCCATGCATGGCTAAGGTTTGAAACTGTCAAGCCGGACAGGTCATCCCTACTGGGCATGCATGCCTGCAAAAAGCTAAACCTGGTGCAGCGGGTTTATTCAACGACATTCTCCAACGTGGATCTTCAAGCTGGCATTGACGACATCCTCGCTCAGTATCCAGATGTGTTTGACGGGATGGACACTTTGCCATATCGGTACAAGATCCTACTACGACCTGATGCCAAGCCAGTGGTCTATGCACCACGCCGGGTCCCGGCTTCGCTGAAGGAGCGCCTGAAGGAACAGCTCAAAGAGCTGCAGCAGCAGGGGATCATTTCCAGGGTAACCGAACCAACTGACTGGGTCAGCTCGATGGTGGTGGTTAAAAAACCCTCTGGAGACCTGCGCATCTGCATTGATGCCAAGGATCTCAACCAGAATATAATGCGTGAACACTACCCCATCCCGAAGCGGGAGGAACTCACCAGTGAGATGGCACATGCAAGGTTTTTCACGAAGTTAGATGCGTCACATGGATTCTGGCAAATCCAGCTGGATGAGTCCAGCAGAAGGCGCTGCAGCTTTAGCACACCGTTTGGCAGGTACTGCTATAACCATATGTCGTTCGGCATCGGAGATATTTCATTGCATCATGGAGCAGATGATGGAGGGCATCGAAGGGGTTCGTGTGTACGTGGATGACATCATTATATGATCCACGACCCCGGAGGAACATGTTTCCCGTCTCCAGCGGGTATTCCGCCATGTCCACGCCAATGGCCAGAAGCTGAACAGGGTTAAATGTTGCTTTGGCATGTCAACACTCAAGTTCCCAGGAGACCAGATCTCTCAGCAGGGCGTCTGCCCCGACACAGACAGGGTCAAGGCCATCGCAGCCATGAAGGTCCCGGAAGACAAGAAGGCGGTATTGCACTTCCTGGGCATGGTCAATTTTCTGGGCAAGTTCATCCCAAACATGGCCTCACACACCACGGCCCTACGAAACCTAGTGAAGAAGTCCACTGCCTTCGAGTGGAAGGCGGCCCATCAAGCAGAGTGGTTGGAGCTGAAAGCCAAGCTCACCACTGCACCCGTATTGGCATTTTCCAACCCAGACAGGGAAATGAAAATCTCGACAGATGCGAGCCAGGATGGCATCGGTGCGGTCCTGCTGCAGCGCAATGACACTTCATCCTGGGCACCGGTTGCCGACACATCAAGGGCAATGATGGCCACCGAACAAAGGTATGCACAAATCGAGAAGGAATGCCTGGGCCTTCTCACTGGCATTCTCAAGTTTCACGACTATGTCTACGGCCTGCCGACATGCACAGTCGAGGCGGATCACAGGCCCCTGGTCCACATTATTCACAAGGACCTCAATGACATGACACCTCGGTTGCAGCGCATCCTCCTTAAACTCAGAAGGTACGATTGTGACCTGGTCCACACGCCTGGCAAGGAGCTCATCATTGCCAATACACTGTCCCGCTCCATCACCGTGCCTAGTGAACCACTGAACGTCATCCGGCTAATTGAGTCACAGGTTGAGTCCCAGGTGCAGCTGTGTGCTAGCACCCTCCCGGCATCTGATGAGAAGGTGATTCGTATCCGTGAGCAGACAGCCAAGGATCCCCTCTTGCAGCGTGTTATGCAACACCTCGCCAATGGCTGGCAAAAAGGGCAGTGCCCTCAATTTTTCAATGTAAAGGATGACCTGACGGTGGTTGATGGCATCCTCCTCAAACTGGACTGGATTGTAATTCCACAGCCTCCAGAGCTTGGAGCTCCGTTGTGGTAGTCACCTCTGTTTGCATAATAGTTATATTAGAGGTAATACGGTAAGGCTCCTGTACTACAGAGACGGGGGTAGATCCCTGCCTGCTGGCTCCGCCCAGTAGGCGGAGTATAAATTTGTGCGCACACCGAGCTGCTCCCATTATTGGTAGCAGTTGCAGGAGGCCACACATCTCTGCTTAATAAAGCCTCGATTACTCTCGCCTTGTTGTAATTGATAGTGCAGCATTACTACGCATCAAGCCCGATTGCCTACAGCTGCACCCGAAAGTAGCCAACGCCACGTCGGCCTTCGACCATTGGCTCGCTTGTTTTGAGAGCTACCTCCGATCCACAACGGACCAACTCTTGGACACACAGAAGCTCCAGGTCCTTTGCTCACGGGTGAGCTCCGATAGTTTTCCCCTTTATCCGTGATGCGCCTACTTACACGGAAGCAATGGAGCTCCTGACAGGACGTTATATTCGCCCAATCAACAAACTGTACGCCAGTCACCTCCTTTCCACGAGACAGCAACTCCCTGGTGAATCTTTAGACGATTTCTGGCGTGCCCTGCACACCCTGGTGAGCAACTGTGATTGCCTGGCAGTTTTGGCAGTCGAACATACTGAACTTTTAATCAGGGACGCTTTTGTTACGGGCATGGGGTCAGCGTACATCTGCCAGCGCCTATTAGAAGGGGGTACGCTCGACCTTGCGGCAACCAGGCAGCTCGCAAACTCACTGACTGTTGCCTCCCGTAACGTACAGTCATACGCTCCCGACCACACGGCACCCTCATGGACATCGTGGGCCCCACCAGCTTCCACCCCCAGCCTACCCCAAGCCTGCACCGTGCGGCAGCCAGCCAACCCCGGGGCGCCCAAATGCTACTTCTGCAGGCAGACCAAACACCCCCGGCAGCACTGCCCAGCACGAAGTGTAAACTGCAAGGCCTGCGGAAAGAAAGGACATTTTGCTGCTGTGTGCCAGGCCCGATCGATTGCTGCAGTTTCTAGGCCCAGCTTTCCTGCACTCCCCATGTGCGACCCGTGGGCGCCACTTTCGTCCCCGCAGACCATGTGTGGCCTGTGGGTGCCGCCATCTTCCCCCCAGCAGACCACTTGCGGCCCGTGGGCGCCGCCATTTTTAACGCCGCCCGCCATGTGCGCCCCGTGGGCGCCGCCATCTTTGGCGGCATTTTGGACGGCACCTCAGGACCCCGGACCCCGGTTCATCGGGAACTTCGTCTGGCCGTTCATCGCCTGCCACCGCCGCCGACCAGCCCGGGGCCTACCAGCACCAGCTTGCCTCCATCACTCTCGACCAGTCCCGGCCTCACAACCTCGCAACCGCGACGACGACGGTGAAAGTTGATGGGCACAAGACTTCCTGCCTTCTTGGCTCCGGGAGCACGGAAAGCTTCATCCACCCCTCTACGGTAAGGCGCTGCTCCCTCGCGGTACACCCCATTACCCAGAGAATCTCCCTGGCCTCCGGATCCCATTCCGTGGAAATCTGGGGGTACTGCATCGCCACCCTCACTGTCCAGGGCGCAGAGTTCAGCAACTTCCGACTCCACGTCCTCCCCAACCGCTGCGCTGCCCTGTTACTTGGCCTGAACCTCCAGTGCAACCTCGAAAGCCGAACTCTAAAATTCGGCAGGCCCCTACCACCCCTCACCGTATGCAGCCTCACGACCCTTAATGTCTACCCACCTTCCCCGTTTGCAAACCACACCCCGGATTGCAAACCCATCGCCACCAGGAGCAGACGGTACAGTGCCCAGGACAGGACCTTCCATCAGGCCGGAGGTCCAGCAGCTGCTGCGGGAAGGCATCATTGAGGCCAGCAACAGCCCAAGTGGTAGTAGTAAAGACTGGGGAGAAACACAGGATGGTCATTGACTACAGTCAGACCATCAATCGGTACATGCAGCCCGACGCAGCTCCCACGCATATCTGATATGGTCAATCAGATTGCACAGTACCGTTCTTTTCTACAGTGGACCTGAAATCTGCCTACCACCAGTTCCCCATCCACAAGGGGGACCGCCAATACACTGCGTTCGAAGCAGACGGCCGCCTTTACCACTTCCTTAGGGTTCCCTTTGGCGTCACTAACGGGGTCTCCGTCTTCCAACGTGAGATGGACCGAATGGTTGACCGGTACGGGCTGCGGGCCACCTTCCCATACCTAGATAACGTTACCATCTGCGGCCACGACCAGCAGGACCACGACGCTAACCTTTTCAAATTTCCCCACACCGCCAAACTCCTCAACCTCACGTACAATAAGGAGAAGTGCGTGTTCTGCACCAACCGCTGAGTCATCCTTGGCTATGTTGCGGAAAATGGAGTTCGAGGGCCCGACCCCGACCGCATGCACCCCCTCATGGAACTCCCCTTCCCCCACTGCCCCAAGGCCCTGAAACGATGGCTGGGGTTTTTCTCCTATTATGCCCAGTGGGTCCCTAACTATGCGGACAAGGCCCGCCCACTCATCCACTCCACAGTTTTCCCCCTGACAGCTGAGGTCCGCCAGGCCTTCAACCGTATCAAGGTTGACATCGCTAAGGCAACGATGCACACGGTCGATGAGACCCTCCCCTTTCAGGTTGAGAGCGATGCATCGGACGTCGTTCTGGCCGCCACCCTCAACCAGGCAGGCAGACCAGTGGCATTCTTTTCCCGCACCCTCCATGCCTCAGAAATTCGGCAATCCTCTGTCGAAAAGGAGTCCCAAGCCATCGTAGAAGCTGTGCGGCATTGGAGGCATTACCTCGCCGGCAGGAGATTCACTCTCCTCACTGACCAACGGCGGTTGCCTTCATGTTTAATAATACACAGCAGGGCAAGATCAAAAATGATAAAATCTTAAGGTGGAGGATCGAGCTCTCCACTTACAATTATGAGATTTTACGAGATTTTGTATCGCCCCGGGAACCTCAACAAGCCCCCCGATGCCCTATCCCAAGGTAAATGTGCCAGCGCACAAGTGGACCGACTCCAGGCCCTACACTATGGTCTCTGTCACCCGGGGATCACCCGGTTCTTTCACTTCATAAAGGCCCGCAACCTGCCCTACTCCATTGCGGAGGTCAGGGCCGTCACCAGAGACTGCCAGGTCTGCGCCAAGTGCAAACCGCACTTCTACCGGCCAGTCCGAGCGCACCTGGTGAAGGCCTCCCGCCCCTTTGAACACCTCAGCATGGACTTCAAAGGGCCCCTCCCCTCCACCGACCGAAACACGTACTTCCTGAACGTGGTCGATGAATACTCCAGATTCCCCTTCGCCATCCCATGCCCCGATATGACTTCTGCCACGGTCATTAAAACACTCAACACCATCTTCGCCCTGGTCGGTTTCCCTGCTTACATCCACAGCGACCGGGGATCCTCCTTTATGAGCGATGAGCTGCGTCAGTTCCTGCTCAGCAAGGGCATTGCCTCGAGCAGGGCGACCAGCTACAACCCCCGGGGAAACAGGCAGGTGGAGGGGGAGAATGGGACGGTTGGAAGGCCGTCCTGCTGACCCTGCGGTCTGAAAATCTCCCGGTCTCCCGCTGGCAGGAGGTTCTCCCCGACGCGCTCCATTCCATCCGATCGCTACTCTGCACTGTGACTAATGAAACCCCCCATGAACGCCTCCTTGCCTTCCCTAGGAAGTCCACCTCCGGGGTTTCGCTCCCAATGTGGCTGGCAGCTCCAGGATCCGTCCTCATTCGCAAACAAGTGCGGCTCCACAAGGCAGACCCATTGTTCGAAAGGGTACAACTGCTACATGCGAACCCGCAGTACGCCAACGTGGCGTACCCCGACGGCCGCCAGGACACCGTCTCCCTCAGGGACCTGGCACCAGCTGGATCCCCACCCACGGCCCAAACCACCCGCCCCCCCCCCCCACCCTCCCTTCAGTGCCTGCCCCAGGACGATCCGTCCTCCCACTGGTTCCACCCGGGGATGAAGATGGGGATAACACGCTCCCGGAGTCACAGGCGACCAAGTCGGTGCCTGCATCACCACCAGGACTGAGGCGCTCACAGCGGAGGATCAAGGCACCCCGACTGGCTAAATTTGTAAATTTTCACCAGACTGTAACCTTTAAATCCTCACAAACCTGTAAATAGATTCTCCCCCCCACGCGCTGGACTCTTTTTGTATATTAGTTGTATTAGAGGTAATACGGTAAGGCTCCTGTTCTACAGGTAGGGGGGTGCATCCCTGCCTGCTGGCTCCACCCAGTAGGCGGAGTATAAATGTGTATGCATACCGAGCTGCTCCCATTTCTGGTAGCAGCTGCAGGAGGCCACACATCTCTGCTTAATAAAGCCTCGATTACGCTCTACTCTTGTCTCGTCGTAATTGATAGTGCATCATCCGTAAAATCCATGAGGGCCACCTGGGTGTGGAAAACTGCAGACGCAGAGCCAGGCAGGCAGTCTACTGGCCTGGGATCAGCCTGGACATCACGAACATGGTCCTTAACTGTGCGACCTGTCAAACCTTCCAGCCAGCACAGAGTAAGGAGACATTTCAGCAGCATGAAATTGAAACCTCTCCGTGGTCCAAGGTTGGCATCGACCTCTTTCATGCAAATGGTCGTGTTTACTTGTTAATCATTGATTATTTTTCCAATTACCCTGAAGTTGTGAAGCTCTCAGACCTCACATCTCGGACCGTCATCAAAGCCTGTAAGGAGACGTTCTCCATGCATGGTATCCCACTCACGGTCATGAGTGACAATGGCCCGTGCTTCAGCAGCCATGAATAGTCTGTTTGCCCAGTCGTATCAGTTCAAACACGTCACTTCCAGCCCACACTATCCGCGGTCAAACGGAAAAGTTGAGAAAGGGGTGCACACAGTGAAGCAGCTCATCTGCAAGGCCGTGGATTCTGCGTCTGACATTCACCTTGCGCTGCTTGCATATAGGGCGAAACCACTGTCCACTGGCACATCGCCGGCTCAACTCCTGATAACCAGGGACCTGCGAACGACACTTCCAGCCATACACTTGCCCAACCTGGATCACCTCCCGGTGCTGCAGAAAGTGCAGCAACTCCGAGACCGGCAAAAACAGGACTATGATGCTCATGCCACCAATTTGCCAGAGTTATCCCCGTCCGACACTGTTCGGGTCAAGGTCCCTGATGGAGGCTGGTCAGCTCCAGCTGTCGTTGTTCGACAGGCTGCCCCCCGCTCGTATGTTGTGCGTCTGGCTGATGGTTCTGTTGTGCGACAAAACAGACGGGCATTGCGCAAAGTTGCCTGCCCGCAACCACATTGTTCGCTGTTTCCTTCTGTTGTTTTGCCACCTCTTGATACCTCGACTCACGAGGCCACTAGTCAGGCTTCGATCCTGCCCATCAAGACGCTGACGTCCCCACCACCACCTCTCTGGCAGTGGACCAGGATCAGACGCAAGCCACAGAGACTGGACTTATGAACATTTGTTCTGTTTGCGATGTTCTGTGTTCTCGCATTAGACAGCTGTTTTCACATGTACACTTGTTCACATCCACTGCATGTATATATGTTAATATTGGCCTATTCTTGTAAATACGTTCACATATGTCATCCAAATATTTTTAAAAAGGGGAGATGTCATGATATGCGGGCACACACACACAATGATATACAGACAAGCAGCTAATGGACACAGAGAACAGGACATGACCAATAAGCATGACCAATAAGCAGGCAGGACACTCAGGGGTGGGATCTGACTATAAAAGACACGAGGCACTCACACTCCTGTTTAGCACAGGGCTAAATCACTGGCTTTGAAAGCAGACCAAGGCAGGCCAGCAAGCACGGTTCAATTCCCGTAACAGCCTCCCCGAACAGGCGCCGGAATGTGGCGACTAGGGGCTTTTCACAGTAACTTCATTTGAAGCCTACTTGTGACAATAAGCGATTTTCATTTCATTCATATCCGAACACACACAATGATATACAGATAAGCAGCTAATGGACACCGAGAACAGGACATGACCAATAAACAGGCAGGACACTCAGGGGTGGGATCTGACTATAAAAGACACGAGGCACTCACACTCCGCCTCTTTCCACTGATTTTCATCTAGAGGGTCAGTCAAGACTGCTGTTACAATCTCACACCCCCACCACGTGGCTAAGAGCTAGTCTGGTTCAGTCAGACAGAGTAACCACACTTAAGTTAGCAGAGAGTCGAACTCACAGAGAACTGTGCTAACTGCTATTTGTTCAATAAACGTGATTGAACTAACATCAAGGTCTGGAGTATCTTTTTGATCTATGCTGCATCCAGTTGCAGCTAGTGTTATACCAGTGTACCTAACACGACAGCTTTAGCATGTTACCTTTCATGTAACAAATCCAGTTAAAAGAGAACATGCAACCAGTAATACATGCATCAAGACATGCACCAGCTCCATTGAAAGACAAATTGAAGGATGAGCTAAAAAAGATGACGGTTTTAGGCGTACTCAAACACATAGAAGAACCTACAGATTGGGTAAACTCTGTGGTGCGTGTAAAGAAGAGAAATAACGACCTACGAATCTGTGTGGACCCCAAAGATCTGAATCTCAACATTAAAAGAGAACATTGTCCAATATCGAAGAGGGAAGAAGTCACATGTGAGATTCAGGAGCAACATGTTATCCACATCATGTTTTAGTATGCTAGATGCTTCACAAGGTTTCCGGGCAGTACAAGTTAGACAAAGAAAGCACAAAACTCTGTACTTTCAACACGCCATTCGGACAATATTGTTTCTGAAGGATGCCATTTGGCATAATTTCTGCGTCAGAGATTTTCCATCGTGCCATGGAGCACATCGTTGATGGGATTCCAGGGATCAGAGTTTATGTTGACGACATAATCAACTGGGGATAAACAGGAGAAGAACATGACAATCGGCTTCTCAGATTGAAGAGCATTAAAAAGAATGGTTTAAAGTTGAACAAAGAAATTGGTGTCGACAGTGTCACATTTTTAGGAGATAAGCTTTCTGCAAATGGGATACAACCTGATCGAGAAAAGAATAAGGGCAATTTTGAATATGCCACGTCCCAATGACAAAAAAGGTATACTGAGAATGTTAGGAATGATAAATTTAGTTGAAAAATGTATTCCTAATCTCGCAGCTAAAACTTCATACCTCAGAGAAACAATCAAGAAAGATGTGATATTCCAATGGCCTACTAGACATGAACAGGTATGGCAAGCATTACAAGAAGCATTGACAACAGCGCCAGTGCTGACATTTTTTGACCCAACGAAGAGGTCGAAAATATTGACAGATGTGTCGAAATATGGGTTGGGAGCGGTGTTGCTGCAACAAGACAAGGAAGAAAATTGGTTTCCAGTTGCCTATACTTCCAGGGCAATGTCAGATACGGAACACAGGAATGCTCAAATTGAAAAGGAATGCGAAGGTTTAATTAAATGGTCTTACTAAGTTCCACGACTATGTATATGGTCTACCAACGTTTGTAGTGGAAACTGACCACAGACCACTGGTTGCAATAGTTTTTAAAAATCTGTGCGAGATGTCTCCTAGGATCCAGTGAATGATGATGAAGCTACAAAGATATGATTACGATCTAATCTACATGTTGCACACGCATCTCATTATAGCTAATACACTATCCCCGAGCCACAGGTATAGAAGAGTTACACCAGCTGGATGACAATGTTCAAGTCCACGTGAATCTTGTCACGGAGTCTCTTCCGGTATCTGATGACATTCAAGATTAATAAAAGGAAGAAATGGCCAAATACACAGTCTTACAAAAGGTGATAACATATCTCCACGAGGGATGGCCTCAAGGTTCCTGCTCCAGCTATAATGTTAGGGCAGAGTTAAGTGATGCAAATGGGTTTTTGCTTTGACAACAAAGGATTGTAATTCCACAATCATTAAAGTTGATGATTCTTCCATGAAGGGCATAGAAAAGTGCAAGAGAAGAGCCAAGGACACAGTTTATAGGCCGGGCATCAACCGCGATATTGAAGTAATGGTGAAAAACCGCACACAGTGTAGGAAGCTTCAGTTCAAATTACCGAAAGAAACAGTTACTCGAAGATTAGAGAGGAAACTGATCTTTCAAAAAAGGAGGCAAAGGAGATTTGATCACAAATCCACAAGAAGGTTCCAACCATTGCAAACAAATGACACAGTCAGGCTGGAAGATCCAAATGGGAGTGGATGGTTAAAGTATGTAACGGTACTGCAACACGCAGATCCTCATTCGTATCTGATCATCACTGATGATGGAACAGTCTTAAGGAGAAACAGAAGAGCTTTGCTGAAAGTTCAGCAACTTTTTGTGATAGAACCACACAAAGAAATTGTGAACAATCCTAAGACAGTTGCAACGATACAGTTTAGCATACAGAGCCAGAACAAAGTAAAAACGCACAAATACAAGAACAAGAAACAACTGCAACAACAAATGAAGATGAAACACGGTCACAAATTCAACCACTGTTCAGATGATTAACAAGGCAAAGACGTAAACCTGTAAAAGATTTATGCATATCATATTGTATTGTAAAACAAAGTCATGAATGTAAATAATTACATTTCCAAAGGAAAGGGGATGTGATGATATGCATAAGCCCTCATGAATATAATGATGTAAACGACCTCCGAACAGCAGGTGGCAGTGTAAATCTATTATGTGACTCTGCACCTGGGGGAGCTGGAAGTTAGTCATGTTAGTGGATAGTCATACTTGCAGTAGCTCTAGCATAATTTATCAGTATTAGTAGTTTGTAATATATTTCTCATTGTTATCTTTATCACACATTTGTTTTATAATAAAATACTTTTACTAGTCAAGAACTAGATGTTCTATTGTGCATCATTCCTACTGGCCATAGCACAAGAACATAACAGTTGGAGCCTTGACTCTCAGAGAGTAGGGGAGGATCAGACGGGATTTGTGAAGGGATGGAAGTCGTCATCGAATGTGCACTGGTTACCCCTGCGGCCAGCCCGGTTCAGGGGATCATTGTTTTGTTGGATGCGGAGGAGGCGTTTGACCAGGTGGGGAAGTCCGAAGGCATCGAAGGAGCAAAGGCCGGTACGTAGGTGGCCAAAATTTTGGAGAAGCTCATGTGGGAGGGGGCCTATGACTGGCCTCTGGAGGTCGACCGAGCGCACGAGGGGGTCGGAGGCAGGCGAGGCGCAAAGGGCGATGGTGGCACGGTTGCTCCGCTTCTTAGACACACTGAAGATTCTTCGGTGGGTGAGGAAGACGAGGAGGTGCATCTGGGAATCAAAGACCTGGGTTCAGAACTGATGAAGAGAGGGCCAGGTTTAGCCGGGTCAATGCTGCTTCTTCAAGAAGAGGGTGAAGTTTTGAGTGGAGTGCTGTACCCCGCCCGCTTCAGAGTGCCTTTCCAGAATCGAGAATATTATTTTGGTACGCCAGAGGAATCAATTGAGTTTTTGCGGGACAATGGACTGCCAGGAGAAGGAGGACATTGAACTTTAAAAAAAATTAAATTTGGAGTAGCAAATTCATTTTTCCAATTAAGGGGCAATTTAGCATGGCCAATCCACCTACCCTGCACATTTTTGGGTTGTGGGGGTGAAACCCATGCAAACACGGGGAGAATGTGCAAACTCCACACGGGACAGTGACCGAGAGCCTGGATCCAACCTGGGGCCTCGGTGCCGTGAGGCAGCAGTGCTAACCACTGCACCATCATGCTGCCACGACATTGAACTTTTGAGGCATTGCGAGTAGGTTTTGTTTTTTGTTCTTGGAGAACTTCTTTCCTTTTGAAATTTTGGCGGGGTGATTGGGGAGCATCAAGGGATGCTTTGTTTCTTGGGGGGGGGGGGGAAGTGTGGATGGGGGGGGACACAGGTGGGGTAGGAGGTTTGTAAGCCTTGGGCGGGGGCTGCCTTGCCAGCTGGGTGAGCTAGCTAATGGGACCACAGTGTGGGGTGGTCAGGAGGTAGGCGTAAGCGAGGGGGGTGGGGCTATTTTGTTTGCGAGGGGTTTGCTGACGAGGTTGCGGTTGTTGTGGCTCAATTGGAAAAGGAGTGATGGCAGTGGGTGGGCCAGGATGGTCGCGTGATATGGTTGATCGGCAGTGTAGTGATCTGTACATCTGTACATCCATCTGCACATACACCAGGGACTGCAGCACAGATGTAACAGCCACAACATCACTAGAGGGCAGCATCAGAGACGGGTATAAAGGATTGAGCCCAAGGCAGGATCCGCCTCTTTTAGAAGCACAGGGCTAGTGAGCAGCAGCAGACAGAGACAGCTCAGCATAGGCAGTTTACCTTAGCTTCACTGGTCATACCTCTTGACTGTATTATATCTAGTTAAGCTTTGGAAACAGAACAAACCCACTGAATAAAGTATGTGTGTTAACTGGAAGTCTACAATCTTTATTCAGACTTAGAGAATAACATATGATACCAGGAGTGATTTCAGAAAGCTAGCTCGACACCAGCAAGAGAAGAAAAACTTAAAACCGGATATTCGACTGTGGAAGACTTTGCAGCAAATGGATCCTCGATGACTGACTGATTCGATGGAACTTGTTGGAACTCCATGGCAGCTGGAAACAACCGGTAATTTTAAGTTATAACTGGAAAATGTTTGAACAGCTGTTCCAAATATTTATCACAGCTAATGATTTAAGCACTGCCTCTGACACAACAAAAATAGCCCTACTACTCTCAACAGGAGGGCATGAAGCTAGAGAAATCTATAATTGCTTTAATTACTTAGAATGTGAGGACAACACCAAATTAGACATTATACTCAAAACATTTGCTAAACGCTGTAACAGTCAGGCTGATGAGATGCTGGAAAGATTTAACTCTTGTCAGAGAAACGGAGGGCCCACCTCTGATTTTATTACAAATCTCAAGTTAATACCACAAGGCTGTGATTATGCTGACTTCAGAGACACTGTGATAATGCACAATTAATTTCTGGACTATCTGATAAAAATTTGAAGGAAGAACTTTCACAAAATATGTATCTAACTCTTGAAATCGCTGTACAAAAATGCCTTGCTTATGAACAAAAACAAAATCAGTACTTTGAGTCTCTACAAACACAGAATCATCATTTAGAAAACAAAATCGGTAAAAATGGCGCGAACACTCACCACGAGGCGGAGACGGAGGTTCTGAGCGGCAGCCATCTTGCGAAAGGAGCCGCACATGCTCAGTTGCGAAAAGACGGCACAGAACAGGAAACTAGGTGTGCACATGGACAATCGAGTCCTACGCATGACGTCATGAGCGTCATGACGTCAGAGGACCAGGACCACGCCCACATCAAAGGGACATGAACTAAAATGAACAAAAATAAATTTAAAGCTGCAAAACCCAATTGTCTTGCCTCAAAAGTCAGAACAATGCCCAAACTTACACCAGCAGTTGAAAATAACTTTCACAACACCCTGGAACAAGCAGTTAGCACCGCCCTAGAAGATGATATGGTCCTTGTAGACTATGACTCAGACGAAGATTTCATCTTGGGAGATGGCTACCCCAGTACCAAATCCGGACCACAACTAGGTGTTGTACCATGAAGACCCTGACGATGAGTTCTTCAGAATGGGGAATCTTCAGCCCAGCATATATGACATCCCGACTAGAGAGTGCAGGATTATGCTGCGGCCTGACGTCAGGAAACAGAGAGTGGTCCATGCACCACGAAGGCTCCCAGCCTCCACACAAGATGATTTGTTCATTGAACATGAAGAGAACGATCACAACTCCGAAACAAAAAGCGATGATTTGTCCAACGAACAATACACACAATACTGTTCAAACATGGCTGAGTTATTCGGAGATCCTGATCACAGCATCAGCAACACGGTTGAAAAGCTCAATACAACTTTTCTTATGGTAGATGAATCCAATACCATGGTGCCATGGCAGATCGTCGGTACATTGGATAACAGCAATACCCAAGACGAAGACGACGCCCCACAGATAGCACAGGCCGACTCCGGTGAGAGAGCACAGATCGACTCTACAGCCAGAACACTGCACGACTCCACAGAGAGAGCGATGAAGGACTCCACAGAGAGAGCGACGCAAGCCTCCACAAAGAGAGTGACGCAAGCCTCTGCAAAGAGAGTGACGCAAGCCTCCACAGACAGCTCGTTGACAGACTCAAAAATGGAAGCAAGCAACACTCCATAGCGAACGCCATGCATGTCCAAGACCATGAAGATCTATCAAGCTTATTTGAGCCACCAGAAGAAGACATGGAATGTCTACCCACTGTATGTGAGACAAGTGACAAAGAAATCACAATTCCCATACAGACTGACATATCTCAGTTCGTCTGCACAGAAGCACTCAATAATCAGAGGACGGCCACCCATGAGTCCAGAGAGACCACATCAATAGAAATCCTGAAGATTTTGACTCCAGAAGAGGAGCACCAAGAGTCCAGAGAGACCACGTTAATAGAAATCTTGAAGATTTTGACTCCAGAAAAGGAGCACCACAACCCACAACAAAATGAAATCGTGAAGATTTTGACTCCAGAAAAGGAGCACCTAGAAATCAATGATGATTCAAGTGAACCAGAAATGACTCTAGAAGGAGTACCAAGTAAGCCATGAAGAGGAATCGAATCCACCACAAATGATTGATGTCACCAACATCAATGCAACATCAGATCATTCTCACAATTCTCAAGAAGATACGCTCAATGTAGCAGATACCACAAAGGACACTGACACCAATAACTGTGACAATGACTCAAATCATCCACATGGCACACTCATTGAGCGCAACGAGAACAACAAAAACCATAAGAAGCATAGCAGAAACAAGAACAACAACAAAAACAACATGCAGCGCAACAAGAACAACAAAAGCAACAAGCATCCCAGAAACAACAAGCGCGACAAGAACAAGAATAAAAGCGAAAACAACCACAACAGAATCAACAAGCACGACAAAAAGAATAACAAGAATGACAACAACAAGAACGCCAACGAAAACAAGCAAGACAAACGACAAAAACAACAACAAGAACGACAATGAAAACAACAAAGACAGAAACAACAAGAATGAAAAAACGACCTGTACAACATGGTACAACTCTGCAGGTGAAGGACAATGCCACAGCACACTGCGAAACAATGACAAGACTACAAACATGCCATGGCATGATAAAGAATTTCACGAATTCACATCTGCTCCAGAACAAACAAGCAAAACAGCTTTCACGAACGATGACATACAGAATCAATACCACAAACACAGGAAAAAGGTTGAGGTCAGACAACGGTGCGACACAGAATTGCTACCCGCAATCAAATGGAACAGGGGAAAAAGGTGTCCATATCATTAAACGACTCATTTGCAAAGCAGCCAAGTCACGTTCCGACATCAACCTAGCTCTGTTATCGTACCGAGCAACCCCATTGAGCTCAGGACTGTCGCCAGCGCAAATGCTCTTCGGCAGAGACATCCGAACAACCTAACCGGCAAAGCAATTCAGAGACCCCGGCAACGCACCGGTTCTCGACGACATGCGGGCATTATGCTCCAAACACAAACTATACTACGATCAACATGCGATCCCACTCAAGCCACTGGCATCAGAATCAGGGACCCAGAAGGCGGATGGTCTGAGTCAGCCACGGTGATCAGGCAGGAGGCACCGCGGTCCTACATTGTCAAATCGTCTGCGGGAGTACTTTTTCGCCTTAACCGCCAGGATCTATTAGAGATTCGACCTACAACGCCAGTATTTCCCACACTGGACTTGACCGAGTCCATTTGTCCACAGGACGTTCCTCGCCACACAATGCTAGACAGTACTCTTGATGACATCAAACCATCATCCCTACTACCACCGTTAAGACGCTCCAGCAGAAGCCGTAAGGCACTCGACCGATAGATTTGTAACAACACTTCAACACACGCACAAGACGAATATGAACATTTCTCATGATGGATTCATAACACTGTTAATTGTTTCTGTATTACTTTATCATTTTCGCAGTGTGCAGATTTCCTTATTCTCACCACTTGTTATGTCCAGTTTTCTTGCGGCCAATCTAGGAAACATATCAAATCGAAAGGGGGGGGGGATGTAGTGATCTGTACATCTGTAAATACATCTGCACATACACCAGGGACTGCAGCACAGATGTAACAGCCACAGCATCACTAGAAGGCAGCATCAGAGACGGGTATAAAGGGTCCAGCCCAAGGCAGCATCTGCCTCTTTTAGAAGCACAGGGCTAGTGAGCAGCAGCAGACAGAGACAGCTCAGCATAGGCAGTTTACCTTAGCTTCACTGGTCATACCTCTTGACTGTATTATATCTAGTTAAGCTCTGGAAACAGAACGAACCCATTGATTAAAGTATTTGTGTTAACTGGAAGTCTACAATCTTTATTCAGACTTAGAGAATAACAAAGGCAGGGGAGGGGTGCAGGGAGCTTCCCATCCAGGCTGGTCACATGGAACACAAGGGGGCCGAATGGGCCAGTCAAACGGTCACGTGTATTTGCGTACCTGAGAAGTCTGAAGGCAGACGTGCCGTTTAAAACATTTTTTTTTAACAAGAGACGCATTTAAAGATTGGGGACTGATCAAGGCTGAGCAAAGGCTCGGTAGGGCAGGTGTTCCGTTCGGGACTGGACATGAAGATGAGGGGGGTGGCGGTGCTGGTGAATTAGTGGGTGGTGTTCGAGGTGGGGAACATTGTGACAGATTCGGTGCGGGGAGGGGTGAGAGGTTTGTGATGGTTAGTGGGAAGTTGGAGGGGATGCCGGTGGTTCTGGTAATCATCTATGCCCCTAATTGGGATGATGTGGATTTTATGAGGCGGGTGTTGAGGAAAATCCCTGATCTGGACTCGCACCAGTCGATCATGGGTGCGGATTGGACCGGTCGAGCCTGAGGTAGGCGAAGGTATCGGCTGTGGCGAAGGAGCTGAAGGGGTTTATGGAGCTTATGAAATGGATGGACCCATGTAGGTTTGGGAGGCCAAGGGTGAAGGAATTTTCATATTTCTCCCATGTACAGGGTGTACCTCTGGATTGACGTTTTTGTGGTGGACAGGTGTTGTCATGGGTGGTTGGGTGATTACTCGGCGATTGTGGTTTCCGACCACTCACCGCACTGGGTGGATTTGCGAGTGGACTCGGGGGGCAGCACCCACAGTGGAGGCTGGATGTGGAGTTGTTGGTGGATGAGGATGAAGAGGTGGTGTGTGAGTAGGTGAGGGCTGCAATTCGGGAATACATGGAGCTGATCGATACGGGGGAAGGTTTCAGTCATCACACTGTGGGAGGCAGTCAAGGCGGTGGTGCGGGGAAAGTTTATTTCAATTTGGACACATAGGGAAAATGTGGAATGGGCACAGATGGCAAGGCTGGTGGATGAGATGGAGGTTGGATAGGAGGTATTCGAAAGCCCCGGAGACAGGATTGTTGAGGGAGAGGCAGGCTCCAGATGGAGTTCGGATTGGTGTCCACTGGGAAGGCGGAGGGCCAGAGGGCAATATATGTATATGGGGAGAAGGCGAGCAGGATGTTGGTCCACCAGCTGAGGAAGCAGGAGGCGGTGAGGGAGATTGGTAGAGTGATTATGGGCTCCTATTGGGTTGAGGGAGCTGACGCAGGCAGGGAAGGCCCCGGATGGGTTCCCGGTGGAGTCTTATAAAAAGTAATTTATCTCCCCTATATTGAAAAAAAGACAAGGATCTGGAGTGGATCGTACCGTTTGATATCATTGTGGAATGTTGTTGGTGAAGATGTTGGCTTTGCTAATTGAGGACTATGTCCCGGGGTAATTTGAGGGCCTAACAGAGTTTGTGAAAGGGAGACCGTTGTTGGAAAATGTGAGGTTGCTGCTTATGATGCCCCTGGAGGGGTGGGAAGTTGAGGCGGCAGTGACGATGGACGGGGAGAAGGCTTTCGACCGAGTGCAGTGGAAGTAACTGTGGGAGGTGTTGGGGCGGTTCGGGTTCAGGCAGGGGTTTGTGGACTGGGTCTGGTTGCTGTATAAGGCGCACGGATGAACCGGGTGAACTCGGGGCATTTTGGGCTGCATCGTGGGACAAGGCGGGTGTGCCCACTCTCCCTGTTTTTTTTTTGCTTTGGCTATAGAGTCATTGGCAATGGTGTTAGAGCATCGAGGGGTTTGAAAGGGATTGTGTGTGTGTGTGTGGGGGAGGGCAGCGCACTGGGTTTTGCTGTACGCAGACAACTTATTACATATTTCTGGGTGGCATTGGGGATTTTGGCAGGTTCCCGGGTACAAGTTGAGCATGGGAAAAGAGTGACATTCCTGATTGAGACCAGAGGACAGGGGAGGAGGTTAGGAGAGCTACTGTTCAAGGTGGTGGGGGCAAGTTCTAGATACTTGGGCATTCAGGTGATGTGGGGTTGGGCACAATTACATAAGTTTTATTTGACTCGGCTGGTGGAGCAAATAAAGCGGAATTTTAAGCGGTGGGAAGTGCTGCCATTGTCGTTGTCGGGATGGGTGCAGACAGTGAAGATGACGGTGCTGCCAAGGTCCCTGTTCATATTTCAGAACCTCCCGATCTTTGTCCCAAAGTCATTCTTTAAGTGGGAGGAGGGGGGTGGTGGAGGCCGGGACATGGGAGGATGCTCTGCGGAGGGTGAATGTGTCCTTGCTGTGTGCGAGGCTCAGTCTTTTTCAGTTTAAACTAGCTCACAGGGCGCATATGACAGTGGTGAGGATGAGTAGGTTCTTTGAGGGAGTAGAGGGCAGGTGTGGGCAGTATATAATGTATATAACATCCTTATATAAATGCATGTTTTTTTTGAAGTTTCAGAAATAATTTTCAGGACTTAGTAGAGGGGAATATATTTGTGTGGCAGCTCATGAGCCGGGTTCAGCAGTAGTACTCTGCTGTTGGGTAGACCTTTTGTAAAAAAAAAATATTTTATTCAAATTTTTGGGCCAAACAAAACAATACAAAGGTTTTCCTTTTTACAACAGTAAAACAGTATAAATAACAGTGGCCGTTTTTAACAAATAAATAAATAATATATAAACTAAATGGCAACTGCCCTATCAAAAATAATAACTCTCCAAAAATAAAATCAAACAATCCAGTATACATAGCCTAATACAAATATTTATACAAAAAAAAAGACCCCTGAGGACCCCCCCCCCCCCCCCCGCCCCCCGGGTTGCTGCTGTTATCTTCCCATTTCCTTTATCGTTCTGCGAGGTAGTCAATGAACGGTTGCCATCGCCTGGTGAACCCTTGAGCCGAACCCCTTAGTGCAAACTTTATCCGTTCTAGTTTTATAAACCCTGCCATATCATTTATCCAGGTCTCCACGCCCGGGGGTTTGGCTTCCTTCCACATAAGCAATATCCTTCGCCGGGCTACTAGGGACGCAAAGGCCAAAACATCAGCCTCTTTCGCCTCCTGCACTCCCGGCTCTTCTGCAACCCTGAATATAGCCAACCCCCAGCTTGGCTCGACCCGGACCCCCACCACCTTCGAAAGCACCTTTGCTACCCCCACCCAGAACCCCTGTAGTGCCGGACATGACCAAAACATGTGGGTGTGGTTTGCTGGGCTTCTCGAGCATCTCCCACACCTATCCTCTACCCCGAAAAATTTACTGAGCCATGCTCCAGTCATATGCGCCCTGTGTAAAACCTTGAATTGTATCAGGCTTAGCCTGGCGCACGAGGACGACGAGTTTACCCTACATAGGGCATCAGCCCACAGCCCCTCCTCAATCTCTTCCCCGAGCTCTTCTTCCCATTTCCCCTTCAGCTCATCCACCATGATCTCCCCCTTGTTGCTCCCAGGAGTCAGCGAACTCTGGCTGACCTCGGCTTCCCCCCTTGTCCTCGGCCCCCACTGTGCAAGGCCCCCTCCTTCCTGTGTTCCTGTTCCCGCCATAATTACCATAGCGCGGGAACAAAGCCCGCGTTTCCCACTCGGCCCCTCCCCTAATGACCAGCGCCCACAGTTCCTCACACTCTCTCCCCCCTCCCCCCCCCCCCCAACATGGGGAAGAGAGAAAAGTTACAGGATCGCAAGATTAACAAACTGAAACATCATCTCCCCCCCCCCCCCTTTTTCCTCGCCCCACATAATCACCACACCACTTTGTCCCAAACGTTCTTTCTCTCGCCAGACTATTCCAGCTTCTCGTCCACAATGAATGTCCACGCCTCTTCTGCCGTCTCAAAGTAGTGGTGCTTCCCTTGGTGTGTGACCCACAATCTCGCCGGTTGTAACATTCCAAACTGGATCATCTTTTTGTGAAGCACCGCCTTAGCCCGATTAAAACTTGCCCTCCTTCTCGCCACCTCCGCACTCCAATCCTGGTGTACGCGGATCACCGCGTTCTCCCACCTCCAGCTCCGAGTTTTCTTCGCCCATCTTAGGACCATCTCTCTGTCATTATAGCGGTGAAACCTCACCACTACGGCTCGAGGTATTTCTCCTGCCCTTGGTCTTCGCACCATAACTCGATAAGCTCCCTCCACCTCCAAAGGGCCCGTCGGGGCCTCCGATCCCATTAGCGAGTGAAGCATCGTGCTCACATACGTCCCGACGTCTGCCCCTTCTACGCCTTCGGGAAGACCCAGAACCCTTAAATTCTTCCTCCTCGAATTATTCTCCAGTACTTCCAGCCTTTCCACACACCTTTTGTGCTGCGCCTCGTGCGTCTCTGTCTTCACCACCAGGCCTTGTATTTCATCTTCATTTTCAGCAGCCTTTGCCTTCACGACCCGAAGCTCCTGCTCTTGGGTCTTCTGCTCCTCCTTTAGCCCTTCAATCGCCTGTAATATCGGGGCCAATAACTCCTTCTTCAATTCCTTTTTCAGCTCTTCCACACAGCGCCGCAGGAACTCTTGTTGGTCTGGGCCCCATAACAAACGGCCACCTTCCGACGCCATCTTGCTTTGAGCTTGCCTTCCTTGCCGCTGCTCCAGAGGATCCTCTGCAATCCGGCTGCTATCCTCTCCTTTATCCATGCGTGTCCAGGAGGATTCCCTTCTAGTTTACCGCACAGTGTTTTTGGCCGTTTAAATTGCCGTTGGGGCTCCTATTAAGAGCCCAAACGTCCATTCCACCAGGAGCTGCCGAAACGTGCGACTTAGCTGGTCATCGCCGCACCCGGAAGTCCGCTGTTGGGTAGACCTGACAAGTGAAGTAGTGCATAAAGTGCTTCGAATCTTCTGCCCAGGTGGTACCTATCAATTTCAGCATGAGATTCATCTTGGCTCCTGGAAGTGTTGCTGATAGTGTACAGTACTGTCAAAAGTGATGCCCAAATATTTTGGTGTTGAGTCCTCTGCCACAGAACTCGACATGAAGGTCTTCCCTGGACTGGTTCTTCAGGTGTGAAATGAGGATCTTAGCAACATTCGGTCAAAACTCCATTTTCTGAAGTAGGTTAGGTCAGATGAACAAAAGTTTGGTCAAAGAGGTAGTTTTAAGAGTATCTTGAAAGGAAGAAAGTGAAGCAGCAAGGTGTAGAAAGAGTAACCCAGAACTTGGAGCCCAGGTAATTAACGGTTATGGTCATTTATGGTAGAGCAATAAAATATTGGGGGTGCATCAAGAGTCCAAATTAGAGGAGCACAGATATCACCTTTGTGGGCTGGAGAGGATTACAGAGATAGGGAGGGGGTGAGGCCATGGAGGGGGTGAGACCATGAAAATATTTGAAAACAAAGATACAAATATTAAAATTAAGATGTTGCTTGACCAGGAGCTAATGTGCGTTGGAATAGTCGAGCCTGAAGTGCATAAAGGTAGATTTTCAATTGCCACTGTCCTGCTTTTCCTGCAAATTGGGGAAGTAGATAGATTCAGCTAAAATGGCCAGGGCCAGCCAAATTCAATTTCGGAATTCAGCTGAGGTGCTACATTATTTGAAGAACCCCAACACGTCAGATTAAATCAGTCTGTTCACAACTTGTCAAATTTGATCAAGATTAGCTTCTGACCTCATATTTATACCATTCCCTCCGTATCATCGTTGACGTCACCAGTGGCTCAGCTCATCTTGTGTCTAAACCTTCATTCATGCCTGCGTTACCTCTAGATTTGACTATCCCAATGTATTCCAAGTTGCTCTCCTAGATTCTGCCCTTTTGTGAACTTAAGACAAGGGCAGCAGAATTTGGATGTCCTCAACACACACCCAAGTCCCATTATATTGGTGTGTGGTGGTATGTATTAGGGGTAATACGGTACACCACGTGTCGACAGGCTATTGGTGGAGGGATGCCAGGTCCTGATAGGGGATATGCCACCTACTGAACTCCACCCAGAAATGCCGGTATAAGAACCCAGTTTTTCCCTCCATTTTCCCTCAGCAGTTGCATTCTGTAACCACGCTGCTGGGGATAAAGTTCTGCTTAATAAAGCCTTCAATTGACATTACCTCAACCTGCCTCGCGTCATATTGACGGTGCTACATGGTGCTTGCTGACTTACATTGGCTTCTGGTAAAGCAATGGCTTGATTTTAAAATTCTCAGCCTTATTTTTAAATTCCTCCATGGTTTCACCTCTCCTTAACCCTGCAATCACCCCATCCCGCAGGGAAATGCTTTTCTAATTCATCCCCAAATCACTCCAACATTAGCGGCCACACCTTCATTAACTAGGCTCCAAGCTCTGGAATACCATCCCTAAACCTTGCTCCTTCAAGACACTAGTTAAATTCTACCTTTTTGACCAAGGTTTTGGTAATCTGCCCTAATATCTCCTTCTGTGCATCAGTGTCATACTTTGTTTTGTGCATTGAGTGTTTTATTTCTTAAAGCACAGTACAAATACAAACGGTTATTGTCACAAATAGGTGGAGTGTGCAATACATGTGTAGGTTCCACTCACTGAAAGCCTGTGTTACTGATCTTTGGACCGAAAAGGATCATGAACAATTCTCCTCATTCTGCAACAAATTCCACTTGCTGCTGGTTCATGTGCTCCATCCATCCTGTCCCTGCAGAGGAGCCTCAGGATTTCACATTTCCCTGATCTAGGAGGTTCCTGCCCATTGACAGCTGGCGACCTGTCAATCAGATTGATGTAAAGACTGCTCCTGAAAACATCTCGGCCTCTCCTCACTAAGTAGGCAACTGTGTTACGGTTGAAAATCAGTCTCATCATCTTCACAATATGTTAAGATAATACCCATTTATACATAAACATTTGGGAAGTACCTGTAATGTAAACATTTGGGAAGTACCTGTAATGTATACATTTATCAAAGTGCAAATAAGTATTTGTAACTTTCAGGTAGAGCTAGCTAACCTTATAAATATATACCATATGTCTGCTGCAGCTCAGCCGGTAACACATATCCAAATCAGAAGTTATGGGTTAAAATCCACTCCAGGACTTGGGAGCACAAAAATCTTAAGCTGATATGAGTCTGAGGGAGCACTACTGTTAGTGGTGCTGCCGCTGCCTTTTAGATGCAATGTTAAACAGAGGCCTTCTTGGGTGAACATAAAAAGATCCCACAGAAATATTTCAAGCAAGAACATTGGATTCTTCCTACTGTCCTGGCCAATCCCTCATTCAATATTACAAAACCAGAAGGTCTGCCCATTATCATATTGCTGTTTGAGAGCTTGCTGTGAACAAATTAACTGCTGCATCTCTACATTAGTGACTACACTTCAAAATGTACTGCATTGGCTTTAAAGCACTTTTGGACAGCTGGTGTACGTGAAATGTGCTCTATAGTTTTAAGCACTGCAGAAATGTTTATTTACAAAAGTGTAAAGCAGATTTTTGAATTTTGTTTTTTCTTACAGGATTCCATGTAGCTCCATGTGGCTGTCTTTATGACCCCAGAATACACAATATTGGGAATAATGGAACCCACTGTGAATTGCCACCCAGACTTGCTTCACCATATTATAGTCATAACTTTATTTTAAACACAGCAGCACCAATCCCAACACATCCTGACCTGCAATACCTTTCCCCACTATACTGTTCCCCTTCTGACCAAAACAGTACCATTTACCAACCACCCCAAGTCTATTATCAGCAAACTCCAATGTTACATTCGGGAAGAAATCAAGTTGCATATTCCGGTCCATTATTTCCTTTTAATGGTAAAACTCATATGTCCCATGTTCCTGCAAGGTTTCAAAATGATTTGAGACAACATCAGGTTCAATTACAACAGCATCATAACTCAAGACAAAAGCAAAACAATCAATCTCCGAAAGCTTTCAAGTCCGAGGATACAAGGAGTAAGGCAAGCCCACTGCCTGTAGATATGCCAGCTCAGGAAAGTTCTTCTGATCAACTGATCCCAAACTTCAGCTCTACTGCTAATGTTGAACATGAAAAGCAAAATTGTATAGTTTCTCCAACCTGTAATAAAACTCAATTAATGGACGATGAGGAGCAAATGCTTGCCGCACTGGATGCAGTGAGTGAAGAAGAGTTACATGAACTTATTTCTAATGAAAAGACAGCAAACAAGGATTCTGCAAGTCCAGATGCTCAAGTGTCAGATGCACTGCCTGATGAGGTTTCATTAGAAGATGCCATGAAGATGTTTGATTGCATCCCCTTTCATAATACATCACTGAACAATTTACCTGTAGTAATATCAGGAAAACTTTCTAGTAGTGCAGATTTAAATGAATACCGAACAGATAGCAAGATCAGCCAGGGAAATAAAGAAGAAAACACAGCTGAAGATGTTACAAATGCCATGGAGATTCCTTGGGGTGAAATATCTGACCTGTCTCTGACATTTGAGAAAAGTTTAGAAGATAGCATGGGACTTCTAGCACTGCCCAAGGAGCTGATATCCTCGGATTATGAAGTACCCGAGATTGCAGACATAATCACAACCATGGATTTTTTTTACAGTGTTAGCATTTATGGTCTGTTCAATGATGAGATATCAAACTGGAATTCACATATACCATTTTATAATACCATAAAAGACAACAGTTGCAACTCGGGTGTGATTACCTTACCAAGACCTGGAGAGTCATCTCCAGGAACTGATATTGCAACAAAAATAGTTCTCGACTCTGTCAAAAAAGAAAAGCGACATTCTACAGATATGATCCCACATCCCATCTCTAAGAAGTGTAGGATTGCTGATTCTGCAGCTTTAGAAGCAGTTCAGGAATTCTGTACAGTTTCAATGTCTGCTACAATGAAAAAGCGACTAGGGATTGAAGACCAGTGAATGCTCAATTTGACTTTATGATGATGTTTTGAAGTTCAGTCCAATACAATAAATACATATTTTAATTGTGTATGTGCAAATAAATAATTTGTGATAAAAATTCTTTTCAGGTGGTCAATAATTCTATTGCACATAATGGAGAAACACAGGCAATACACACAATATCATTGAAATAGCCAAGGATGAAATTGAAAGAGACCGTGGCATCTTAGTAAACCAAATGCTTTTTAATGTCCGACCAATACAGAGCAGCAAGCAACACCTTTACCCCGCACGCTCAATCTGGCCCCCCAGGAGGGGGGTGACCCTATTCCCTAAATAAAGAAGTCCCCCAGAAAAGAGAACCCCGTCCGGAAGCCCCCCAGAAAAGAGACCCCTGTCTGGAGGTTAGAGAGCAGTCCAAACAGAGGCAATGAAAAAAAAAATAGCTGCTTTAACACTCATCTGGGCAATACACGGCGTCAAATACATGCTTGCCAGGACCAGCAGCAATTCTCACCCATGTGATTCCTGGCCCAGAGGACCAAAGAATCGTGCAGGCCTGGAGAATATGGTGCCTGGCCTAGTAATTGGATGCTGGGTCTTAATGACCCATTGGCATCGTCCCACTGCCATGGGGTGCAAATCTCGATCCAGATGCCAGTGGTGGGCTGGAGTATTGGAATCGGGTCGGCACCCGGCACTGATCCAGTTTTCTCCCAGCCGCTGGATTCTCCACTGTATTGGGAACTCCACTACCAGCGGCACAAGGCGGAGAATCCAGCCCATAGTCACAAAAATAATGTACAGCCAATGACCATGATTTGTAACTTTAATCCCTAATCACAGGATTTGAAAATCATTTGAATGGGCAAAATCCTCTATTGAGAGGTGAAAGATAATTCTCCAAAAAATGTCAATAGTATCATTCACATAATAGTTGTTTTTGTAATGTGATATGAAACAAATTCTTGAATTTAAGACACCAAATAAATGCAGATTTATCCATTATCCTACTTGCTTAGGTCATGGATCTGAGATGTGATCTACTCAATTTCAATGAGTGGTCATTAGGAAGTCTCCACATACATCCAACATCCCGCAGCACGGTAGCACAGTGGTTAGCACCATTGCTTTACAGCGCCAGGGACCTGGGTTCGATTCCCGGCTTGGGTCACTGTCTATGCGGAGTCTGCACATTCTCCCAGTGTCGGTGTGGGTTCACTCTGGGTGCTCCGGTTTACTCCCACAGTCCAAAGATGTGCAGGTTAGGTGGATTGGCCATTCTAAAATGCCCTTAGTGTTCAAAAAGGTTAGGTGGGATTACTGGATTACAGGGAGAGTGGAGGTGTGGCCTTAAACAGGGTGCTCTTTCCAAGGGCTGGTGCAGACTTGATGGGCCGAACGGACTCCTTTTGCACTGTAAATTCTATAATCCAACTAAACTAAACGGTCCTACCCACTATTAGTGGAATATTTGACGAGTTATCTTTTGCTCACTTACTTTGGTGTCAGGTGATCCACCATATGTACCGCATTGAGGCAAAGGGAGAGACAACAGGATATATAATAAGTTTGGAATTAAGGAGTGATCAGTACAGACATGATGGGCTGAATGGTGGCTTCTTGAAATGTCTGCTCTGTCCAAGAATATAATAATTTACTTAATCAGTAACCAGAAAGAAAGCATCAAATTTAGAAATATTTGAACTCTTTGAACACCATAACCTAACTCTGTTCTAGGGGCTTTTCACAGTAACTTCATTGAAGCCTACTTGTGACAATAAGCGATTATTATTAACAACATTTCCCAGTTATATCAGTAACTTCCTATGGCATTGCTAGTTTGGTTAAAATTATATGCTTTACATTTTACCAGTCTGTCATGATTGCTGTTCAGATTTTAGAAGGCTCATGCCTTAATGGGAAAGGACCAGGATGCCCTGAAAAGTCAGTGTAAAATTTACTTCTAATTACTATCACCATTTTCCCTAGGACCTTGAACAGGGCAGTCCAGGAATCTGCCCAATCTGAAGTGTCTGCTCTACTCACTGCCATTGCTTGGTTCACCACTCACCCCCATCCCCCTGCTAACTTCTTCCAACACTACCACCACCACCTCTCATACTTACACTTCATTTCAGTTACTGTATTGAACTCTCATTAACCATATCTAACTTAACACACATACAACCTTCTTCGGAATCCTCCTACTCCCCTCCTGTAGCTGTCACCTTGATCTTTAACCCAACTCTCCCACACTCTACCCACAATAATGAACAATTGCACAAGACTCTTCCATTTTCTGATATAAATGAAAAACATATGATTGAATACGTTTCTCCAACAGTTGACTTTGGGTGTGGTTACCTCAATCAATGGTGGATATCAGAAGCCTCTAAAGTTAGTCAGTATGTTTGTCGGTCACCGTCATTAGGCCCTTTGAATCCACGCTGGCTTGTGTAACAATTATTTAAGAAGGTGGCTTTCTGAAATATTCCTCTAAATATCAGTCACAGTGTGATGAACGGTTACTGCCTTGTCATCATGTAAGGTGATGTCCCCTTTAAGGCCGGGCTTGGAACCCTGGGGACTCCGCCTCTGGCTCCGCCCATCTGTGAGCCATATATAAGGGGCTGCCTTGTGGGCTGTGCAGCAGTTACCAAATGTCTCAGCTCTAGCAGAAGTTCTTAGTCTATTAAAGCCTTCTTTACCGTTTACACTCTAAGCGTCGTTATTGAGGGTACCTCACACAGATTTTGCATTCCATCTGAATTGATTTTTATAATTTCTAGCGTTACTATCAATATCGCTCACCTTGCATTGGACAGCTCATTTCAGATTCTATACTTGAGGGCACCAGTTTCAACAACCCATATTTTTACAATGCCTTTAACATAATAAAGTGTCCAAAGGTACTTCACAGCATTAAGACAAAATGTGGTACTGAGTTACACAAAGAGACATTAGGTCAAATGATCAAAAGCTTGATCAAAGGAGGCAGGTTTCAAGGACTGCATTAAAGGAGAACAAGTGTGTATTTCTTCAATGATTCACAACATTTTCCTAACATGGCACCATGCACCATAACTGAGAACTCAACAGACACAGTTACCATAAAGACAAACTTTGCTATGCTTGCACAATTGCAATTACTTTATAAATTGTTTGGAAGACAAATATTCAGTGTGCTCATTACAGTCCATCTGTTTGTTTGAATGGAATATTTATTCAGTCATACACACATTCTCCCACTAATGCTCCCACTAATTCTTCAGCATTGTTGCAAGACAATGTTTTTCTTAAACACTAGGAGATTAAAATAATTGGCTGCAGCAATGTTCAGGCTGCGGCAATGTTTCAGGTGAGGGATAGAAAGATGATCAGCTCTTGACGTTACTGTAAGGCTATTGAGGGGAGGACCGAGAGAAAGATAGAAAATAAGTGCATGAGACAAAATGACACATTTTAACGACAGCAGTTGCTTAGTTCCTGAAGTCATAACTTGGGTAGTTGAGAGTTGAACAGCTCCAATACTGCATGTAGACTGGGTGGTCATGTGAATGCTGGGATGACATGGGTATGTAAAAGAACACGTCACTAGCATAGGAGTTCTCCTGGAACACAGGCAGACAGAGGATGCAAGAGCAGCTCAGCTATTCAATAAACTGCTATTGCTCCAAGTCCTTGATCGCCAGTCATTGGAAGCCAGCACTTCTACATGGTGTCAGGAGTTGGCAAAATGGCACAGGAACTCTCCTGTATTGACACACTCATATTTCGATAAAATATTGTGAATAAGTAGGCAAAGTTTGAAAAGAGTGGTGCTTCTACTGTAGTGCCTGCCCCTCCGCCCCCCCCACCCAATGAACTACATTGGATGACGACACGGGGTGTCGTAGCTCCCATAGACCAGACCACAAGTGGGTTTCAGCAATAGCAGGTGCAGTAAAGAAAAATGGCACATGGCATAATTAGGATTTACAGTGACCCAGTCCACTTAATCAAGGAAATGCTCAGTTTAATCACCCCATAAAGACTGCTGAATTGGTTGTAGCCAACATGCTCGATGTCAAAGTTTTCAGCATTTGGGATACGCTCCTGGAAAATCCCGCTGAATGAAGACGCCTCCATTACATTTATATCTTCGGTTGGATACCATTTTCTCCGAAGGCGCTATGGGATCTTCAATGATACAAGGAGCAAGTCTTTGCAGGCCATCCCTGCAGCATCATCTTCAATGACATCCTAGTCTGGGTCATACAGCGAAAACAGCGCCAGAGGAGAGAGCCGGGAGATTTAAAAAGCGTGGGAGGAGAGAGCCGGGACAGCGAAAACAGCGCCGGAGGAGCCAGGAGATTTAAAAAGCGCGGGAGGAGGGAGCCGGGACAGCGAAAACAGCGCCGGAGGAGCGAGCCAGGAGATTTAAAAAGCGCGGGAGGAGAGAGCCGGGACAGCGAAAACAGCACCGGAGGAGAGAGCCGGGAGATTTTAAAAGCGCGGGAGGAGAGAGCTGGGACAGTGCTGGGAGAGGTGAGTGCACAAAAGGTGTGGCAGGAGTGCCTTTAGTCACTGAGTGCTGATTGGAACAGAGTGCATCTGAGTTTAGGTGAGTGACTGAGTGCTGATTGGAACAGAGTGCATCTGAGTTTAGGTGAGTGACTGAGTTCGGGTGAGTGGCGAGGGAGGGCTGTGTTCGGGTTTATCCTTGAGGTTCTATAAAGAAATTTTTTTTTTTTAAATATTTAAATTAATTAACTAGTTGAATATGGCTGGACAGGTGATGTGCTGTTGCTGTATGATGATGGAACTGGTGGATCCCATTGAGACCGTCAGTGACCACATCTGCAGGCTGCTCGAGGAACTTCGGCTCAGAATTGAGGAGCTGGAGACCGAGCTGCACACACTGCGGCACATCAGGGAGGGGGAACATTGCCTGGACGCTTTGTTTCAGGAGGCAGTCACACCCGGTAGAATAAGTACTGTTAATTCGGACAGTGGTCAGGGACAGAGTGGTGTGACTGCAAGGGAGGCAGGTAAGGGGATCCTGAGTTTAGGAGTTGAGGAGCCTCAGCCCTTGACCTTGTCCAACAGGTATGAGGTACTTGCTCCCTGTGTGGATGAGGAAGAGGGCTGTAGGGAGGATGCGTTGACTGACCACTGCACCGTGGTACAGGAAGCCATTCAAGAGGGGGGAGCAAAAAGACAAGTGGTAGTTGTAGGGGATTCTATAATTAGGGGGATTGATGGCATCCTTTGTAAGCCAGATCGAGAGTCCCGCATGGTATGTTGCATGCCCGGTGCCAGGGTGAGGGACATCTCTGATCGGCTTGAAAGGATTTTGGAGAGGGAGGGGGAGGATCCAGTTGTTGTGGTCCACGTTGGGACTAGCAACATAGGTAAGACTAGGAAAGAGGACCTGTTTGGGGATTATCAAACACTAGGGCCTAAATTAAAGAACAGGTCCTCCAGGGTTATAATCTCTGGATTACTACCAGAGCCACGTGCCAATTGGCATAGGGTTGAGAAAATTAGAGAAGTTAACACGTGGCTAAAGGAGTGGTGCGGGAAAGAGGGATTCCATTTCATGGGGCATTGGCATCAGTACTGGGGCAGGAGGGACCTGTACCATTGGGACGGTCTTCACCTGAACCATTCTGGGACCAGTGTTCAAGCGAATAGGATAAATAGGTTGGTTACAAGGACTTTAAACTAGCAAGTTGAGGGGGAAGGGAAATGTAAAGTTATGGACAGTATAATGGTTAATGGAGATCAAGGCAGCAGGTTACGTGACAGGTTATTATGTAGAGATATGGGTTCAAAGACAAGGAAAATTAGGAGAAAGGGTAAGAGAAAAAATAAATTGCGAAAAGTTACTGATCAAGGTGTTAGGATTCATAACAAAAGACATAAAAAACAGCATAAGTGTACTTTACCTGAATGCTCGTAGTGTACGGAATAAGGTGAATGAGTTGATGGCGCAAATCATCGTGAATGACTATGATTTAGTGGCCATTACTGAAACATGGTTAAAAGATGGTCACGACTGGGAGTTAAATATCCAAGGGTATCAGACTATACGAAAGGATAGAACGGACGGTAAGGGCGGTGGTGTAGCTTTGTTGTTTAAGGATGGCATCCGGGCAATAGTAAGAGATGATATTGGTGCTATGGAGGACAAGGTTGAATCAATTTGGGTGGAAATCAGGAATAGTAAGGCGAAAAGGTCACTGATAGTAGTCTATAGGCCACCAAATAGTAACAGGATGGTTGGGCAGGCAATAAGCAAATAAATAACGGATGCATGTAGAAATGGTACAGCGGTTATCATGGGAGATTTTAATCTGCATATCGATTGGTGTAACCAGGTTGGTAAAGGCAGCCTTGAGGAGGAGTTTATAGAATGTGCCCAGGATAATTTCCTGGAACAGTATGTAATGGAACCTACAAGGGAACAAGCGGTCCTAGATCTGTTCCTGTGTAATGAGGCAGGATTGATTAATGATCTCATAGTTCGGGATCCTCTTGGAAGGAGCGACCACAATATGGTGGAATTTAAAATACAGTTGGAGGATGACAAGGTAAAATCAAACACTAGTGTTTTGTGCTTAAACAAAGGCGATTACAATGGGATGAGAGAAGAACTAGCTAAGGTAGACTGGGAGCAAAGACTTCATGGTGAAGCAGTTGAAGAACAGTGGAGAACTTTCCGTGCGATCTTTCACAGTGTTCAGGAAAGGTTCATACCGACAAAAATGAAAGACGGTAGAAAGGGGAAAAATCGACCGTGGATATCTAAGGAGGTGAGGGAGAGTATCAAATTGAAGGAAAAAACATACAAAGTGGCAAAGATTAGTGGGAGACTAGAGGACTGGGAAGTCTTTAGGGGACAACAGAAAGCTACTAAAAAGCTATAAAGAAGAGTAAGATAGATTATGAGAGTAAACTTGCTCAGAATATAAAAACAGATAGTAAAAGTTTCTACAAATATATGAAACAAAAAAGAGTGGCTAAGGTAAATATTGGTCCTTTAGAGGATGAGAAGGGAGATTTACTAATAGGAGACGGGGAAATGGCTGAGGAGCTGAACAGGTTTTTTGGGTCAATCTTCACAGTGGAGGACACAAATAACATACCAGTGACTGATGGAAATAAAGATATGATAGGTGAGGACCTTGAGACGATTGTAATCACTAAGGAGGCAGTATTGGACAAGCTAATGGGGCTAAAGGTAGACAAGTCTCCTGGCCCTGACGGGATGCATCCCAGAGTGTTAAAAGAGTTGGCTAGGGAAATTGTAAACACACTAGTGATAATTTATCAAAATTCACTGGACTCTGGGGTGGTCCCAGAGGATTGGAAAGTAGCAAACGTGACACCACTGTTTAAAAAAGGTCGGCAGAAAGTGGGTAATTATAGGCCGGTAAGCTTAACTTCGGTTGTAGGGAAAATGCTGGAATCTATCATTAAGGAGGAAATAGCGGGGCACCTGGAGGGAAATTGTCCCATTGGGCAGATGCAGCATGGGTTCACAAAGGGTAGGTCGTGTCTGACTAATTTGGTAGAATTTTCTGAGGATGTTACCAGTGCAGTAGATAACGGGGAGCCAATGGATGTGGTATATCTGGATTTCCAGAAAGCTTTTGACAAGGTGCCACACAAAAGGTTGCTGCATAAACTAAAAATGCATGGCATTGAGGGTAAAGTGGTAGCATGGGTAGAGGATTGGTTAACTAACAGAAAGCAGAGAGTGGGGATAAATGGGTGTTTCTCTGGTTGGCAACCTGTAACTAGTGGGGTCCCTCAAGGATCAGTGTTGGGCCCGCAGTTGTTCACAATTTACATAGACGATTTGGAGTTGGGGACCAAGTGCAATGTGTCAAAGTTTGCAGACGACACGAAGATGAGTGGTAAAGCAAAAAGTGCAGAGGATGCCGGAAGTCTGCAGAAGGATTTGGCTAGGTTAGGTGAATGGGCTAGGGTCTGGCAGATGGAATTCAATGTTGCCAAGTGTGAGGCTATCCATTTTGGGAGGAATAACAGCAGAATGGATTATTATTTAAACGGTAAGATGTTAAAACATGCTGCTGTGCAGAGGGACCTGGGTGTGCTGGTGCACGAGTCGCAACAAGTTGGTGTGCAGGTGCAACAGGTGATTAAGAAGGCTAATCGAGTTTTGTCTTTTATTGCTAGAGGGATGGAGTTCAAGACTAGTGAGGTTATGCTGCAATTGTATAGGGTGTTGGTGAGGCCGCATCTGGAGTATTGTGTTCAGTTTTGGTCTCTTTACCTGAGAAAGGACATATTGGCACTGGAGGGAGTTCAGAGGAGATTCACTAGGTTGATCCCAGAGTTGAGGGGATTAGATTATGACGAGAGGTTGAGTAGACTGGGACTGTACTCATTGGAGTTTAGAAGGATGCGGGGGGATCTTATTGAGACATATAAAATTATGAAGGGGATAGGATAGATGCGGGCAGGTTGTTTCCACTGGTCGGGGAAAGCAAAACTAGGGGGCATAGCCTCAAAATAAGGAGAGGTAGATTTAGGACGGAGTGTAAGAGGAACTTTTTCACCCAAAGGGTTGTGAATCTCTGGAATTCCTTGCCCAGTGAAGCAGTTGAGGCTCCTTCTTTAAACTTTTTTAAGAAAAAGATAGATGCCTTTCTAAAGAATAAAGGGATTCGGGGATATGGTGTACGAGCCGGAGAGTGGAGCTGAGTCCACAAAGATCAGCCATGATCTCATTAAATGGCAGAGGAGGCTCGAGGGGCCAGATGGCTTACTCCTGTTCCTAGTTCTTATGTTCTTATACTATGCAAGAACAGGATGCAGGTCTTTGTTTAGTACTCAACAGAATTAGGACCACACAGTTATAGCTCAACCCAGCATTCAGGGTCAACCGGGGAGGATCCCTACCTGGGTCAAGTACTCACAGCTGATAGTGTAAAGCCAGATCCAGGCAAGACGATGACTGGACGACAGACAGCCATTCCCATGGACAAGCACACTTTGCAGCATTTCCTTGGTTTGACTAATAGTCTTTCCAAGCTCAATCCTTGCTATTGTGAGAATACTGGACCCTTTAAGTCAGCTCCTCCACCAAAATGTCAAAATGTGTTCAGACTCAAAACAGGCACACACAGCCCTCTAATGCTATAATGTTTCAGCGCCTGTATGCCTTTTGAGCATGGACTTGCTGCAGTTTGCATGGCAGATCAATAGCCTTTGCATCAAGGGCCGTCAGTAATGGAGACACATCATGCACAGATCGAGAAGGGACTCTTTGCCCTAGTTTTCGCTTGTCAGAAATTCCATGACTTCATATATAGTCATCCTGCAAGTGTTGAGACTACATCAACCACTCAACTATTCTTAAAAAAGCCTCTTCACACTGTGTGCATAGCTGCAGCACATGATGCTAAAGCTGCAATGCTACAACTTCAGGTGTTGTCTCCAAATGAGGCAAGGAGCTGTATCTGGCCAATGCCTCTCCAGAGCCTTCCTACCCACAGCATCTGGTTGATCTTGAGGAGGACATCAACATCATAACCAGAAGAGGTACTTTTCGCTTGTCAAATCCAGAAACTTAAGGCTATCACATGCAGACAGCTTCATAATGTCATCATGAAAAGGATGGCCTGTGTTTGCTTGGGAAATTCCCCATGGGCTCTGCACATTCTTTATCAGAGATGAACTAACTGTACTGTGTGGCCAGCAATTAGTCATTACCACCACTCTGCAGAGGTACAACCAGAAACAAACCAGACATAGGGCAAAGGAATCACTGGACTGGCAGACATAAGAGGTAAGTATCCACCATGCAATGCACTCAAGCTACACCAAACCAAAGAGCCACTGCGACTATAAGAGTTTGCAGACCTCCCATGGTCACAGTGGCTGACATCTTTAAATGAAATGGTAAACAGTATTTGGTCCGAATTGATTCATACTCTGGGTGGTTCAAATATCTGCCAGATATGAAGAGCAACCACAGTTAGAAATCAAGCTCAAGGAGACATTTTGCCACACACTGAAGGGGACAATGACGGACAACACTCGCCAGTTCGGAGTTTACGAACTTTGCACAAACATGGGGTTTTGAGGAGTAGCCCCCAATACTCACAGTCCGACAGCCTGGCAATACGTTCGGCCAAGTACATATTTGAGAAATGTGCCTGGGATCTCAGATCACTATGTTGTATTCCTCAGCCTGTGAAACAAGCCAAGACACGGTCTGCCCCAGTCATCAGCAATGACTGTTTCCCAGGAACACAATCCCCATTGCCAAGGTCCTCCTGCAGTCAAACATTGAAACCAGCTAGAGTGGTGCCCTCAAGAGAAGAGAGAAAAAAAAATATTGGTTGCGATCTTCTGGCCTCGATACGTTCTCGCTCAGACGAAATGAGGCTGGTGAACAGGAGAGGCCAAAAACGAGAACCGCGCCAGGCGCCAAATAGTTTGTGATGCAACCCGCTGCTCCCGTAGGCGAAATCGGGATCTTCCACAGCGAGAAATCAATCACTTAAGCCCAATTTCCATACAATTAACAGGAGTCACCCCATATCCAAAGGCCTCCCCGTCATTCAGCAGCCTCCCCAGCAAGTGCTCATGCTGAAGCCGATTAGTACTCCTTTTGAAAATCGTCAAACTGGCGGAAGGGCTTCTGTGGGGAGCCGAGGTGCTGAGTAGCCATCTTTGCCCCCAGTCAGAGAGCCCGAGGGCACTCAAAATGCTGCCCCTGTGCTTCCCGGGGATGGGGGCAATGCTCGTGGCACCACCATGACAACCCCTGGATAGTTTACCTGTTCTGGGGACAACCCCTGGATCGTTTACCAGCTCCGGGGATAACTTGTCCCTGCCCCTCTGCCTGACCCATGACCCCCACTGACTGCTGAGGCCTCTGGCCGTGCGGCTGATGACTATTGCTAATAGGGAATTTGCAATCGTGGTTAAGTGCGCACTTCATACATTCCAAGTGGATTCCTGTGGGTGAGCGGGCCATTTAGCATATGGGAGTTATTGGCGAGAATTTCAATCTCACCTTGATGCCTGGACACGGTGCTTGAACAATGCGGGAGGCAACACCCCACACGCAGCAGCCAATTTCCGAACACCCAAGGGATGGGACACAGCTCCGGGGACATGTCCACAGCTGGAGGGTGGATAGGTGCCACGGGGAGGGGTGATGCCTGGAGAGATGGGCCAAGGGTTTGGAGATCAGCCAGCATTGCGGAAGAAAGTGACAGAGGCATCATACTGGTTGCGTGCAAAAAGGTATTTAATGTGTTTTACAATCCCCCATTCTCCAGATGGTCCCCCCCCCCCCCCACAATCCCCCATTCTCCAGATGGTGCCGCCCTCCCCCCCCCCCCTTTCACGCCCCCCACACACACAAAATGCCCTCAGTGATCCTCAACTTGCTTGGCCCTCCCAGCTCTACCGCTATGTCTAGGTTTGTCCTCTGGATGCACATCTGATGTGAAGGCCTACCTCGTTCCGTGGTCTTCAATGCTCCTAGTGGGTGTCCTCTGGGGACTCTGGAGGCCGGAGAGTCCCTGCGCACTCTCAAGTGGCACATGCACATGGGGCTTCTTGCCGCAAAGCCGACCAATCAACGTTAAATTGCATTGCTGGTCTCACTGCGCCGAGCGCTGGAAGCACGCAGCAATTCCCGCTCTCTACCACACTTCTCTCGCCCATGATCTAAATGCTCACAGACTCTGCCCTTAGGCACCCTGGTTGAATAGTCAGAACGCAGACCACACGTGGCCATGATAAAGTGCCTGATGGCATGTGGTAGCCTCAAGACTGTGCCCCTTATTCATGAAACTGGCGTCACCTACTGCATGTATGTGAACCAGCACCAAACATCACAGCACCCCAGGCATCTAGCCTATAATCCAGGCCCCCTATACCAATAGAGGCTCCTTCAGAGGCCAACAGAGCAAGTCCTACAGTCATTGGGTACACAGAAAGGATGCCAGATGCCATCCACACTGAGGGCAACAACCCAGAGTATTTCCAACACAGCCAACTGGCACAATCAAACATGCCGGTCCCAAACCAAATACAAGGTTTCAGGATTATGTCATGGACTTGACTGACCTTAGTGGGTGAAAACTAAGAGAACGAGACACGATGGCCTAGATATCAGCTGCTGCGGTCCTTTCGGAATTTCACACAAGGTAAATTGTTAGGCGCCGTTAGCCAGTTTGTATGTTGTAAATGGTTTGCATCCAGCGATTGTTCTCACACACTGTTACACCAACTCAAAGGGGAAGATGCAGACTGAGTGGTCACGTGTACACTGGGTGATGTGGGTACAAAAAAAAAAAGATGCGCAGTCATGCATCGATATCGTGGGAGTTCTTCCCAGCGCACAGGCAGACACACACCATGTAACAGCTGATCAGAGAATTCAATAAACTGTTATTGCTCCAACAGCAATAACTTGACACTTATACACCATTGTAATGGTGACAATCTAGGGGAAAACCATGTGTGTTTTTTTTAAGATCTCCAATCAGAATACTTTTTTTATTCATTCATGGGATGTGGGCATTGCAGACTAGGCCAGCACTTCATTGCCTCCTTGAACCATTGCAGTCCATGTATTTGTAGGAACATATTAAGAAGGGAGTTCCAAGGTTTTGACCCAGCGACAGTGAATGAATAATGAAACAGTTCCCAGTCAGGATGGTGTGCAACTTGGAGGGGAACCTACAGCTGATCGTGCTTCCTTTGCATCTGCTGCCCTTGCCCTTCTAGAAGGGTGGCCAGAGGTTTGGAAGGTGCTGTCAAAGGTAGTCGATTGCTGCAGTGCACCTTGCAGATCATAAACACTTACCACCGTGCATCTGTGGTGGAGGGTGTTAATGGTGAGTGTTGTTCCAGGTGTTGTTGGAGCTGTACTCATCCAGGCAAGTGATATATTCCATCACACTGCCTTGCAGATGGGAGACAGGCTTTGAAGAGAGTCAGGAAATGTCCACAGAATTCCTAGCCTGACCTGCTCTTGTAACCAGCAGGTAATGGCTAGTTACGTTCAGTTTCTGGTCAATGGTACTCCCAGGATGTTGATAGAAGAGGATTCAGCAATGGTCAACCCAAGCTGTCCAGGTCTTTTGCTACATATGGACACGGCTTCAGAGTATCAGAGAAGCTGCAAACGTGTTGAATATTATGCAATCAGTGAACATCCCCACATTTGGTGTTGGAAATTGTATCATTGATGAAGCAGCTGAAGACATTTGATGTCTTGGGACGGAGATGATAGACCTCCAACGACTGCAAACATTTTCCTTTGTGATTTGTTTAATTGTCCACCATTATTTGCAACTGGATGTGGCAGGACCCAAGACCTGGTCCATTGGTTGCAGGATCATTTAGCTCGGTCTATCTCATGTTGCTTCCACCCTTTGGCATGCAAGTAATCCTGCATTATAGCTTTGGCAGCTTGACACTTATGGCTGGTGCTGCTCTTGGTATGCCCTCCTGCAGTCTTTGTTGAACAAAGGTTGATCACTTGGCTAATGTGATCAACTAATGACCAACAGTGACTCATGGATATCCAGTTTTGAGTTGTTGGATTGCTTTTAAATCTGTCCCATTTAACAAAGTGGTTGTTCCACACAACATGGACTTGCTCTCCACAAGGACTGTGTGGTCATCACTGCTATCAATATGGTCATGGATATCTGCAGCAGGTAGATTGGAGAAGACAGTAGACTTTTCCTTCTTGTAGGCTCCCTCATTACCTATCGAAGACCCAGTCTAGCAACCAGATACTTTAGGACTTGGCCAGCAGATGTGCTGTAAGTCACTCTTGGAGATGGACATTGAAGTCTTCTACTCAAAGTACATTTTGTGCCTTTGCAGCCTCAGTACTCCTCCAGTCGTGTTCAACATAGAATGTTGATTTATTAACTGAAAGGAGGGGGTGGGGGGGACAGGAAGTGGCAACCAGGTGGACAATTCCTTCCATGTCATTGGGCTCCAGAATCAACCCACAGATGTAATTCTGTGAGTATGACCATGAGGTGTTGGTTGCCAAGCCCCAGATGTTAGTAAGGAGAATTTGCAATATTGACAGGATGTGTTTGACATTGTTTCTGGTGCTTAGGTCGATGTCAGATGGTCAATGCAGTTTCACGTCTTTGACTGCTATCCAGTTTCAATCCTTTGACTTAATAGCAATTCGATACAACAAAGCCCTTTGCCAGGCTATTTATTTCTGAAGGTCAGCCACATTGCTGTGGATCTGGAGTCACAAGTTGGCCTGACCAGGTAAACAACAGTAGGTTCCCTTCCCTCCTTGACCTCCGTGAAGCAGATTTGTATCTTGTGGTCACCATGAGGCTAGCTTTTCATTTGAGATTTATTAAATGCCACCAGTGCCATGGCAGGATTTGAACCTGTGTCCCCAAAGCCTGGGCCTCTGAAATTCTAGTCCAGTGGCATTACCACTCCACTACCACCTTCCCTTCAACAATTCATTTACTTAAACACCATTATAGATTATAATCAAATGATTTCTTCTGGGAGGAAAACACTGAAACTGATATATTCACGAATGACATGGAGGACCACACTATTGGCCGACATCAAGGAGTGAATACTGCTGCTACACGGTGATGTACATTGGTTGCAAACCAAGATGGTGGTAACTCACTTTGATTCCCCAAAGCCTGTTCACCATCAACTAAGAGTTAAGGGAATGTTCTCCACTTGCCTGAATGATTGAAGAATAAAACATACAATATGCTCAAACCATCTGGGGTAAAGCAGCCCACTTGACCAATGTCCCATTCACCACATCCTATAGTACCTACAAGATGGACTGCAGCAACTTGCCAAGACTATTTCAACAACACCTTCCAAACACGGACCTCCTAGAAAGATGAGGAACGCCACCACCTGCATGTTTGCCTCCAAGTCACATGCCATAACTACCTCTCACATTGTGGATGTACCCACACCAGATGGACTACAACAATTCAAGAAGGTTGCTCACCACAAATTTCTCAAGTGAATTAGAGATGGAGAATAATGTTGGCCTTGCCAATAATGCTCATATTCCAGGAAAAAAAAAAGTTTTTAAAAAAAGGAAACAGAGGAAGCCAGTTGTGTGAACCTAGTTGACACAAAGAAAAAGGTCACAAGTTCCCAAACATTGAGTGCCCTTTTATTCAGAGGCTGATCAACATGTGAAATGGACTTTCAGAACAGGTCATGGAAAATCATGTGGATGGTGGGTATGAGAAGGAGGGAATAAGGCAAGCAGGCATTTTCTGAATGACTGGGCCAAAATTGGTCAAGTAATCTTTAATATCTATCTAATGATGTCTGTTGGAGCATCATATATAGACTATAGGATCAGATGAAGGTCACAACTGGGATTCATTCTTAGGATGTAGCAGGGTGTAACATTTTCCCACCACAGCCAGCCACTTATTATGCTGCTGAAAGTTATGTTCACTGTAGTTTCAATAATTCTAAAACAATGCACTCCAATATGCATTTATTTATTGATCAGCAACAATGAAGGAAATGTCACATGTACACCGATCAACCCTATAGTGTAGTAATTTTTTCTAAGTTTCTTTGCGTACTCCAAGTACTTTATACACACTTCATTCCATTTTCTGCACAGCATGACAAATAGATAGTAATGGCTTTAGGAACCACAGCTACACTAATTGCCATAAAAAAAATACATAATTTCTGAAAAGCACCTTCTTGCTACAGGAAGGAAATTTCAACTTTTGTTGGTACACGAGTGAAAAAGTACTGAATTACAAAGAATTTTGTGCCGTACATCGCAGTTCCTGCAAACTATATCGTGAAGCCCTCACTCATCTATCATAAGTGGCCATTAAATCTTTTTTCCAGATGTTAGTTTTGAATAGAAGATCAGTGTCTTAGTACTATCCTCCCTCTTCCAATGCTGTTATGAAAACCTTTAGTGCCATCTGGGCCAAAAGGAAGACGGACCAGTCCTGAAGGAAGACCTGTGCCACTTTGATGCTTCCTTACTAACTGCTTATATGTTGTTTGGTTGATTTCTAGAGAGGTAGCCTGATTGGCAGCTAGCTTACGTCTTTGCACCCAGGGACTTCCGGAACAATTTCCACTATCCGACAAATGGTCATGGAATTTCTTGGTAAACTCTGGACTTGTACCTGGACTGGGCCAAACTCCTTGTGCTACAAAATCTGCAAGGGGTGATGGATGGTGATAAACTAAACTTCTGCGGGAAATGCACTGACCGCAGTAATGGTCACTCCATGACTGGGACAAAGAAGTTGTGCTTGATATTTGGCTATTGCAGTTATAGGCATCACATATTTTATGCTGTAGATATCTTTGGACATAAGCAGGTGAATTAGCACCATCAGATTCTGAAGAACTGTAAATAAACTCTCCCATTGTACATTGCATCTGCTCTATCTTTGCTGGCCGTTTTGGAGGCTTTTTGGGGTTTGATTTTTTTAAATCGTCAGATTCATCTGTATCTATGCTATTTATTTTTTTGGTACCTTTTCCTGTCAGTATGACAACTTTAAGATTTTCACCATTGTGGCAATGCTTTTTGCCAAGTTCTTCATAAGCCTTTTTGGCACCTTCATAATATTCATACTCAACCAAAATGCAAATCTTGGTTCCAACTTCTGGATACTTCAGTGTATACTTTTTCAGTTCAGCAGGAATTTCCCTACCTGGTTGCAAGATGCGAATTGAACTGATTGGACCATGAACACTAAAGATTTTCATTGCTGTTTCCATGATGTTTACATGGCCATGTATTTCACTATTATTCCCTGGAGAATCCTTGTAAAGGTCCCATGCCAGTATACGTTTACTTGGTGGGACAGAGAGGAGGAATTCAGGTACTGGATTTTTTCGACGAATCTTTGTCCCTTCTTGATTGATTTCTAGTAATTTAGAATAATTCAGCGCATAAGCTGTTACCTTCCAGTCCTTAGTCAAGCATTTCACCTGTAAGGCAAACAATAGGTTAGAAATGCACAGTAATTTTAAGCTGTAGATTAAAGTTTTTTTAAAAAATGTTATTTAGAGTACCCAATTATCTTTTTCCAATTAAAGGGGCAAATTAGTGTGGCCAATGCACCCATCTTGCACATTTTTGGGTTGTGATCCACGCAGACCGGGGAGAATGTGCAAACTCCACATGGACAGTGACCCGGGGCCTTGATTAAGGTATTATTAGGAGGGTTGAATAGCCTGGTAGCTCGGTGTTTAAGGATAACCAGTGGAAGCAAAAGTGGCAAAATATATACATAGTGGAGGTTCTGGAACATTTTTAAAGATGGATAACTGAACTATAGCAATACTGTGATATTTAATTGACAAATATAAAAATCTGGGGCGGGATTCTCCAATCCTGCGACAGTGTCCACGCCGTTGTGTTTTACGATGGCGTGAATGGGCCGCTCCCACATCTAATTCTGGCCGCTAGAGGGGGCCAGCGCGGCGCTGGAGTGGTTCGCGCTGCTCCAGCTGCAGATCCCGACGCGAACTGGGTTCTGCGGGATCCGCGCAGTTGCGCCGGTGCAGAGGACATGCGCAGTGGCGCCGGCGCCAACGCGCGCATGTGCAATGGCCTCCTTCAACGCGCCGGCCCCGACGCAACATGGCGCAGGGCTACGGGGCCGGTGCGTAGGAAAGGTGGCCCCAGCCACAGAGCCCGGCCTGCTGATCGATGGGTCCCCCTTCACAGGCCAGGCCACATCGGAGACCCGCCCCCGGGGTTGGACCACCCCTCTTCCTTCCCCCCGCCCCCCCCCCACACAGGCCACCACCCGACTCTTACACGCTAAGGTCCCGCCGGCCCAGAGCAGGTTAGAAGGCGCCGGCGGGACTCGGCTCCTTTCCTACGGCTGCTTGGCCCATCTGGGCCGGAGAATTGGCGCCGCTCCAACCACGATGGCGCCGATTCTCCGCACTGCAGAGTTGCTTGCCGGCGTGGCCCATTCACGGGGATTCTCCGGCCCGGCGTGGGGCTGGGAGAATCCCACACCTGATCTTTCTGTTCTGCCATTAAATAAGGACTCTCAGCCAACTCTTCTATTGCAAGAATCCTGCTGCCAAAAGCCAGTCTGATTTTTACACAGCACATTATTCCTCAGGGCTGCATTCATACTATATTTCCAACTTTTTTCTGCTCTGGCCCTGCTTCTCTTTTAATCAGTCCTTGCATCCATGTGCACATTTTTTTCTGTCTTTTCTGGTTCACACATGTGCTGGCCGATGTTTTTCAAAGGCAGAGCCAATTTAAAATGTTTAAATCTTTGCTTGTTTGTGGCGGCCACACATATAGAAACACAAGATGGCATGGTGGAAGTGGTGTCATGTACAATATCCTCGAGAGATTCTGTTCAGTGCTTGTTGATCGTGATCCTAGCCATCTTTGTGCCCCAGTGAAGAAGTCTTTATCCGGAGGACTGCCTTGAATTTCTGCATCCCTGTTGTTATCCTGGACTTTCCGCTTACTGATTATGCTGTTGCCTGCTTGACATTCCGTCTACCGGGAAGTGAATGATGTGGAGTGGTGTACTGTTTAGTGGAACGTTAATGCATAAATGTATTTGGGCTTTACGTGGCCTGATAATCATTGTAGAGGAAGGGGGGGGGGTGATTCTGTAGCTTCCCTCGCACCCCCACCCAAGTCTCACCGAGAAGGAAGATGAGTAGAACAGAGCAAAGGGTGGGGGGTTAGCTTTGTGGTGAACGTAGGGATTTCAGATATATTAAGTATTGGTGAAGTAAGGGTTAACAGCCTGGGTTAGAGTGTGTTTGACTGCTGCAGTCATTAGATTGAAAGGCAACAAATCTTTTGGGAGCTAGACATGCAATGAACAATGGTAAAAAGCTTGGGCTAGTGCAATTTAGTGTTGATTAAGGGGATTCCCTGGGGAGGTAATTAGTTTTCAGCTTGGTGCGATGATGTCATTGCTGGGTGGAACCAAGGCATCAGGCTTTTTGAGAAAGCATTTTCAGTTCAGTTCTGGATGAAGCTGGGATCGCAAGTCAGGTTTTGCTCTCTGCAATTTAGTTAGAAATAGATTAGCCGTAAAACAATGCAGTCTTGTCGGAGGACAAGGGGGAGCCGAAACAAACTAGTTGAAACAGCTTTTGAAGACATATAACAGAAGAGTCTGACTGGGATTAGATCTTTTCTGGAAAGTAATGCCAAGAGATCTCTTTCTCATTCTCTTGGTAAAGCAAGTTTTCCTCTGTGCCATTGATATTTAAGGTGGACTGAGAGCTGAGATGGTTGTTTCCTTGTTGTTTAAGTGGGAATAAAGAGTGCATCATATTCACTGTATTGAGTAAGAATTTAATTCGGTTTGTAAGAAAGTTTGTTTTAATATACCATTTCTCTATTTATTTGTGCAATCACTCCTGGAGTGAATGAAGTATTCTTTCCTCACAAGTCTCACAAAATAAAACATTGGGTTTTCTGTTCAGTATCCTAGCCACTGTTGGGGTCGTAATAGTTTGTCCTCGTTATGATCGAGGAAGGTCCCTTCTAGTTAGAGCTAAGCAGTTTAGGTTTGTTTTCCTTTTGTTTTTCCCTTTTAACTCCAATCCGGGAGCATCTGTGCTTTTTTTATTTTTTATAAACAGGCAGACTCCTTGTTATCCTGATGAGGAATAGGTTAGATTTGTCTACTCCAGACTTGAAGTCAGTCTTTTCTCCTGAAGTGTTCTTCCTCCGACTGTTTTCATTGCTGGTGGAACATTACGGAGGACAAGAGTGGCTCAGAGTATCCCTTCTGGGATGATAGTGATTTGGCAGGGGGTTCTTTTCTCCTCCCATCTGGGGGGGGGGGGGGGGGGGGGGGACCCAGAGAAATGATGCACCTCCCCATCCATCCTGCCGGAGACAGGGTTCCCCCCCACTTTCCAGTTGGATGCTGTTGATATCCTTATTGGCCTTGAGCCTGGTGGCTATTTGGGTGTGTTTCCCCCCCCCCCCCCCCCCACCGCAGGGGGTGTGCCATTGTTTGATGGTCCAGTGGCCCGTTCTTCCCTTGGACCAGAAACCCAGTGGATGGGCCTCTTTTGCTTGATGCTCATTTCTTACTCCTTATCTTCAATGGGAGACCTAAGTTTTGAGATCTTGAGGCCCAAGATTTTCTTGGATTTGTGGTACTCAGTCCTCTCCTTATTGTCTTGTAGCTATACTATGGTTGTCTGCTCTATCCTGGGCCTGGAAGGGAGTTTGATTATGTTGTGGGCGTCAGCGCAATTCCCATTAGCTCTGTGGTTCTCTAGGTTTTTTATTCCTCCATTAGTTCTGTTCTAAAGCTATAGGTATGATGCAACTCTCTTGTTGACTGTATACTGCTTGATACAAACGAATCTTGCATTAGTGGGAGACCCCGACTCATCTTGTCTTATTTGTTGCTATGTTGGCATTATATGCTATATCGGTTTTGCGTTGATACCTATGGTTTCCACTCCCCCCCCCCTTGGTTTTGATGAGACTGCTGTTAAAAATGTCAGTTCAGCACCACCCTCTCCACAGCAATTAGGGATGAGCAATAAATGCTGACATGTCCACATCACATGATTTAAAAAAATTTTTATAATCAAGTTGCCCTACTCTCCTAACTCCAGTGGATACAAGCCTAGTCTGTCCAACCTTCCCTCACAAGAAACTCACCAATTCCAGGTATTAATCTAGTAACACTTCTTGGAACTGCTTCCAATATATTTACATCCGTCCTTAAATAAAAAGAGACCAATACTGTACACAGTACTCCAGAAGTGGCCTCACCAATGCCCTGTGCAACTGAAGCAGAACCTCCGTACGCTTGTATTCAATTCCCCTCACAAAAACATTCTATTAGCTTTCCTAAATACTTGCCGTATCTGCATATAATCTTTTATGATTCATGTACTAGGGCACCCAGATCCCTCTGCATCTCAGAACTCTAATTTCTCATCATATAGATAATATGCTTTATTCTTCTTGCCAAAATGGACAATGACATTTTCCATTGTTGTATTCTATTTGTCAGATCTTAGCCCACTCACTTAACCTATCTATATCTCTTTTGTAGCCTCATGTCCTCTTCATTTCACAGCTTGCTTTCCTATTTTAGTATCATCAACAAATTTAGCAACCATACCTTTGGTTCCTTCATCCAATTTATTTATACAAAATTATTTAAAAGTTGAAGCTCCAGCCTAATGTGGCACACCACTCATTACACCCTACCAACCAGAAAGTTACCCATTTATGTCTATTGCTTCCAGTTAGAGCCAATGTCCATACCAACATGTTACCCTGGATACATGAACTTTTATTTAACCTTTGGCGGCATGGTAACAGTGGTTAGCATTGTTGCTTCACTGTACCAGGCTCAATGGTTCGATGCCCGGCTTGGGTCACCGGAGTCTGCACGTTCTCCCAATGTCTGTGTGGTTTCCTCCCACAAGTCCCGTGCTGTTAGGTGAATTGGACATTCTGAATTCTCCCTCGGTGTAACCGAACAGGCGGCGGAGTGTGGCGACTAGGGGATTTTCAAAGTAACTTCATTGCAGCATTAATGTAAGCCTATTTATGACAGTATTAATAATGGTTATGATGATGATACGAATGCCTTCTGGAAATCAAGTACAATTCATCCACAGTACATGTTGCTATTTCCCTCCCTTTATAGGATTCCCCTCTCTTAAAACCATGTGGATTCTGCCTGATTATCTAGTGCTTGCTATACTGTCTTTAATAATAGTTTCTAATGTTTTCCCGATGACAGATTGTAACCTAACTGATCTATAATTTCCAACCGTCTCCCTCACTTTGAGGTAAAGTAATTACATTTTCTATTTAGTGGAATCTTCCCCAAATCTAGGGAGTTTTAGAAAATTAGAACCCACGCATCAACTATCTCACGAGCCACTTCTTTTAAGGGAAAAAAGAAAATACTGGTCTGTTTTTTGATTTTGGGAAGCTTGCCTCTATACAAGGATCTTATCAATCTACCCAATGCTCGCCTCCCATCATGCCAGCCTGCATGGCTAAGACCATCATACGAAGGAATAATAGCAAAGGTACTATGGCAGCAGAAATAGAAAATTGACCCCTGACAAAATTCAGCCAAAGGCTCAGAGTTCAGCTCCAATTAACCGCTGCTGAAGCTATTGCCTGATGATTATTGCACACGCCAAGGACTAATGCTCACTTTGTTAAAAATATTACTACATTCTCTTGTAATCGAATATATCCCTCTTTATTAATCATTTAGTCTTTCTTAAGATTCTGCCCAATCATCTGAGAGCTTACACTCCCTCTACCCCCATCCTCTCCCTCCTTTACTCTCCTACTCGGGTGGGGAAGGGAATAAACTATAACCATGTGAAAAAACTAACTCAGGGAACAAACAAAATATAAAATCTTGTGATATTTCTTGGAAGGTTCCAAGACTAATCTACAGATGTTACCCACTGCCTGCTGGCTGTTATTACTCCATGGTTTGCTTGTTACAAGCACCAAAGACAGATATTGAAACTGTCACTGTAGATCAAGTTCAAGAACTTATGGAAAAAGTTAAAACCGTGGCAACTGGTTTATTTAACCACTTTTTAAACTGAGTTACAGTAAATTATTTATGGTGACTGTACACCTGAGGACTGATCCATATTGCAAGATCTATTCAACAGTATCAACTGGTAATTTTGACCTGAAGATGCATCGTCAGAAGTGACAGCAGCAATACTACAGTCTAATATTTGCCCACTTCTGATTTAATTCCATTTAGAGTGCCAAATAAAATAAACAGTCCAACTAAGGCGGCTGAAATGCTCCAACATGCCTGATAAGAGAACTAGGACGAAGAATACAATAAGAATCATAATCATTGAATGTTACAGCATAACTAGATCATTCTGCCCAAATCTTGACTGGATTTTCCCCTCAAGATCATCAAGAGATAAATATTAATGTCAATAAGAAAATTTGATTACATAGCAAAATGCTTACCTTTTTGAATGAAGTGAGAAGTTTAATGCTGATGTAACCCATTTTATTCTTTTTCATGTGCTTTAGTAGAAAACTATCCACTGCCAAGTTTTCATCAGATAAGTAAAATTCAACTTGAGCAATTATTTTTTGAATTTTATCAGAATTTGGAGGGATCCATTCATTATACTCTAAGCATTCATCATTGGTCTCACTCGGGTCACAGGAATTACTGTGTAAAAAACAAGATGGGGAATAAGTCCTCACTTAAAAATCATCACTTAGCTCATCCTTTTGAGGCTATTTTACAAATATTATTCAAATACTTTGAATTTTGTGGCAAATGCTGTAGGCTTTTGTTTGATTCCCCAAAGAGAAATAGCTTATTTCCACTTCAACCCATGCATATATTTTTAAGGCCTTTTATGCTTCTTCTCACTTCCCTTCACCGCCACCACCACATCTTCCCCCCACCCCATCAACTCTAATTGGACAAATCAGTAAACGTCTCAAAAGGTTACAATTAATGGTTCATTTCGTAAATATAAAAATATTATAGTTCTCCTTGCCCTTATACCCTGTACATTCCCTTTAACCACCATGCTTAAAAATAAAATCCAGAGAGTTAAATGCGTTGTCTGCACCGTGCATGAATGTACTTCATATGCCCAGAAATCCATCCAAAACATTCAGCTTTTAATGACACGAACTTCATTTTAAAAAGTCAGTTTTATATACCATTCTCGGACATAGAATTGCCCTGCCCTCTTGGGTGTAGCCTTAAAACTTGAGAAATCTACACATTAGCTGGTCAGCGGCCATCAAGAATCCAAGTCAATTATTACCACAGTGCCACATCCTCATATTGTATGCTGGGAGTCTGCAGGTCTACTAAGCTGACACTAAATGGCAATTCTTTAAATCTGACCAAGTCTGGCACTATATTAAAACACTTGGATAAGAATACAAGGCGATTAGACCACTCATTTTTAAACAAAAGTAATTCTGAGAAGATTTAGCAAATTAGTACCAATGTACTGTATCAGTTTTGGCTCAGTTGGTAGCACACTTTCCTCTGAATCTCAAGGTTCAGGGTTGAAGCGCCACTCCCAAGTCGCGAGCAAAAAATAAACGAGGCTGACACACAGTACAAGGGAGAACAGCACTGTCAAATAGGCTGTCTTTTGGCTAGATGTTAAACCAGGCATGCATCTGTCTGCTTAGGCAGACATAAAGATCCCACAGCACTGTTACGAACGAACAAAAGTTATTGGGAAATGGGGAGGAGTGTTCTAGATGTGTGGCATACTATTTATTTATTTAAAAAAAATAATAATTAAGGTTTTCATAAAATATCAATAACAAAATGAAAAAGGAACCCAACAGGGTTAAGTACAAAACATGGTCTAGAAAAGCAACCCGCCCCAGCAGCCCCCCCCCCCCTGTACATAAATAAATAAATTACACATTAACACCCCAACTTAACACAACTGGTATATACACCACCCTGGACCCTCCAGAGTAAATAACAGAAATAAACCCCCCCCCCCCCACCCCCCCGAGTTGCTGCTGCCATTGACCAATGTCTACCGTTCTGCCAGGAAGCCTAAGAACGGTTGCCACCGCCTAAAGAACCCTTGTACCGACCCTCTCAAGGCGAATTTTACCCTTTCCAATTTAATGAACCCCGCCATATCGTTGATCCAGGATTCTACGCTTGGGGGCCTCGCATCCTTCCACTGAAGAACAATCCTTCGCCGGGCTACCAGGGACGCAAAGGCCAGAATACCAGCCTCTTTCGCCTCCTGCACTCCCGGCTCCTCTGCCATCCCAAATATTGCGAGCCCCCAGCCCGGTTTGACCCTGGATCCTACCACCCTCAACACCGTCCTCGCTACGCCCTTCCAAAATTCCTCCAGCGCTGGGCATCCCCAGAACATATGGGTGTGATTTGCTGGGCTCCCTGAGCACCTAACACACCTGTCCTCACCCCCAAAAAAACGGCTCATCCTTGTCCCGGTCATGTGTGCCCTGTGCAGCACCTTAAACTGTATGAGGCCGAGCCTCGCGCACGATGAGGAAGAGTTCACCCTCCCTAGGGCATCTGCCCACGTCCCTTCCTCAATCTCCTCTCCCAACTCCTCCTCCCACTTACCTTTCACCTCCATCACCGAGGCCTCCTCCTGCATCACCTGGTAAGTTTCCGAGACTTTCTCTTCCCCCCCCCCCCGAAAACACCGTCCTGTATGGTGTGTGGCAATAGCCGCGGGAATTCCACCACCTGCCGTCCAGCAAACGCCCTTACCTGTAAGTACCTGAGGGGGTATGGTGGGTACCCAGGGGGAGACCATACTTCTCCTCCAGCTCACCCAGGCTCGCGAACTTCCCGTCCACAAACAGGTCCTCCAACTTTCGTATCCCTGCCCTGTGCCACCCTGTAAACCCTCCACCTGCTTCCCCCTGGGGCGAACCGGTGGTTCCCCCATATTGGGGTCCACGCCGAGGCCCCCAACTCTCCTCCTCCCCCCCCCTCTCCTTCTCCTCCTCCTCCTCCTCCACCCCCCCCCCCATGCCGCCTCCACTGCCCCCAGATTTTGAGGGCAGCCGCCACCACCAGGAATGTGTGGCATACTATTGACAGACATTATTATTGGTCAATATTTACTCCAAGATCAATATTACAAAAACAAATCTGATTATGGAATCGGTTTCAGTTTGTAGGAGCTTGCCAACTGCAATTAGCTGTTATATTTCCTACATCACAGTGACTATGCTTTAAAAAGTACTTTGTTAACTATAAAGCATCAGAGATATTTGTGCCATCCAGCATGAACCAAACATGCTAAATATAGGTCTATTTACCCCAAATGAAAACTTTACCTGCACATTGTTGACATTGCACGTGTTAAAGCAATAGCACTGTTTTGCCAGGCTACCCAAGTAAAAAAAGTAGAACATAATAATTTTGGGCTATTTATGTTCTCCTATATAGTGACGGAGCAGAAGTAATATATTTGTCGTTGGCCATTAGTATGCCACACAACTAGAACACCTTTCTCCCTAATTCCCCCAAAAAGGTGGTGGGTGCAAGATCAACTGAAGCTTTCAGGTCTGTGATTGACCGATTTATTATGCATGGGTATCAAGGATAAGCATATGATTTTGCCTTTGTGTAAGGCTTTAGTCAGGCCTCAGATAGAACACTACTAAAAAGGTTTTGGAAAAAGGCCCAATTGCCACTAGACTAATTCTCGGTTTAAACCAGCTTGGATATCAAGTTACATTCAAAGACATGGGAAGAGAAGGGCATTTAATCGGAGTTGAGTTTGGTCTAACTAAATTACTGAGGGATAACCAGGGGTATAGCTACAAGTTATTCCGTACCAGCCTCCCCAAACAGGCGCCGGAATGTGGCGACTAGGGGCTTTTCACAGTAACTTCATTTGAAGCCTACTTGTGACAATAAGCAATTTTCATTTCATAAGGCTAGATTTAGATTAGACAACAGGCGGCAGTTCTTTTCCCAGAGAATAGTGGTCTTCTTGAATAGATGGCTAGCTTGTCGGGTTAATGAATTTTGTTGAATTCCTTCAAGTGAGATCTGAACCCCATTCCTGGTTGGGATAGAAATCACCTCTGCATAGAATTATCAAGACCGGAATTATCTCTTGAGCTTGTTTGATTGCCGAGCAGGGTCAAAGAAATTAAGTTAGTTTTCGATGAGGGTGGTTTTTCTAGTTGGCACTATTCATATGTAGAACAAATGCAGATCAATTTAGTTGATGCAGAAAAGGTTAGAACTTAATGACTATTTCTCTACATGCAAGAAAGAAAATCAAACACCACAATAAATGGAACGATCCAACCTGACAAGAGTACTTACTGTTGGTCACTGTTGCAATGGAATTCCTCAGCATCCTCACTACCAATTCTCTTCCGAATACGTGAGGGGCGCCCTTGCCCCCTTACTTGCACTGGGGAGCTGCAACTAGCAGGAGACCCTAACCAAGAAACTGGCGAGTCCGAAGACGACATTGCAAAACCTTATAAACAAAACCCAAAAGCAACAAAATGTTGAAATCGTTAAAGGAAATAATCAGAAATCTTATCAGAATGTCCAAAAGTGAACAGAATGAATTCAAACCATCGTGGTGATGGTCAACTGAGGTTTAGCATTCTCCCTTCACAGATTATGCATTCAAATGGACTGGAGGTGCCCTTGTATGTTCACAACATCGCAACTACAAAGAAGTGGCTATATAATATCTTTAGTGCCTTGTAACAAGAGTAAATATTATGCTTTTGTTTGAAAAAATAAACAGGGAGCTCTTATTCTACTATTAGAAGGCTCCTTTCAGAAGCTACACTTCTTTCTATGCACATAGATCTAATATTGACAACCATGAACATACTTCACCTTAAAAAATGCACTCTTAGATGCAATAATATTAAACAAATGGTCAAATAAAGGAAACCCAAGCCAGCCTCATAATAATTAAGCATAGAAAGTGGAAAAGTTGCAACACCTATACTTGCTAAAATTATTTAGTAAGGGTAATAAAAAATCTAAAACAACACACGAGGAAATTAGACATTTTAAAAGTACTAAATTGAGAAGTGTAAAAACAATCTTTTTGAAGTACAAGATTTAAGCAAAAGATAAATTAATACTACAAATATGAATCTTAACCATACAGAAGCAAAAGAAGAGCATGAAGTGAAACCCTCACAACACGAAGTACACCAACACTTGAATCTAATAAGAGCATTAACTGAAAAATAAAACTGGTTTCAACTAAGTAGGGGTTCAGGTGCAAGCACTAAGAATCTGGTTGTGCTGATTAAATCCTAATTAGTATACAAATCTGTGGTTAGAGATATATGACCGCTAGTGTATTGAAAATTTGATACCTTGTATACATAAGATATGAAATTGATTTCATTTATCAGATAGCCCACTCAGAACTATTTTCTTATGGACAATCCGTAAGTTGGCACAAAAAGTATTCAGCTTTGAAATTCAGTAAATGACCTGCAGTTAATAATTGCTGCTTCATAGTGCTAATCAAAAGACTGCAATACTGAATCAAGCCACCATTATTAACAGGTGAGACCTAAAAGAAAAAAAATAACAGGTAAATATTTAGAAGAAAGATGTGAATATTTATTGATTTATAGAATTTCCCAGGGCAAAATCAGAGTTCATATACGTATGATGTTAGATGATGCAATCCCTGTTTCAATTTAAAGGGGCTGCATGTTGTATTCTGGTTGAACTTGTTTCCCCCTCCCAATTACACAGTATTGGCCACTCAGTGCAAGGAACTACATCGTGGCCTTTTGTATTGCATGAATCCGGTCTTGTATGGTACAATGAAGACCTCCTTTGCCTGATAACTGTGAGGTTTTACATGAGATTAGTTTAGTTCATTGCATAAGAAATAGCCAAGAAGGCTATTTGGGCTATTGAACCTGCTTGGCTAATCTGATTGTGGTCTTAACTGCACTTTCCTACCTGTCCCCCATAACCCTCGACTCCCTGCTGGGGTTATTCCGGGCTGAATTATTCCCCTCTTGGGAGAGGTGGACTGTTCCCTCTCTCTCTCTCTCCTCTGCTGTGCTCCGTGTTGGAGTGGCCTATTCCGGTGGGTTGGGCTGGTGTGGGTTTCTGCTGATTGGCGGGCTGGGCTGGGGGGGGGGGAGCAAGTGCTATTTCGGGCTGACTTGTGCTCCTCTTGGGAGGGGTGGAATAGTTTTTCTCTCCCTCCACCTCCGTGTTGGAGTGGTGTGCCTTTCCGCTGATGTAAAGGGGGAGGGGAGTTTATACAGTTAATAAACTAAAAGATTACCCTTGACTCCCTTGTTGATCAGAAATCTGAGTAACTTTGCCTAACTCAATTCTCTAGGGAACAGAATTCCAAAGTCTCTGAACAAAGAAATTCCACCTCATCTTCATCTTAACTAGGTGACCCCTTATATTTTTAAAATGTGCCCCCAGTTCTAGATTCCTTCAGGAGAGGGAATATCTTCATAGCATCTGCTTTGTCAAGCCCCGCCAGTCTTCATCCCCATTCAATAGATGGGAGCATGAAACTGTCTGAAATTTGGTACCAAATTTGTGATCTCATTCAAAGAATTATGCCAAAGATGGCTGGTACATTAAATGGAAAGGGCACTAGCGCAAATGTGAGCGAGTTGAAGCCAGAGTAAAGAGAGCTCTACCATTGCATCTTAGTTTAACTGACTGAGAATTCCATAAAATGGGTCAAGTTCGTTGTTGTAAAAAAAAATATATAAAATGCCTACCTCACAGACTTTTCTTCATGCTCGGCACATGACTGGGCCATTAATGGAGAAAGCAGCAGGCAGACTGAAGACCCGAAGATGACGCTTCACCGACTCCACTAAGGACAATTCCATTCTTAAGCTTTTCTCCAGAGGACTTCTTGTGTTGTCACAGCCATATCTGCCGTAGCTATTTCTGTGGACACTTGTACAGTAACCATCACCCTGTACCCTTCCTCAGCTATCTTTGAGCTTCCTTCCATCACTTTCAACCCTCACTCCATCACCCTGTCTTGTCTTCGGTGATCCACTACTCGCCTTTCATTTCCCTTGACCAACTAATATTCGGCATAGAGCTTCCCTCCATCATCATCAGTCAGCCCCCTTACCCTTGAGCTGCCATCCATCATCTTTAACCTTTTATCTATCAACCTCGATCTGCCCGCTGTTACTCTTGACTCTCAGGACTTCACCAATGGCCTTCCCTGTATAACCCTTAATCTCCCCATAATCATGCTTGACTTATTGTCTGTAGACATTGAACCTCCCTGTGTAGTTCAACTTCCCCCTCTGTCCCCTATGCGGCTTTGTAGGATTGTCACCTCTCTGCCTTACTCAGACAGCTATGCCCTGTTCCCCTTTCAGAGTGCGAAGAAAGGAGTCCTCATGGCTGTCTTCTTTCTTTCCTTTTCCTGTTTTTGCTGGTTTTCTCCGGAATTGGAGCTTCTGGAGTTCTGTAAGACAAGCGTAGTGTGTGTAAACACTTTGGTTTAATATCTGGTGTGTTAGCGTGTCTGTCCTTCTTGGGGCCAATTAAACCCTTATAATTGGTCACAGTATGTGACTCTCTCCCCATTTTTTTTTTCAAAACAAATGTTTGGACACGGCACACTTCCCAATGGTGGACCAGTGCTAAGTTTATCATCCAAATGTTCCAGGATGTAAATAGCATGTGGCAGCAACCCAAAGGTTGCCTAAATAAAATAAAACTGTTTCTGAAAGAAAAGGTCTAATGAGGTGCGTGTGGGCCGTGACGGGTACGATTTGGGTGGAGTCCCCGGGTAGGACGGCTACCAATACCGTATCTTCCCTACCCGAGCGTTTTTGACCAACGGGGGGGTCCCCAGGCAAGGCGGGTCTCACGCCATTTCTCCACTGCCTGAGCGACCAAAGAACGGACAAAAATGTAGTCATCATGGTGGGGTTACTGTTCTGATTCTACCATCAAATCAGAAGAGTAGCTACGATCGGGCGTCTGGTCTGGTGACCAGGTATCAGCTGAAAAGCTAGTTCCTCTGAATGGGCGCCTGGTCTCGGTGGGCCTCTGAGGCAAGTCCTCAGAGGTTTCGGCAGAATGGGCGTGTGGCCGCAGTGGGTGTCAGTGGGAAAAGTTAAAAGTTCAGGTGAATGGGTGTGGGGCGGTGAGAAAATTCTCCTGTAGGACGAACAACATTTAACAAACATACAGACAACATAAAACATTTAACAAACAGACAGACAACGTAAAACATTCTGCAGGTTCCATCAGAAAGGACAACACTTTTCACCAAGTGTCTCCTTTAAATCATCATGTGGACACCTCAGTTCTCGGTTGCGAACAGGGTCGCAAAAGGGTTGGCGGAGTCAGGCCCGAGGTCGTCACCGTCTCCCGGGTGCCAAACTCTGGAGTGGATCAGGGCGGAAAGGGCTACGTGGTGTGAGTTGGGATCATCCTCGTCGTTGCGGACGAGTCTGCAGGAGTTGTCGCGGTGCCAATGAGTGGTGTCGAGTTGGGTGGGGACAAAGTCGGGGTCGTCCGTGTAGTTCGGTGGTCGGTGGTGGGGTTTATTTAAGTAGGTGATGAGGAAGGGGGTCACTGGAGTCGAGGTCGGAGTTGCTGGGTGTGGGACCAGGATGGTATGGAGGCGGGCTGTGGCTGTCGTCAGAGTCACAATCGCTGTCTGTGCTCCTGCAGTCTGTGGGCGTTCCGGGGCGGAGCGTAAAGTTCGTGGGTGGAGTCGGTGGAGAGTCCGTGTCTGGGCTGGACGTGGAAGGGGTGGGAGTGGTCACGTTGGATGTGGGCGGGGTTTGGTCGGCTGCGTCATGCATGACGTGGTGGGAGTGGTTTGACTGTGCTCCATAAACCTTGAGCTGGTTTATGTGAAACCATGCAGTCTTACCATTTTGGTATTTAATTTTATATACCGACAGGCTTATTTTGTCCGTAATTTAATAGGGACCCGAGTATTTTGGAGACAGAAACGTGCTGGGGTTGTACACGGACAACATTACTTGCTGTCCTATGTTGTACTCCGTGGCATGAACTGCCTTAGCAAAACAGGCCTTGCTCTGTTTTCTTTTAGTGCCCAATTTAACAGCGGCTGCTAGCTGAGCCGTTTTTATATTTGCAAGTAGTTGTTCCACGGCCTTCTCGTGGGTGAGGGCCATGACTTCGGGGCTGGTTAGGTCTAAACCTAGCAAGTATTCTGTCCCTTTCATGGGGCGTCCGGTCATGAGGGTGTGTGGGGTGAAACCTGTGGAGGTGGAAACTGTTACGCAAAAACATCAGCGCAAAGGGGAGGACCGAATCCCAAGTGGTGTTGTTTTGCTGGACCATTTTTCTAAGGGTGGTTTTTAGGGTCCGATTCATGCGCTCCACTATACCACTCGACTGAGGGTGGTACGCAATGTGAAATTTTTGGGTTATGCCAAATATCGTGAGGACGTTCTGCATGACCTGTCCCGTAAAGTGAGAACCTTGGTCCGATTCAATACTGCGGGGGAGTCCCCATCTTGTGAAGATGTGGTGGGTTAGGATTTTGGCGGTGGTTTTCGCGGTGTTGGTGCGGGCTGGAAATGCTTCCACCCACTTTGTAAAAGTGTCAATGACCACCAGAACATATTTATAGCCATTCCTGCAAGGGGGCAATGGACCTATAAAATTGATCTGGAGGTTAGTCCAGGGGCCGTTAACGGGTCGGGTGTGGCTGAGATGTGCCTTTTTGGCATATCTATCTGGGTTGTTTTGCGCGCAGATGAGGCAATTTTCGATGTAATGGGATACATCCTCTTTAAGATTTGGCCACCAACAAAGCTGCTTGAGGTGGGCTGCGGTGGGTTCTATTCCCTGGTGTCCATGGCCGTCATGGAATAGACAGATCATCTGATTCCTATCTTGTACAGGAACCACGTAAAGGCTGTCTTTTAGCACCACACCATCATGTGTGGCTATGGTATTCCGGAACCTCTCGTATGAGGCTGGAAACTTCCCTTTCACGATCTCAGTGAGAGCGCTATCCTGCTTCTGGGCCGCTACTAGATCCTCGAACCTAGTCTGCGCGACCTGAACTGCACTCACTGGCGCACTCACTGGGGCGCTCCCAGGGGGCTTCCAAAAGTACCATGCCTGGATTCTGCCTTAGCCAGCGCGTCGGCTTTTACATTTCCAGGGAGGGAAGAACGATGGTGGCTGCGGACTTTTATATTGCCAAAAGTCCTGTTTGTGGCCTTTTCCAGAATATGGCGGAGTAATGGGGCTGAGGGGAGGGGTTTTCCATCCGCGGAAACAAATCCTCTTGTTTCCCAGAGGGGCAGAAATTCGGTGAGGCTGTTGCAGATGTACAGACTGTCTGAATATATGTCTGCTGGGCTGGGGAAGGAATCTGGGTGGTCTACAATGTAGGCGATGGCCACAAGCTCTGCAGCCTGCGCGCCTAAGTGCCCGGGCAATTTTAACGCGATTTCTTCGAGGGCGCGTCCCTGCGCGTCCTCCACATAAATCCCACAACCTGTTATGCGTTGCCCATCCAGGATTGTGGAAGATCTATCCACATAAATCCTGATGGGTCACACGTGTCCGGGTGAGGGGGGTTCTGAGATGGGGTGGCTAGTTTTCTGGGGGGTGTTCTGGCTATAAAGGGGCCTGTATTATGGTGGGGCAAGATGATTTCACACTCATGGGGGGGTTCCAGGGTACTGTAGATTGTCCGCTAAGTATGTGTGAGTCTTTGTCCATTTTACTGTGATGTCCCGTTCTTGTAAGAGAAGGGTCCACCTAGCAGCGCGGATTTGGCTGACGGTACCGTCTTTAAGTCGTCCGTCCAGTAAAAGTTGTGTGGGGGTGTGTTCGGTCAAGATGGTGATGGGGTTCAGTCCGGTAATGTAGGAAAAGTACTGGACTGCCCAGAAAACTGCGAGCAGGTGCCTCTCACAGGCTGAAAATCCCTGCTCCACAGCATCTAAAATTCGGGAGGCATAAGCTACGGGTCTTAGCTGGTCGTGCCGTTCCTGCAGGAGCACGGCTGAAAGGGTGCGGTCTGTGATCGCTACCTCTATGGCGAAAGGGGAAAGCAGGTCAGGAACTTGTAGCGCGGGGGCGGCTATGAGTGCCTGTTTTATGATTCCACAGCCTCCGTATGCTGCGGAAGCCATTCCCAGGGGGTTCCTTTTTCTAGGAGGTCTGAGAGGGGTGCTGCCTTGCTGGCGAAACCGTCAATGTGGTTTCGGCAGTAGCCAACCGTCTTAAAAACGACCGGAGGGCTGACACGTGTTGGGGAAGGGGCAATTTAGAAATCGAGTCAATTCTTTTGTGCTCGATCTCGCGTTTGCCGTGTGTGATGATAGTACCCAAATATATCACCTTTTCTTCCAATATCTGGGCCTTTTTGGGGTTGACTTTACAGCCAATGGAGTGTAGTAATTCCAGGAGTTCGGACAGAAGCTCAATGTGCTCTTTCTTTATGTCTGTCTGCAGTAGTAGATCGTCTACGTACTGTACCAGGCATTCGGGGCGAGAAAATTTTGCTAGTCCATTTGTCAGCTGTCGGTGGAAAATGGAGGGGGAGTTGTGGAAGCCTTGTGGCAGGCATGTCCACGTGTACTGCTGAGCTCTGAAAGTGAAGGCAAATTTGTACTGGCACGCCTTTGCCAATGCAATGGACCAGAACCCATTACTGATGTCCAAAACCGTGAAATATCGGGCATGGGGTCCCTGTTTGAGCATGGTCTCGGGACTTGTTGCAACGGTGGGGGCTGCTGCGGGGGTGACTTTATTGAGTTCCCGATAATCAATGGTCAAGCGCCATGATCCGTCGGGATTCCTTACTGGCCAAATCGGGGCATTATTAGTTGAGGCTCCCGATCTTAGGACGCCCTGCTCTAATAAGCTTTCTATGACCTTTAGGATTTCTCCCTCTGCTTCTAGGGGAAATCCGTACTGTTTTTGGGGTCTAGGGTCCGGTCCGGTTATCTGTACGGAACCGGTCATCCGTCCACAGTCGTGTTTGTGGGTTGCAAATGCTGCCCTGTTCTTTTGCAGGACTGCCCTAGCCTGTCGGTCCGTGCTGCGTGTGGTGGGGTTGAACCAAAACTCGCCTACTGCGCTAATTTTGTTCATGTAATCCCCTATAGTGAGCGTTGCGGGGGCTCTAGCGGATTTCGCCATCTTCCAGACACACTGGTTGACTGGATCAAAAGAGAGGTGGTGAGAGTTCATGAAGTCGATCCCCAAAATGTGCTCTGCTGTTGGGGGCAGGTCGACTAACACTACGGGGTGTTTTGTACTAATGGTGCCGATTTGGATGGGTACAGGGGTTGTGATATGCCCCTGTTGTGAGTGGCCTGTGAAGCCGCTGAGGGTGATAGTGGATGTGGTGGGCCACGTGTCCTTACCAAGGGTGGAGGAATTTAAGGTTGTGCGGGACCCTCCTGTGTCCCGGAGAAGCTCGATCGGCTGTCCCCTAACCTTTGCTGCGACTACGGGTCGTCCTGACCTATCCCAAAGGGTATCACAGACCCAGCTGGGGGAGCCTATACACCGTCAGTCCGTTCCGGTCACGTCTGTCTGATCGGACTGGGCGCTAACGCTATGTATGGGCTCTGCCTTTTTCTTATTGGGAGTGCCGGTCTGATGGGCTCTCTGTGGGTTTTTAGGGCCATTGCATTCTCTAGCAAAATGTCCCAAGTGTCCGCAATTGTAGCACTCTTGCGGTTTGGGATTGTGGAGAGTGGTTCTTACTGCCTGCACGTCAGCGGCGGCTTGGTTTTCCTCAGGGGTTCTAGCTGCTGATTTACCGTGAGCCGCTTGTTCCCAAACGCGGGACAATCTCTTGACCACCCACTTCTCATTATGAGCCTCCTCCAAGGGGTCATAATTGCCACAGGCATTCTGTCCTGCTTCCATGGCATGGGAGATAAGGGTGCGGGTCCACTTGGCCATATTGTCTGGGGACAAATGGGCACGATCTACGTTGCCGAAAACGGCTTCAAAATGAATCCACAAGCGTCCTGCGAACGCTGTGGGGTGTTCAGACTTTTTCTGTCTGCATTTATTCAGACCGTCTACGGGGTCGCCCCGGTTGTACCCGATCGCATCCAGGATCGCGGTATGCATTTCTGCAAGGGTGCCCCCTCCTACATTCTGTGGGTCGGGAAGGGCTGCTGCGACCGATGGGTCTAAGCTGAGGACCGTGAGCTTTACCTGCTCTTTCTCATTCAGGCCGTGCATGGTCGCCTGGTGTTTGACGGTGGCAAAGAAATGGTGTGGGTCTGAAGCGGGGAGGAACGGTGTGATTTTGGCACACGCGTCCCGTAATTGGGTCACTGTGAGGGGGGTGGAATATAAGACTTCCGCCTCGTCTGCTGTGGCGGTGCGGTGGGTTGTTACAGGGTTCATGGGAGCCTGTGTTATCTGTTGTGTGGGGGGTGGGGGTGCTTTCCTCCTTTGGGGTTTTCCCTGCGCACATGCTCCCTGAACATATCGCTGCGATGTCTCTTGCAATTCTTCCCAATCAGGGCCGTCTTCCTGTTCTAAACTTTCCCCAAAGGTTTCTTGAAATCCCTTTTGGACAGAAAGCAGTGCTTTCAAGTCTGCAACCTGCTTTCGGCACTTTGCATGGTCTAAAGTACTCTGCCTTTGTTCCGTGGTTGTGGCGTGGAACGCTCTCAAGGCTGCCTTGAGATCACTGCATTGTTTCTGGAGCGTTTCTAACTGGTTTTCTGTTTCTTTCTTTACCAGGACTGCACGCTGCAGGTCCTGATAAGCCTTTTCATATTGTGACTGGAAACTACTCAAGTGCGCCAGACAAGATTGGTGACCCCGTTTGGCGTCAGCCACCTCTTCGTCTTTTGCTGCTAATTTCCCTTTTAACTCCAGGTTATCTTTCTCAATTTCACATACATCGATTTTACTCATCCGATGTATGCCTTCCATTTCCTTGCGGAGCATCCTGACGACCTCCTCTGTGCCTCGCAATTGTGCCAGACAGGACACAATTGCCATCGGCTTGCGCGCTTTTGCTAAACTCTTTCTGTGGATCTCACTCAGGTTCTCCCACCAAGTATGCCCTATACTTCCAGGACCTGAGTCGTCGTTATTGCAGAAATCCTTCCACATGGGCCATCCTTTGCCCTGCAGAATTTTGCGGATTTCCACTTCCCAAACGGGACACTGTCCCGCTCCTACGCTGCTGACCGGTGCGACAGCAAAATCTTCGGGGTTCATGAGGCGCTGCATCGCTTGCATTGCCTGCATTGCTCTCTCTTATCTGCTCGTTACGTTTGAATTTGGAACAGGGGGCTAAGGTGGTGTGGTAGATACGGGTACGGCTTGCGCTAATTTCCGGAATACCAACTGCCGATAGTTTTGACGCAACAAAAAATCTATCAGTTTTGCCTTATATCCCTGTTAGTTACGCATGCATACACACACTTCCGAATTGTGAATTATTAACCAGAACCGCTTGAACACTTGTGGGGTTTTTTTTGTTTGTTTTGTTTCCGATTGGATTTCTAATTCAAAATGTTGGGGTTCTCCCGGAGTGGTTTTCCACTTCTAAGTCGGGTCCCGTCAGGATGTCGCCAATTATGTTGCTCTTTTTAACCTTAGTATATTTGCTCTGTTTACGTCACCTTTGCTCATGAGTCGCCAGGTATCTTTATGATACCGCCACGTGGTTCAAGTTCAGGTTATGATTAATAATACAGCACACCGCTTAGTAAGGATTAAAACAACGGTCATTTATTATATACAACAAGCAATATTAATACACTAATACTACTATCTATATAATAAACCTATCACTACTGGCCAATACTTAACTTTAGGAAGAGCCCACCAGGTCAGGGAAACGAATGGCTTGTCCAATCAAATCTGGCCCGCGGGATTCAAAAGGCTGCTACAGGTCGGTGGCTCGGTGTCTCTACCGGATAGCAATCGTTGGATTCAAACTTACAGTTGCCGGTGGCTGGTCTTGCGAAGGTCTCGAGCAGGCGAAGAGGAGAGAGAGAGAGATCTGAACTTGGACCTTCACTTTTATAGGGCCCAGGGGCTTCCCGCCTCCCGGGGCGGCCCTTGACCCTGAGTCCCAAGTGATTGGATTCTGTCCCCAATCTCTGGGGTCGATGTGTCCAATGGTGAGGCGATTCCTCGATCGGGGGGTGGTCGCTCACCTGTCTTTGTTTCGGCCACTGCAGGCGCCGACAGGTCTGGCCCGGTATTCAATTGCTAATATGTTGCAATTGTTCCCGGGGATAGCCGATTTAACTGTGGATGTCTGAATAGATTGGCTGCAAACAGTCCTGAATGCAACTGCGAATACCTGGGTTGATGGGCTGTTGATAGCCCTGAGTATCGATCTGGGCTACCTTCCCAGAGCCGAATATGCAAAACTGTCTGCAGCTGCCTGCTTGTGTCTTCTTGGCTGCTTTTCCCAGCAGTCTTTTGGGTTAGCCGTTTTAAACTGGGTTTTGGCCAGATTAATCGGAACGCAGCCATTTTACATGGCTACAATAGCCAACACCTTCCCTTCCTTGGTCAACCATCCTCATTCCCCTTTCACGCTGCCACCTGATCTCAATCTTCAATGCCTCCTCTTCCAGGTTCAACAGAGTTCCCATACAAGAAAAGGAGCACCTACTCAGTCCAAACACATCAAATTGAATGCCACCTTTAACCACTTGTGTCTGAACGCAGATGTTTCTCATGAACGATGCATTTAATTCCAAAGGCACATCTCTTTTTTCTTCAAAGGCACATTTTAATCTGGTGAAATTGTGTTTTAATAAGCATGCATGTTAACATTTTGAAAAGATGTTCCTGCCACTTGCCATCACCAAACATGATCTGCCCTCTATCCACTGCCAACTTAATATCCAACTTTCATTCTGTCAGGAAGCTGATATTTTGCTTCTCACTCAGCTAAAAAGAAAGAAACATTAGAAAAGTTGTCCACCTGTTTCATGTGAGAAACATTGTTTTGATTTAATCTCCTTCAAAAATAAATTTGCAACATCAACATTATCACATCAAACAGCTCCTGATGCATTTCGTGCTGGTGTAAAGGTATGCAATAATGAGGTTCCACTGTATCAGGAGTTTCCAAACTGGGGTCTGCGGTTCCCAGAGAGGCCTCCAGAGTTTCTGCAGGAGTCATGGAATGCACCTCATTGACAGTTACAAGGTGCGCAAAATGCCTAAAACCATTGTTTTCGCTGTTCGCCATTCAGAATTCAATGAGCACGGTAGCACAAGTGGATAGCGCTGTGGCTTCACAGCGCCAGGGTCCCGGGTTCGATTCCCCGCTGGGTCACTGTCTGTGCGGAGTCTGCACGTTCTCCCCATGTCTGAATTGGTTTTCTCTGGGTGCTCCGGTTTCCTCACTGTTGTATTATATTATATATACTGCACTGCATACGAGGGTATTACGGTAAGGCCCCTGTACTACAGGTACGGGGGTAGATCCCTGCCTGCTGGCTCCGCCCAGTAGGCGGAGTATAAATGTGTGTGCTCTCCGAACTGCAGCCATTTCAGCAGCAGCTGTAGGAGGCCACACATCTCTGTTTAATAAATCCTCAGTAAGAAGTCTGACAACACCAGGTTAAAGTCCAACAGGTTTGTTTCGATGTCACTAGCTTTCGGAGCGCTGCTCCTTCCTCAGGTGAATGAAGAGGTATGTTCCAGAAACATATATATAGACAGATTCAAAGATGCCAGACAATGCTTGGAATGCGAGCATTAGCAGGTGATTAAATCTTTACAGATCCAGAGAGGTATGAATTGTGTCAAGCCAGGACAGTTGGTAGGATTTCGCAGGCCAGATGGTGGGGGATGAATGTAATGCGACATGAATCCCAGGTCCCGGTTGAGGCCGCACTCATGTGTGCGGAACTTGGTTATAAGCTTCTGCTCGGCGATTCTGCGTTGTCGCGCGTCCTGAAGGCCGCCTTGGAGAACGCTTACCCGGAGATCAGAGGCTGAATGCCCTTGACTGCTGAAGTGTTCCCCGACTGGAAGGGAACATTCCTGCCTGGTGATTGTCGCGCGATGTCCGTTCATTCGTTGTCGCAGCATCTGCATGGTCTCGCCAATGTACCACGCTTCGGGACATCCTTTCCTGCAGAGTGTGAGGTAGACAACGTTGGCCGAGTCGCACGAGTATGTACCGCGTACCTGATGGGTGGTGTTCTCACGTGTAATGGGGGTATCCATGTCGATGATCTGGCACGTCTTGCAGAGATTGCCATGGCAGGGGTGTGTGGTGTCGTGGTCATTGTTCTGAAGGCTGGGTAGTTTGCTGCAAACAATGGTTTGTTTGAGGTTGCGCGGTTGTTTGAAGGCAAGTAGTGGGGATGACCTTGGCAAGATGTTCATCTTCATCGATGACGTGTTGAAGGCTGTGAAGAAGATGTCGTAGTTTCTCCGCTCCGCGAAAGTACTGGACGACGAAGGGTATTCTGTTGGTTGTGTCCCATGTTTGTCTTCTGAGGAGGTCGGTGCGGTTTTTTGCTGTGGTGCGTTGGAACTGTCGATCGATGAGTCGAGCGCCATATCCCGTTCATACGAGGGCATCTTTCAACGTCTGTAGATGTCTGTTACGCTCCTCCTCGTCTGAGCAGATCCTGTGTATACGGAGCGCTTGTCCATAGGGGATGGCTTCTTTAATGTGTTTAGGGTGGAAGCTGGAGAAGTGAAGCATCATGAGGTTATCCGTGGGTTTGCGGTAAAGCGAAGTGCTGAGGTGACTCAGCCACAGCGGCATACCCCCGTCTCGACCCACCCCACTCGCTCCAGCTCCTCCTTGATCTTAGCAGCAGCAACTCGATTCCCCCCCACCCACCCCCCCACACCCCACCCCTCTCCCCGGCTAGGACCCATCCTAGCTGGTTTACTCCCCCCATTGCACTTCCGCAAGTCAGCTGACTCCTGCTGACCCCGGCCACTCCCGCCTCCCCTTCGACTCCTCCCATTGTGTGGCACACCCTCCTCTCCTGCTCCCCATTCACAGGCTCTCCCCCTCCGTTCTAAGAGCGGGAAACAATCCTCGCTTCCCCGCCCCGGTCCCGCCCCCCCCCAGTCTTCGGCGCGGGAACAAATCCCGCGCTCTCCACCTACCAGGCCCCGCCACCAACCAAAACAGTGCCCAACCCGCCCCATCCACCGTCCCCAACCCGAAAGAGAAAAACACAGAGAAAAAGAAACCCAAAACAATGCAAAGGCCCCCCCCCCCGAACCAAAAATAGGCATAACATATCCACCGCAGTCCCCAATCGCCCATCCCGACCCTCAGTCTGTGTCCAGCTTCTCGGACTGAACAAAGGCCTACGCCTCCTCCGGAGACTCAAAATAATGGTGCCGGTCCTTGTAGGTAACCCACAGTCGCGCCGGCTGCAACATGCCAAACTTCACTCCCTTCCTGTGCAGCACCGCCTTCGCTCGATTGTACCTGGCCCTCCTCTTCGCCACCTCCGCACTCCAGTCCTGATATATCCGAACCTCCGCGTTCTCCCACCTGCTGCTCCTCTCCTTCTTGGCCCACCCCACACTCCCGATCGACAAACCGATGGAACCGCACCAGCACCACCCGCGGAGGCTCGTTAGCCTTGGGCCTCCTCGCCAACACTCTATGGGCCCCTTCCAGCTCCAGGGGCCCCTGGAAGGACCCAGCTCACATCAGCGAGTTTAACATGGTGACCACATAGGCCCCCACGTCCGGCCCCTCCAGCCCCTCCGGGAGGCCCAGAATCCGCAGATTCTTCCGCAGGTCCGTCTTAATCTCTCTGAGGCAGCGCTGGATACCCTCCTGTTGCTCCTCCGCCCACTGCCTCCACGCTGCCTGGTCTCCGCCCACCGCCATTTTGTCCTTCTTCCCTCCCTTCTTCTGGTCCACTACCACCTTTTTTGTCACCCCGCTCCTAGTTAAAGCCATATACTGACGGGGAGCTATTATTAACTCCTTCCCACACCGGGAAACGTCGAAAAAGTGCCCTTGGGGGCCCTGAAAAGAGCCCAAAAGTCTCAAGAGGGAATCCTTTTGGCAGTGTTCGCTTCACCAATCTGCCCCAAAATGTCTGTGGAAACTCCTGAAAAAGGTCTAAGAGTCCGTTCCAGACGGGAGCTGCTGAATGCGCGACCTACTCCTCCATAGCCGCCACCGGAAGCCTCGTGCCCGCTTCTTCAGTGGCCTTGGTGAGATCTTTTCACAGTTGTTCCCTCTGCTGTTAGAATTCACTTTTGATAAAGGCCCTCAGGTCAGTTTGCAGCTTTAAGCTTGCCCTTGCCCCACCTGCATGCTGGAAGAGGCCCTGTTTATCCTGTTGCAGCCAAATCTTTTACTGTTTCTGCCGGGCCTGGTAGCCAAAAGACATAACATTCCTGGGGGACACTGTCAGGGGAATGTTGCAGTCGCACCGGGAAATGTCAAACAAATGCCCTGGGGGCCATGTAAAAGAGCCCAAAAGTCCATTCCAAGCGGGAGCTACCGAATATGCGACCTAGCTCTGCATAGCCGCACCTGGAAACCTCAAAAACCTTGTTAATCAGCACTGAAGCCACCACTAACTTCCCTCTCCTATCCCTCACCTGAAGAATTTCCCTTGCCGCTGCCTCCCTCCGGAGCTGACCTGCTGACATACCTTATCTCCATGTTCATAAACTGCACCCCTTGCTCGTCTCAGTTGGCGCACCGTCTTCCTGGTGGACAGTCGGTCGAAGCTCGCCTGTAGTTCCTTCCTCTTTTCCAGCTTCGCTGGGTCCCCATCTTCTGCATACCTCCTATCTACCTCCAACATCTCATCTATTACCCTCTGCCGCTCCAACCTCTCCTCTTTATCCACCCTGGCCTTAAACAAAATTACCTCACCCCTCACCACCGCCTTTAGAGCCTCCCAGACGACTGCCTTCGACACCTCACCCGTACAATTGAAACCTACATATTCCTTAATTACCTTTTCAATTTTCTCACAGAACACTTGGTTCCCCAAAAGCCCTACATCCAGTTTCTACCACAGTCTCTGTGCTACCCACTTCTCCAGCACCATATCCACCCAATGTGGAGTGTGATCTGACACTGCAATTGCAGAGTATTCCGACCCCTTGACTCCAGCCAGCAAAGCCTTCCCCACCACAAAAAAGTTGATCCGCGAGTATACCTTATGGACCGCTGAGAAAAACGACTACTCCCGTTCCCTTGGGTGCAGGAACCTCCAAGGGTCCACCCCTCCCATTTCCACCATTAGCCCAGCCAGCGCCTTCGCCCCCTCTGATGGGACCAGCGAGGGTGCCCGTGATCTGTCCAACCTTGGCTCCTGCACCAGGTTCCAGTCCCCCCCCCCCCCCCCACAATCAGCTCATGGGTGTCCAAGTCGGGAATGGTCCCAAACACCTTCCTCGCGAATCCCACATCGTCCCAATTGGGACCGTATACAATTAACAGCGCCACTAATCTCCCCTCCAGCGCCCCTGCTACAATCACATATCTACCCCCCTGATCTGCCACCACCTTCTCCATCTGGAAGCGTACCCTTTTGTTGACCAACACCGCTACCCCTCAAGCCCTTCCATCAAATCCGGAGTGAAACACTTGGCTAACCCAGCCCTTTTTAAGTCTCACTTGGTCCTTCACCCTCAAGTGAGTCTTCTGCAGCATTGCTACATCGGCTTTCAAACTTTTAAGATGCGCAAGCACCCTTGACCTCTTGACCGGACCTCCTAGCCCTCTCACGTTCCACGTGACTATCCTTACTGGGGGTCTCTCACCCCCCCCCCCCACCTTCCTTATCCACCATCACCATACCACCGGGCCCTGCCCCATAAGCGTGACCCACCCCTGTCCATTGTTAACATCGAACCCCTTCCCCCCCTCCCAAGAACCCCCCCTACAAAAACATCGCCCAACATCCATCCCTTCCCCCCCTCTCGCTCGCCTCGTAGGCCCATTGAAGCCTGCTATCCAGGTTCCAACGTCCGCAGCCCTCCTCTCACCTCATCCCCGTTCACTAACTGACTTTAGTTAGCTAGCGCGGGTGGCTCCCCCCACCAAGACATCTCGCCCCCTTCCACCCAGTCCCAGAGAAAGAAACACCAAAACAAACCCAACAATCCAACCCCTACAATTCACTAACATAGCATTTAACCGTCGCAACACAGGATGCCATTAACTTGAACTCTGTAACAATGCAAAGAGAAGTAAATTGTAATACAAATCAGTAAAAAGAAAGTTTATACATTTTCGAGCTGCTCAAACACAGTCCACAGTCTCTCTTCCAGTTCCGCTCTTCACGTCTGTCCCAAGCCTTCTGCCCTCACGAACGCCTCAGCCGCCTCCGCTGTCTCAAAATAAAAGTCTTTGGCGTTATATGTTACTCTCAACTTCGCCGGGTACACCATACCAAATTGCATCCCACAGCACCTCGCGCTTCTGCTTCGCCCAGCTTAATATCTTCTCCTTCATGCAAAACTTATGAAAGCAGATAATTACTGCCCTTGGCGGCTCGTTCACTTTGGGCTTCGGCCTTAATGACCGATGAGCTCGGTCTAGCTCGTACAGGGTGGGGCTCTCACCCTCCCCCATCAGCTCCGCCAACTTCTTAGCGAAGTATTGTGTTGGCCTTGGGCCCTCTAACCCTTCGGGCAAGTCCACAATTCTCAAATTGTGCCGCCTTGAGCGGTTTTACAAGTCTTCCAGCTTTGCTTGGAGTCCTCTGTTAACCTCCACCACCCTCCGCAGCTCATCCCCCATCGAGGTGGCCTGGTCGTCGTGTTGTGACACGGCCTCCTCCACTTCCTTCATCTTCTCGCCCTGCTCTCTCACCTTGGCTGATGCCTTTGCCATCGCCACCCTCACCAGGCCGATTGCCTCCTCCACCAATGACTTCAACACGACCGCCGTCTCCTTCCTCAAGGCTTCCATGTGCCTCGCAAATTGTTTTTCCAGCTCCACCGCCAGAACCTCGGTCATCTTCTCCACCGTAAGTAGTGCGGCCCCGCCTTGCAGTTCGGCTTCCGCCATCCTGTCAACACTTTTGCTCATCGTCTCCTTCAGCGGTGGACCCGCGTTTTCTCCTTTCTTCGATGCTGCTCTTCGCATCCTTTAGCGGCTTATTGTTTTTTATCTTCTTTCTTTTCTCCTCTCTCCCCCTTCACCCTCCAGTCCTTCATCAATCTGACTTATTCTTTTTTTTGAAAAAAAAGGGAGAGAAAAAAACAACTTTTACCAAACTTCCTCAAACCTTCTTTCTTTCTCCTCTGCATTCACCCAGAGCTCACCTGCGACCAGGCTTCAGCCTTCTTTCTTCCTCCTAGGTGGGAGCCAACCGACGTGGAGCACCCTCCCTACATAGTGCCCTGACCTCGGGCATGCCGCCTCAGCCTCCTCGTAGCTCCGCCCCCGCTGCTCTGACCTCGACGCCGCACTGGGCCCAGCGCCTCAGCCCCCGCCGCCCGACACCCGCGCGGGGTTCTTCGCCGGTTTTAAAACCGGCCCCGCTGGCTGCTCGTGACGGCCCCAAAGGCCGACGATTGTCAGGGGGTACGTGAAGACTCGGGGATTTCCCCGAAATCGCCGTGAATCGCGGCCACCGGCGGGAGCTCTTGTTGCTGCAGCCGCCCTGCTCGCCCATGCCAACGGAAGTCCCTCTCCACCTTTAATTACGAGATTTTGTATCGCAGCTCAACGAGCCCCCGATGCTCTGTCCCGAGGTACATGTGCCAGCGCACAAGTGGACCGACTCCGGACCCTGCACGACGATCTCTGTCACCCAGGGGTCACCCGCTTTTATCACTTCATTAAGGCCCACAATCTGCCCCACTCCATCAAGGAAGTCAGGGCTATCACCAGAGATTGCCAGGTCTGCGCGGAGTGTAAAGCGCACTTCTACCAGCCAGACCGTGCACGCCTGGTGAAGGCCTCCCGCCCCTTTGAACGCCTCAGCGTGGACTTCAAAGGGCCCCTTCCCTCCACCAACCGCAACACGTATTTTCTCAATGTGGTCAACGAATATTCCAGATTCCCCTTCGCCATCCCGTGCCCCGATATGACGTCTGCCACCACATTCGCTCTGTTCGGTTTCCCCGCCTACGTCCACAGCGACCGGGGATCCTCATTTATGAGCGATGAGCTGCGCCAGTACCTGCTCAACAGGGGCATTGCCTCGAGCAGGACGACCAGCTACAACCCCTGGGGAAACGGGCAGGTGGAGTGGGAGATTGGGACGGTCTGGAAGGCCGTCCAGCTGGCCCTACGGTCCAGAAATCTCCCGGCCTCCCACTGGCAGGAGGTCCGTCCCGACACACTTCACTCAATTTGGTCGCTCCTGTGCACGGCGACTAACGAAACACCCCATGAACGTCTCTTTGCCTTCCCCAGGAAGTCCACCTCCGGGGTTTCGCTCCCAATGTGGCTGGCAGCTCCAGGACCCGGTCTCCTCCGCAAGCACGTGCGGCTCCACAAGGCAGACCCGTTGGTTGAGAGGGTACAGCTACTCCACGCAAACCCGCAGTACGCCTACGTAGCGTACCCCGCCGGCTGCCAAGACACAATCTCCCTCAGGGACCTGGCACCAGCTGGGTCCCCCCCCCCCCCCCCGCTCCGGTGCCACCCTCCCTTCATCCAGCGCACCCCACCACATCCCCCACTCCAGGACAATCCGTCCTCCCCTTGGTCCCAGCCGGAGATGAAGATGATGTCGACACTCTCCCGGAGTCACCGACGACTGAGCCGATGCCTGACTCGCCACCAGCACTGCGGCGCTCTCAACGACTGATCAAGGCGCCCAACCGTCTAAATTTGTAACCTTCTCTGAAATTTTAATGACAACCTGTATGTAAATAGTTTTCCACCACCCCCGCTGGACTCATTTTTAATGGGGGTGAATGTGGTCATCACCACTGTTGTATTATATTGTTTTTACTGCACTGCATACGAGGGTATTATGGTAAGGCCCCTGTACTACAGGTACGGGGGTAGATCCCTGCCTGCTGGCTCCGCCCAGGCGGAGTATAAATGTGTGTGCTCTCCGAACTGCAGCCATTTCGGCAGCAGCTGTAGGAGGCCACATAGCTCTGTGTAATAAAGCCTCGATTACTCTCTAATCTCGTCTCGTCGTAATTGATAGTCCAAAGACGTGCAGGTTAGGTGGATTGATGATGATAAGTTTCCCTTAGTGGCCAAAATTGTTAGGAGGGGTTATTGGGTTTCGGGGATAGTTGGAAGTGAGGGCTTAAGTGGGTCGGTGCAGACTCAATGGGCTGAATGGCCTTCTTCTGCACTGTATGTTTTATGTCTATGTCTATGAAAGCAAAAAAAATCAAATTGGCTAATCAGAACCTGGCCTCTCTGAAAATTGATTGCTGATAGGCTGACTAGCCAGGTTCTGATTGGTCAATTATATTTTTTCAGTTCCTCTGTTGCTGGTCATAAAAGTGTCGAGCAGCAAACCGAACGGCGATTAGGAGCATGAGGAGCAATGGAGGCATCATCCAAGGAGCACAAAGCGTGACGGCATCATCCAAGGAGCACAAAGCGCGACGGCAGCATCCAAGGAGTGGTGGTGACATCCAAAGAGCGTGAGTGGGTACTACTTCCACGTGTTAATGTTAAGATGCCATGGGAGGGTGGCTTAGCTTGGAGGTTTTAAAAATAAATTTAGAGTACCCAATTATTTTTTCCCAATTATGGGGCAATTTAGCATGGCCAAACCACCTGCCCTGCACATCTTTGGGTTGTGGGGGTAGGACCCACGCAGACACGGAGTGAATGTACAAACTCCACACGGACAGTGACCCGGGGCCCGGATCTAACCTGGGTCCTCAGCGCCATGAGGCAGCAGTGCTCACCACTGTGCCACCGTACTGCCCTTGCTTACCTTGGAATTAATGTTAAGTGACCATGTGACGGTGCCTTGGCCAGGGGTTAATGTTAAAGGGCGATGTAGCTGCCGAATGTATTTGTGACTGTGTTCCTCTTTCTGTCAGAAGAGGCACATAGAGACAACAGGAAAGTCAGCCTTCAGTTCTTTGTTGAATAAAATAAACATGTTTTATTGTTAATATATGCATAGATATATCTCAAGAACATTTGCTTACATTTGATTTTTGTGTTCACACCTATTTCGTGGCAAAAAAGGGGCATCAATGTCATGAAATTGTTTGGGGTTCCCTGATGTTCTTGGGGGGGGGTCACTCTGTGTTATGCTGCTCGAAGTTTGGGAAACCTTGCACTGTATGAAAGTCAGTATACAGAACTTTACATATATCCTTTTCAAATGTCAATAACTTCTATGACTGATTAACAATTCTTGAGTAAACGTATTCTATAAAATGAGATGTAGGTGAGGTGGAGAGGGTAGAGAATTATGCATAACTTTATGATCTTAGTGAACGACTTCAAGAACAGGCCTCAAAACATTTGCAAGTTCACAGTTTAAATATACATCCTGAACACTAACTATAACAAGTTTCCATGCATTCATCGCAGAGCAAAGCCAATGAAAATTAATGCAATGAATACCAAAATGAAAGCACCAAGCAACAGTTCTGATGAATAAATGATTTCTGGATAGGCTCCATATATAAACACACCAAATGTGGTACTAAGTTCACAGAAACTGCAAAAAAAATGAAGAAAGTCAAAAAAATTACATTTATTCCAGATCTTCCTCCTAAGTATGCAAATAACTTTACTAATAACCCATAACAATAAACAACCATCTTCTGGAAATTTTGTTCCTGATCACCACCAACACAAACTGACACAGACATAATTATGAATATATATTTTAGAAATCATCAGTTGAGTATCATGAAATATATTTACAATCTAGTCAATATTATGAAAAAAAACATATAACAGAGCAATGTACTGAGGATGTTATATTGCAAATTCACATTGGATCTGGCACAATCTGTGGAGAGAAAAATAGAACAGGGAATTTTCTCAGGCAAGTGGAGGTGGGTTTATGTGTGATTGGGATAGAGGAGGGATAGGCGTGAGGTTACAAATTGTGATGGATTACAATACTGCGTTTCATAATGATTCACAGCTCCTCATGGATGCAAAGTTTTGAACTGCTAGATTTCAAAATCTATCCTGTTAGTCAGCCCTTCCCATATCCCGTAAATTAATCTTTATGAAGTATGTTGGTAAAGACACGCAACACGATGGAGGGTATCCTCAGTGTGCAAATGTTCTATTCAAGGAGTGTGTGGTGGTTACTCCCACCAGTATTGTCATGGATAGATGCATATATAATAGGTAGAATGTTGATGATGAGGTCAAGTGTGTTTTTCATTCCTGTTTGTTCTTTCAGCATCACAGGCCACTGCCACAGGGCAGTCTGACAAATATGTCCCTAATGACATAGCCAATTCTGACAATGGTGGTGTTATATAGTCATTCTTGGTGATGGACACTGAAGTCCTTCACCCCGGCTTGGTATTCTCAGTGCTTCTTCCAAGTGGTATTCAACATGGAATACTGATTCATCAGCTGAGAGAGGGTAGTATTACGATCCTGGTAGTAACCAATAATTTTTAATATAGAAATTCAAACTGCCAGTTGATTGCTGAAACAATGGCAGTTTTAAGATTTTTACTGTTACAAACACGCTAATAGCACTATTGAATAATCACTATCATTGTAGACATCTTATGCTTCAAACTACTTTTTACCTTTAGCACAATCAAGACACCCAATTCACAGATATATTTTATACTATCCGTTAAATAGTCATTCAATTTTCCTAGATAGTGGCAGACTGCCTGTGAGTATGGGTTATCTGTGATAACTAACCCTTCTACTGTAAAAAGCAACAGGATGGTCAAGGAAAGGATTGGACCACTTGAGGACAGTGGGGTGTAAATGAAAATGGGAAAGGAGAATGTAGTTTGGAACAAAATAAACAGAGTAAAAGAAATATAAAAATATAGATAAAGGAACATACACGAGGGAAAGTCCGAGCGCTTTTTGACAAAGGTTGAAGCTAGCAAGCACAGAAGAGGTTAAAAGTTTGAGAAAAACAGCAGCTTTGAGAAAACTGCGAGTGTCTGAAATAGACAAGATATCGCTGTCAATTAGTTTATGAAGCGTAACAGTACAAATGAGGTTCTGTAAAAGTGGCAATCTTGAGAACAGGACATGTTTGTTTTGGGGAAAAATGCTACAATTAGTTTTAAATATATGGCAGTCTTAAGCCAGGTGTGAGATAAAAACAAAGAGACAATGCTTTGTAATTGACATGCGCTGGAGAAGCAAATTCAAGTATAAAGTCTCGAAACGCCAGTGGCAAGTCAGTCCCATTCGGTTTGAGCCCCATTTGGTTTGAATTGTTTCTTAGATTCAATTAGAGTCACCTCACCGATCCATGGGAAACAAAAGATGCTGAAAGACTGAAGAATAAGAACAACCACAAGCTAGCAAAACAGAAAAAGAATTGTTAAAGAAAGCTCTCGAAGTCTGATCAACTGAAAGAGATCTTTAAAAACAAAGTAATTTATTAAGATTTTGTAAAAGCAAGTAAAAATAAGTTTTATTTTAAATCGAAACCTGAAATAGTGGTTTATTCCAAATATAAACCTGAAATGGTGGTTTATTTTAAATCTAAACCTGAAATAGTGGTTTCCCCAAAAGTCTCACTTATACATCCTCAACAGATCCAGACCCTTAAAGGACATTGAGTGGTAAGTGAGTTAAAATCCTTCCTTGTAGATTTGGGACCCGATGATAACTTGAAACATAGTTTTAAATAGATTAGTTCCCATCTGGTATCAGCAAGGGAGTCTAAGGGATAGAAGATCTTAAGAGTGGCCAACTAGTTAAGAAGTTATAAGATATAGTAATTCATAAAGGATTAATATCATTATTCTTAACGAAAGATGATCTTAGAAATACAGGGGGAATCTATGTGTTGAGCCAGAGGAATAGGGTGAGGTACTAAATGAGTACTTTGCATCAATGTTTACCAAAGAAAGGGACTTTGTGGAAGATGGTTCTTGGGTAGGATGTGTGGAAGTCTGGATCATGTTAACATCGAAAAGGAGGAGATATTGGGTCTTTTAAAAGATATTAAGGTAGATAAGTCTCCTGGACCGGATGGGATTTACCCCAAAATGCTGAGGGAAGCAAGGGAGGAAATTGCTGGTGCCTTGACTGATATCTTTCTATCCTCATTGGCTACAGGTGAGATCCCAGAGGGCTGGAGAACAGCTAATGTGAATTCTCAGGGACAGGATTTATACCCATTTGGAAACAAATGGACTCATAAGCGATAGACAGCATGGTTTTGTGAAAGGGAGGTCATACCTCACTAACTTGATCAAGTCTTTTGAGGAGGTGACAAAGATGATTGATGAAGGGAGGGCGGTAGATGGTGTTTACATGAACTTCAGTAAAGCCTTTGACAAGATGCCTCATGGCAGACTGATACAAAAGATAAAATCATACGGGATCAGAGGTGAGGTGGTAAGATGGATACAGAACTGGCTTGGTCACAGAAGGCAAAGGGTAGCAGTAGAAGGGTGTTTTTTTGAATGGAAGGTTGTGACAGGGATCTGTGCTTGGGCCTCTGTTGTTTGCAGTGTACATAAACGATTTGGAGGAAAATGTAGCCGGTCTGATTAGGAGGGTTTGCAGATGACATCAAGGTTGCTGGAGTGGCAAGTAGGGTTGAGGATTGTCAGAAGATACAGCAGGACATAGATAGGTTGGAGACTTGGGCAGAGAAATGGCAAATAGAGTTTAATGTGAGGTAATGCATTTTGGTAGGTCAAACATAGAGGGGAAATAAACCATAAATGGCAAAACTCACAAGAATATAGAAAATCAGAGAGATCTGGGCATGCAGGCCCACAGATATTTGAAGGTGGCTATTTTATTAATAATTTTAAAAATTAATAATAATAATCGCTTATTGTCACAAGTAGGCTTCAATGAAGTTACTGTGAAAATTAGACAAGGTAGTAAAGAAAGCATACTGAATGCTTGCCTTCATTCTCCCAGTGAGCCAGAGAAGACACAGCCAGAGTGAGACAGCAAAGAGTGAGTTTGGGAATTTGAATCTCGGTGGGAATTCGAAACTGGGTGGGGAGGAGGTGCTTTTTATCCCTGGTAAGTGACTGGTAAGTAATTTTTCTTTTCATTGTCTAATTTATTATTTTTTTTCTTTTGTTTTTTGGAATTGTAGTTGTATAAGTTTACCTAAGGTTTAAGACATGGCAGGAGATCTCAGACCCGTGTCATGCTCCTCGTGTGCGATGTGGGAGCTCAGGGACATGTCCACTGTCCCTGGCTCCTTCACATGCAAGAAGTGTGTCCAGTTGCAGCTCCTGTTAGACCGCTTGACGGCTCTGGAGCTGCGGATGGACTCACTTTGGAGCATCCGCGATGCTGAGGAAGTCGTGGATAGCACGTTTAGCGAGTTGGTCACACCGCAGGTGAAAGGTGCTGAGGGAGATAGAAAATGGGCGACCAAAAGACAGAGCAAGAGTAGGAAGGCAGTGCAGGTGACCCCTGCGGTCTCCTGCAAAACAGATATACCGCTTTGGATACTGTTGAGGGAGATGGCTCACCAGGCGAAGGCAGCAGCAACCAGGTGCATGGCACCGTGGCTGGCTCTGCTGCGCAGCTGGGCAGGAAGAAGAATAGCAGGGCTATAGTGATACGGGACTCAATCGTAAGGGGAATAGAAGGCGGTTCTGCGGACGCAATCGAGACTCCAGGATGGTATGTTGCCTCCCTGTTTGCAAGGGGCAAGGATGTCTCGGAGCGGCTGCAGGACATCCTGGGGGGGGGGGGGGGGGGGGGTGAATAGCCAGCTGCCGTGGTGCACATAGGCACCAACGATATAGGTAAAAAATGGAACGAGGTCCTACAAGCTGATTTCAGGGAGTTAGGAGTTAAACTAAAAAGTAGGACCTCAAAGGTAGTAATCTCAGGATTAGTCAGAGTAGGAATGTCAGGATAGATAGGATGAATTCATGGCTCGAGAGATGGTGCAAGAGGGAGGGATTCAAATTCCTGGGGCATTGGAACCGGTTCTGGGGGAGGTGGGACCAGTACAAACCAGACGGTCTGCACCTGGGCAGGACTGGAACCGATGTCCTAGATGTTTGCTAGAGCTGTTGGGGAGGGTTTAAACTAATGTGGCAGGGGGATGGGAACCGATGCAGGAAGTTGGAAGGTAGTAAAACAGGGCCAGAAACAAAAGGCAGTAAGGGTGAAAGTGTAAGGCAGAGAAGCCATAGTCAAAAATCAAAAAGGGCGACAGTACAAGGTACAGTGACTGAGGGGAGCTCAGTGAATAGGACCAGTAATACTAAAAGGAATAAAACGGGAAGTAAAAACAATAATGGTAAGCGACGCGGCAGGTTGTTACATGAAGATATGGGTTCAACGACAAGGAAAATTAGGAGAAAAATTAAGAGGAAATATAACTTAGGAGAGGTTACTGATCGAGGTGTTAAGATTCAGAACAGAGGTAAATAAGCCAACATAAGTGTACTTTACCTGAATGCTCATAGTATTCGGAATAAGGTAAATGAGTTGACGGTGCAAATCATCGTGAATGACTATGATTTAGTCGCCATTACTGAAACATAGTTAAAGGATGGTCACGACTGGGAGTTAAATATCCGAGGGTATCAAACTATTCGGAAGGACAGAGTGGATGGTAAGGGAGGTGGTGTAGCTCTGTTATTTAAGGATGACATCCGGGCAATAGTAAGGGATGACATTGGTGCTATGGAAGATAAGGTTGAATCCATTTGAGTGGAAATCAGGAATAGTAAGGTGAAAAAGTCACTGATAGGAGTAGTCTATAGGCCACCAAATAGTAACATTATGGTGGGGCAGGCAATAAACAAAGAAATAACTGATGCATGTAGAAATGGTACAGCAGTTATCATGGGGGCTTTTAATCTACATGTCGATTGGTTTAACCAGGTCGGTCAACGCAGCCTTGAGGAGGAGTTTATAGAATGTATCCGCGAGAGTTTCCTAGAACTGTATGTAATGGAACCTACGAGGGAACAAGCGGTCCTAGATCTGGTCCTGCGTAATGAGACAGGATTGATTCATGATCTCATAGTTAGGGATCCTCTCGGAAGGAGCGATTACAATATGGTGGAATTTAAAATACAGATGGAGGGTGAGAAGGTAAAATCAAACACTAATGTTTTGTGCTTAAACAAAGGAGATTACAATGAGATGAGAGAAGAACTAGCTAAGGTAGACTGGGAGCAAAGACTTTATGGTGTAACAGTTGAGGAACAGTGGAGAACCTTCCAAGCGATTTTTCACAGTGCTCAGCAAAAGTTTATACCAACAAAAATGAAGGACGGTAGAAAGAGGTAAAATCGACCGTGGATGTCTAAGGAAATAAGGGAGAGTGTCAAATTGAAGGAAAAAGCATACAAAGAGGCAAAGATTAGTGGGAGACTAGAAGACTGGGAAATCTTTAGGGGGCAACAGAAAGCTACTAAAAAGCTATAAAGAAGAGTAAGATAGATTATGAGAGTAAACTTGCTCAGAATATAAAAACAGATAGTAAAAGTTTCTACAAATATATGAAACAAAAAAGAGTGGCTAAGGTAAATATTGGTCCTTTAGAGGATGAGAAGGGAGATTTAATAATGGGAGAGGAGGAAATGGCTGAGGAACTGAACAGGTTTTTTGGGTCGGTCTTCACAGTGGAAGACACAAGTAACATGCCAGTGACTGATAGAAATGAGGCTATGACAGGTGAGGACCTTGAGAGGATTGTTATCACTGAGGAGGTAGTGATGGGTAAGCTAATGGGGCTAAAGGTAGACAAGTCTCCTGGCTCTGATGGAATGTATCCCAGAATGCTAAAAGAGATGGCTAGGGAAATTGCAAATGCACTAGTGATAATTTACCAAAATTCACTAGACTCTGGGGTGGTCCCGGCGGATTGGAAATTAGCAAAAGTGACACCACTGTTTAAAAAAGGAGGTAGGTAGAAAGTGGGTAATTATAGGCCAGTGAGCTTAACTTTGGTTGTAGGGAAGATGCTGGAATCTATCATCAAGGAAGAAATAGCGAGGCATCTGGATGGAAATTGTCCCATTGGGCAGGCGCAGCATGGGTTCACAAAGGGCACGTCGTGTCTAACCAATTTAGTGGAATTTTTTGAGGACATTACCAGTGCGGTAGATAACGGGGAGCCAATGGATGTGGTATATCTGGATTTCCAGAAAGTCTTTGACAAGGTGCCACACAAAAGGTTGCTGCATAAGATAAAGATGCATGGCATTAAGGGGAAAGTAATAGCATGGATAGAGGATTGGTTAATTAATAGAAAGCAAAGAGTGGGGATTAATGGGTATTTCTCTGGTTGGCAATCAGTAACTAGTGGGGTCCCTCAAGGATCAGTGTTGGGCCCACAATTGTTCACAATTTACATAGATGATTTGGAGTTGGGGACCAAGGGCAATGTGTCCAAGTTTGAAGACGACATTAAGATGAGTGGTAAAGCAAAAAGTGCAGAGGATACTGGAAGTCTGCAGAGGGATTTGAATAGGCTAAGTGAATGGGCTAGGGTCTGGCAGATGGAATACAATGTTGACAAATGTGAGGTTATCCATTTTGGTAGGAATAACAGCAAAAGGGATTATTATTTAAATGATAAAATATTAAAACATGCTGCTGTGCAGAGAGACCTGGGTGTGCTAGTGCATGAGTCGCAAAAAGTTGGTTTACAGGTGCAACAGGTGATTAAGAAGGCAAATGGAATTTTGTCCTTCATTGCTAGAGGGATGTATTTTAAGACTAGGGAGGTTATGCAGCAAATGTATAAGGTGTTAGTGAGGCCACACCTGGAGTATTGTGTTGAGTTTTGGTCTCCTTACTTGAGAAAGGACGTACTGGCACTGGAGGGTGTGCAGAGGAGATTCACTAGGTTAATCCCAGAGCTGAAGGGGTTGGATTACGAGGAGAGGTTGAGTAGACTGGGACTGTACTCATTGGAATTTAGAAGGATGAGGGGGGATCTTATAGAAACATATAAAATTATGAAGGGAATAGATAGGATAGATGCGGGCAGGTTGTTTCCACTGGCGGGTGCAAGCAGAACTAGGGGGCATAGCCTCAAAATAAGGGGAAGTAGATGTAGGACTGAGTTTAGGAGGAACTTCTTAACCCAAAGGGTTGTGAATCTATAGAATTCCTTGCCCTGTGAAGCAATAAAGGCTCCATCATTAAATGTTTTTAAGATAAAGATAGATAGTTTTTTGAAGAATAAAGAGATTAAGGGTTATGGTGTTCGGGCCGGAAAGTGGAGCTGAACCCTCAAAAGATCAGCCATGATCTCATTGAATGGCGGAGCAGGCTCGAGGGGCCAGATGGCATACTCCTGCTCCTAGTTCTTATGTTCATTGGACGGGGCATCGATTATAAAAACTGGCAAGTCATGCAACAGTTGTCTGAAACCTTGGTAAGGCCGCACTTGGAATATTGCGGACAATTCTGATCACCACACTACCAGAAGGATGTGGAGGCTTTGGAGAGGGTGCAGAGGAGGTTTACCAGGATGTTGCCTGGTCTGGAGGGTATTAACTATGTGGAGAGACTGAATAGACTTGGACTGTTTTCATTAGAAAGGTTGAAGGGTGACCTGATAGAGGTCTCCAAGATTATGAGGGACATGGATAGAGTGGATGGGCAGGCACTCTTTCCCAGGATGGAGGGGTTAGTCACCAGGGGGCATAGGTTTAAGATCCGTGGGGCAATGTGCAGAGATGTGCAAGGCTTTTTTATGCAGAGCGTTGCCAGGGAAGGTTGTGGAAGCAGATACATTAACGGCATTCAAAAGGCATCGTGACAAACACATGGATAGGATGGGTATAGACGGATACGGCACTCGGAAGTGCTGAGGGTTTTGACAAAGGTTGGTATCATGACCGGTACAGGCTTGGAGGGACAAAGGGCCTGTTTCTGTGCTGTTTTGTTCTTTGCTCTCTTTGTACTTTCAGAGACCATCTATATGGAAAAATGAATCACACAGGCCCTGTATCCAGATATATATGCCGATTAGCTATCCTTATTTTATCTTAGAAATAACTGGACAGTTTAATGTATAATAATTTGCAACCCAAAATTCTCAAAACCTTCCTGGGACATTGGAAACTAGGGGCGAGATTCTCTGGCCTCGTTATGCTCCCCAGTGAATAGCAGGAGAGGCCTCTATTATTCAACGGCCTCCCATCATTCAGTAGCCTCCCCAACAAGTGTCACGCTGGCGCCGATTAGCACTACTTTTGAAAAACATGAACCCGGCGGAAAGGCATCTGTGGGGTGGTGAGTAGCAATTTTTGCTCACAGGTAAAGAGCCTGGGGGAACTGGGCTTGCCACCAAAGTGCTCGGTGGGGGTGGGGGAACCTCCGCAGGGCTGGTCCGCCATGGGAGGATGTGGGGGGGGGGGGGGGTGCTGGGGGGGGGGGGGACCGTAGGGGCAATCCCTCGTGGCACCACCATGCCAAACATCACAACCCCATTCTGGGGGCAACCGTTGTCCCTGCCCGTCTGCCCCACTGATCACCCAACTGCTGATGACTCTGGCTGCGCGGCTGAAGGCTATCCCTAATAGGTAATTGGCAATCGTAGGTAAGTGAGCACTTGACACATGCCAAGTGACTTCCTGTAGTTGGGTGGGCCATGTAGCATGTGGGAGTCATTGACTAGCATTCCAACTGCACCTTGATGCCTGGACACAGTGCTGAACACTGTGGGAGGCAACATCACACATGCAGCAGCCAACATCCGAACACCCAGGGGATGGGACACAGCTCCGGGGACATGTCCAAGGCTGGTGGATGGGTGAGTGCCACGTGGGGGGCGGGGGAGGGGGCTGTTGGCTGGAGAGATGGGCAAAGGATGGGGGTCAGCCCGGATGAAAGTAATAGAGGCATCATAATGGTTGTGCAAAGGGTTGTTTAATGTTCTGTACAATACCCCATTCCTAATAGTGCCGGCCCTCACCCCGCAAACCACCCCCTACCTACCTACACCCCCCTCCCCCCCCCCCCCACCTTCTCCCTCTACCCCAGTACCCTTAGTGATCCTGAACAAGATTGGCCCTCCTAGTTCTACCACTACGTCTTGGGTGTTTCCCCAGGGTGCACCTCAGAAGTGGAGGCAGCTAGCTGCTTACCTCCTCGTCCCCTGGCCCTCGATGCCCCTGGTGGGCATCCTCTGGGGGCTGGAGGGCACAGGCTCACTTGTCGGTGGCACATGCACAGCCGTGCCGCCCAATTTTGTGTGTTGCCTGCGAGACGCGGCTTCTTCAGAGGGATGGAACTCAGGGGAGCTGGTGGCCACAGTCGCCACTTCATGGGACTGGTCTGGGTTGGCACACAGCATACCTCCTCCTGATCGGTGCCCATTAGGCCCTGGGGTTCACCTTGGGACGGAGGGGCAACTGTTTTGAGCCCCGGCTGCCCCTGCATCGTCTGGCTCTGCCAGCCCTGGCGGTTCCCCATGGTGTGGATGCCCTCAGTGATGTTCCTCAGTGACTGGGACAAGCTCTGCAGTGCCTCAGCCATGCCCACCTGTAACTGGGACAAGCTCCGCAGCGCCTCAACCATGCCCATCTGAGAGCGGGACATGTCTCGCAGAACCTCATCAAGGTCAGCCTGGTACTGGGTGACATACCCCTTCGAGGCGGTCGTTCTGCCGAGTCTCTCAGCCATGGCCGTGACCGACTGCGCAACACCTTGGACACCTTCACTCATGCTGCCGACGTCGTGCACCAGGCTCTCTACTGCCATCGCCACTCTAGCAGTGTTGGCCTTGGTGCCACTCATTGCCGGCGCCATCTGCTGTACCTCCTCCAAGCAGCTATGGATCTGCTGGAGTGGCGCTGACATCTCCCTCTGAATGACCCGGATGCTCCTTATTATCTCCATCAGCTCCGGGTAACCGTGTTCCAGAAGCTCAGCATCAGGCTGGGACCCAGCTGGGACCTGGGATCCTGCAGCCCTCTGACTGTCTCCACCTGATGTGCATCATCAGCAGTGTGGTGCTCATCAGATTGTGCCCCAGAAGCCTGACCACTAACATATCCCACCGAGGTGTGTGTATCTGCGCTGGTGGAAGGTGGGGATGGCATCTGTGCCACGACCACGGTGGCATCCTCGGAGCTCTCCTCGGAGTCATGAGAGGGGGCTACCCAGGATGGGCTGGGGCTGTCGGCTGGAGGACCTGTGGGAGAATGGACATGTGGTCAGTGGGAGGGATTGGTCAGTCAGTAAGGCAATCACTACTCAGGTTGTCAGGACGCCTGGGTGGACCCCAGTGATTCCTTACCTGTGCGACGTCCGGCAGCCTCCGCGTGAGTGACTGATCTGTCCTCGGCCAGCCCAGTCACATCCAGGCACCACTCCTCAAAGTCCGGCACCCCACCGCCAGTCTGTGGCCCTCTCCCAGCGATTGTGGGAGAGCTTTTCCTGGGGAGACAGAGAGAGAGCATGGTTAGCCATACACGAGGTTCAGTGGTGGGGTTGGGCGGGGAGGGGGAGGGAGGGCTGGGCCTAACTTGGAGAGTTGGGGAGTGGATGCTCCCTAGTGGGGAGGGGGTGGCATTGGTGTCTACTCACTCCTGCTGCCCAATGTAGGTGTTTGACCTTCTTCCTGCACTGGTGGCCAATCCTCTTGGTCATACTGCTAGAACTAATGGCCGTTGCCACCTCATTCCAGGCAGCACTGGCTGACTTGTGGCTCAGCCTTCGGGCACCCCGGGGGAACAGGACATCCCTCCTTGCCTCCAGCGCGTCCAAGAGCCTCTCCAGGTCAGCGTCACTGAACCTTGGGGACAGTCTCCTCTGCGCCATTATTGCGAGCTGGCTGGGATTGCCTGAGCAAGTGCAGTTTATGTGTTGCTTGACCTTGTAAGCGGGGGCCTGAAGAGTACGGTCCCGACGAATCGGCTGGCGAGGTGTTATTTGCGGCAAGAAGCACTTGAGGCTTCCTTAAGAGGACCAATAACGTTGAATTGCGTTGTCGATTTTGCTGGGCCGTGCGCCGGGAAACTCGCGGCAATTCCTCCTCGCTACAACGCTTGGACATTTTTCCAGTGAATCGTGCTCTAGCAGTCTAACTACTGGAAACACAAATATTACTGTCATTGGGTGCAATTCTCCCCAAAAATTTCGAAGTTAATCTGTGGTGGGTCTTTCAGGGAGTTTCCTGCTGGCTCTGCCGACGAGTTCCCCACCACTCTCCAATGACACTGTCACTTTTTTGAGTTTCTCACCGGTTTAGCCCACGCAGAAGTTGTTTTAGCACTGGGGATCTGAACTCAGAGATTGGGCCTCCATTTTGAAAGGGTGCCCCAATCTTTAAGTGAGCTTGTGGGACCCCCACACCCCCCACCCATGGGAAATGTCACCCCCCCCCCCCCCCCCCCACACACACACACACATGGGCACTATACCACACCTCCCAAGTGAGGACACTCTGCTGTGGGGTCTCTGGCCCCTCTTCAGGCCCTCCCCCCAAGCCCCCTTACAGCACCCTCTTCCGTCCAGGACACCCCCCCATAACCCTTCAAAACTCCCAGAGGCCCCTACTTACCTGCCCTGCACTCCCCAAACCCTCAAACATCCCCTCCACCCTCCTTTCATGGGCAAGTCCCCCCTTGCCCACTGGCCCTTGGCAGTGCCACGCTGGCACTTGGGCACCATTGTACTGCACCCTGGCACCCAGGCAGAGCTCCTGCCACTTTGGCAGTGCCACCCTGGCACCTTAACAGCCATGTTACCCAGGCCTGCTGTCAGGCAGATTTCAGAACAAGACACATGGGCATCAGGTGTCGCAGTGGTTAGCACTACCTGCTCACGGTGGTGAGGACCCAGGTTCGATCCCGGTCCCTGTCCATTGGAGTTTGAACATTCTCCCTGTCTGCACAGGTCTCACCCCCGCAACCCAAAGATGTGCAGGATTGACCATGCCAACTTGCACCTTAATTGGGGAAAAAAAAGAATTTGGGACTTTAAATTTATTTTTAAAAAAGGACAGATAACATCCTTAATTTTTATCCTAAACTGAAGGCACAGCCCCATAACATAACCATCTTATAAATCTCATAATTGTAACAATGGTAGGTGGTAATCAGCAGGAGGTTTCTGTCGTGTTCGGTACACTGGTATAACACTGGATGCAGCATCGATCAAAAAGATACTCCAGGCCTTGAAGTTAGTTCAATCAGGTTTATTGAACTAATAGCACAGTTAGTGAGTTCGACTCTCTGCTAACTTAAGTGTGGTTACTCTGTCTGACTGAACCAGACTAGCTCTTAGCCACGTGGTGGGGGTGTGCGATTGTAACAACACCCTTGACTGACTCTCTAGATATTCATCAGTGGAAAGAGGCGGAGTGTGAGTGCCTCGTGTCTTTTATAGTCAGTCCCACCCCTGAGTGTCTTGCCTGTTTATTGGTCATGTCCTGTTCTCTGTGTCCATTAGCTGCTTGTCTGTATATCATTATGTGTGTGTCCGCATATCATGACATCTCCCCGTTTTTTTAATGTTTGGATGACATATGTGAACATATTTACAAGAATAGGCCAATATTAACATATATACATGCAGTGGATGTGAACATATGTACATGTGAAAACAACTGTCTAATGCGAGAACACAGAACATAGCAAACAGAACAAATGTTCATAAGTCCAGTCTCTGTGGCTTGCTCTGATCCTGGTCGACCGCCGGAGAGGTGGTGGTGGGGACGACGGCGCCTTGATGGGCGGGATTGAAGCCTGACTGGTGGCCTCGTGAGTCGAGGTATCAGGAGGTGGCAAAACAACAGAAGGAAACGGAGAAGAATGTGCTTGCGGGCAGTGCCCGTCTGTTTCGTCGCACAACAGAACCATCAGCCAGGCGCACAACATACGAGCGGGGGGCAGCCTGTCGAACCATGACAGCTGGAGCTGACCAGCTGCTATCAGGGATCTTGACCCGAACAGTGTCGGATGGGGATAACACGGGCAAATCGGTGGCATGAGCATCTGTTTTTGCCGGTCTCGGAGTTGCTGCACCTTCTGCAGCACCGGGAGGTGATCCAGGTTGGGCACGTACATGGCTGGAGGTGTCGTTCGCAGGCCCCTGTTCATCAGGAGTTGAGCCAGCGACATGCCAGTGGACAGTGGGGCTGCCCTGTCCACAAGCAGCGCAAGGTGAATGTCAGACGCAGAATCCATGGCCTTGCAGATGATGAGCTGCTGCACTATGTGCACCCCTTTCTCAACTTTTCCGTTTGACTGCGGATAGTGTGGGTTGGAAGTGACGTGTTTGAACTGATACGACTGGGCAAACAGAGACCATTCATGGCTGCTGAAGCACGGGCCATTGTCACTCATGACAGTGAGTGTGATACCATGCCTGGAGAACGTCTCCTTACAGGCCTTGATGACGGTCCAAGATGTGAGATCTGAGAGCTTCACGACTTCAGGGTAATTGGAAAAATAATCAATGATTAACACGTAATCACGACCATTTGTGAATGCATGAAAGTGGTCGATGCCAACCTTGGACCACGGAGCGGTTTGATTTCATGCTGCTGAAGTGTCTCCTTACTCTGCGCTGGCTGGAAGCGTTGACAGGTCGCACAGTTAAGGACCACGTTCATGATGTCCTGGCTGATCCCAGGCCAGTAGACAGCCTGCCTGGTTCTGAGTCTGCACTTTTCCACACCCAGGTGGCCCTCATGGATTTGACGGAGCACCAAGCTCTGGAGACTGTGTGGAATTACAATCCGGTCCAGTTTGAGGAGGATGCCATCAACCACCGTCAGGTCGTCCTTTACATTGAAAAATTGAGGGCACTGCCCTTTTTGCCAGCCATTAGCGAGGTGTTGCATAACACGCTGCAAGAGGGGGTCTTTGGCTGTCTCCTCACGGTTACGAATCACCTTCTCATTAGATGCAGGGAGGGTGCTAGCACACAGTTGCACCTGTGACTCAATTTGCCGGATGACGTTCAGTGGTTCACTAGGCAAGGTGATGGAGCGGGACAGTGTATCGGCAATGATGAGCTCCTTGCCAGGCGTGTAGACGAGGTCAAAGTCGTACCTTCTGAATTTGAGGAGGATGCGCTGCAACCGAGGCGTCATGTCATTCAGATCCTTGTGGATAATGTGGACCAGGGGCCTGTGATCCGTCTCGACTGTGAATGTCGGTAGGCCGTAGGCATAGTCATGAAACTTGAGAATGCCAGTGAGAAGGCCCAGGCATTCCTTCTCGATTTGTGCATACCGTTGTTCGGTGGGCGTCATTGCCCTTTATGCGTAGGCAACCGGTGCCTAGGATAAGGTTTCATGGTGTTGCAGCAGGACCGCACCGATGCCATCCTGCCTCGCATCTGTCGAGATTTTCGTTTCCCTGTCTGGGTCGAAAATTGCCAATACGGGTGCAGTGGTGAGCTTGGCTTTGAGCTCCAACCACTCTGCCTGATGGGTCCCTTCCACTCGAAGGCAGTGGACCGTGGTGTGTGAGGCCATGTTTGGGATGAACTTGCCCAGAAAGTTGACCATGCCCAGGAAGCGCAATACCACCTTCTTGTCTTCCGGGACCTTCATGGCTGCGATGGCCTTGACCCTGTCTGTGTCGGGGCACACGCCCTGCTGAGAGATCTGGTCTCCTGGGAACTTGACTGTCGACATGCCAAAGCAACATTTGGCCCAGTTCAGCTTCAGGCCATTGACGTGGACACGGTGGAATACCTGCTGGAGACGGGAAACATGCTCCTCAGGGGCCGTGGACCATATGATGGCGTCGTCCACGTACACACAAACCCCTTCGATGCCCTCCATCATCTGCTCCATGATGCGATGAAATATCTCCAATGCCGAGACGATGCCGAGTGGCATACTGTTATAGCAGTACCTGCCAAACGGTGTGTTGAAGGTGCAGAGCCTTCTGCTGGACTCATCCAGCTGGATTTGCCAGAATCCATGTGACGCATCTAACTTCGTGAAAAACCGTGCATGTGCCATCTCACTGGTGAGCTCCTCACGCTTCGGGATGGGGTAGTGTTCACGCATTATATTCTGGTTGAGATCCTTGGCATCAATGCAGATGCGCAGGACTCCAGAGGGTTTTTTAACCACCACCATCGAGCTGACCCAGTCAGTCGGTTCGGTTACCCTGGAAATGATCCCCTGCTGCTGCAGCTCCTTGAGCTGTTTCTTCAGGCCCTCCTTCAGCGGAGCCGGGACCCAGCGTGGTGCACGGACCACTGGCTTGGCATAGGTCGTAGTAGGATCTTGTACCGTTATGGCAAAGTGTCCCTCCCGTCAAACACATCTGGATACTGAGCGAGGATGTCGTCAATGCCGGCCTGAAGATCCACATTGGAGGATGTCGTTGAATAAACCCGCTACAACAGGTTTCGCTTTTTGCAGGCATGCGCGCCCAGTAGGGATGCCCTGTCCGGCTTGAACATTTCAAACCTTAGCCGTGTATGGGGGTTCTGGTTGGAGACGGGTAAATGGCAGGTCCCTAGTGCCGTGATGGCATTACTGTTATAGTCCAGGAGCTGGCAGGCTGCTGGAAGGACCTTGGGGGGCTTCTTGATGCGTTTGAAGTCTGCCTGTGAGAGGAGGTTGGCAGAAGCACCTGTGTCCAGCTTGAACTGGATGGAGCAGCGGTTGACCTGCATCACTGCACGCCATTCGTCCTCCGAATCCACAGCGAGGATGGACTGAATCCGAGATGAGTTAGGTGTGGCATGTTCATGTGTAGCAATGATGCCCACTCGGTAGGCGGACTCCAGGCACTCATCCTCTGGATCCGTTGTACTGCCAGGATCAGAATCCTGTAATCGTCATTGCACATTCTGGACGCGCCGTCGTTGGAATTGGGAGCGCTGGCCTCTGACTGGTAGTGCAGACCTGCACGAGGCTACATAGTGTCCAGGCTTCCCGCAGTTTAAACATCGCCTGCCTCTTGCAGGGCAGCGTCCCTTTAAGTGGGCGTTGCCACAGTTCGGGCACGTCATGACATCGGCATCGTGACGCGGTGTACGTCGTTGCACATGCGCAGTGCCGTCGGCAGGCACCTGCGCAGTGTGGGTGTCGGCCGCTTAGTTATCCCGTTCGCACCGCGCATGCGTGGGGCTCCGGTAAAAGCGCGTGAGATGGCCGCAGTCTTCAATGCTGAGGCGCAGCATCCGGGAGATGGCCTGCACACACTCTGCCTCGTGGGAGGCACGTTTCTCATTTTCAGCCGATTTGTATTGGGAATACCGATTTTCTGCGCGCTCCTGCACTGTACATGTTTCAATCGCGACTGGCAGGGTAATATGCTTGATTTTTAAGAGCTGCTCTCTCAAAGGATCAGAGAGAACTCCAAACACGATTTGGTCTCTGATGATGGAGTCAGCAATATCACCAAAGTTGCAGGACAGCACTAGCTAGTTAAGAAGGCACTGAGAGATTCATCTTTACCTTGAAGACGTTGTTTGAATAGGTAGCGCTCGAAGATTTCATTGGTGTCCACTTCACAGTGACTATTGAACTTGTCCAGGATGGCCTGAAACTTTGTCTTGTCCTGGCCTTCGGTGAAGTTAAACGAGTTGAAGAGTTCAATAGCTTGATCACCCGCTGTCGAGAGACGAAGCGCGATCTTTCTTGCATCAGACGCACCCTCGAGATCTGAAGCTTCGATGTACAGCAGAAACTTTTGCTTGAATATCCGCCAGTTGGCACTGAGGTTGCTGGAGGTCCTGAGCTGGTGAGGAGCCTGAATCTTCTCCATGGTACCGGGATACATTTGCTGGTCGTCACGGAACGGACTGATGTAAGCCACCTTAAATTAGTAGTCTCCTGGTATCGTGTTGTGTTAGGTACGCTGGTGTAACACTGGCTGCAACTGGATGCAGCATAGATCAAAAAGATACTCCAGACCTTAAAGTTAGTTCAATCAGGTTTATTGATTTTCTTCCTTGTCTTGCAGTAACACCGCTCCCAACCCATATTTCGACACATCTGTCGATATTTTCGACCTCTTCGTTGGGTCAAAAAATGTCAGCACTGGCGCTGTTGTCAATGCTTCTTGTAATGCTTGCCATACCTGTTCATGTCTAGTAGGCCATTGGAATATCACGTCTTTCTTGATTGTTTCTCTGAGGTATAAAGTTTTAGCTGCGAGATTAGGAATACATTTTTCAACTAAATTTATCATTCCTAACATTCTCAGTATACCTTTTTTGTCATTGGGACGTGGCATATTCAAAATTGCCCTTATTCTTTTCTCGATCAGGTTGTATCCCATTTGCAGAAAGCTTATCTCCTAAAAATGTGACACTGTCGACACCAATTTCTTTGTTCAACTTTAAACCATTCTTTTTAATGCTCTTCAATCTGAGAAGCCGATTGTCATGTTCTTCTCCTGTTTATCCCCAGTTGATTATGTCGTCAACATAAACTCTGATCCCTGGAATCCCATCAACGATGTGCTCCATGGCACGATGGAAAATCTCTGACGCAGAAATTATGCCAAATGGCATCCTTCAGAAACATTATCGTCCGAATGGCGTGTTGAAAGTACAGAGTTTTGTGCTTTTTTTGTCTTGTGAAGCATCTAGCTTACTAAAACATGATGTGGATAACATGTTGCTCCTGAATCTCACATGTGACTTCTTCCCTCTTTGATATTGGACAATGTTCTCTTTTAATGTTGAGATTCAGATCTTTGGGGTCCATACAGATTCGTAGGTCGTTATTTTTCTTCTTTACGCACACCACAGAGTTTACCCAATCTGTAGGTTCTTCTATGTGTTTGATTACACCTAAAACCATCATCCTTTTTAGCTCATCCTTCAATTTGTCTTTTAATGGAGCTGGTGCATGTCTTGGTGCATGTATTACTGGTTGCATGTTCTCTTTTAACTGGATTTGATACATGAAAGGTAAAATGCTAAAGCTGTCATGTTAGGTACACTGGTATAACACTGGTTGCAACTGGATGCAGCATAGATCAAAAAGATACTCCAGACCTTGAAGTTAGTTCAATCAGGTGTATTGAACTAATAGCACAGTTAGCATAGTTCTCTGTGAGTTCGACTCTCTGCTAACTTAAGTGTGGTTACTCTGTCTGACTGAACCAGACTAGCTCCTAGCCACGTGGTGGGGGTGTGAGATTGTAACAACACCCTGACTGACTCTCTAGATGTTCATCAGTGGAAAGAGGTGGAGTGTGAGTGCCTCGTGTCTTTTATAGTCAGCTCCCACCCCTGAGTGTCCTGCCTGCTTATTGGTCATGTCCTGTTCTCTGTGTCCATTAGCTGCTTGTCTGTATATCATTATGTGTGTGTCCGCATATCATGACAGTTTCCTTGCTTGTATTTGATCTGATATCATGAGACATCATGGGGCCTAGAGTGAAATGTTGAGGACTCCCATCACCATTCGCTCCTTACTGTATACTACTATGCCACTGGCTCTGCCGGAACTGTCCTGTTGGTAAAACAGGGCATCCCCAGGGGTGAAGATGGATGAATCAGGACATTGCTGTAAGATTTGATGTGAATAAGTATGTTGCACTGTTGTTTGATAAGCTACTTCTTGGGACAATGGTGCGAGCTCCGGTGATTCTCCTGTCACCTGGCGCTGCCAGTTCTGGAGGCCCACTCTTGTCTCGACCAGGGTCTCAAGACCCGCGGCCATGGAGCACAGGGACTGTGCCACATCACTCAAGGACCGGCGCCAGGCCAATGCCCTTGACCTTCACAGCCATGACCCATTGTGACGGTGCCAAGCTCTGGAACTCTACTGCAATGTTCATGTGGCCCAGGTAATGGTTGCTTGTGACATGGCTGCCTTGTCCTGTGCATCGGCTACCATCCACACAGAGTGCCCCAGGCCTTGGACATAGAACATAAAGTGCAGAAGGAAGCTATTCGACCCATCGAGTCTGCACCGACCCACTTAAGCCCTCACTTCCACCCTATCCCCGTAACCCAATAATCCCTCCTAACCTTTTTTGGACACTAAGGGCAATTTAGCATTGCCAATCCACCTAACCTGCATGTCTTTGGACTGTGGGAGGAAACCGGCGCCTGTTCGGGGAGGCCAGTACGGGAATTGAACCCGCGCTGCTGGCATTGTTCTGCATTACAAGCCAGCTGTTTAGCCCACTGTGCTAAACCAGCCCCTCATGTAGTCCCCAGCTCTGGCCTGCATCTCCAGCATTGATCGGACTGCCCTTTATAGAAGCCCGAGACCCGTATAGATGGCAGCTAGTCCCTGAGGTAGGGCTGTCCTCCGACCGTTTGTCCTCTTGAGTTTCCTACCTCTACCTGATATACCGCGCATGTGTGTAGTGTGCACCCATAGTCCCAGGGAGCTTCTTCACTGACATGCCCAACTGAGGTGAGTGTCTTTGGGATGGTGGAGGGTGTTGGTGACAGCAGGGACAAGAAGGAAATGTGCTCTGGGATGTTGTGGGGTTACGGCTGTGGGTGTGGGTCATTAGTAGTTTCCACCTCGTTGGCAGGTGAGTCGAGGGGTTGCGGCGAGGGACCCCAGATGGACCCACCTCGTCGTCAGGTGATCCTGCAAGGCAAAAGACAAGACGCATGGTTAGACTGCGGGTAGTTTGGTGTGGGGGGGGGGGGGGGGTGAAGGGGTGCCACAAATGCCATAGGGACATCGCAATTCATTGGAGGCTCACGTGGATCTCCAATGCCAACCTCCGTCTCTGCGATTGCCCACTCTCCAACCCCACCGACGAGGTCCATCGCCCTCTGCTCTGCGACGGTGAGGGCCTGCAGTTCCTCCGGACCCCCTCCGGTCTTCTCCCACGCCCTGCCATTGTGGGCTGCCTTCTCCTGGGGGACAGGTAATGCACAGTGTGAGACACTCGGACATGGGCAGCGCAGGGGTGTGGGGTGGGAGTGGGGAGGATGTGGGGTGGGAGGGGGGAGGGTGTGGGGTATGTGGGACGGGGGTGATGCCAGGGGCATGGAGCTGGTGACTCACCTGGCTGTCCTGAAGAGGTCATGCAGCTTCTTCCTGCACTGCTGCCCATTCCTGACAGTGGGGCTCACGGCCTCTGCCACCTGTGCCTAAGCCTGGTGAGCGTCGGTGGTGGCATACGTCTTCCCACCCCGGGGAACCGGATATCCCGCCTCTCCTCCACGGCATTCAGCAGTGTCTCCAGCAACCTCATTGCTGTTCTTTGGGTGGCATCTCCTTGGCAAGAATAAGAGTGTGTGGGGAGTGGAGTGCTTGTATGCGGCTGCAGCATGTCAGGCTCTCGAGTGCCAATCTCTACCCCAGAAAATCACATGCTGGCATGTGTTGGGATTGCACTAGTTCCACATGGCGCTGTTGCTGGCCCATTAACATGATCTAAATGGCTCCAGGACGGACGATCCCATTGTGGTTGTAGAACACTTTGTCTCTGAAACAGAGAATCCCGCCCAATATCTGTGATCCAGCGATATCATTCCCAAGAATAAATTGAACCCCTGCAATGGGCAATTTCCCAACAACTCCAGCAATCCCTTTGCCTGTTTTCAAATCGCTTTTTAAAATTACTTTATACAATAAAATAGGTTTGACCATGAATTCCACTAATTAACATTCTCTACTGCAATAACCCTTCTGGACAACCATAGGATCCGTACAGTGCCGAAGGAGGCCATTCGGCCCATCGAGTCTGCACAGACCCTCTGAACGAGCACCCTACCCAGGTCCATGCCATTGCCCTATCATCATAACCCCACCTAACCTGCATATCTTTGGACACTAAGGGGCAATTCAGCCAATCTACCTATCCAGCACATCTTTGGATTGTGGGAGGAAACCAGAGCACCCAGAGGAAACCCACGCGGACACAGGTACAAACTCCACACAGTCACCCAAGGCTGGAATAAAACCCAGGTCGCTGGCGCTGTGAGACAACAGTGCTAACCACTGTGCCACATATCAGTCTCTCTCCTTGAACTCTAGTTTACCACTTTCCAAGTTTATTAGACAGTCGTCCTTCAGCTTGATTCTTATTATTAACATTTTACCGTCACTAAGTTTTCTATATCTCCAATTCCCTTGCTGATTTCCATATGACTGTCTTCCTACACTCAGCTGTTTGTGTGAAATACCATGTGTGGGATTCTCAGTCGGCGGGATCCTCCGCTTCGCTGGCAGCGCACCCCTGCCCACAGGCTTCCTGACGGCGTGGGATGGCCATAGTGGCTGCTGACGGGGGTGCTCCGTGCCAGAAAACGGGGCTGGCAGGACAGCGAATCCTGTCCCATATATCGGCTAAAACAGCAGCTGCCCAGATCTTTTTACTTTGTAATTCATTTAAATATATCTTGATGTTTACTGGAATACTATTTCTAATTTCTTTCAAAATCACATCTTACATTTTCTAAAGTGTTGTCTAATTTTAATGCCCTGAACGATTGATCCCAGATAATTTATTTTTCTCTTGCAAACTCTACAAATCTCTGATTGGGGGCGCAATATAATGGAAAAGTTTCTAAGTGTGGTAGCGAGCGGGAATAGCCGGGTATTTCCCCATGGCCGACCCGACGAGGCCGTCACCGGTATCTAATGTTAATTATGCACTTAATGACGTTCTACGGACTTCACGCGGCAAATAACTGTCCCGCTGGCTGATTCGTCAGGACCACACCCGGCTGCTCCCCGCTAACAAAGGGGAGCAGCTTTGAAACCGATTCCGCAGAGCAAACCCTAGACAATACGCAGCCCTGCCACCGCACAGACCGGCCCTATAATCAGGAGATGCCAATCTGGCCAGACTATTGGATGCAGTGGAGTCCAGACGGGATAGCCTGTTCCCTCGAGTGGGTCGGAGGGTTAGCCACAGGTCAGCTAGTGCTGCCTGGGAGGCAGTGACAGCGACTGTCAGCGCGGGGAGTGCCAACAAGAGGATCGTCACCCAGTGCCGTATGAATCTTAACAGCCTCCACTGAGTCGCATGGATGAGTTGGTATTGGTCTCTTGACACTGGTCCCACCTGCCACTAATGCCGCCCCTCTCCACAGCCCTGCAGTTGGCACCGCACCACTACCCCCAGCACAATACTGTGCCTGTGCCCCTGCACACCCTGGCACCCACCTGCGAACCCCAGCCATGCCCAGCGGCAGCGCCCGCGCCTGTTTCCCACCCCACAATGCATGAAGTATGCGTCTCACAATGCCCTCTCTTTGTCCCCGCAGGAGAAGTTGGTCCAGACCAGATGGGAAAGGGCCCAGACAGGCAGTGGGGTGCAGGACATCTTGAGTCCTCAGCCCCTACAAGTAACAGGCCCTGGAGGTTGCGGGGTATACGTTGTTCATTCCAGACATAATAATCTTTCACTCTCACTGACCACATGTCCATTCTCCCGTGGGATCGCCAGCTGATGGTGCCGGCCAATCCAGGCTGGGGCCCCTGCTGTCCATGAGAACAACTCCAAGGATGCCACCGTTGAGGTGTCACAGCTGTCATCCCTACCCTCCACCAGCGCAGAGACACACAACTTGGTGGGCAAAGGTAGTGGACAGGCTTCTGAGGCATAATCTGGTGAGCACCACATGTTTGCTGATGCATATCTGGTGGAGGCAAGAATGTCCAGGGGGATAGCAGTCGGAAATTTGCTGAATCCCAGGGTCCAGTTGGTCCCAGTCCAATGTCAAGCCTCTGGACCAGGTTACCCCAGAGCTGATGCAGATGCTAGGGTGCGGCCATGATATTCAGAGGGTGATGTCAGCGACATTCCAGCAGGTCCGTAGCCAATTATAGAAGTACCAAAGCTTACGTGTTCAGAATATGGCTCCGGCAATGCATAGATCGAGGCCAACACTGCTAGGGTGGTGACTGCAGTGGAAACCCTGGAGGATGACATCGGCACCTTGAGTGGTAGTGTCCAAGGCGCTCAGTCAGTGACAGCCATGACTGAGGGCCTTGACTGCGTGTCCCGGTCACTGGGGGACGTGTCGCTGACACTGGTGGACCTTGCCGAGGCACAGCAGAGCATGTCCCAGTCTCAGATGGGCATTGCCGGGGCACTGTGGAGCATGACTCAGACGCAGGTGGACATTGGCAAGATACTGCAGAGCTGGCCCATTCACAGAGGGGTATCGCTAAGGGCATCAACATCATGGTGCAGACAATAGGGAGCCGCCAGGGCTGGCAGAGCCAGAGGATGCAGGGGCCCCTGGTCACTGCACCCGGGACCCATGCCCTGCCAGGAACAGCACTGGGGCCAGACTCAGCTACCCCAACCACCCCCACCGATCCACACACTCACCTTCCGGTCATAATGTATCCCAAGCGCTGCGACCCAGTTCTTGGGTGTTTGATTGTTGGCTGCTGCCACTGCGGTTCTGGGGCCTCCAGTGCGAAGGCTGCACAGTCTGAGATGCTTGGTAGTCACACCCGCCTGCGACATGGCTCGTCTACCCACAGGTATCTTCTTGGGAGCTGTGAGGTGCTCACATAACTAGCATTGCCAATTCCCTATTAGCTATAGCCTCCAGCTGTGCGGCCAGAGGCTGGCACAGCTAGTGTGGGTTAAAGTGACTTTCAACACATTACCACTGATGGGGCTCGGTTCTGGGGTGTTCGGTGGGATGAACAGGTAGCAGCTGGGGCTGCCCTGTTATGGGTATACACAATCCTGGGAGTGGCATGTCGGAACCGTGGGCACTGAGCCCCTCGTCCCCCAGTCCAGGGGCAACCTCCCCCCCCCCCCACCCCCATCGAAGATGGCTCTTACACACCCCCTATCCCCGATTTGATTTGATTTGATTTATTGTCACATGTACCGAAGTACAGTGAAAAGTATTTTTCTGCGGCCGAGTGAACGTACACAGTACGTACATAGTAGACAAAAAGAATAATCAACAGAGAACATTGACAAATAGAACATCGACAGTGATTGGTTACAGTGCGGAACAAAGGGCCAAACAAAGCAAATGCATGAGCAAGAGCAGCATAGGGCATCGTGAATAGTGTTCTTACAGAGAACAGATCAGTTCGAGGGAGTCCTTGAGGAGTCTTGTAGCTGTGGGGAAGAAGATGTTCCTATGTCTGGATATGCGGAACTTCAGACTTCTGTACCTTCTGTCTGATGGAAGGGTCTGGAAGAAGGCAATGTCTGGGTGGGAGGGGTCTCTGATAATGCTGTCTACCTTCCTGGGCAGCGGGAGATGTATACAGAATCAATGTGGGGGTGGCAAGTTTGTGTGATGCGTTGGGCTGAGTTCACCACACTCTGCAGTTTCTTGCGATCTTGGGCTGAGCAGTTGCCATACCAGGCTGTGATGCAGCCGGATGGGATGTGTCCCGCGCACTGGGGCAGCAGCCCCAGGCTGACTGCCCATTTTCCAAAATGGCTACTCACCTCCTCCAAACCCCACAGTAGCTAGTTTCAGGTTTCTAAATAGATGTGCTAGAAGCCAGTTAGATCATGAGAGGCCGTTAAATTGGGGGTCCTTCCCGTTACGGGATGGAGTTTGACCTTAATTGATGATTATTGGATTCTCGCCAGCTGCAGAGGGATCTTGCCAACGGGAGCAGGCCGGTTAGATAAGAAACAGATCGGCACCTGCTGAAGTTCCCGATTTCAGACTCTCCCGCGATCTAACCGGCTCGCTCAGATTCCCAGCTGGCAGAGCCGTTAGATTGCGCCCTAGGTCTCTTTCTTCATTGTCCTAAACTTGAACTGATAAGCTTCAGGGACTAACACATAAGCATTTAATATTACCTTATTTACTAGCTCATATTCTTAAAATTATTCCTCAGATAAGCTTGCATACACATTCATGGCCGTACCTGACATAACACTCTGTAACATTATAGCCAACCATCTATTGCCAATTCAATTTCATAGCTATCTTTTAAATTTAGGTTGTAGCCTGATGGATATTTGTAAAGACACCAGCAAAGTGAAGACACCAACAAAGTCTGATAGTTAAAAAGACTAATTTTGTATCAGTGTAAACTGCTACATTCTGCAGCCAAGAACAGAGTGTGCAACCAGGTAGTGAACACCGCCTCTGATTGGACAGCAGTTGTTGCTGTGCCTTGAACAGACAGTGATTGAACACAGACCCCTGTCTTATGCTCCTGAGAGAAATACGACCCCTGAGAGTCATGACTCCTGGAGCATTCATGACCAAAAAGACAGTGATTGATTAGTGCTTGCCCTGTGAGATTGTGACTGGCAGCATGGTCAGTGACAGCAAAATCTGCATATGACGGAGAGACAAAAAAATTTCTGCAGCGATAACCATAATTAGAAGCATCGCCCTGGGTCTTGGACTCAGAGAGGAAATCAGCATCCACCAACAGGGTAACTGATCACTTTGCCTCTTAATTGGTGGTATTTGGGTCCAAGCCGAGTTTTGATACTTTTGCAGAGCAGAGTTTTGATGCTTTGTGTAATAGAGCCTTTCTTACCCTTTATTGTGGAGTTCTGATATTTTTGTGGTAACTTGCTGAAGTAATGTAAAAGAGATTATTGTAGGATTATTTGAGAGTTTGAGTGTTTTGACTGTAATGCTAGTTGGCCCAGTTTGTGGGACAACAAGATGAAATAGCTTTCAACTCCATCCTCTAAAATTTAGGCACCAACTGAAGATTTTTGGTTAAATCAAATCTCTCAAAAGAATCAATTGGGCGAGATCCTTTGGCTGTTCATGCTGACTGGATTTTGTCATCCTGCCGACAGCACATCCCCAGCGTAGTTTCCTGGTGGCATGGGGTGGATTCAATGGGAAATCCCATTGACAATGGCAGGACCAGAAGATCCCACCACTAGCCAATGGTGGGCCACCTCCCATCACCGAGAAACACGGTGAGAGGAGGCCAGAGAATCTCGCCCACCATCTCTCTTCCTTTATTCACTTTGGACAGTTCCTACTGTCTGGCTTCTTTCTTCTCAAAAGTTCTCTATTTCTTCCCCCTCTAAAATTCTCTATCTTCTTCTCTGTCTCTTTCCTCAATAGTTAACTTCTCTCTCTGAAGTTTAAGATTAAGCTTTTGCATTTCTGTTTCTTCTAATCTCTTCTTTTCCTGCTCTTTATCCATGCAAGTTTTTACATTTATATTTCTTTTAATCAATTCTTGCTTTGTCATTTCCCTTTTATTTTCTCTTCCAGTTCAATTTTTGCCTTTCTCTATCTCTTTCTATATCAAGTTGTTTCATTTGCAACTAAAGTCTTACTACCTCCAGCTGTAAGGCACTAGTTTCAGGTGTCCCTTCATCCAACGTTCAATGTGGAGAAGACTTAACACTTCAGCCTCACAAAACTCTGGGTGTGATTCTCCGACCTCCTTGCGCTCTCGCTCAAGCGAAACAAAGCCAGTGAATAATGGGAGAGGTCGAAAACGAGAACCAAGCCAGGCGCCAAACAGTTTGCGATGCAACCGGCCTACTCCTGTAGGCGAAATCGTGATCTCACCATAGCATGGTGAGAAACAAATTATCACCACTTAAGCCCTATTTCCATGCAATTATTAGTCACATGTGAGTTGTTAATGCCATACAGACTGATCCATCCCTCCCATTTACCACATGTCATTCTCCCGCAGGATCTCCATCCGTTGCCGCCGGCCCATCCGGGGTGGTCCCCACTCCCCTGCCTCCCATGAGAACACCTCGGAGAAAAGCTCCGAGGATGCCTCCATCAAAGCTTCACATCTGTCATCCCCATCCTCCATCAGCACAGAGACCCACACCTCAGTGTGCAACGGTAGTGGACAGACCTCTCGGGCGCATTCTGGTGAGCACCACACAGTTGCTGATCCACATCAGGTGGAGGCAGGAACACCCAGGCGAGACAGTAGTTGAAGGTCTGCTGGATCTCAGGACCCAGCTGGGTCCCAGTCAGATGCTGAGCCTTTGGACTAGGTTTACCTGAAGCTGATGCAGATGCTAGGGTGTAGCTGTACTTCAAGGGGGATGTCAGCAACCCTCCAGGAGGTCCATAGCCGATTGTAGGTGCAAGAGATGGTGCCGGCAATGTGTGGCACCAAGGCCAACATTGCTAGGGTGGTGACTGCAGTGGAGAGCCTAGTGCACAACATCGGCAGCATGAGTGGAGGTGTCCAAGGCGTGGCTCAGTCAGTGACGACGTTTATTTTAGCCTCATGTATTACCATTACTGGCATGTATGAGAAACAGAACTTTGGAGAATTCAACAAGCACATTTGGGTCTCATAAAATTCTGAGAAATCAAATGAGACAGTAGATTAAATATGTTATGAACACTCCACTCATCCCACTCTGTTGATTTACCACTTTGTTACTGTAACATACATCACAATTCATAAATAAAACATATCTTCAACATTTGTTTGCTAAAATGGGTATAAAGTAGCAAAAATTAATTCCTGAAGAGAAAAGTAAAATCTAAGGCGAAAAGATGCTGCTGAACCTACCTGTATGTGGAGTTTATCACAATTGCTTTGAAAATATAAAAGCCATTGCGTTTTGGAAACAGGATTCTGTTTCGATACCATCCACCCATAATCTGGTATTCAGAAGTCTTCGGAGCAGTCGGCGGTGGACCTGCTTTCCTACAACTACGGTAATTCTTTGAAATAAAAACAAAGAAATGTGATTGAGTCTCAAAAAAATAAACAACAATTCTGGTGAGCAATGGGAAAGTAGAGGACCTCTATCATGTCTCACAGAAACAATCAATAATCAACATATTTAAAGCATTGAATGGTGGTGAACAGATCTTCAGTCAGTAAGCGCGAGTGATGATGAGCAACTGATGTTCTCCCAGCTAACCTTACAGAAATTTTGTGAGGATGAAGGTGTTGTGTTATGCTTCTTCGTGTAGCATAAGCTTCTTCCTTGATGTATGCTTTGACAAAGGAAGGTCCAGACTCGGAGATAGGTTTAACACATTTATTGAACAGTTGACAATTCTCCTACTTGAGTTCGACTCTCCTGCTAATCTAACTGTAGTAACTCAGTCTAACTAAACCAGCCTGCTCTAAGCCACGTGTTGTGTGTGATGCTTCTGATCAATCCTGATGTACTCTCTAGATGTCTGTCTGTGGAAAGAGACAGAGCACGTGTGCCCTGTCCTTTTATATGGGTTGTGTAATGCCCCTTTGTGGTAATGCCACCTCTGGGTGTCTTGACTGATCATTGGTTGTGTCCTATACTAAGGGTTCATTAGCTGCATGTTTGCATATCATGACATCTGCGGTGCTCCCTCTAGTGTTTACTTAGTTGTAGTGTATTTACATTAACCACTTGTGTATATACAGTGATGCATATCACCACAGAAGGATGTGTTAACAAGAAAACTTGCGCTTGTAACAAGGAAAAGCTCATTAGATGCTACATTCTATCCAGTTTCTTGGTTGCCTCAGAAACCTGGAGACTAAGTTAAGATCTCTAGAACAAAATGCAGGCCTTTGAAATGTGGATATTATGACATATATTAAAAATTCCATATGGGCAGCATGGTGGAGCAGTGGTTAGCACTGCTGTCTCACGGAGCCGAGGACCCGGGTTCAATCCTGGCCCAGGGTCACTGTCCTTGTGGAGTTTGTACATTCTCCCCGTGTCTGCGTGGATTTCATCCCCACAATCCAAAGATGTGTAGGGTAGGTGGATTGGCCACGCTAAAATTGTCCCTTAATTGGGAAAATTAAAAATAAATTAAAAATTCAAATACAGACAATAAGACAAACGAAGAGTTACTTGAAATAGCAAGAGTGAAAAGAACTCTAAAATGTGACATCCAGAAAAGAAAATGTCAGTATTTTGGCCTTTTGAACAGAGCTGAAAAGCTATTGGGATCTCTTATAGAGGGCAAAGACATGGAATGGTCTGGTTGGTTCTGAAATACATGTTTGGTGATTAAAGACTTGTATCTTACTGGGGGAAATGGGCTATGAAAAGCATGACAAGCTGTTAGAAAAGCAAGAAGTATTTATGTGTGCTTTCCAATGAACTGGCACTGCTGTTATCCTATTCTCTTGCCCCGATTCCAGTGTACTAGTGCCCGCGCTCTCACCATGTGCCGATTCCACAACTATCCTATTCTAAATTACACAATGTCCATATATAAGGTGATGTCTGCAACTGTGGAATCAAGTGATTGTGTCCCTTCATCTTCACTTCCTTCTTCCGATTCCTCCATTGCCTGGAGAGGTTCCTGTTAAAGTTTGAAATTACAAGGGTTTGGTTGCAATGAGGAGAGAGGACAAAGTCAGAAATGCAACCTTGTTGAAGCTATTTTAGAAAAGGATATCATATCTAATCCTCCTTCTCTAATCCCATTTCTCCATTATCCCTCAATCTTTTCTCTCTTCTGATTTACAATCTGATGGTGACATAAGATTGCACTTCTTTACTTTCTCTTCTCTCCTCATCACAGCCACACCTTTGTTCCAAATCCATTTCAAATACTCAACAGCCAACACCATATATATGGATATTTCATGTTATTTAGGGTAGGATATCAGTGGGATTTGCCTATGGTGAGACAGTGGGCACTAGTGTACTAGAGTCAGGGATAAGAGAAAAGGATAACCGTGGTGCACACTCACTGGAGGGCACACATAACTGCCTCTTGTTTTCCTCTTGTTTTGAAACCTTAAACAAGTATGGAAAAGCACCCAAAACATGCTGTGGCCACAGTGTTCGCCAATGGAATTTCTCATGACAGCCAGCACTGTCTCTTAAATAGAGGTTAAAATATGCAGATGCACGTCTTCCATTCTCGTTAATTCATGCTGCTTCCTATTGTGTGCTACCTTCTCCTGCAAAAAGAGAGATGTGTGCCACCGCGTGTCATGCACTATGTTTTGATGATGTGGCTATCAAGGAGAATAGTTACCACTATGTACAAGCTGTGAGATCTGGATGTGAGGCATCCAACAGCGCATGAGGATGAGGTAATGCAGATGGAATGTTACGTATGCCTACAGGTTGCTAGTGAATGTTGGTAGGTAAATGATAGTCTAGTTTTATTCATAGTTTATTCATATAGGAGCTAGTTGAATGCAAATAGCTAAAGAGTGCTAAATATTAAAAGGGTCTTGACTGGGAACTCAGTCAGTGTCTCATTTGAAGAATTAACCATTGTATATTCCAGTGTATTCAGCACTGAGAGTGCATTGTTCTCTGTCTAATCAACTAATCAGTTCTAGCAAGGTCTCTGCCAAGCTGTGTAACATGGCAGGTGTGAGAAAGCAGTAATTTTATATCACCAAGGGATCATTGTCCTTTGGAAGTATTGTGCTTTAGAAATTTCTGTTCAATCTCTGTACCGGTTTCGGCCAAGTCAAACTGCTGTTTATGCAACCCGTTGTTACCTAAAACATTAGCAGACGCTAAGGTAGTTTTGATAGGCACCAGTCAGTCTTAAGTAATGTCCAATGTTTGATTAACAAATCATCCTCTAAGTAACAGATATTCATTTGGACAAACCGGGAAGTCTCAGCTGACAATTAGAAACCAATGCAAGTAAATGAGGGATTAAACCAGAGATAAGAGTTCCCTTATAAGTAAAACCTCGTGGTCGAGGTCTTTGTTCCTGAATTCCTGAATCATCTGTTGTTTGTGTGAAAGTGATTTCCTTTTCTGCTTTATTCTTTTTTGCCATATGCTTGACTTTTTTATGTATTGTTTGCTATTTTGTTTCTAAGTTTTTATTCAGTTCTTATTCAAGTGAGTAATTAACAATAATAAAGTATAATTTTTGACACCTCCCACCAACCTAACTACCGATTCTTAGTAGAAGATAAAATAAGAGTCCCACAATTTGGCGAGCCAGCCAGGAATGCTAGAAGGAAGAGATCGAACACACACTGAGGCATCGGGCAGTGGATCGGCAGAACCGAGGTAAGAGACCCCCATGTCTGTGGCCGTTTAGAGTTGGGTGACCTCCTACGCACCCCTTACGAAAGCCCAAGTCCCAGTAACAGACAAACGTCTGATGATGTGTGTGTGTATATATGTATTATACAACATTATAGGTATATAGATTTATATTGCGACCCCCCCCCCCCTGACTGGGGAATAGTCTATGACTTGAGGCCAGGGCTAGAAAATACTATCTCTGAGTTTAAATGGAGGCCGAAGATCTGCCTACAACTTCTAGGGACAGCCGAGCAGAAGATATTTTTGCAGAAGAAATGTTTCAGGTAACAAAGGGTTGCATAAACAGCAATTTGATTTGGCCAAAACCGGTGCAGAGATTGAACAGAAATTTCAAAAGCACAATACTTCCAAAGGACAATGGTCCCTTGATGATATAAGAAGAGTTTGGGAAAAACTACCCGTTTGAGAGAGAAAGAACGGGCCAAATGGTCCCTGGTTGTAATGAGCCAGCTCCGAAAGAGAAACAAGACTATAGCAAGTACCAACTATAACCGCAAAATAAAAAAACAGAAGGAGCAATTACGGGTAGACTGTGAGAAGCTGAAGACAGGAAAAACCCCCAAAATTGAAAAGCTAGAAAGTTTAGAGAAAGAAGTTGCGAGGCTCATACGTGAAGTCTCTTAACTGAAATTAAGTCTTACCGATTCAAACTCGGAAAAAGATGAGCTCAAATTAGTGAATAGCGAGTTAGCATCGGAAAATACAAAGCTTAAAGCGGAAGTATCAGAACTTCAATTGGGAGTAAAAGATCTTCTGACCCAGAATAGGGAACTTAAAGATAAGTTACCGGATAAATCCCTGACCTGGGGAAAACGTCTTTTCAATGGGCCTTTGACACCCATACAACCAAGGCCCGTCCTAGAAACAGTAGATCCAACTCCAGACGTTCCGCATCCGCCAGTCTGCGAGGTAATAGAGGCCATTCCCGACGTGAGACATACTGTCTGATACACCATCAATAATACACGACGAGTGATAAACTTAACTGAGGCTTCAATACACTAAACAGCAAGCCTCCTGCCTCTGGACCTGAACAGGGTCCGGAGGCGGAGACTTGCCACTTTTATACAGAAGCCTGAGGGGAGGAACCACAGGCGGAGCCAGCCTGGACAAGCCCAGGCATGCACGATACAGCACAATGAATATAATACAATAACATAGTTTACCACATTCACCACTGTTTAAAAAAAGAGACCGGCGGGGGTGAGGTGGTCTTAAAGGTCAAGTCTCTCGGGGGCCTTGACCTTCCGCTGTGACCGCCTCAATCCTGGCTGTGGTGTGGCCGCCGGCGTCGAGACCAGCGCGTCCGGGAGCGTGTTGACTTCTTCTTCTTCACCCAGATGTTGAGTCGGCGAAGGGGGGCGGGTCCTTGTCGCCGGTGGGCCTGCGGGAGTCAGTCCGTGAGGGAGGTGGGCGGAGGTGGGGGGAAGACAGTGTAGGGTGGGGGGTGGTCGCCGGGGAGCCTGCAGGAGCCAAATCCCGAAGGGTGACCGTGTCCTGCCGCCCGTCCTGGTGTGTCACGTAGTCATATTGGGGGTTTGCATGGAGCAGCAGGACCTCCTCGACGAGGGGGTCGGTTTATTGGCTCCTCGTATGCTTCTGGAGAAGGACGGGCCCTGGGACTGTCAGCCAGGACGGAAGTGAGACCCCGGAGGTGGACTTCCTGGGGAAGGCAAAAATACGTTCATGAGGAGTCTCGTTAGTGGCCGTATGATGCACTATCAATTACGACGAGACAAGAGTAGAGAGTAATTGAGGCTTTATTACACAGAGATGTGTGGCCTCCTACAGCTGCTGCCGAAATGGTTGCAGTTCGGAGAGTACACACATTTATACTCTGCCTACTGGGTGGAGCCAGCAGGCAGGGATCTACCCCCGTACCTGTAGTACAGGGGACTTACCATAATACCCTCTTATGCAGTGCAGTATATACAATATAATACAACAGTGGTGACTACCATATTCACCCCCTGTTAAAAATGCGTCCAGCGGGGGTGGTGGAAAACTATTTACATACAGGTTGTCATTAAAATTTCAGAGAAGGTTACAAATTTAGACGGTCGGGCACCTTGATCCGTCGTTGAGAGCGCCGCAGTGCTGGTGGTGAGTCAGGCGTCAGCTCAGTCGTCGGTAACTCCGGGAGAGTGTCGACATCCTCTTCATCCCTGGGTGGGACCAAGGGGAGGACGGATTGTCCTGGAGCGGGGGCTGTGGTGGGGTGCGCTGGATGAAGGGAGGGTGGCACCGGGGCAGAGGGGGGGGGGGGGGACCCAATTGGTGCCAGGTCCCTGGGGGAGACTGTGTCTTGGCTGCCGTCAGGGTATGCTACGTAGGCGTACTGCAGGTTTGCGTGGAGTAGCTGTACCCTCTCAATCGACGGTTCCGCCTTGTGGAGCTGCACGTGCTTGTGGAGGAGAACGGGTCCTGGAGCTGCCAGCCACGTTGGGAGCGAAACCCCGGAGGTGGACTTCCTGGGGAAGGCAAAGAGACGTTCATGGGGGGTTTCGTTAGTCGCCGTGCACAGGAGCGACCAAATGGAGTGAAGTGTGTCGGGGAGGACCTCCTGCCAGCGGGAGGCCGGGAGATTTCTGGACCGTAGGGCCAGCTGGACGGTCTTCCAGACCGTCCCAATCTCCCGCTCCACCTGCCCGTTGAGCAGGTACTGGCGCAGCTCATCGCTCATAAATGAGGATCCCCGGTCGCTGTGGACATAGGCGGGGAAACCGAACAGAGCGAAGATGGTGATGAGGGCTTTGATGACGGTGGCAGACGTCACTGGGGCATAGGATAGCGAAGGGGAATCTGGAATATTTGTCGACCACATTGAGAAAATACGTGTTGCGGTCGGTGGAGGGGAGGGGCCACGCTGAGACGTTCAAACGGGCGGGAGGCCTTCACCAGGCGCGCACGGTCTGGCCGGTAGAAGTGCTGTTTACACTCCGTGCAGACCTGGCAGTCTCTGGCGAGAGCCCTGACTTCCTCGATGGAGTAGGGCAGATTGCGGGCCTTAATGAAGTGATAAAAGCGGGTGACCCCTGGGTGACAGAGATAGTCATGCAGGGTCCGGAGTCGGTCCACTTGTGCACTGGCACATGTACCTCGGGACAGGGCATCGGGGGGCTCGTTGAACTTACCGGGGCGACACAAAATCTCGTAATTAAAGGTGGAGAGCATGATCCTCCACCGCAAGATCTTATCATTTTTGATCTTACCCCGTTGTGTGTTGTTAAACATGAAGGCAACCGACCGTTGGTCTGTGAGGAGAGTGAATCTCCTGCAGACCAGATAATGCCTCCAGTGCCGCACAGCTTCAATGATAGCTTGGGCTTCCTTTTCGACGGAGGAGTGCCGTATTTCGGAGGCATGGAGGGTTCGGGAAAAGAATGCCACGGGCCTGCCTGCCTGGTTGAAATTGGGGGCCAGAGCGACGTCTGATGCATCGCTCTTGACTTGGAAGGGGAGCATCTCGTCTACCGCGTGCATCGCGGCCTTGGCGATGTCGGCCATGATACGGTTGAAGGCCTGGTGAGCCTCGGCCATCAGTGGGAAACCGGTGGAGTGGATGAGTGGGCGGGTCTTGTCCGCATAGGTAGGGACCCACTGGGCGTAGTACGGAAAGAACCCCAGGCATCGATTGAGGGCCTTGGGGCAGTGGGGAAGGGGGAGATCCATGAGGGGGCGCATGCGATCGGGGTCGGGTCCTAGAACTCCGGTCTGAACCACATAGCCGAGGATGGCTAATCGGTTTGTGCTGAACACACACTTCTCCTTGTTGTAGGTTTGGTTAAGGAGTTTGGCGGTGTGGAGGAATTTGGAAAGGTTAGCGTCGTGGTCCTGCTGGTCGTGGTCGCAGATGGTGACGTTATCCAGGTACGGGAAAGTGGCCCGCAGTCCGTACCGGTCAACCATTCGGTCCATCTCCCGTTGGAAGACCGAGAACCCGTTAGTGACGCCGAAGGGAGCCCTAAGGAAATGGCAAAGGCGGCCGTCCGCTTCAAACGCGGTGTACGGGCGGTCCGTCTTGCGAATGGGGAGCTGGTGGTAGGCAGATTTCAGGTCCACTGTCGAGAAGACCCGGTACTGTGCAATCTGATTGACCATATCAGATATGTGTGGGAGGGGGAAGCGTCGAGCTGCGTGTACCGATTGATGGTCTGATGTAGTCAACGACCATCCTGTTTTTCTCCCCCGTTTTCACCACTACCACCTGGGCTCTCCAGGGGCTGTTGCTGGCCTCGATGATACCTTCCCGCAGCAGCCGCTGGACCTCAGACCTGATGAAGGTCCTGTCCTGGGCGCTGTACCGTCTGCTCCTGGTGGCGACGGGTTTGCAATGCGGGGTGAGGATTGCAAACAGAGAAGGCGGGTCGACCTTAAGGGTCGTGAGGCTGCATACAGTAAGGGATGGTAGGGGCCTGCCAAATTTCAGGGTTAGGCTCTGGAGGTTGCACTGGAAGTCCAGGCTGAGTAGCAAGGCAGCGCAGAGGGTGGGGAGGACGTAGAGCCAGAAGCCGTTGAACTCTACGCCCTGGATGGTGAGGGTGGCGATGCAGTTCCCCCGGATCGCCACGGAGTGGGATCCGGAGGCCAGGGAGATTCTTTGGTTAATGGGGTGTACTGCGAGGGAGCAGCGCCTTACCGTATCGGGGTGGATGAAGCTCTCAGTGCTCCCGGAGTCCAGAAGGCAGGATATCTCATGCCCGTCGACCTTCACCTTTGTCGACGCGGTCGCGAGGTTGTGCGGTCGGGACTGGTCGATCGTGATGGAGGCGAGACACGGCTGGTCGTCGGCGGTTGCAGGCAAAGTTGGCTTTGCCCATTGGTTGTGAGGCAAGCAAGATGGCGGCGCCCACGGGCCGCATGTGTTGTATGGGGAGCAAGATGGCGGCGCCCACGGGCCGCACGTGGTCTGAGGCGAGGAAGATGGCGGTGCCCACTGGCCGCGCTGTACAGAGACGATAGCGGCGATTGAGCGGGCCTGGCACACTGCAGCGAAATGTGCTTCCTTGCCGCAGGCCTTGCAGAGCGCGCTCCACGCCGGGCAGCGCTGCCGGTGGTGTTTTGTGTGTCCGCAGAAGTAGCACTTGGGTTCTCCGGGGTTGGTTGGCTGCTGAGCGGCGCAGGCGTGGGGTTGGCTGGGGGTGGTCGCTGATGCAGTCCGCGATGGGGTGGCTGCTGGCGGGGTCCACGATGCCCAGGAGGCGTGGGCCGTGCGGTCGGGGGCATACGCCTGTATGTTGCGTGAGGCGACTGTGAGCGAGAGCGCTAGTTTCTTGGTCACCGCGAGGTCAAGCGTCGCCCCTTCTAAGAGGCGCTGGCGGATGTAGGCCGACCCTATGCCCGTAATGAACGCGTCTCTCATTAGCAGGTTAGAATGTTCAGCGGCCGAGATGGCTTGGCAATCAGTCTCTCACCAGGGCGAGCAGGGCATGCCAGAAATCTTCCACAGACTCACCGGGAGGTTGGTGCCGCATGGACAGGAGGTGCCTGGCGTAGATCTTGTTGGTCTGCTGAGCGTAGTTCTCCTTCAGTAGCGCCATGGACTCTGCATAGGGAGGCACGTGTTGGATGAGGGGAAAGACATCGGAGCTTAGCAGCGTGTACAGAATCTGGAGCTTCTGTGCTTCTGGGATTGGGTCTGTCGCAGATCCGATGTATGCTTCAAAGCAAGCTAGCCAATGTGTGAAGTCCTTTTTGGCGTTGTCTGCTTGAGGATGCAGCTGAAGGCGATCCGGCTTGATGCGGAGATCCATCTTTGTAAAATCTCTGTGTAATAAATTGATGCACTATCAATTACGACGAGACGAGAGTAGAGAGTAACTGAGGCTTTATTACACAGAGATGTGTGGCCTCCTACAGCTGCTGCCGAAATGGCTGCAGTTTGGAGAGCACACACATTTATACTCCGCCTACTGGGCGGAGCCAGCAGGCAGGGATCTACCCCCGTACCTGTAGCACAGGGGCCTTACCGTAATACCCTCGTATGCAGTGCAGTATATACAATATAATACAACGGTGGTGACTACCACACCGTACATAGGAGCAACCGGATGGAGTGGAACGCATCATGGAGGACCTCCTGCCAGCGGGAGACTGGGAGACTTTTCGACCGTAGGGCCAGGAGGACGGTCTTCCAGACTGTCCCGTTCTCCCTCTTCACCTGTCCGTTTCCCCAGTGGTTATAGCTGGTTGTCCTGCTGGTGGCGATGCCTTTGCTGAGCAGGAACTGACGCAACTCGTCGCTCATAAAGGGGCCCCGATCACTGTGGATGTAGGCGGGGAACCCGAACAGGGTGAAAAGACTGTGCAGGGCCTTGATAATGGAGGCAGAGGTCATGTCAGAGGAGGGGATGGCGAAGGGGAATCTGGAGTACTCGTCAACGATGCTGAGGAAGTACACGTTACGGTCAGTGGAGGGGAGGGGCCCTTTGAAGTCCATGCTGAGGCGCTCAAAGGGGTGGGAGGCCTTTACCAGACGTGCTCTGTCTGGCCGATAAAAAAAGTGCGGTGTGGTAAACCACGTTATTTTATTCTATGCATGGTGCTGTATTATACATGCCTGGGTTTGTCCAGGCTGGCTCCGCCTGTGACTCCTCCCCTCAGGCTTCTGTATAAAAGTGGCAAGTCTCCGCCTCCGGACCCAGTTCGGGTCTAGAGGCAGGGGGCTTGCTGTTTAGTGTATTAAAGCCTCAGTTACGTTTATCACTCGTCATCTATTATTGATGGTGTATCAATTTAATACACTAAACTTCTAAAGATGGACTCTTCATTCAAGATGAACTCCTCACTCAAGCCTGATCGCTTGCAACTGGACCCACAAGCAGCCAACGCTACAGAGACCTATGAACACTGGCTAAGCTGCTACGAGGCATACCTCGCATCCTTCAACGAAGACTTCACAGACCTCCAGAAGAAGCAGATCCTCCACGCATGGGTGAGCCTAAGAGTCTTTATCCTCATCAGGGACGCCCCCTCGTATGCGGAGGCTATAACGCTGCTAAAAGGATATTACGTGAAATCCGTTAACCAGGTATATGCTAGGCACCTCCTCGCCACGAGACACCAACGCCCTGGGGAATCACTCGTGGAATTCCAGTGTGCCTTGCGCATCCTCTGCCGTAACTGTGACTGCCGGGTGACATCGGCTACCCAGCACGCGGAGCTGCTGATCAGGGACGCCTACGTCGCCGGCACTCGAACTATATCCGCCAGCGATTATTAGAACGGGGGACACTCGGCCTCCCAGAGACAGTACAACTCTCAAGCTCACTGGAGGTGGCCTCCCAGTACATGGGGGCCAACACCTCTGACCGCACGGCACCCTCATGGGCGCAGCCATCGACCGACGCGGATGCGACGCAAGCCTGCACCGCGCAGAGGCCCGCCAACGCCAGAGCCCGAAGTGCTACTTCTGCGGCCAGAGTAATCACCCCCGACAACACTACCCGGCACGGAACGCAACCTGTAACGACTGTGGGAAGAAGGGCCACTTCGCAAAAGCCTGCCAGGCCCGACCCCCCCCTAAATCTTCTAAGCCCAGCAGCGCTGCCTGCTGCCTGTCGGGGCCACCCTCAGATGCCCCGCCACCCGCCATGTGCGACCCGTGGGCGCCGCCATCTTTAGTTTGGCAAACACGTGCGACCCACGGGGGCCGCCATCTTGGATGCCATCTTACACCTCACCTGCCACATGCGACCCACGGGGGCTGCCATCTTGGATGCCACCTTGCACCTCCACCGCTATGTGCGACTCATGGGGGCCGCCATCTTGGGACCACTCCGCAGCCTCCCGGGAGCCCTGCTCACCCGACTGTACGTTGGCCGCCGCTACCTCCAACCGGCCTACCCATCGCCTTCCGACTCTCGCCTCCATCACACTTGACCAGTCCCGGCCGCACCACCTCGCGACATCCACGATGACCGTCCGGATCAACGGGCACGAGATGGCCTGCCTCTTCGACTCCGGGAGCACAGACAGCTTCATTCACCCAGACACGGTAAGGCGCTGCTCCCTCACCTTCCTACCCGCGACCCAGAAAATCACGCAGTGGAAATCCGGGGGTACTGTGTCGCGACCCTCACTATGCAAGGCGCAGAGTACACCAACTTTAGGCTTCACGTCCTGCTCCATCTCTGCGCTGCCCTATTACTGGGGCTCGACTTCCAGTGCCATCTCCAGAGTCTTACCTTAAAGTTCAACGGACCCCTGCCCCCCTCACCGTCTGTAGCCTCGCGACCCTTAAGGTCGCCCCACCCTCCCTCTTCGCAAACCTCACCCACGGACTGTAAGCCCGTCGCTACCAGGAGCAGACGCTACAGTGCCCAGGACAGGGCCTTCATCAGGTCGGAGGTCCAGCGACTCCTGCGAGAAGGGATCATTGAGGCTAAGTGGTGCTCGTCAAGACTGGGGAGAAGCACCGGATGGTCATTGTGGTGAACCACTGTAATAGGAGATGTAAGGTAGGACCTGCACTACAGGTTCGCCGGTAGCAACTGCTGGCTGGCTCCGCCCATGGAGAACTGTATAAATATGCATGACCTCCAGTGCCCTGCCATTTCACCAGCTGCAGCAGGAGGCCACGCATCTGACTGTAATAAAGCCACAGTTGTATACAACTTTAGTCTTTGTGCAATTGATCGTCCATCAATTTATTACAGTCAGATTTTCCACAGAATGGATATCAGAATTAAGCCCAATCGCCTGCAGCTGGATCCTCACTCGCCCGACGCCAGAAAAGACTTTACTCACTGGCTAGCATGTTTTGAGGCCGACATCAAGGCTGCAGACCCCGAGCAAACGGAGGCTCAGAAGATAAACGTCCTGTACTCCAGACTGAGCTCCAGCGTGTTCCCGTTGATCCAAGACGCCACGAATTATACAAATGCAATGGAACTCCTTAAGGAACACTACGCGCAGAAGGCGAACACGCTCTTCGTCAGGCATGTACTCGCCACCCGCTCGCAACCTCCTGGTGAGTCCATCGAAGACTTCTGGCGGGCCCTAATTCCACTCGTCCGGGACTGTGACTGTCAGGCCGTTACGGACGGCGAACACGCGAATCTCCTCATGCGCGATGCCTTTGTGACGGGGATTGCGTCGGACCGCATCCGAGAACGATTACTGGAAGGGGCCACGCTCGAACTGGCGCAGACGAAAACCTTGGCGCTCTCCATGACGGTCGCATCCCTTAAAGTACAATCGTACCCCTCCCGCCGCGCTGCCCACTCTTCTACTCCTTCCTATCCCTCCTGGACCCTGCCGACGACCTCCGCAGCCGGGGCCCTGCCTTCCCAATACGCCTGCGCCGCACACCGATCCGCGCACCCCGGGGGTCCCCGCTGCTACTTCTGCGGTCAGCATAAGCACCCCCGCCAACACTGCCTGGCCCGCACTGCAGTTTGTAAAGCCTGCAGTAAAAAGGGCCACTTTGCGGCTGTGTGCCAGGCCCGCGCAGTCGCTGCGATCGCGTCCGCTATCCCCCCCATCCCCCACGCCAGACGCACAATGGGAGCCGCCATCTTCTCCCGGGTCCATGTGCGACCAATGGGCGCCGCCATCTTGTCCCCCTTCGGCCACGTGCGCCCCATGGGTGCCGCCATCTTGTCCCGACCCCGCAATGTGCGCACTATGGGCGCCGCCATCTTGTCCCGACCCCGCAATATGCGCACCATGGACGCCGCCATCTTGTCCCCCACAGGGTCTCCGGACAGCCCGACATCGGAACCGCACTCGCTCGCCACCCGAAGCATCCGATGGCTACCCGCAGCTCGCTCGATGATGCTGGACCAATCTCGCCCGCACAACCTGGCCACCGCGTCGACGACGGTTAAAATCAACGGCCATGCGACCTCGTGCCTGCTGGACTCCGGGAGCACCGAATGCTTCGTTCACCCAGATACGGTAAGGTGCTGCTCCCTCGCGGTCCACCCCGCCAATCGAAGGATCTCCCTAGCATCCGGATCCCACTCCGTCCCAATCCAAGGTTTTTGTACAGTCACCCTCACGGTCCAGGGCGTAGAATTTAGTAACTTCCGCCTCTATGTCCGTCCTAATCTCTGCGCTGCACTCCTGTTGGGCCTGGACTTCCAGTGCAACCTCCAGAGCCTCACCCTCAAATTCGGCAGGCCCTTAACCCCACTTACCATTTGCGGCCTCGTGACCCTCAAGGTCGATCCCCCCTCCCTTTTTGCCATTCTAACTGCGGATTGCAAGCCCGTTGCCACTAGGAGCAGTTGCCACAAGACCTTCATCAGGTCCGAAGTCCAGCGGCTGCTTTATGAGGGTATTATCGAGGCCAGCAACAGCCCCTGGAGCGCCCAAGTGGTAGTGGTTAAAACTGGGGAGAAACACAGGATGGTCGTGGACTACAGCCAGACCATCAATCGGTACACGCAGCTTGACGCGTACCCCCTCCCACGCATATCTGATATGGTCAATCAGATTGCACAGTACCGGGTCTTATCAACAATTAACCTGAAATCCGCCTACCACCAGCTCCCCATCCGGAAGTCGGACCGGCCATACACTGCCTTCGAGGCGGACGGTCACCTCTACCACTTGCTTAGTTTCCCTTTCAGTGTCACAAATGGGGTCTCGGTCTTCCAAAGAGAGATGGACCGAATGGTCGATCAGTACGGTTTGCGGGCCACCTTTCCGTACTTAGATAATGTCACCATCTGCGACCATGACCAGCAGGACCATGATGCCAACCTCAATAAATTCCTCCGCACTGCCACTCTTCTCAACCTGACCTACAACTACGAGACGTGTGTGTTCAGCACGACCCGGTCAGCCATTCTTGGCTATATAGTCCAAAACGGACTTCTCGGGCCCGACCCTGACCGCATGCGCCCCCTCATGGAACTTCCCCTCCCCCCCCCAGGCCCTCAAACGCTGCCTGGGGTTCTTTTCCTACTACGCTCAGTGGGTCCCAAACTATGCGGACAAGGCCCGCCCACTCATTCAGTCCACCCAATTCCCCCTTGCAGCCGAGGCACAACACGCTTTCGCCAGCATCAGAGCAGACATCGCCAAGGCCGGGATGCGCGCAGTGGACGAGTTACTGCCTTTCCAAGTAGAAAGCGACGCTTCAGATGTCGCTCTTGCTGCCACTCTAAACCAAGCAGGCAGACCCGTGGCATTCTTTTCCCGCACCCTTCATGCCTCTGAAATTCGACACTCATCCGTCGAAAAGGAGGCCCAAGCTATCGTTGAAGCTGTGCGGCATTGGAGGCATTACCTGGCCGGTAAGAGATTCACTCTCCTTACGGACCCAACGGTCGATAGCCTTCATGTTCAATAACACACAGGGGGGCAAGATCAAAAATGATAAAATCTTGCGGTGGAGAATCGAGCTCTCCACCTATAATTACGAGATCTTGTATCGCCCCGGTAAACTCAACGAGCCCCCAGATGCCCTCTCCCGAGGTACATGTGCCAGCGCACAAGTGGACCAACTCTGGGCCCTACACGACAGCCTTTGTCACCCGGGGGTCACTCGATTGTACCATCTGGTCAAAGCTCGCAATCTGCCCTACTCAGTCGAGGAAGTAAGGACAGTCACCAGGGACTGCCAGGTCTGTGCGGAGTGCAAGCCGCACTTCTACCGGCCAGACCGTGCGCGCCTGGTGAAGGCTTCCCGCCCCTTTGAACGCCTCAGCGTGGATTTCAAAGGGCCCCTCCCTCCACCGACCGTAACATATACATTCTCAGTGTGGTCGATGAGTACTCCAGATTCCCCTTCGCCATCCCATGCCCCGATATGACGTCTGCCACCGTCATCAAGACCCTCAGCACCACCTTCGTCCTGTTCGGTTTCCCTGCCTACATCCACAGTGACAGGGGATCCTCATTCATCAGCGATGAGCTGCGTCAATTCCTGCTCAGCAGAGGTATAGCCTCCAGCAGGACAACCAGCTACAACCCCCAGGGAAACGGGCAAGTCGAACGGGAGAATGGGATGGTTTGGAGGGCCGTCCAGCTGGCCCTACGGTCCAGGAACCTCCCAGCCTCTCGCTGGCAGGAGGTCCTCCCTGACGCTCTACACTCCATCCGGTCACTATTGTGCACCGCCACTAATAACACACCCCATGAACATGTTTTTACCTTCCCCAGGAAGTCCACATCCGGGGTGTCGCTCCCGACTTGGCTCGCTGTTCCAGGACCGGTCCTTCTCCGTAGGCACGTCCGACTCCACAAGGCGGACCCCTTGGTGGGCAGGGTTCACCTGCTCCACGCCAACCCTCAATATGCCTACGTTGAGTTCTCCGACGGCCGCCAAGATACTGTCTCACTCAGGGACCTGGCACCGTCGGGTTCCATCCCAACACACACCCCCACCAATGCGCCCCCCCCCCCACCTCCCACTGCGCCGCCAATATTGGCCCCACCAGAGCACCCCCCCCTTTTCCGCACAGGAGGACGAAGAGGACTTTAGCACCCTCCCGGAGTTCCCCGATGACTGGCCAGCATCAGCACCGCCACCACTGTTACGCCGCTCCCAACGAAGCACCAGAGCACCAGACCGGCTGAACCTTTGACGGACTCCGGACCGTCAACATGGACTTTTCTTCCCCTACCACTGTACATAGTTGCACTAATTGTATATAGTTTCACGTCACCCCCGCCGGACTCATTTTTAACAGGGGGTGAATGTGGTGAACCATTGTAATAGGAGATGTAAGGTAGGACCTGCGCTACAGGTTCGCCGGTATCTCCTGCCGGCTGGCTCCGCCCATGGAGAACTGTATAAATATGCATGACCTCCAGTGCCCGGCCATTTCGCCAGCTGCAGCAGGAGGCCACACATCTGACTGTAATAAAGCCACAGTTGTACCCAACTTCAGTCTTTGTGCAGTTGATCGTGCATCAGTCATTGACTATAGTCAGACCATTAACCGGTATACGCAGGTCGATGCGTGTCCCCTCCCTCGCATATCTGACATGGTCAATGAGAACCTCCGGCGCTTCTTCCACACCGCAAAACTCCTGAACCTAACTGGGCATAGTAATAGAAGAACCCCAGGCATCTCTTCAGGGCCTTGGCGCAGTGGGGGAGTGGGAGTTCCATGAGAGGGCGCATGCGGTTGGGGTTGAGCCCTAGGACTCCGTGTTCCACGACGTAGCCGAGGATGGCCAGGTGGGTTGTGCGGAAGACGCACTTCTCTCTATTAAGTTAGGTTCAGGAGTTTAGCAGTGTGGAGGAAGCGCCGGACATTCTCGTCATGGTCCTGCTGGTCAAGGCCGCAGATGGTGACGTTGTCTAGGTATGGGAACGTGGCCCGCAGCCCGTACTGGTCAACCATTCGGTCCATTTCCCTTTGGAAGACCGAGACCCCATTGGTGACGCCGAAGGGAACCCTGAGGAAATGATAGAGGTGGCCATCTGCCTCGAAGGCAGTGTATTGGCGGTCCTCTGGGCGGATAGGGAGCTGGTGGTACGCAGACTTCAAGCCGACTGTAGAGGAGACTCGATACTGCGCAATCTGATTGACCATGTCAGATATGCGGGGGAGGGGGTACGCATCGAGCTGCGTGTACCGGTTGATGGTCTGGCTATAATCGATGACCATCCGGTGCTGCTCCCCAGTCTTGACGACCACCACTTGGGCTCTCCAGGGGCTGTTACTAGCCTCAATGATCCCCTCTCGCCGGAGTCGCTGGACCTCCGACCTGATAAAGGCCCTGTCCTGGGCACTGTAGCGTCTGCTTCTGGTAGCGACGGGCTTACAGTCTGGGCTGAGGTTCGCGAAGAGGGAGGGTGGGGCAACCTTAAGGGTCGCGAGGCTACAGAGGGTGAGGGGGGGCAGGGGTCCGTCAAACTTTAGGGTAAGCCTCTGGAGATGGCACTGGAAGTTGAGCCCCAGTAATAGGGCAGCACAGAGATGGTATAGGACGTAGAGCCTAAAGTTGGTGTACTCTACACCTTGCACGGTGAGGGTTGCAACACAGTACCACCGGACTTCTACAGCGTGGGATCCGGAAGCCAGGGAGATTTTCTGGGTCGCGGGTAGGATGGGGAGGGAGCAGTGCCTTACTGTATCTGTATGAAGCTGTCTGTGCTCCCGGAGTCGAAAAGGCCGGCTGTCTCGTGCCCGTTGATCCGGACGGTCATCGTGGACTTCGCAAGGTGGTGCGGCCGGGACTGGTCGAGTGTGACGGAGGCGAGTGTCGGACAGCGGTCGGCAGGCCAGTCGGAGGTAGCGGCGGTCAGTGTACGGTCGGGTGAGCACGGCTCCCGGGAGGCTGCAGAGTGGTCCCAAGATGGCGGCCCCCATGAGCCGCACGTGGTGGGTGAAGTGCAAGATGGTGTCCAAGATGGCGGCCCCCATGGGTCTCACGTGGGGGTGAAGTGTAAGATGGTGTCCAAGATGGCAGCCCCCGTGGGTCACACGTGTCAGCCAAAATTAAAGATGGAGGCGCCCACGGGCCACACATGGCGGGAGGCGCGGCAGCTGAGGGTGGCCTTGACAGGCAGCAGGCAGCGCTGCTGGGCCTAGAAGATTTAGGGGGTGTTCGGGCCTGGCAGATTTTTGCGAAGTGGCCCTTCTTCCCACAGCCGTTACAGGTTGCGTTCCGTGCCGGGCAGCGTTGTCGGGGGTGATTACTCTGCCCGCAGAAGTAGCACTTCGGGCCTCCGGTGTTGGGCCCCTGCATGGCGCAGGCTTGCGTCGCACCTGGATCAGTTGATGGCTGTGCCCACGAGGCCCACGAGGATGCCGCACGGTCGGAGGCCTCCATCTTCTGGGAGGCCACCTCCAGTGAGTTGGAGAGTTGTATTGTCTCTGGGAGGCTGAGTGTCCCCCGTTCTAACAATCGTTGGCGGATATAGTTAGAGTTCATGCCCGCGACATAAGCGTCCTTGATCAGCAGCTCCGAGTGCTGGTAGCCGATATCGCCCGATAGTCGCTGTTCCGGCAGAGGATGCGCAAGGCACGCAGGAATTCCGCGAGTGATTCCCCAGGGCGTTGGCATCTCGTGGCGAGGAGGTGCCTAGCATATACCTGGTTAACGTATTTCACGTAATGTCCTTTTAGCAGCGTCATTGCCTCCGCGTACGAGGGGGTATCCCTGATGAGGTTAAAGACTCTTGGGCTCACTCGTGCGTGGAGGACCTGCTTCTTCTGGAGGTTTGTGAAGTCTTCGTTGAAGGATGCGAGGTACGCTTCGAAGCAGTTTAGCCAGTGATCAGACGTCTCTGTAGCGTTGGCAGCTTGTGGGTCCAGTTACAAGCGATCAGGCTTGAGTGAGGAGTTCATCCTGAATGAAGAGTCCATCTTTAGAAGTTTAGTGCATTAAACTGATACACCATCAATAATACACGACGGGTGATAAACGTAACTGAGGCTTTAATACACTAAACAGCAAGCCTCCTGCCTCTGCACCCGAACTGGGTCCGGAGGCGGAGACTTGCCACTTTTATACAGAAGCCTGAGAGGAGGAGACACAGGCAGAGCCAGCCTGGACAAGCCCAGGCATGTACAATACAGCACAATGAATATAATACAATAACGTGGTTTACCACACCGTCCCAATGAAAAAGAAGCTGACCGCGACCGCAAGCTCTTCCGCAGCAGTTTCATTTTATCCCAAAGTAAAAGTAATTAAACAAGAGCATTCGAAAAAGAAACTACGAGAGGTGGTCTCAGAACCTGATTTTGTAACTGATTCGGAATCTTCAGAATGATATAGCGACTCTGGTGGAGAGATTAGTCAGGAGGAGAAAACACCCCGAAAGTGGAAAACAAAGTCCCGAAGAACTCTCAGTACACGGTTAGCCCCTTTAAATCAAAATGGTATAAGACCGAGGCAATTAAAACAGTGGACAGGGAACAAAGAATTACCTGAGCCAAGTATACTCAACGGTTGATCATTGAACCAGCTAATCAGGAAAAGATTGATAGATGGTCTAAAGAATTACCGAATTCCAAGAAAGGGAGAATGGGAACATGGGAAGGGCTTGAGCGATTACAAAATATTTGCAATCTCCACTTGTTGGACGGAGTGCAGGTTATATCAGTAATGATTCCCAGATGAAACAGCGGACTGCTTTCCAGAGATTTTAAAGAAGCACTGGGGGTTGACGAACAACAGCTGGAAGAGGGGTGGACTGCGGTTAAGCTACTAAAATACATTCCCGCCAAAAACTGATTGGGCAAAGGTCACCGCTTGTATTCAGAAGGTGACAGAGGAAGTATCAGAATACGAAGATAGGTTTAGAGTAATATGGAAGGAGCACTCAGGAATGGGAATGCCGGGTGGGGGGGAAGCTCCCGAGGGGGATGGCCCACCAACGATAGGGCGTTGCCCCTGGATTGGGAATGAGTGGTTAGGCCACCCCCGGATTGTGTATGCCATAACAGGGGGCAGCTCTGTTTGCTGCTATCTGTCCCACCAACATTGTCATGGCAGAATCCCGTCCATGGTAATATGGTGACAGTCATTTTAACCCCCGCTGACCATGGTAGCCGCTGGCCGCACAGCTGAAGGCTATTGCTAATAGGGAATTGGCAACTCTAGTAATGTGAACACTTCACAGATGAGCAGTTTGCTGCAGGCATGCTCTTGCAGACTATTGAGGACATTAATATACTGCTGACTGTTTACTGTCTACTGCACTGTTGGAGCTTTGTGTTTATCGGGCCAGCACGGTGGCGCAAGCGTTAGCACTGATGCCTCATGCCACTGAGGAGATGGATTCGATTCCGGCCCCGGGTCACTGTCCGTGTGGAGTTTGCACATTCACCCCGTGTCTGCGTGGGCCTCACCCCCACAATCCAAAGATGTGCAGGGTAGGTGGAATGGCCATGCTAAATTGCCCCTTAATTGGAAAAGAATAATTGGGTACTCTACATTTTTTTAAAAAGGAGCTTTGTGTTGAGACCGCTGATGAATACCGATTAACGGTTACTGTGATGTAAGTGATCTGTTTTATCTTTTTGTATGATGTTGGCTGTTTAATAAACAAAATATTCTGAAATGGATTCCCGTGTGTAGGCGTGCCATGTTGCAGATGAGTGTTATTGGCCAGCGTCCCAATCAGGCTGTGAGGCCTGGTTAGTTTGCCTGAACTCCTGAGATATCAACACCACAGAGGCAACAGCCAGCAAAAGACCACCCAAGAGCCTCAGCACTGGGGACATCACCACAACCAAAGGGTGTGTGTGTGGATGGGGGAGGGAACCAGCACCTGGTCCAGGTACCTTTCCAGAGCCCCTCGGGAGAACAGGGTATCCCGCCTTGACGCCACCGCATCCACCAGTCTGGCATGGTGGGCATCCCTGAATTGTGGAGCTGGTCTGTGGCATGGCTGTGTGCTCTCTGGGGTTTGTGCTGCAGGATCGGTTTAGATGCTGCTCCCCCTCACTAGTGGGGAGCTGCCGGGCATGGTCCCAGCGAATAAGCCGGTGGGACAGTCATTTGTGGCGTGAAACCCGTGGGGCATCATTAAGTGCCCTATTTAACATTAGATACCGGTGACAGCCTCGCCGAATCGGCCGTCGGGAAACACCTGGCATTTCCTGATCGCTACCACACTTAGAAACTTTTCTGTTAGATTGCGCCATATGTGTGTCTGACAATGCTTGGCCCACTTCAAATTCTGTGGTTTATTGATAATGCTGTAGGATTTATTTATAATTGAAATGTATTATTAATCTAAAATCTGTGCAGCATCCTTTTTATCATAAATGTAAATTCATATTACTGTTGTCTTTTACTTTGCACATAAAAACAGATTTAAGGGTAAATTTTCAATGAGAAACAATGAATCGATTTTTTCTTAAATATTTGTATGCTAAACAAATAGGTTACTTTTCACAGTTCCACTTTGCAGTTTTATGATTATGGTTTCAGTAGAAATTGTAGCTTATAATGAATACTTAACATATGTGAATCACATTTCTGTTTGGACTATTTTAATCTAGGTGTTAGTCCCTCGGGAGAGAAATTTGGTACAAACATATAATAGTGTTGGAAAGCCATTTCAGAAGAAATTATTTAAAAAATAGGCCAAAAAAAGACAATCAGATTTGATTAAAGAGATAAAAGAATGATTGTAGTTCCGTACATGGGACAGACTGCTATAATGATGACAGTATTGGGTGAAATGCAATTGTAATTGCGGGTGGAACAAAGTTGTCTGCGATCAGCATTGCTCTTTAAAATCTACGTGGAAGCTGTGATAAAAGATGCACTAGATGAAGTACAAAAGATGTCAAAGTAAGATCAACTGGTGACAGTTGTGAGATTTGCAGATGACCAAGCCCTAGTGGCTAGTACAATAAAAGATCTACAACTATTAATAGATAAAATGAATGAGCTGGTGAAAATGTACGTAATGAAAATTTATATAAAAACTAAAAGTTGTGACGACTGAAATAAATAATGCTGGCAAAGCCGATGTCAGAGTAATTGGTTGACTGCTGGAATTGATATCAAAATTTAAGTATCTGAGAAGCATCTTGTCAGAAGATTGTTATTGCCATAAAGAAATCAAAGCTTTATTGTCATTTACCAAAATGAATTACCACACTAGTTACAAATTACATAGTTTGGAAACGGTCCTTGAAAATATAAGAGTTGACTTCCGGGTGCGGCGATGACCAGCTGAGTCGCATGTTTCGGCAGCTCCCTGTGAAACGGACTTTTGGGCTCTTGATAGGAGCCCCAACGGCAATTTTAACGGCTGAAAACACCGTGCGGTAAACCAGAAGGGTGTTCCCCCTGGACACGGATGGAAAAAGGAGAGGAAAGTGGCCGGATTGCAGCGGATCCTTTGGAACAACGGCAAGGAAGGCAAGCAGAAACCAAGATGGCGTCGGAAGGTGGCAGTTTCATATGGGGCCCTGAACAACAAGAGTTTTTGAAACGCTGCGTGGAGGAGATAAAAAAGGAAATGAAGAAAGAGTTGTTGGCCCCGATATTACAGGCGATTGAAGGGCTGAAAGAGGAACAAAAGACCCAGGAGCAGGAGCTTCGGGTCGTGAAGGCGAAAGCAGCAGAGAATGAAAACGACATACAGGGCCTGGTGGTGAAGTCGGAGATACAGGAGGCACACCAGAAACGATCTGTGGAGAGGTTGGAGGCACTGGAAAATAACGCAAGGAGGAACAACTTGAGGATTCTTGGCCTTCCTGAAGGTGTGGAGGGGGCGGACGTCGGGGCATATGTGAGCACGATGCTGCACTCGTTAATGGGAGTGGAGGCCCCGACGGGTCCGTTGGAGGTGGAGGGAGCATACCGAGTTATGGTGCGAGGATCGAGAGCAGGAGAAGCTCCCAGAGCCATAGTGGTGAGATTTCTCCGTTTTAAGGATAGAGAAATGGTCCTTAGATGGGCGAAGAAAACTCGGTGTAGTAAATGGGAGAACGCGGTGATCCGCGTCTATCAAGATTGGAGTGCGGAGGTGGCGAGAAGGAGGGCGAGCTTTAATCGGGCCAAAGCGGTACTTCACAAAAAAAAGATAAAGTTTGGAATGCTGCAACCGGCAAGACTGTGGGTCACATATCAAGGGAGGCACCACTACTTTGAGACGGCGGATGAAGCGTGGACTTTTATTGTAGAAGAAAAATTGGAATGATTGGACTACGAAAATGAACGTTTGGACAAAGTGGTGGGACGAGTGGGGGGGGGGCGAAGAGGGATTGTATGATTAATCCTGCGGTATGGTAACTTTTCTTTCTCCCACAGGTGGTGATGGGGGGAGGTGGGGAGGGAGAGGAGATGGGGCGTTGGCCATGGGAGGCGGGGCCGAGGGAGAGGCGCGGGCTTGGTTCCCGCGCTATGATAATTATGGCGGGAATAGAGAAGCAGGAAGGAGGGGGCGCCGCACGGGGCGAGCCGTGATCACGGGGGGAAGCCGAGGTCAGCCAGAGTTTGCTGACTTCTGGGAGCAACATGGGGGGAGTAATCACGCTAGCGGGGGGTCTAGCGGGGGGGGGGGGGGGGGGGGAGGGGGGAATTACTGGGTTGCTGCTGCTGGGGAAAGGGGTGAGTGGGTGCGGGAAAGGATGGGCGGGGGGGCACCGTCTGGGAGAAATACAGCCGCGTGGGAACTGGGCGAGAAGCTGGAAAAAGATGATGGCTAACCGGCAGGGGGGGGGGGGGGTGGGAAGCCCCCCAACCCGGCTGATCACGTGGAACGTGAGGGGGCTTAACGGGCCGATAAAGAGGGCACGAGTACTCGCACACCTTAAGAAACTTAAAGCAGATGTGGTCATGTTACAGGAAACGCACCTGAAACTGATAGATCAGGTTAGGTTGCGCAAAGGATGGGTAGGGCAGGTGTTCCATTCGGGGCTGGATGCGAAAAACAGGGGGGTGGCTATATTAGTGGGGAAGCGGGTAATGTTCGAGGCAAAGACTATAGTGGCGGATAACTGTGTTGGTTGACCAAAAATTTTCAATAAAATATTATTTAAAAAAAAGAAAATATAAGAGTTCAGCATATAGTTTATTTACCTTAAAATTCCAAGCAGTGTGTGGATCTGGATGAGCCTGTTTATTTAACATAGATGTCCAGTTTTGTGCTTCTGACACACAGTCAATGTCACTCAAATGGAGTTCATAGCTATAATCATATATCCCGTTCACTTCAAACATTACAAAATTCACTTTAATAGCCTCGTAATAGCTATTATTATACCACCTGAAACATGATAAAACAGGAAGTGAACAAACTTCAGAAAAATTGGTCAAGATTGCAGGAAAACTCCCTGACCTTATTTAAATATTACCATGAGCTTCTGTACTGGACTGAAAAATGGGGGTGGGTGGGGGGGATGGAATTCTCCATTTGAGAGAGTAAGTGTTGATGCCAGGACTGAATTGTTTTTTTTTAAGAAACAATTTTAATGAGGTATTTTTGGCATTACAAACAACCACAGTATAAAAAATAGAGTACAAAGAACAATAGTCATAATGCAGCCGCCGACATCTGTCCCTCCAAGGCCCGCCTATTTAACCCTATTTAACCCTCTGCTCTGTGCTACCCTAACCCCCCACCCCCGCTGACAATTAATTCCCCGCAAAGAAGTCAATGAATGGTTGCCACCTCCGGACGAACCCTGACACTGACCCTCTCAAGGCGAATTTGATCTTTTCCAGGCCAAGAAAGCGCGCCATGTCGGGACTTCGGAGGCCTAGAATCCCTCCAAGCCAGTAATATCCGTCGCCGGGCTACCAAGGAAGCAAAGGCCAGAACATCTGCCTCTTTCTCCTCCTGGACACCCGGGTCTTCCTACACCCCAAAAATCGCTACCCCTGAACTCATTTCCACCTTGTCTTCAATACTCTGGACATGACATCCGCAAACCCCTGCCAGTAACCCTTAATTTTCGGACATGCCCAGAACATGTGGACATGGTTCGCTGGTCCACCTGCATATCTGACACACTTGTCTACCACCCCAAAAAATCTGCTCATCCGGGCCACTGTCATGCGCGCCCGGTGCACCACCTTAAATTGGATCAAGCTAAGCATGTAGCGGTTGCGTTGACCCTGCTCAACGCCTCCGCCCACAGGCCGCCCTCCATCTCACCCCCCAGTTCCTCCTCCCACTTGCGCTTCAGCTCCTCTATATGCGTCTCCTCCGCCCCCATTAATTCTTTGTAGATGTCCGAGACGCTCCCCTCCCCCACCCAGCCCCTAGACACTACCCTATCTTGAATCTCTCGTAGTGGCAGGAGTGGGAAGGATGGTACCTGCTGCGCAGAACATCCCGCATCTGTAGATATCTGAAGTCATTCCCTGCTGCCAACCCGAACTTCTCCTCCAGCGCCCTCAAGCTAGGGAAGCTCCCTTCCAGAAACAGGTCCCCCACCTTCTCAATTCCCGTGCTTTGCCATACCCAAAAGCCCCCATCTAAGCTTCCCGGAGTAAACCGATGGTTGTCAGATATTGGGGACCAAACCGATACACCCACTGCACCAACGTACCTCCTCCACTGACCCCAGATCCTCAGGGCCGCCACCACCATGGGACTGGTGGAATATCTCGACGGCGGGAACGTCAAAGGTGCCGTTATCAGCGCCCCCAAGCTGGTGCCCCTACATGAAGCTGCCTCCATCCGCTCCCAAACCGCCCCTTCCCCACCACCCACTTCCTTACCATCGCAATATTGGCCGCCCAGTAATAATTACTAAAATTTGGCAGGGCAAGCCCCCCCTCCCCCCGATTCCTCTCGAGCATCACATTTTTCACCCGTGGGGACTTACCCACCCAAACAAAGCCCAAAATGATTTTGTTCATCCTCTTAAAAAAGGACAACGGGATGAAAATCGGGAGGCATTGGAACACAAATAAAAATCTCGGCAATACCGTCACCTTAACCGTCTGCACCCTCCCCACAGGTGACAGCGGAAGCGCATCCCATCTCCGAAACTCGCCCCTCATCTGCTCAACGAACCGGGACAAGTTCAACTTGTGTAACCGGCCTCAGTCGCGCACCACCTGTATCCCCAGATATCTAAAATTGTCCCCCACCAACCTGAATGGTAACTCCCCCAGCCGACCCTCCTGACCTACTGCCTGGACTACAAACATCTCTCTTCATCACATTCAGTTTGTATCCTGAAAAACGGCCAATTTCCCCCAGAATCGCCATAATCTCCCCCACCCCTGCCCCTGGATCTGCTACATATAGGAGTAGGCCATCCGCGTACAGAGATACCCTATGCTCCACCCCCCCCTCCCCCCCCAACCAGCCCTTTCCAACCCCTTGAAGCTCTCAGAGCAATTGCCAGAGGCTCTATGGTTAACGCAAACAGCAGTCGGGAAAGGGGACATCCCAGTCTTGTCCTCCCATGCAGCCTAAAATAATCCTAGGTCGTCCTGTTCATCCTTACACTAGCCTCCGGGGCCTGGTACAACAACCTGACTCAGTCGATAAAGCCCCTACCAAACCCAAACCGTCTCAGCACCTCCAATAGATAGTCCCACTCTACCCGGTCGAACACCTTCTCCGCATCCATGGCCACAACTACCTCAACTTCCCTTCTCTCCGAGGGCATCATAATCACATTAAGCAGCCTTCTTATGTTGGCCACCAACTGCCTACCCTTGACAAATCCGGTTTGGTCCTCCATAATCACCTCCGGCACACAATCTTCAATTCTGGAGGCCAACACTTTGGCCAGCAGTTTAACGTCCACATTAAGCAACGATCTCCACATCATTAAGCAACGAGATCAGCCTATAGGACCCACAGCTCTGGGTTCTTGTCCCGCTTCAATATTAATGAAATGGTGGCCTGTGACATCGTCGGGGGCAGCACCCCTCTATCCCTCGCCTCGTTAAGAACCTTGACCAGCAACAGCCCTAATATCCCCGAAAATTTCTTGTAAAATTCCACCGGGAACCTGTCCGGCCCCGGGGCTTTACCTGACTGCATTGCCTTCATGCCCTCAGATATTTCTTCAGCCCTGATCAGAGCCCCCAACCCATCCACCAGCTCCCTGCCCATCCTTGGGAAAGTCAGTCCATCCAGAAAGCGTCTCATCTGCCCAGGCCCCGTGGGGGGTTCCGAGCGATAGAGTCCGCTGTAAAAAACCCAGAACGCCCTGTTTAGCCCAGCCGAATCCCCCTACCAGGTTCCCATCTCCGTCGACCACCTTATCAATTCCCCTGGCCGCCTCCCTCTTCCTCAACTGCTGTGCCAGCATTCTGCTGGCCTTCTCCCCATGTCCATCTCCTTGATCAGTTGGTCCGTCTCTGCCCTATCCGTCCTGTCCCTCTGAGCTCGGATTGAGATCAGCTCCCCTCTCACCACTGCCTTCAGCCCCTCCCAGACCACCGCTGCTGAGACTTCCCCCGTGTCGTTGACCTGAAGGTAATTCTGCATGCACTTCCTTACTCTCTCGCACACCGCCTCGTCCGCCAACAAGCCCACGTACAAGCGCCACTGCGGGCGCTGGAAGCTCTCCTCACTAACCTGCAGTTCCACACAATGTGGGGCATGATCCGAAATAGTGATGGCCGAGTACCCCATATCCACCAGCCCCGCCAGCACATCCCTACTCAAAATGAAAAAGTCAATCCGGGAATACACTTTATGTACATGCAAGTAGAAAGAGAACTCCCTAACCTAAACCTCCATGGGTCGACCCCTCCCATCTGCTCCATGAACCCTATCAGCCCCTTTGCCCCGTTTTCAAGCACGACCGGTCCAGGCCGGGGTCGATAACCGTATTAAAATCCCTTCCCATCACCAGCTTGTGTGAGTCCAGATCCGGTATCTTCCCCAGTACCCTCTTAATGAATTAAACATTGTCCCAATTCGGCGTATACACGTTACCCAATACCACCTTTCTCACCTCCAGCTTACCACTCACCGTAACATAACGCCCCCCGCCCCCCCCCCCCCCCCCACCCCCCCCCCCCCCCCACCCCGTCCGAGACTATACTACCCGCCTGGAATTGCACATGCTTATTAATTAAAGTCGCCACCCCTCTCGTCTTGGTATCCAGCCCCGAATGGAAGACCTGACTGAGGTAATGCATTTTGGAAGGTCTAATGCAGGTAGGGAATATATAGTGAACGGTAGAACCCTCAAGAGTATTGAAAGTCAGAGAGATCTAGGAGTACAGGTCCACAGGTCACTGAAAGGGGCAACACGGGTGGAGAAGGTAGTCAAGAAGGCATACGGCATGCTTGCCTTCATTGGCCAGGGCATTGAGTATAAGAATTGGCAAGTCATGTTGCAGCTGTATAGAACCTTAGTTAGGCCACACTTGGAGTATAGTATTCAATTCTGGTCGCCACACTACCAGAAGGATGTGGAGGCTTTAGAGAGGGTGCAGAAGAGATTTACCAGGATGTTGTCTGCTATGGAGGGCATTAGCTATGAGGAGCGGTTGAATAAACTCGGTTTGTTCTCACTGGAACGACGGAGGTTGAGGGACGACCTGATAGAGGTCTACAAAATTATGAGGGGCATAGACAGAGTGGATAGTCAGAGGCTTTTCCCCAGGGTAGAAGAGTCAATTGCTAGGGGGCATAGGTTTAAGGTTAGAGGGGCAAGGTTTAGAGGAGATGTACGAGGCAAGTTTTTTACACAGAGGGTAGTGGGTGCCTGGAACTCGCTGCCAGAGGAGGTGGTGGAAGCAGGGATGATAGTGACATTTAACGGGCATCTTGACAAATACATGAATAGGATGGGAATAGAGGGATACGGATCCAGGAAGTGTAGAAGATTTTAGTTCAGATGGGCAGCATGGTCGGCATGGGCTTGGAGGGCCAAAAGGCCTGTTCCTGTGCTGTATTTTTCTTTGTTCTTTGACCCAACCCTTCCTCAGCCTAACTTGATCTGCTACTTTCAAGTGTGTCTCTTACAACATCACCATGCCCGCCTTCAGAGCCCTCAGGTGCACGAACACACGGGCCCTCTTGACAGGCCCATTCAACCCTCTAACATTCCAGGTGATCAGCCTGGTTGGGGGGTACGCGCCCTCCCGCCTTACACCCGTTTGCCGTTTGGGGTTTCCTCGGCCTGTGCGATATTCCAACGGGTTATGAAGAATATTCTGAAGGGTCTGCCCAAGGTGGCCGTGTTCCTGGATGGCATGCTCATCGCTGGGGCCTCGGACAGGGAAAACCTGGACAACCTGGCTAAAGTCCTCCGGCGGTTTGAGTAGGCCGGCATCCACCTGCAGAGGAGAAGTGCGTTGTCAATGCCCTGAGGTCACCTATTTGGGGTATCAGGTGGACCAACGTGGCCTACACCCAGTGGAAGACTGAGCCATCCGCAGGCATCCATCCCACACGTTCAAACTGAGCTACTCTCTTTTTTTAGGGCTCGTCAATTATTATGGGAAATTCATCCCCAACTTGACCACATTGCTTAGCCCACCCCACCAACTGATGAAAAAGTGGAGCTGGTGGGAATGGGGTTCCCCGCACCTGAAGAAATCCAGGAGGTGAAACAATGATTGTCCTCCGAGAAGTTGCTCACACATTTCAACCCTGCCAAGCCGCTTTTCCTCACGTGCAGCGCTTCTCCTTACGATGTGGGGGCCATCCTCAGACACTGGATGCCTGACGGATAATAATGGGCAATCGCTTTCGCATCCCGCACACTCGTCGATGCAGAGAGTAACTGCTCACAAATCAAGAAGGAGGGCCTGGCTGTGTTTTCAGAGTTCGCAAATTGCACGTATAGATCTACGGCAATGGGTTTACACAAACCCTTGCTCGGATTGTTTAAGGAGGATCGTGTGATTTCCCTGATCGCATCAGCCAGGGTCCAGCGGTGGGCTTTGCTCTTGGCCGCCCTAGGAGTATAAGTTGAAAGACCGCCAGGCATGCGGATCCCGCACGCCGACGCATTGAACCACCTCTCTCCATGAGACCACCCGCCTCAGCCTCGGAAGTCGTCGCTGCCATCAGAAAGTGGATCTAGACGGACCCACAGTTATCCAGGGTCCAACATATGGCACAGTATGGGGCCTAGCACTGGGCCTTGCCTGCTGACTTGATGTCCTTCACTGCAAAGCTCCCGGAGCTTAGCGTGGAAGACGGCGCCTCATTCTGGAGGATGCAGGTGGTCGTCCTCGAACTGCGCACCGCTGCTATAGGACCACCACAGTGGACACCCAGTGATGAAGATGCTCGCCCGGAGTTACGTCGGGTGGCCCGGAATCGATTCCAACATTGATAAGGTGGCCCAGCTCTGCAGGCTGTGCCGAGAGCATCAGAAGGTCCTGCCGGCTGCACCGATGCACCCATGGGAGTGGTCGGGGAGACCATAGTCCCCCGTCCACATCGACTTTGCTGGCCTGTTTCGGGGGCAACTTTCCTAATCATGGTGGACGCCACTCCAAATGGCTCGAGGTCCACAACATGCAGGCCACAACCACGAGGGCGACCATAGACCAGTTGCAAAGCACCTTCGGCACGCATAGCATCCCTGAAGTGTTGGTGTCTGACAACGACGCTGTTTTCACAGCGGGGAATTTGAAACGTTTGTGGCCTCAAATGGCATCTGCCACATGCAACCGCCCTGCACCACCCAGCCACAAATAGTTTGGCTGAGTGGGCGATCCAACTATTCAAACACGGAATGAAGAAGCTGATCGCCAGATTCTGGGAGATCTGTCTGGCCTGGTTCCTGTTCAGCTACCGGACTACTCCTCGTGCCACCATGGGCGTGGCACCGGCGGAGCTACTGACACACCTTAGCCTGGTCATTCCGGACATCGGTGTGTGGGTCCGCTGCTGGCAGCACTGCCCGGAGGCGGATGTTGGCCAGCGCAAATTGATGTGCAGTTTCAGGCTCGGGGACACCGTCTGCGTCCAGAATCTCGGCACCAGTGAAACATGGATCCCAGGCGTGATCCGGTCTCTTATTCAGTCTCTATGCAGGGGAAGAAAGCCAGCCGTCACTTTGACCACATCCACAGCCGCACTCAGGAACCACCGGAGTCTGCTTGGGATGTGCCGATCCCGGATTTCCCTGGTCTCCATTGCTGTCTGGACCACCGCCACCTCCACCGTCGATATCTCAGAGGCTAAGATGCCTGGCATCTCAAACACGGACTCCGGCATAGATGTTTGCCTGCCAATGTTGTTGTGCAGCCTCCGTGTAGCGCACAAAGACTCCATGAGACGAATAGAGTGAAGTCGATGAGGCTTTATTAAGCGTGTCTGTTCCCCAGCAGCCCGATAGTAAACTGGCCTGCGGGGGAAGGCACCGGCTTCTTATACTTCGCCTTCAGGGCGGAGCATGAGGTCAACGGCCAACCAGGACCCGGGATCTGTCAGCCAATGACAGTAGGGCTTCCAGTCCCACATGACCCCCAATACATACTACCACATTCACCCCTTGTCAAAAATGAACCCGGCGGGGTGATGCTTCGTATGGTGGTAAGGGTTTACTATCGGGCTGCTGGGGAACAGACACGCTTAATAAATTGTAGCGCACAAAGACTCCATGAGACAAATATAGTGAAGTCGATGAGGCTTTATTAAGCGTGTCTGTTCCCCAGCAGCCCGATAGTAAACTGGCCTGCGGGGGAAGGCACCAGCTTCTTATACTTCGCCTTCAGGGCGGAGCATGAGGTCAATGGCCAACCAGGACCCGGGATCTGTCAGCCAATGACATTAGGGCTTCCAGTCCCACATGACCCCCAATACATACTACCACATTCACCCCTTGTCAAAAATGAACCCGGCGGGGTGATGCTTCGTATGGTGGTAAGGGTTTACAGGGCTGGTCCTGGGAGGATAGAACAGTTACATGGTAGTACAGTATTGGACAGTATCGTCCTGTTACAACTATTTACAGAGGGTATAGGAAAAACAAAATGTTCATTGGACAGTCCATCTTTGTTTTATATCGACGCCACGAGTCGGTCGAGCGGTCTGGTCGTCCGTGTCGATCGCCTCGGCCCCGGCGGTGGTGGTGGTGCTTGTACCAGTGTTGTCGCCTCCGGGAGCCGCACGGTTTCAGCTGTCGGTGCAAAGGGGAGGGGGACTGATACTCCTGAGAAGGGGGCAGTCGCGGGGTGCGGCGGTGGCAGGAAGGGGGGCGGTTGGGTTGATGGTGTCGGGGGGGGGGGTGTGCGTGGTGCCGGCGGGCGCCAGATCCCGCAGGGAGACCGTGTCCTGTCGGCCGTCGGGGTACTCCACGTAGGCGTACTGGGGGTTTGCGTGGAGGAGGTGAACCCTTTCGACCAACGGGTCCGCCTTATGTGCCCGCACGTGCTTTCGGAGCAGGATGGGTCCTGGGGCCGCCAGCTAGGTCGGCAGCGACGTTCCAGAGGAGGACCTCCTAGGGAAGACAAGGAGACGCTCGTGGGGCGTTTGATTAGTGCTTGTACATAATAACGACCGGATGGAATGGAGAGCGTCCGGGAGGACCTCCTGCCACCGTGAAACTAGGAGATCCCTGGACCGTAGGGCCAGTAGGACGGCCTTCCAGACCGTGCCGTTCTCCCTTTCTACTTGCCCGTTCCCCCGGGGGTTGTAGCTGGTCGTCCTGCTTGAAGCTATGCCCTTGCTGAGCAGGGACTGGCGCAGCTCGTCACTCATAAAAGAGGACCCCCTGTCGCTGTGGACGTATGCTGGGTAACCGAACAGCGTGAAGATGCTGTTCAGGGCTTTAATGACTGTGGCCGCGGTCATGTCGGAGCAGGGAATGGCAAAAGGGAAGCGGGAGTATTCGTCCACTACATTAAGGAAATACGCATTGCGGTCGGTGGAGGGGAGGGGCCCTTTGAAATCGAGACTGAGGCGTTCAAAGGGGCGGGAAGCCTTAATCAGGTGCACTCCACCTGGCCTGAAAAAATGCGGTTTGCATTCTGCGCAGATGTGGCAGTCCCTTGTGACTGTACGGACCTCCTCTAAAGAGTATGGGAGATTGCGGGACTTGATGAAGTGGTAAAACCGAGTGACCCCCGGGTGGCAGAGGTCCTCGTGGAGGGCTTGGAGGCGGTCAATTTGTGCGTTGGCACATGTGCCGCGGGATAGGGCATCGGACGGCTCGTTCAGCTTTCCGGGCCGGTACAAGATCTCATAGTTGAAGGTGGAGAGCTCGATCCTCCACCTTAAGATCTTGTCATTTTTAATCTTGCCCCGCTGTGCATTATCGAACATGAAGGCTACCGACCGTTGGTCAGTGAGGAGAGTGAATCTCCTGCCGGCCAGGTAATGCCTCCAATGTCGCACAGCTTCCACTATGGCTTGGGCTTCCTTTTCCACTGAGGAGTGGCGGATTTCTGAGGCGTGGAGGGTTCGGGAGAAGAAGGCCACGGGTCTGCCCGCTTGGTTAAGGGTAGCCGCTAGAGCTACGTCAGAGGCGTCGCTCTCGACCTGGAAGGGGAGGAACTCGTCGATGGCGCGCATCGTGGCCTTTGCGATGTCCGCTTTGATGCGGCTGAAGGCCTGGCAAGCCTCTGTCGACAGAGGGAAAGTCGTGGTCTGTATTAGGGGGCGGGCCTTGTCTGCGTACTGGGGGACCCACTGGGCTTAGTACGAAAAGAACCCCAGGCAGCGTTTCAGGGCTTTTGGGCAGTGCGGGAGGGGAAATTCCATGAGTGCGCGCATACGTTCGGGGTCGGGGCCTATTATCCCATTGCGCACTATGTAGCCCAGAATGGCTAGCCGGTCGGTGCTAAAAACGCACTTGTCCTCGTTGTACGTGAGGTTCAAGGCTTTGGCGGTCTGGAGGTATTTTTGGAGGTTGGCGTCGAGGTCCTGCTGATCGTGGCCGCAGATGGTTACATTGTCGAGGTACGGGAACGTGGCCCGTAACCCATGTTGATCAACCATTCGGTCCATCTCCCGTTGGAAGACCGAGACCCCGTTTGTGACGCCAAAAGGGACCCGTAGGAAATGGTATAATCGCCCGTCTGCCTCGAAGGCTGTGTACTTGCGGTCACTTGGGCGGATGGGGAGCTGATGGTAGGCGGACTGGAGGTCCACGGTGGAGAAGACTTTATACTGGGCAATCCGATTGACCATGTCGGATATGCGGGGGAGAGGGTACGCGTCTAGTTGTGTGTACCTGTTGATGGTCTGGCTATAGTCAATGACCATCCTTTGTTTCTCCCCTGTCTTCACTACTACCACCTGCGCTCTCCAGGGACTATTGCTGGCCTGGATTATGCCCTCCTATAGTAGCCGCTGGACTTCGGAGCGAATGAAGGTCCGGTCCTGGGCGCTGTATCGTCTGCTCCTAGTGGCGACGGGTTTGCAATCCGGGGTGAGGTTCGCAAACAAGGACGGGGGTTGCACCTTGAGGGTGGCAAGGCCGCAGATAGTGAGTGGGGGTATGGGGCCGCCGAATTTAAACGTAAGGCTCTGTAGGTTACATTGAAAATCTAAGCCCAGCAAGGTGGGGGCACAGAGTTGGTGAAGGACGTTAAGTTTGTAGTTTTTGAATTCCCTCCCCTGTACCGTTAGGGTAACTATGCAGAATCCCTGGATCTGTACGGAGTGGGATCCTGCAGCTCGGCAAATCTTTTGTGCGCTGGGGTAGGTAGTTAAGGAACAGCGTCTTACCGTGTCGGGATGTATAAAACTTTCCGTGCTCCCGGAGTCAACTAGGCATGGCGTCTCGTGGCCGTTAATTAGGACCGTTGTCGTCGTCGTCTGGAGAGTCCGGGGCCGAGCCTGATCGAGCGTAACCGAAGCGAGCCGTGGTTGCAGTAGTGGGGTGGGGTCCGTTGTTGCCGTCCAAGATGGCGTCGGGGATGGACAAAATGGCCGCCCCCATACATCGCACGTGGCTGAGGGGTCACAAGATGGCGTCGGGGGTGGACAAAATGGCCGCCCCCATGCGTCGTACAGGTCGGGGGCGGTCCAAAATGGCGGCGCCCCTCCTCCCCTCGTGGTGATCGGGACCCAAAAGGGCGGCGTCTGCGGGTCGCACATGGTGTGCTGGGGGGTCTGGGGAGCGCTAGGACCGCGCGGAGTTCCTGCACTGCGAGCGTCAGGGCCGCGGGCGCTAGGACCGCGCGGAGTTCCTTCACTGCGAGCGCCAGGGCCGCGAGCGCTGGGACCGTGCGGAGCTCCCTCGCCGGGGACAGCGGTGGTCGGGGTCCAGGTAGGTTGCGCCGGCGGGTCAGTCGTGGGGCCGCGAGCGCTGGGACCGCGCGGAGCTCCCTCGCCGGGGACAGCGGTGGTCGGGGCCCAGGCCAGCGGCGCCGGCGGGTCAGTCGTGGGGCCGTGAGCGCTGGGACCGTGCGGAGCTCCCTCGCCGGGGACAGCGGTGGTCGGGGTCCTGGTAGGTTGCGCCGGCGGGTCAGGCGTGGGGCGCGGGACGGGGGTGAGGGTGGCGTTAGGGACGCGGAAAACTCCCTCCTCTCCGGGGAGAGTGTTGGCCGGCACCCAAATCGGGAGCGCCGGCGGCGGGTCGTACATGGACTGCGGGGAGGGGGGTTGGGGAGCGTAGGCGGCGTGCAGGGCTCCCAGTTCGCCCGGGACCGCGGTGGTCGGGACCCAAAATGGCGGCGTCTGCGGGTCGCACATGGCGTGCTGGGGGGGTTGGGAGGCATAGACTGCCTGTAGGGCTCCCTGTGGCCCCGGGACGGCGGCGACCTCGCGGGATCGGCACACCACCGCATAGTGGCCCTTTTTCCCGCAGCTTTTGCAGATGGCTGCGCGGGCCGGACAGCGTTGTCGGGGATGCTTCGCCTGGCCGCAGAAATAACAGCGGGCGCCCCCGGTGCGACTCGGCGTTTGGACTGCGCAAGCCTGTGGGGTGTCCGGGGGGGGGGGTAGGGGGTTTGCCGCGACGGGTACGTACGGGGCCCAATGGCCTGCCGCGCGGTCGGGGCCGTAGGCGCGGGTATTACACGCGGCTACGTCCAGGGAGGCTGCGAGGGCCCGTGCCTCTGAGAGTCCTAGCGACTCTTTTTCTAGAAGTCTTTGGCGGATTTGGGAGGATTGCATACCTGCCACAAAAGCGTCGCGCATTAACATGTCCGTATGTTCGTTTGCATTCACCGCCGGGCAGCTGCAGGCTCGTCCCAAAATCAGCAGCGCGGCGTAGAACTCGTCCATCGATTCTCCGGGAGCTTGCCGTCTTGTCGCGAGCTGGTAGCTGAATGGCATTAACTCTCAACCCATGAGCCCCCTTCATGTTGGGATGAGAGAATCGATGCCGCTGTTCCCAATTCAGTGTAGCCTCCAAGGCTGCATTACTGTCGTCCACTATGTAGCTTTTTAAAATTTAACGTGAAGCTATTGAGTTGAGCCGATCCCTTTCAAAGCACAAAATTAGAAATTTGGCTTGCTCCTGCTTCCAGGGCAACAGGCTCTGGGTTCTGTGTAATTGACCTGGATCCTGTGCACTGCAGCAGCAATGAGTGAGCATGCATTGCTAAAGGAGCCTCAGAGCCCAGTTTCATGGCCCTCCCAGACGAAACAAATGTTACTTTCGCTTTTGGAACACTCGATTTTACATGAGCATTGAGATGGTGATGCTGCACCTTTTCTTATAAGACAGAGTTTGACCCTCCCTCCGTCACTGCCCACGTCCCTGATTTACTTGGAGCCTCACTGTGTGCAGGTAGAGATGCCACATGTTATTCTCCAGCTTCCCCCATTAATACTGGGTCCTGCTATTGGGGTGGTGGACATTGATACATTCCCCCCCCTGAGCCCATCACCTATGAAGCACCTGTGCCTCACATGGACCTGTACCCATCCCATTTGTAGGGGCTCTCCCATCCTGCCATGCGAGCTTTGCATACATATTATGTGTTCCCTATTTACAGGCAGCGGATGCCCCATGTGACCATCCCCATATCCTCTGGAGCCTAATACAAAGCCTGTCGTACCCAGGGACCTTGATTATAGGGAAGCCCTGCACATCAAGCTGTGCACTTTTCCTTTGAGGCACAAAGCCCTTATCTCTCCCTGCAGCTGGGATATGCCAAACTTCCGATCATCGCCCTTGCTACATAGCCACTGTCCTTCTTCATTGGCTCCTTCCTCTGACTTCAGACTGAGGTCCAAATACTATCATCTATGACTTATTTCCATTTTCCAGCAGGAATGTCTGCATTCTGTAATGCCTATCCATCAGCCCCTGAACTTAAACAGGTGCCTGGACATAATTTCTGTTTCTAAAGAGGACTATGGACAACAGTGACCTTCACAAAGCACTGCAGCCAGCCTGTTTAGTGTTTATGCAAATCATTCCTAATATGCCACACTAACATGCACCCACCCCATAATCTGCTGTCTGCATGCATCCCCTTCCAGTAATACATATATTAGACCTCCTTGTTTGTCTGCATGTCATGCAGCCTTGTCGGTGTCCACCTTCCTTCCCCTCGGTCTTCCATTGCCTCCCATTATTCATCGTCATGAACCACCTCCTTGCTCTCTGCCTGCCACGGTAAGCCCTTGTCCTTCACAAACTCCATTCCTTGCACAGCCTCCTTCTATATTGCCACCCCTTATCTTTGTCTGCACCACCCCCCTCCCCACCTCCAGTCAAACCTGGGACTTTTGTTGCGGTGGCTGCACAAGTCCTACAGGAGTGCTTTTCAGATAGACACTGGTGTGTGGAAAAGGGTGATAGTAGGTCCCTGTGCTCCCCAACCCCAAGCATAGTACTGATCTGAGTTGGCAATACAAGAGGGTCCATGGGTCCAGCAGCACATGCTGTCTATGAAGGCCAGCCTGCCCCGGCAGGCTACTGTGCAGCGCATCAGAAGTATTGCAGCACTATGGCAGGTTGACTTTACATGTTGCACACACCTCAAATCTCTGGTGAAGTGAGGGTTGTTTTGTGCACACAAGCCTTTATCAATCAGGTTTGACATTGCCGGGATTTCCTGCTGGCGTGATGCAAGATTGAGAGGCCTGACGGGTCTCTGGCGACCAGCTGTTTTACTGAGCATGCAAATGGTGTTTGAGCCACCTGCCAGCAGATAAAGCAACCTGCCTTTAGGAAAATTGCAATGTGATTTAACCCCGGCAGGTTTCCAACTTTTTGGCTCCTGCCAGATTCACCATGCCTGGCTGCCAGTAAATCCATCGCAGATAGGTTGGGAGAATCCTGCCCTTAAGCTCTGAATTTAGACAGCTAATACAAGTAGACCAATTTACAAAGAAGAGCACAATTTTCAGAAGGGGTCTTTATCAGAGGTAGGAGCTTCAAATTATTTCCCTACCCGTGACAATTGTATTCCCATTGCTATTCTGGCAATGATTACCTAAATCTGCCGAGAGGAGTTATCAGAACATTGAATTTCCTGGAATGTATGGCTCAACATGACATCAAGTTGTGCATTTACCAGCTGACTATTTCTTCTTAATATTTTAAAGTTGTGACCCTTCTCGTTTTTTTGCCTAAATCAAGCAGAGGATCAAGTGCGAGAGCAGGTGTAATGCCTGTTCTTGGCAGCTTGGATCTATGTTGCTTGTGGGGACCAAGAATTGGATTCAATTTGACTTGGGTTTTGGAGCAAGCAAGGAGGTGGTTAAGGACTTGCCCTGTCCATTCTGCAGTTTGGCTTTGTAACTACGAAAGGCCTTCAATTTTAAAATATATATTTAAAATATATTTTCAATTTGTGACACTTCTCCCTGTTCTCTTACATTCTTTTACCTTTTTTCGGACCAGTTTTTATTTTAAGGTAAACGCGTTTGAAAGCAGTTAATTTTCTTATTTTATTTACTCCACAAAACACTTTTTTCCAAAGCAGTTTCCACTCACAATAAGCCATGAAAGAACTTACACCTGGAGCTCTGGTAACCAAAGAGCTGCATAATGTGCCACCAAAGGGCATCCTAATGAAGCATAGTCATATGTCACAATTAGGAGCCTCACTGTGTGCAGGTAGAGATGCCACATGTTATTCTCCAGCTTCCCCCATTAATACTGGGTCCTGCAATTGGGGTGGTGGACATTGATACATTCCCCCCCCTGAGCCCATCACCTATGAAGCACCTGTGCCTCACATGGACCTGTACCCATCCCATTTGTAGGGGCTCTCCCATCCTGCCATGCGAGCTTTGCATACATATTATGTGTTCCCTATTTACAGGCAGCAGATGCCCCATGTGACCATCCCCATATCCTCTGGAGCCTAATACAAAGCCTGTCGTACCCAGGGACCTTGATTATAGGGAAGCCCTGCACATCAAGCTGTGCACTTTTCCTTTGAGGCACAAAGCCCTTATCTCTCCCTGCAGCTGGGATATGCCAAACTTCCGATCATCGCCCTTGCTACATAGCCACTGTCCTTCTTCATTGGCTCCTTCCTCTGACTTCAGACTGAGGTCCAAATACTATCATCTATGACTTATTTCCATTTTCCAGCAGGAATGTCTGCATTCTGTAATGCCTATCCATCAGCCCCTGAACTTAAACAGGTGCCTGGACATAATTTCTGTTTCTAAAGAGGACTATGGACAACAGTGACCTTCACAAAGCACTGCAGCCAGCCTGTTTAGTGTTTATGCAAATCATTCCTAATATGCCACACTAACATGCACCCACCCCATAATCTGCTGTCTGCATGCATCCCCTTCCAGTAATACATATATTAGACCTCCTTGTTTGTCTGCATGTCATGCAGCCTTGTCGGTGTCCACCTTCCTTCCCCTCGGTCTTCCATTGCCTCCCATTATTCATCGTCATGAACCACCTCCTTGCTCTCTGCCTGCCACGGTAAGCCCTTGTCCTTCACAAACTCCATTCCTTGCACAGCCTCCTTCTATATTGCCACCCCTTATCTTTGTCTGCACCACCCCCCTCCCCACCTCCAGTCAAACCTGGGACTTTTGTTGCGGTGGCTGCACAAGTCCTACAGGAGTGCTTTTCAGATAGACACTGGTGTGTGGAAAAGGGTGATAGTAGGTCCCTGTGCTCCCCAACCCCAAGCATAGTACTGATCTGAGTTGGCAATACAAGAGGGTCCATGGGTCCAGCAGCACATGCTGTCTATGAAGGCCAGCCTGCCCCGGCAGGCTACTGTGCAGCGCATCAGAAGTATTGCAGCACTATGGCAGGTTGACTTTACATGTTGCACACACCTCAAATCTCTGGTGAAGTGAGGGTTGTTTTGTGCACACAAGCCTTTATCAATCAGGTTTGACATTGCCGGGATTTCCTGCTGGCGTGATGCAAGATTGAGAGGCCTGACGGGTCTCTGGCGACCAGCTGTTTTACTGAGCATGCAAATGGTGTTTGAGCCACCTGCCAGCAGATAAAGCAACCTGCCTTTAGGAAAATTGCAATGTGATTTAACCCCGGCAGGTTTCCAACTTTTTGGCTCCTGCCAGATTCACCATGCCTGGCTGCCAGTAAATCCATCGCAGATAGGTTGGGAGAATCCTGCCCTTAAGCTCTGAATTTAGACAGCTAATACAAGTAGACCAATTTACAAAGAAGAGCACAATTTTCAGAAGGGGTCTTTATCAGAGGTAGGAGCTTCAAATTATTTCCCTACCCGTGACAATTGTATTCCCATTGCTATTCTGGCAATGATTACCTAAATCTGCCGAGAGGAGTTATCAGAACATTGAATTTCCTGGAATGTATGGCTCAACATGACATCAAGTTGTGCATTTACCAGCTGACTATTTCTTCTTAATATTTTAAAGTTGTGACCCTTCTCGGTTTTTTGCCTAAATCAAGCAGAGGATCAAGTGCGAGAGCAGGTGTAATGCCTGTTCTTGGCAGCTTGGATCTATGTTGCTTGTGGGGACCAAGAATTGGATTCAATTTGACTTGGGTTTTGGAGCAAGCAAGGAGGTGGTTAAGGACTTGCCCTGTCCATTCTGCAGTTTGGCTTTGTAACTACGAAAGGCCTTCAATTTTAAAATATATATTTAAAATATATTTTCAATTTGTGACACTTCTCCCTGTTCTCTTACATTCTTTTACCTTTTTTCGGACCAGTTTTTATTTTAAGGTAAACGCGTTTGAAAGCAGTTAATTTTCTTATTTTATTTACTCCACAAAACACTTTTTTCCAAAGCAGTTTCCACTCACAATAAGCCATGAAAGAACTTACACCTGGAGCTCTGGTAACCAAAGAGCTGCATAATGTGCCACCAAAGGGCATCCTAATGAAGCATAGTCATATGTCACAATTAGGAGCCTCACTGTGTGCAGGTAGAGATGCCACATGTTATTCTCCAGCTTCCCCCATTAATACTGGGTCCTGCTATTGGGGTGGTGGACATTGATACATTCCCCCCCCTGAGCCCATCACCTATGAAGCACCTGTGCCTCACATGGACCTGTACCCATCCCATTTGTAGGGGCTCTCCCATCCTGCCATGCGAGCTTTGCATACATATTATGTGTTCCCTATTTACAGGCAGCAGATGCCCCATGTGACCATCCCCATATCCTCTGGAGCCTAATACAAAGCCTGTCGTACCCAGGGACCTTGATTATAGGGAAGCCCTGCACATCAAGCTGTGCACTTTTCCTTTGAGGCACAAAGCCCTTATCTCTCCCTGCAGCTGGGATATGCCAAACTTCCGATCATCGCCCTTGCTACATAGCCACTGTCCTTCTTCATTGGCTCCTTCCTCTGACTTCAGACTGAGGTCCAAATACTATCATCTATGACTTATTTCCATTTTCCAGCAGGAATGTCTGCATTCTGTAATGCCTATCCATCAGCCCCTGAACTTAAACAGGTGCCTGGACATAATTTCTGTTTCTAAAGAGGACTATGGACAACAGTGACCTTCACAAAGCACTGCAGCCAGCCTGTTTAGTGTTTATGCAAATCATTCCTAATATGCCACACTAACATGCACCCACCCCATAATCTGCTGTCTGCATGCATCCCCTTCCAGTAATACATATATTAGACCTCCTTGTTTGTCTGCATGTCATGCAGCCTTGTCGGTGTCCACCTTCCTTCCCCTCGGTCTTCCATTGCCTCCCATTATTCATCGTCATGAACCACCTCCTTGCTCTCTGCCTGCCACGGTAAGCCCTTGTCCTTCACAAACTCCATTCCTTGCACAGCCTCCTTCTATATTGCCACCCCTTATCTTTGTCTGCACCACCCCCCTCCCCACCTCCAGTCAAACCTGGGACTTTTGTTGCGGTGGCTGCACAAGTCCTACAGGAGTGCTTTTCAGATAGACACTGGTGTGTGGAAAAGGGTGATAGTAGGTCCCTGTGCTCCCCAACCCCAAGCATAGTACTGATCTGAGTTGGCAATACAAGAGGGTCCATGGGTCCAGCAGCACATGCTGTCTATGAAGGCCAGCCTGCCCCGGCAGGCTACTGTGCAGCGCATCAGAAGTATTGCAGCACTATGGCAGGTTGACTTTACATGTTGCACACACCTCAAATCTCTGGTGAAGTGAGGGTTGTTTTGTGCACACAAGCCTTTATCAATCAGGTTTGACATTGCCGGGATTTCCTGCTGGCGTGATGCAAGATTGAGAGGCCTGACGGGTCTCTGGCGACCAGCTGTTTTACTGAGCATGCAAATGGTGTTTGAGCCACCTGCCAGCAGATAAAGCAACCTGCCTTTAGGAAAATTGCAATGTGATTTAACCCCGGCAGGTTTCCAACTTTTTGGCTCCTGCCAGATTCACCATGCCTGGCTGCCAGTAAATCCATCGCAGATAGGTTGGGAGAATCCTGCCCTTAAGCTCTGAATTTAGACAGCTAATACAAGTAGACCAATTTACAAAGAAGAGCACAATTTTCAGAAGGGGTCTTTATCAGAGGTAGGAGCTTCAAATTATTTCCCTACCCGTGACAATTGTATTCCCATTGCTATTCTGGCAATGATTACCTAAATCTGCCGAGAGGAGTTATCAGAACATTGAATTTCCTGGAATGTATGGCTCAACATGACATCAAGTTGTGCATTTACCAGCTGACTATTTCTTCTTAATATTTTAAAGTTGTGACCCTTCTCGGTTTTTTGCCTAAATCAAGCAGAGGATCAAGTGCGAGAGCAGGTGTAATGCCTGTTCTTGGCAGCTTGGATCTATGTTGCTTGTGGGGACCAAGAATTGGATTCAATTTGACTTGGGTTTTGGAGCAAGCAAGGAGGTGGTTAAGGACTTGCCCTGTCCATTCTGCAGTTTGGCTTTGTAACTACGAAAGGCCTTCAATTTTAAAATATATATTTAAAATATATTTTCAATTTGTGACACTTCTCCCTGTTCTCTTACATTCTTTTACCTTTTTTCGGACCAGTTTTTATTTTAAGGTAAACGCGTTTGAAAGCAGTTAATTTTCTTATTTTATTTACTCCACAAAACACTTTTTTCCAAAGCAGTTTCCACTCACAATAAGCCATGAAAGAACTTACACCTGGAGCTCTGGTAACCAAAGAGCTGCATAATGTGCCACCAAAGGGCATCCTAATGAAGCATAGTCATATGTCACAATTAGGTCTTCACTTGCTGAATTTGGTCGAAATAACTTGAGTGGATCATAGAAATTCCTGAAAAGAAATTAATGCTATCAATATAAAGGATGCGTTAAATTGTAAAGGTGTTTAGCAACAGAAATTTGCGCTTGAAAGATAATCAGCGGAATTCTCCGTCGGCGGGATCCTCCGGTCCTCCGGCCGCGCACCCACGCCCGTGGGTTTCCTGACAGCATGAGGTCGCCACAATGGGAAACTCTATTGGCCGGCTGTGGGAATGGAGAATCCCATTGCGGATGGGGGCGCGGCGTGGCAGAAAACGCGGCTGGCAGACCGGAGAATCCCGCCCAATAACTTGCATTTACATAGCACTTTAAAATAGAAAAACATTTCAAGGAATTACACAAAGAGAAGGAAAATTTGAATGCCAAGCTAAAGAAGTGTTAACCAAGAACCATGTGGATTTTAAGAAGGATCTTAAAAGAGGAGGTAGAGAGGAGAAAAGAGGTTCACAGAGTAAATTCCAGAGCAAGGGACCAAGGCAGCTGAAGCGATAGTTCTCAATGGAAGAATGAATGGTGTGAAAAAAAGGCCTGAGACTGAGGAATTAAGAATCCAGGTGGAGCAATGCTTTATTCACGAGCTGAGCAGCTACTCTGCCCGTGTTCCAAGGGAGAAGTCCCGTGCTCCCGACATATGACCAATTTTGTAGCTGCGTCCTCAGGCCATCTCGTGACCACTTGGTCTACATCTTCCCCGTTTAATTTGAGACAACATGTGGTATAAGATGTAACAACGTACATGGACAGAAACTGAGTACAAAAAAAATTAATAACATACAGATTGAACAGGTTAACAATGCATAAGTATTTACATTATATAAATAGTGTTACAACCAGATCGGAAGTTCCCGGAATGGAATCCGTGCTCACAAGGCTGTTGTAACCTTTACTTTAGTTTTAGAAAATATGGATGAATAGAGTCATAGGACTTTCAATTTAACAACAAACAAAAACATTTATGAAACATGGAAAGTTTGACTACAATAAGATACTCCTTGACTCCCATTTACCTTCACAAATGTACACAGGTTTTAAGGATAACACAGGTTACAAAATATATCTTGTGCTATAAGGTTTTAATAAATACAGTCCCTGTAACCCAACAGGCTAACTGTGGTCATACAACACCCCACTCTGAAACCAAGTAGCAGATGACACTTCATTGATCTTCTGTGGAATTTCCCCAAATGATTGTCACACAAGTGTTTTCAAACTCCACTCCCAAAAGGAAAAAGCCTTCCTGTCCTAAAGATGTCCCTGGTTGCTAAGCAACACCTCACTCTTTCGCCAGTGCTCATTTACTTCACGTTCTAATTTTCCGAAGCTCAATGCAGTTTGAATTAAATCCAAATACTCCCATATATGCAAAGAACTTTAACATGAATCTAACCAGAGTTATACCCTTCTTACACAGAAACACTAAATTAAACTTGCTTAAATCTATACCTAATCTCTAATATCCAACAATACAAATATATTTTCCAACTACCTCTGCTTCCTGAAAATCTGGTGAGCGAGATTAAGTTGTTGCAGCTGGTGCATAGCCCACCTTGTCTCCTTTTCCCACACCCCTTTTGGTAGTGTAAAGATTATATTCAAAGGCTAGTTCTAGACTAGGGGCCGGATTCTCTGGCCGCGCCTGCCCGGCAACCGGAGAACCCCGCCCGAGGTCAATGGACTTCTCCTCTGTCGAATCTTGCCCGTGCATTCTTGCAGCGGGCGGAAGAATCCAGCCCTAGGTGGTAAAATAATCCTGGAACCTTGTGTTTGGTTTGATCAGATGACCTGAGCCTGTGGTTATGCCAGTTGATTAGGTTTTAGTTTTTCTCAGGCTGATGTCCTATATGTCAAACGGTGGATGGAAGTCCCTCCCACTGCCACTCAATGCTCAATTGAGCACTGATTGGCAGTCGAAGTGCAAGAGTCAGTGGCTGCACATTAGGTGCTGACTCTTGCGATCAGTGCTCGCCATACTCAAAATCCTACCCAAAGTTTTTTTTTTTTAATTATATATAATATATTTAAATTGTTCCAATTAGGGGCAATTTAATATGGCCAATCCACCTAGCCTGCTCATCATTGGGTTGTGGTGTGAGATCCATGCAGACACGGGGAGAATGTGCAAACTCCACATAGACAGTGACCTGGGGCCAGGATCGAACCTGAGGTTCGGCCCCGTGAGGCAACAGTGCTAACAGCACTAGCCCCTGGAGAGCTCAGGTGGTGGTCGTCAAGACCGGGGAGAAGCTCCGGATGGTGGGTGATTACAGCCAGACCATTAACCGGTTTACGCAACTTGATGCGTACCCCCTTCCCCGGATTGCAGACATGGTCAATCAGATCGCTCACTACCGCGTGTTCTCCACGGTGGATCTGAAGTCTGCATACCACCAGCTCCCAATCCGTCCGGAGGATCGCCACTACACGGCGTTTGAGGCAGACGGCCGCCTTTTTCATTTCCTCCGGGTCCCTTTTGGCGTCACAAATGGGGTTTCGGTGTTCCAACGAGCAATGGACTGAATGGTGGACCAGTACGGGCTGCAGACCACGTTCCCGTACTTGGACAACTTCACCAGCTGCGGCCATGAACAACAGGACCACAACGCCAACCTCCACCGATTTCTCCAAACCGCCCAAAAACTTAATCTCATCTATAATAAGGAGAAATGCGTTTTCCGAGCCACCAGGCTAGCCATCCTCGGCTACGTCGTGGAAAACGGAGTCCTAGGGCCTGACCCTGACCGTCTGTGCCCCCTCCTGCCACTCCCTCTCCCTCACTGTCCCAAGGCCCTCAAGAGGTGCCTTGGAATTTTTTCCTACTACGCCCAGTGGGTCCCCCAGTATGCGGACAAAGCACGCCCACTATTTAAGGCCACCCTTTTCCCTCTGGCAGCCAAGGCCCGCCAGGCCTTCAACTGCATCGAGGCGGACATCGCAAAAGCCGCGATGCGCGCGGTGGACGAGTCCGTCCCCTTTCAGGTGGAGAGCGATGCATCAGAGGTCGCTCTCGCCGCCACTCTCAATCAAGCAGGCAGACCGGTTGCGTTTTTTTCACGCACCCTCACCGCCTCTGAACTTCGACACTCCTCGGTCGAAAAAGAGGCTCAAGCCACTGTGGAAGCCGTACGGCACTACCTCGCTGGTAGGAGGTTTACCATCGTCACCGACCTACGATTGGTAGCCTTCATGTTCAACATTATGCAGCGGGGCAAAATGAAGAATAATAAGATCTTGAGGTGGAGAATCAAACTCTCCGCCTGTAATTACGATATAGTATATCGTCCTGGGAAGCTCAACGAGTCCCCAGATGCCCTGTCCCGCGGCACATGCGCCAGTGCGTAAGAGGATCGACTACGAGCTATCCACAATGACCTCTGCCACCCGGGGGTCACCTGGCTCACCCATTATATCAAGGCCCGCAACCTGCCCTACTCCACCGAGGAGGTCAAAGCTGTAACCAGGGACTGCCAAATCTGTGCGGAGTGTAAACCGCACTTCTATCGACCAGATAAGGCCCACCTGGTGAAGGTGTCCCGGCCCTTTGAACACCTCAGTATCGATTTCAAAGGGCCCCTCCCCTCGAATAATTGCAATACCTACTTTCTCAATATTATTGATGAGTTCTCCCGTTTCCTGTTTGCCATCCCGTGCCCCGATATGACCACCCTCACTGTTATCAGAGCCCTGCACAGTGTCTTCAACCTGTTTGGTTTCCCCCACTACGTCCACAGTGACAGAGGCTCGTCATTCATGAGCGACGAACTGCGTCAGTACCTGCTCAGTAATCGCCTCGAGCAGGACTACCAGTTACAACCCCCGGGGAAACGGACAGGTGGAGAGGGAGAACGCGACGGTCTGGAAGACCGTCCTACTAACCGTACGGTCCAGGAATCTCCCGGTTACCCACCGGCAGGAAGTCCTCCCCGATGCGCTCCATGCTATTAGGTCCCTCCTTTGCACGGCCACAAACCAGACTTCTCATGACCGCTTGTTTATTTTCCTTAGGGGGGCTACCTCAGGGGCCTCGCTTCCACCCTGGCTGATAACACCAGGTCTGGTTCTCCTCCGGAAACACGTTCGGACCCATAAGACCGATCCCCTGGTAGAGAGGGTCCAGCTCCTGCACTCAAACCCGCACTACGCATATGTTGAGCACCCCGACGGTCGACAGGATACCGTCTCCCTCCGAGACCTTGCACCCGCAGGCTCCGCCACCACTACGTTCACAGTACCCCCTGCGCTGTACCCCGCTCTTTCTCCCATGCCCACGCGCCCATTTGGCTCCCGCGCTCCCTTCCACCCGGCACACCAGTCCGCAGGAATGAAGCTCAGGAAGAGCCGCTCCCGGAGTCCACCCCTGGGGCCCACCCATGGGGCTGCATCGGACCCACTTCCCCAGCCACCTGAAGCGGCTGCAACACCAGTGCTTCGGTGGTCGCAGCGTGTGATCCGGGCGACGGACCGGCTGAACTTGTGATCCATCACCCCCGCTGGACTTTATTTTTTACAGGGGGTGAATGTGGTGAATGTAAATACAGTTAATTCACCAGTTATGTTCTATGTTTGTAAATACAGTTAATTCACCAGTTATGTTCCATGTTATTAACCCTGCAGGTTTTATCTGTGGGCCATTGTATGGCTTCACCCACAGGGGGAGATGTTGGAGGATGTTGGAGCATGTACGGGCTCCACCCATGGCTCCGCCCCTTTGAAGGAGTATAAGAGTAGCTGGCCTGTGGGACTGTCCTCAGCATGTACCAGTCGCAGACAGGCAAAGTTGATAATTCATTAAAAGCACTGTTTTACTCCGACACGAGTCCTTGAGTGAATTGATGGTCGCATCAGGACACACCTAGATGCAGCGGTAGAGCATGGAAGGCTAATCAGGTCGAGGCTCAACGAGAGGCCACTAGGAGGTAGGGTGAATGTAATGGGTGCTTTGAGGGGGTTAAGGGGTGGAGGTAGGGATTGGGAGAGGCACAATCGGGGGATTGGGGTAGTTAGGGACGCAAAAGCATTGCATTAAAAAAAGTGGACCTCGATCAATATGATCCTCTGGCAATGCGGGCCGAGCACCAATCCCATGCCCCAGCCCCCCAACATGGAGGTCCTGGATACCTCTACCCCCCCCTCTGTTCCACCAGCTCCTTTCCTACCCTGCAGTGACGGGTGTGAGTGAGCACTCAGCAGACAGGTAGGGGCAAGACTATGGCATAGATTGAGGAGCACCAGCGCTCGGCTCTCAGTGCGGTGTCATCACCCCTCCCCCGCCCTCAACAGTGATCCACTGACAGTACCAACATACTACTATCAGCCTGGAGTGAAGTTACACAGACCCTGTGAGGGTGGGGGAGGGGAATGTGGTGGGTGGGGAGGGGGAAGGGTGAGGGGATGGGAAGGAGCTGGTCGTGGGGGGAATGACTGATGAGGCCACATCCTATGTAAACAGGCAAGGATGAGGGTGTCCCTGGCCATCCGAACTTGCAGGACCCTCGCTACTGCCGCCTGTACTCCATCCATGGGTTGGTCCTGGCCTCGTCTTCCAGCCCCTCCTGGTCCAGCGGCTCCTTTTCCTCATCCTCCTCCTCGGAGGTGGCTCCATGCCCCACCCCCCCCCAACCTCCTCCAGCACGTTACTCCGCCGCTGTGCCAGAGCAGTTGACGCACCGGAACCACATTTGGAGGAGTCTGATGCACCGCTCAAAGACAACCCGGGCGTCCGCATGGGCCTCATATCAGGTCTACGCATAGGTCACCGCCTCTGTACTGCCGTCATTAGCCAGCTCCTCAGCAGGTACCCATTATCCCCAAAGAGCCAACTGGCCATCCTGGGGTGACCCTCAAAGAGGACTGGGATGTCTGACTGCCCCAGGATATAGCTCTCATGCACACTCCCTGGGAAGCGTGCACACACACATGGATAATCTTCATGTGGTGGTCGCACACAAGCCGGATGTTCAGGGAGAGGAGCCCCTCCCTGTTGATGTAGGGCACTCCCAGATGGCCCAGTTAGTGCAAGTGACATGCGTACCATCTATTACCACCTGGGGCATCCCGTTCATTGTGGAGAATGCTGTTGCCCAGGCACCTTGTTGGGCTTGGTCCATGTCAAAGAGTATACTGTTTGCTGCCTGGGCAAATAGGCATCTCTGATGCACTTGTGGGCTGTAGCTTATGAGATGCCACACAAGTCCCCACTCAATCCATGGAATGATCCTGAGGCATAGAAGTTCAGGGATGTGGTGATCTTGGTAGCCACCAGGAGCAGGTATCCTCCTCCTCCACATGGTGCCAAGCCCACAAGGACATGGCACGGGTGTCGCACCATCTTCTTGTTGAGGCGGAGACTCCTGCGGCACACACTGTCCATCATTTGTTTGACAGACTAGCGACCCCTGTACACCTTGGGCCATCGTCAGCCTCCCCCTCTGGGTCCCTCTCTGGCCTGTTGGGCAGCCGGGTCCTCAAGGCATGGAGCAGGGCCCTGTACATATTCCGCTGCTTCGAGTCTCTGTCGACTTGTTGCCGCCTTCTCTGGCGTCTGGCCGCCTGGCCTGCCAGCAGCACCAAAAAGGCAGCTTCTGTGGGGTCCATTACGTGCAATATCTGTAAGGAATTAGGAGAGGGTGTGAGACTGATAATCAGAGGGTGTCCCCCATCACTCCCTTCCCGCCATCCGGCACCTCCTGCTCATGCACCCCCGGATGTAACAGGGCCCCTGCTCACCGGACTCCACACCCTGTATCCCAGACATTCACATGTAATGTAAACTGGACCGGGCACTGGTCCCCTCCCTGGTGCACGTCCACCCTCTGGTCACCGAAATGTCCCCAGTGCTGGGGCCCAGCTCCTAAGTGCTCGGATGTTGGCTGCTGCATCTGTTGTTCCCACATTGTTCAGGTACAGTATCCTGGCTCACGGTCTGATTGGGATGCTAGGCAATAACTCCCACATGCTACATGGCATGCCTACCAATGGGATCCACTTGCGAGGTGTTAAGTGCTCGCTTAACTACAATTGCCAATTAGGAATTAGCAACAGCCTTCAGCCGTGTGGCCAGAGACCTCCGCAGACAGTGGGAGTTATGGGTGGTCAGTGGGGCAGGCGGACTGAGGTTGCCCCAGAACGGGACCACATGATCCAGGGGTTGGCATGGCAGACTCATGGGCACTGAGACACTCATCTCCCCCCCCGCCCCCCAGCCGGGGCAGTGGGCGGCCAACCACCCTGCTCTGCAACCACACAACCCCACCGATGGTGGCCTCTCTGACTGAGGCTGGCCCCTCCGGGGGCTTCTCCACCCCACTCCGAGCACTGGGGCAGCAATTCCAGTGTCCCAGGTGCATTGCCCAGGAGCGAAGGTGGCTACTCACCTCCTTGGCTCCCCTCAACAGCCCTTCATGTTTTAAAAAGGAGTACTAATCGGCACCCATGTAACCACTTGCTGGGCAGGCCTTTAGATCACGTGAGACCGTTGGACAGGGGGTGGCTCCTGTTGATTGTATGGAGATTGGGCTTAAGTGGTGATTATTGGTCTCTCACCATGCTATCATGGGACCCTGATTTTGTTAACAGGAACGGGCCAGTTAGATCGCAAACCTACACAGTTCTCGATTTTTGCCTCTCCTGCCATTCAATGGCCTTGTCACGCTCTCGCTTAAGCACAACAAAGTCATTAATTCACTCCCTACGTGTTGCCGGCAGGAGTGAATTGCATGCGCAATTTTAAGACACCCTACACCTCCTTTTTGATATCAAAATGACCCAGAATATCTACACACCCTTCCCTGGACTCATCATCCACCAAGTCCTTCTCTTTGGTGAACACAGATGCATAGTACTCATTTAGTACCTCGTGCATTTCCTCTGGCTCCACGTATAGATTCCTTCCTCTGTCCTTGAGTGGGCCAACTCTTTCCCTGTCTACCCTCTTGTTCTTTATATACGTATAAAATGCCTTGGGATTCGCCTTAATCCTGTTTGCCAAGGACTTTACATGACCCCATTTAGCCCTCCTAACTCCTTACTTAAGTTCCTTCCTACTTTCTTTATATTCTTTTGTCTGTTCTCGGCTTTCTAGATCTTATGAATGCTTTCTTTTTCTTTTTGACTAGGCTCACAATATCCCTCGTTATCCAAGGTTATCAAAACTTGCCATATTTATCTTCATCTTTACAGGAATATGCCGGTCCTAAATTCTAATCAACTGACGTTTGAAAGACTCTCACATGCTAGATGTTGGTTTACCCTGAAAACAGCCACCCCAATATAATTTCTTCATTTCTTACCTAATGTAATTAGCCTTTCCCCTTTAGCACCTTCACTCGAGGACATTATCACTGAACACTACCACTTCTGACCATATGGCGTCATATGACGCAATTTACCAACCACGTCCCGCTGGAATCAGGATGGGACCTGGCTGGCAGATCCCGCGACAGGCCTCTTCCAGGTTTCCCGGCGGCTGTTATGCCTCGCGAGATCTAATGAGATCTCACAAGACATCATTGCCGGCCTTGCTGAGGAGACTCCAGCTGGGCGCCATTTGGCACTGGCCCTGACAAATGGGGACCAGGCAGAACGGTACTGGGGGGAGTCTCCCAGGCTCAGAGACCCTCAAGTGGTTGGTATCTGGGCATGGTGGCACTCTGGCAATGTGGATGCCAGCCTGGCACCCTGGAAGACCCATATGGGCACCCTGGCAGTGCCATTTGGGTGTCACCATTGAGTTGGGGCATTTGGAGGTGCCCAGGGGTCGAGTTGGAAGGTCAAGAGATCGGGGTGTTCCCAACTGTGGTCCGAAAAACAGAGTACCGTTAGATAGCAAGGATTAGATCCCTCTAATGCTGCCCAGAATGGACTCTTTTTTTTTTTGTTAAGTCGCGTCCATAGAGTCATCTCTGGAACCAAACAAGGCCATTTATTTAGCCCATGATGTTCATGCTGGCTACCTGTAGAACAATCTTGTTGGTCCCATTCTCCTGTTTGGTCCCATTCTCCTGCTCAATCCCCATAGCCCTGAAAGTTTATTTCCTTCAGTGCCTATCCAATTTCTTTTTGAAATTATGAATTGTTTCCACATCCACCATCCTCGTAGATAGTGAGTTCCAGGTCATTACCACTCAGTAAACCACCTAGATGCCTATTACTTTATGAGCCAACAAATCTCACAGAAACTTTGTTTTTCTTGCATGGGTTTTCAGCCTTAACTTTCAAAGATCTTGGGCTGGATTCTCCGATTATGAGACTAAGTGCTGATGCCATCGTGAAAACTGTGGTCTTTTACGCCAGGAAAACTGGTGTCAAAAGGCCACCGATTCCCTGTTTTACTGGGGGCTAACAGGGAGCCGTTGTAGAGCTCACAGCTCCGGCTGCCGATATGGCCCCAGCACTTCCGGGTCAGAGGGCGCGCATGCGCACGGAGGCGGCCTGCAGCGGCCACGCCGTGCTCCATGGTGGATTCAGCCTGCGGACCTAGACCACCATAGTTCCCCATCTCGGGTGCCCCATCCACATTGCCCCAGCCCCGAATGAAGCTCCCCTGCCGGTCGATCGGCGCTCCTGAGTCCACAGCCGCCACGCGAAGATCCTGGACGATGTGAGCACACGTAAGCCATGCCCTCGGGAATTTGGCCGGTCGGCAACGGAGCACCGTGGGGCGGGCCTCAGGCAATGGCCTGAGGCGGTGTATACTCGGCGTGGAGTAGGCCGATTTTCGGGGGACAGAGAATTGAAAAACCGGCGCCGCTCCCGATTTCATCGCCAAAATGGTTTCTCCGCCCCGTCGCCGAACGCGATTTTGGTTTTCGAAGAGCAGAGAATCCAACCCCTTGCCTTGGAATTCTCTCCAAAGGTTGCTCCAGCTCAGACAGCTTAAATAATTGTTCACTGCACAGAGTTTCAATCTCACCTTTGACCATACTAAGCAGAACATCACTGCTACAAAAGTGTACCTTTGCCCCAGTGACACAAAGCACGGAGTCACCAACTTTCAGCTGCCTCTGGCATACTTCTTGTGACATCTTCCTGTCCCCTTTCCAAGTTCCTCTCGCTGGAACTCCTATTTAATATGTTACTCTGCACCTGGCCACCTGGTGCAGATTTTCACTCTGTTCTTTTTTCTCTACATGCAGGCCCAGAGGCCCTGTCCTGGACATAATTTTGAAATAAAAGCAAATTACTGCGGATGCTGGAATCTGAAACGAAAGAGAAAATGCTGGAAATCTCAGCAGATCCGGCAGCATCTGTAGGGACAGAAAAGAGCTAACGTTTCCAGTCCGATGACTCTTTGTCAAATTGTCATAATTTTGAAATATTTGAACCATGCATGTGGAGCCATTTCCCGGCCAGCGCGTGCACAGGGGGCCTAAGGTTCGTTGGGACTTGGGGTTTCCTTTCTCCAAGGTAATGATGAAAGTAAGAATAATGAGAGTTCCTGGAACTGAACACACACCTAGAAGATTTGTTTGTGGTGGTCACATTGATGAAGTGGAACCCTTACTGGTTAATGAATACTGTTGGCTGTTCCCATACAGCTCTGATTGCCATATGTGTGCAGTTTATAATATCTTGTTCTTGTGGGAAAACTCACAAAGGCCTCAAAACTCACAGCTCTGTGTTGGTCTATCAGGATTGGTGGTAAATTTAACGAATTTGCCAGCCCTTTTGGGTTATCTTCCTAATGTATCTGTGAGTGGCTGCCTGCAAGTTGTCACACACATTCCTCTGTGAAGCCCTATTATGATTTAATGGTGTAAAAATTCAATGCCGTAATGACTTTTGAGCCAACAAGCATTGGATTGCCTCCTATTCCATGTTGCTGTTGATCTCCCTGAACGAGAACGCACAGGTCAATGACTGCCTTTTGTCTCTAAATTGCCTCTCAGACACCTGCAGGTAATTAGTTTGTGTGTGAAATACTTGATGATGCTCCATTGCTCATCGCCTTACTGGCCTATGTTTGGTTGCACGGCTGAGCACTCTCACGCTCTGGTGTTGCCACTTATTGGCCTTACGGTTATCGATAGAAATGGCCCAAGCTGATCTTTTCCCAGTTTTTCTCTTCTCTGCTTGAGCCTCCAAAAATATTGGGTGGTCCACACCCATGTAGCCTCCAAAAATGAATCGTGTATAGAAGGCAGTCAACGATATATGCACGGTTATAGTTCCTCACCTTCCACATGGCACCAGTGGGACGTCATGTACTCTCTGGCCCCCTTGCATTCCAATATGGCCTTCACCTACCTCACCCAGGTCTCCTGCCATCTCAGCCTGTTGATGCCGCAAGTCCCTCAACACTAGATGTCATCGACAATGTCCCTCAACAACCTGGATCTGGCAGCTATCATCCTCCACCATACTTGTGGGCAGCACAGTAGCACAGTGGTTAGCACGGTTGCTCCACAGCGCCAGAGTCCCAGGTTCAATTCCCGGCTTGGGTCACTTTCTGTGCGGAGTCTGCACGTTCTCCCCGTGTCGGCGCGGGTTTCCTTCAGGTGCTCCGGTTCCCACCCAGTCCAAAGGTGTGCAGGTTAAGTGTATTGGCCATGCTAAATTGCTCTTAGTGTCCAATAAGGTTAAGTGGGGTTACTGGATTATGGGGATATGTTGGAGGTGTGGGGCTTAAATGGGGTGCTCTTTCCAAGGGCCGGTGCAGACTCGATGGGCCGAATGGCCTCCTTCTGCACTGTAAATTCTATGTAATTCTACGTAACTTCGGTCAACCACAACCTACCTTGACCTCCTATCCAACATCCTCTGCCTTCACTCAATCATCCTCGACTCTCCCAGCATCACCCTTGAACTACTCTCAGTGACACTTGAACTTCCTCGTCACCCTGTGTCCCACCAAAAAGAAAAGCCACATCTATTCACTCCAAATTCACCAACACCTCAAAGACTACGTTGCTTGCTCCATGTCAGCTTTACCCAGTTATGAAAATGAAGATACATGTTTCTCATGTGTCATAAGAATATCGCTTTAAGAAATGGTTACCTGCTCATGTTACTGCAGTGATGTTACCTGCTCATGTTACTGCAGTGATGTCAGAGTGTGGGTGGAGCTGAGCTCTGGTCTGCTTTTTAGTTTCACTTTGAGAAGAGCTTAGGTGTGTCTGTCTTTTTGGTTTTGTTTTGCAGTGTGTTGCAGCTGAAGTCAGCCAAAGCAGCTGTATTGCTGTTCTCCCTGCCATGAAGGACTATCTCTTGATCGTTTGGTGAATTCAGAAGAATTATAAATGTTTTCAATAGTGAATGTAAACTCTGATGTCCTTATGTGTAAAGGTTTGTTAAGTCTTGTGGATGTTAAAAAGACAGCATACAGATTACTTAGTGTTGTATACTTTGGGTGCCGTATTTGATTTACTGGTTGCTAAGATATTCACTGTATGTTTTAAAAAGGTTAACTTGAGTTCATAGAATAGACACTGTTTTGTTTCAAAAAATACTTTTCCATTTCTGCTGTACCTCACCTGTAGAGTGGGCCGTGTGCTCCCCATACCACAATCTATTAAAAGTTGTGGGTCAGGTGAACTCCATGATACACTTTGGGGTTCTCTAAACCCTGGCCCATAACAATTGGGGGCTTGAGGGGGATAAAAGTCTATCTATTGGATTGGATTAGTGAACTTAAAGACAATGAGGGGTGAGCATATGAGGGGTGCTTTTCAGGTGTGGTATTTTAGTTTAAGTGGGGAGAGTGTTGTGGACAATGGCTCTTTCAGAGGTTCAGATGTTTTTGAGGGTGGAGACGGTCACACGCAGTACCTTACGGACAGAGACTAAAAGCAGACTGTTAGATTTGGCAAAAACATTGCAGTTAACATTACCTGACAAAATGCAAAAAGATGAGGTAATTATGGCAGTAGCTAAGCATTTAAAGTTGCCTGAGATACAGTCTGACTCATTAGAAATGGCAAAGATCCAGTTGCAGATTAAGCAACTTGAACATGAAAAAGAATTAAAGCAGCTTGAATATGCAATGAGAGAAAAAGAGAGAGAAGAAAGAAACAAAGAAAGAATAGCCCTAGCAGAACAAAAAGAAAAAGAAAGGGAGATACAGATCAGGGAAAAAGATAAAGAGAGAGAGTTTGAACGTCAAAAAATAGCCATGAAACATGACAGTCAGTTAAAATTGGCAGACATAAAGGGAAACGTACAGTTGGATGATAGTGATGAGGATAGTGAGAAAGAGCGTCACAGTCGAAGGCGTGGTGAGGATCTATTTAAATATGTCCAAGCATTGCCAAGGTTTGACGAGAAGGAGGTAGAAGCCTTTTTCATTTAATTTGAGAAGGTAGCTAAACAAATTAAATGGCACAGGACATGTGGGTATTACTGATTCAAACAACGCTGGTAGGTAGAGCTAATGAAGTGTTTGCATCACTACTGGAGGAGGTACCTGGGACGTATGAGGAGGTGAAAGACCCATCTTGGGTGCATATGAACTAGTGCCTGAAGCCTACAGGCAATGATTTAGAAATTTAAGGAAAGAATTTGGTCAAACATACATGGAATTTGAAAGGCTTAAACAGAGTAATTTTGATAGTTGGATAAGGGCTTTGAAAATAGACCAAGCGTATGAAGCTCTCAGAGAGCCCTAATCCTAATACTTTTGGAGGAGTTACAAAATTCAATTCCTGATGCAGTGAGGTCTCATGTGGAAGAGCAGAGGGTTAAAACTGCGAGATTAGCAGCAGAAATGGCAGATGATTATGAATTAGTTCATAAATCAAATCTTGGTTTCCGACATCAGTTTCAGCCTGTGAGGGATAGAAACTGGGGACATGAGAAATACTCAAGTGGTAAAGGTGATCTGATGGGAGATAATAAGGAGAGTGTACCTCAGATTAAAAAAGAAATCCAGGAGGGTGGAAGCAAAATGAAAAGTTTCAAATGTTTTCACTGTAATAAACTAGGCCATGTAAAGTCACAGTGTTGGTGGTTGAAGAAAAGCACTGGGAAGGCTGATGTGGTAAAACAGGATAAGACAGTGGGGTTTGTTAAAGTGGTGAAGGAAAGCCCAAGTGAAGTGAAGGAGGTGCATAAGATTGTACAGACTGATCGAGAGGTGATTGATAAGAAGGTGCCAGATCTCTTTAAAGAATTTACTTGTGTGGGTAAAGTTTACTCATGTGTATCAGGAGGAGTAGGTAAAGAAGTCACAATTTTAAGAAATACGGGAGCTAGTCAATCTTTAATGGTAAGAGAGGAGCAGTTTGGGAAGAATGTTGCCAGAAAAGGTGGTAATATGTGGAATTCAGGGTGAGAGGAGTAGTGTTCCATTATATAAGGTAAGGTTGGAAAGTCCAGTGAAGAGTGGTGAAGTGGTAATAGGAGTAATAGAGAAACTATCTTATCCAGGAATACAGTTTATCTTGGGTAATGATATAGCTGGATCGCAGGTGGGAGTGATGCCTACTGTGGTTGATAAGCCAGTGGAAAATCAGACAACTGAAGTGTTGAAGGACGAATATCCCGGGATTTTTCTGGATTGTGTAGTAACAAGGTCGCAAAGTCACAGATTAAGACAAGAGGAGAAATCAAAGAGTGAAGATGAAGTTGAAGTGCAATTATCAGAAACGATTTTTGATCAGATGGTTGAAAAAGAACAAGAACAGGTGGAGGATGGGGCGGATATTTTTAGTTCAGGAAAATTGGCGGAGTTAGAACAAAGAGATATAGAAATAAAACAGATGTATCAGAAAGCATACACGGAAGAGGAATCTGCGTGTACACCAGAGTGGTATTACCATAAAAGTAATGTCTTGATGAGAAAATGGAGACCTTTACATATGCAGGTGGATGAAAAGTGGGCAGAAGTTCATCAAGTAGTATTGATTGCCGGTAGGCTATAGAAAGGAGGTGTTGCGAGTTGCACATGAGGTGCCAGTGGGAAGTAATTTGGGGATAAGGAAAACTCAAGCTAAAATCCAGAAACATTTTTATTGTCCTGGACTACATAAACATGTAGTTAAATTTTGTCAATCATGTCACACATGTCAAGTGATAGGGAAACCTCAAGCAGTGATAAAACCAGCACCCTTAATACCCAATCCAGCATTTGAGGAACCTTTTACAAGGGTCCTAATTGATTGCGAGGACTGCTTCCTAAAATAAAAAGGGGGAATCAATATCTTTTGACTATAATGGATGTGTCTACTAGGTTTCCAGAGGCCATTCCAGTACGTAATATTACAGCTAAAAGGATTGTGGAGGAGTTACTTAAATTCTTTACTAGATATGGACTACCCACAGAAATACAATCGGTTCAAGGATCAAATTTTACCTCCAGGTTATTCAAAAAAGTAATGGATAGCTTAGGAATAAAACAATTTAAATCAACTGCGTACTACCCAGAATCGCAGGGAGTGTTAGAAAGGTGGCATCAGACATTAAAGACAATGTTGAGGGCTTATTTTCAAGATTATCCAGAGGGTTTGGATAAAGGAATTCCATTTGTACTGTTTGCAATTAGGGATGCACCTAATGAGTCAACCAAATTTAGTCCTTTTGAACTAATTTTTGGTCATGAGGTAAGAGGACCACTTAAATTGATTAAGGAAAGATTGGTGAGTGAGAAATCGGAAATTACATTGTTGGATTACATGTCAAATATTAGGGAACGATTAAATAGAGCAGGTGAATTGGCTAAACAATATTTGAAAGTTGCACAAAATGTGATGAAACTGGTCGCAGACAAGAAATTCAAAGTTCATAGTTTTGCCAGTGGAGATAAAGTTTTAGCATTGTTACCAGTGGTAGGTGAACCTTTAAAAGCTAGGTTTTGTGGACCTTATCAGATTGAAAGGAAATTAAGTGAGGTGAATTATGTGGTAAAAACACCAGATAGAAGGAAGACTCACCGAGTGTGTCATGTGAATATGCTTAAAAGGTACTTTGAAAGGGAAGGAGAGAAAAAGGAGGAGGTTTTAATGATTCTAACTCAAAGTGATGAACCAAATCCAGATGACTGTGAATTTGACATACCTCAAATTAAATTGGAAAATGAGGATGTTCTTAAAAATTGGGATAAATTGTTGAGTTATCTTCCAGAGGAAAAACAAACTGACCTGAAAGAGTTATTGACATCACATGGGCAAGTTTGTGGAGATAAATTGGGAAGTACTAAAATGGCTATACATGATGTAGATGTAGGAAATGCTGTTCCAATCAAACAACATCCATGCAGACTTAACCCGTTAAAATTGGCACAGGTTAACAAAGAGATTGAAAGTATGCTTAAAAATGGCATAATTGAAGTGGGTTGCAGCCAATGGAACTCACCCATAGTGATGGTACCTAAACCAGATGGTACCCAATGGTTGTGCGTGGACTATAGAAAGGTTAATGCAGTTACAAGGACGGACTCTTATCCTATCCCACGTTTGGAGGATTGCATTGAGAAAGTGTGACAGTCCGCTTTGATTTCCAAATTGGATTTGCTTAAAGGTTACTGGCAGGTACCTTTATCTGAAAGGGCGAAGGAGATTTCAGCTTTTGTGACTCCAGATGGCATATACCAATTCAAAGTTATGCCATTTGGTATGAAAAACACCCCAGCCACATTTCAACGGTTAACTAACAAAGTCGTTTCAGGATTACCCAATTGTGCGGTATACATCGACGATCTGGTAATTTTCAGCCAGACATGGACAGAACATTTGAAACATCTGATGGAGTTATTCGATCGACTTCAGGAGGCAGGTTTGGTGATAAACCTAGCCAAAAGTGAATTTGGAAAGGCACAAGTCACTTTCCTTGGCCATACAATCGGGACAGGGTCGAATGGTCCCACGGGATGTGAAAACAAAAGTTATTGGGGAGTTTCCGATACCCTCGACACGACGGGAAATGATGCGATTTCTTGGCATGAGTGGATTTGATCGATCATTTGTGCAAAAGTTTTGTAGCGTGATTTTTCCACTGATGGACTTGCTGAAGAAACGTCAAAAATTTCAATGGACAGCGGAGTTTCAACAGGCATTTGACTGCCTGAAAGCTGTGATAACCAATGCTTCTGTGTTGGAGAATTACAAGGAACTCTGTGATCAGATTGCACTAAAGACTTTAAAGAGAAATGCCGAGGCACAGAGAAATGGATGGATCGTGCAGAGACCTTCTTGTTCAAAGAGACTATCAATCATTAAGAATTTCAGTTGGAGGAAGAACGAAAACAAATGGACTATATTATTATACCTGTTTGCCTGTGTTGTGTTTTGAAACGATAAAGTATATTTACTGTGTGCATTTCTTAAAGGATGGTGAAAAGGTGAAAAATGAAACCATCTTGAAGTTGATGGTTTATTTTATTTTCTTGGGGGGAGGTGTCATGAGAATGTCGCTTTAAGAAATGGTTAGCTGCTCATGTTACTGCAGTGATGTCAGAGTGTGGGTGGAGCTGAGCTCTGGTTCTGTGTTTTAGTTGCCCTTTGAGAAAAGCTTGGGTGTGGCTGTCTTTTTGGTTTTGTTTTACAGTGTGTTGCAGCTGAAGTCAGCCAAAGCAGCTGTATTGCTGTTCTCCCTGCCATGAAGGACTATCTCTTGGTCATTTGGTGAATTCAGAAGAATTATAAATGTTTGCAGTAGTGAATGTAAACTCTGATGTGCTTATGTGTAAAGGTTTGTTAAGTCTTGTGGGTGTTAAAAGGACAGCTTACAGATTACTTAGTGTTGTATTCTTTGGGTGGTGTATTTGATTTACTGGTTGCCAAGATGTTCACTGTTTGTTTTAGAAAGGTTAACTTGAGTTCATCGAATAAATATTGTTTTGTTTCAAAAAAATACTTTTCCATTTCTGCTTTACGACACCTGTAGAGTGGGCCGTGTGCTCCCCATACCACAATCTATTAAAAGTTGTGGGTCAGGTGAACTCCATGATACACTTTGGGGTCCTCTGAATCCTGGTCCACAACACATGCATCTCTAACTTAATTGCAAAATCCATTTAATTTAACAAAACCTTTGTTTTCATGAGCATTCACAACATTCTATAATGTATTTCAAATAGGTTCCTGCCATTTGCCATTGGGGATCCCAATCCACCTCCAAGCTGCTACTGAATTAATTCACCATTGTTTCTCGACGTTGCGAAGCTGAAATTTCATCTCACATCTCCTTCAGCCACTGGTAAATTCTGCTGAACAACTGAAATGCAGATGCAAGAAGTGAAGAAAGGACATTTTGGCACTCCAGGGCTATGTCTTCATAGAACAGAAGTTAATATTCCCTGGCAGGAAATGTGCACCAAATTTGGAATAAGTATTTGATTTGAAAAAATAGACTAAATAACTGAGCCATCACTACATTATACCAAGCAAATTGCTAACTATGTGTAGTATGGAGGGCATTAGCTATGAGGAGAGGTTGGATAAGCTTGGTTTGTTCTCACTGGAATGACGGAGGTTGTGGGGCGACCTGATAGAAGTCTACAAAATTATGAGGGACATGGAAAGAGTGGATAGTCAGTAGCTTTTTCCCAGGTGGAAGAGTCAATTGGTAGGGGACATAGGTTTAAGGTGCGAGGGGCAAAGTTTCGAAGAGACGTGCGAGGGACGATTTTTACACAGACGGTAATGGGTGCTATTATATTACTCTTTGGTAATATGTTGTTACTCTTTGCTTTACATATCCAGAATGTTCTGATGGTGTGATTCTCATGAAACTACCAATCTTCAACTACGAATTGATTAATCTTGAGTTTGTACACTCTTACAGAACTATAACTAGTGATCAAGTAATTCAGAATAAAGTATTAACTATTTTAACTACACGTGCTAACTATGCTATTATCTATCTCTCTAACACTCTGCTGTTTAGTCACTTCTGGTTCGAAGAAACCCAAGATCCTTTGAGTTCTCATCTTTATACATTGGATTGGATTGTGTTTATTGTCACTTGTACCGAGGTACAGTGAAAAGTATTTTTCTGCGAGCAGCTCAACAGATCATTAAGTGCATGAAAATAAAATAAAAGCAAATACATAACAGGGCAACACAACGTACACAATGTAACTACATAACACTGGCATCGGGTGAAGTATACAGGGGTGTAGTGTTAATCAGGTCAGTCCATAAGAGGGTCGTTTAGAAGTCTGCTAACAACGGGGAAGAAGCTGTTTTTGAGTCTGTTCGTACGTGTTCCCAGACTTTTGTATCTCCTGCCCGATGGAAGAAGTTGGAAGAGTGAGTAAGCTGGGTGGGAGGGTCTTTGATTATGCTGCCCGCTTTCCCCAGGCAGCGGGAGGTGTAGATGGAGTCAATAGATGGGAGGCAGGTTCGTGTGATGGACTGGGCGGTGTTCACGACTCTCTGAAGTTTCTTGCGGTCTTGAGCCAAGCAGTTGCCATACCAGGCTGTATTGCAGCCAGAGAGGATGCTTTCATCAGATATGGTGCATCTGTAAAAGTTGTTAAGAGTTAACGTGCCCATGCCGAATTTCCTTAGTTTCCTGAGGAAGTATAGGCGCTGTTGTGCTTTCTTGGTGGTAGCGTCGACGTGGGTGGGCCAGGACAGATTTTTGGAGATGTGTACCCCTAGGAATTTGAAGCTGCTAACCATCTCCACCTCGGCCCCATTGATGCTGACAGGGGTGTGTACAGTACTTTGCTTCCTGTAGTCAATGACCAGCTTTTTAGCTTTGCTGGCATTGAGGGATAGATTGTTGTCGCTGCACCACTCCATTAGGTTCCTTCCTGTATTCTGACTCGCCGTTATTTGAGATCCAACCCACTACGGTTGTATCGTCAGCAAACTTATAGATGGAGTTGGAACCAAATTTTGCCACGCAGTCGTGTGTGTACAGGGAGTAGAGTAGGGGGCTAAGTACGCAGCCTTGCGGGGCCCCGGTATTGAGGACTATTGTGGAGGAGGTGTTATTGTTTATCCTTACTGATTGTGGTCTGTGGGTCAGAAAGTCGAGGATCCAGTTGCAGAGTGAGCAGCTAAGTCCTAGGTTTTGGAGCTTTGATATGAGCTTGACTGGGATTATCGTGTTGAAGGCGAAGCTGTAGTCAATAAATCAGGAGTAGAGGCGGCGTGCTATGATTCCCGCCCTGTGACCTGAGTCCCCTTTGGCAGCCATCTTCTGGGGCAACTACGTCTGGATGGGCCCAGTTGCTGCTCAATGTCCCAGGTGGCATAGTGCCACCCTGAACTGCCCGCTGCCCATGTGATGCACCAGTGACAGGAGGGGGGGGGGTTCTGAGGTATTGCAGTGTTTGGGCATCTCCCCTGTGGGAGTCACAAGCATGGGCCCCATCACCTTGGGATGCCTGGTGGCCCCCGGGCTACTCCATGAGACGGGCTTGCTGGTGGATCTAATTCCTGAGGCTCCCCATCACCTGGCACTGCCAGTCCTGGAGGCCAGCTCTAGTCTCAACCAGGGTATGTATGCTGCATACATACTGTGTATGTATGCTGCAACTGTGCCTCCATGACCAGCACTGGGCAGTGCCATTGACGCTCTCAGCTGTGGCTCGCTGTGACTAGACCACACTCAGGAGCGCCGCTGCAGTGTCCAGATGGCTCTGGCACATGGCTGCCTGTGAGAGGACAGCCCTGTCCTGGGCCCCCAGCCACCGCCTGCACAGGTTTCCTAAAGCCTTGGACGTCCTGACTCCTGGCCGAAACTTCTGCCCCCACCGAGGACGCCACCTGTGTGGTGTTGACCTGGGTAGCAGGTGCTGGATGCTAGCTGACAATCCCTCATGCAGTCCATAGCACTGCGACTGCATCTCCACAATCAATGGGACCATCTGTTACAGAAGCCTGAAACCCATCTGGACAGCAGTTAGTCCCTGGGGTCGGACCGCCTCCGAACATCTGCCCCTACGGGAGTTCCAACCTCCACCTGCTGTACTGGAACATGTGTGTGGTGTGCACCAGATAGTACCCCAGGAGCCTCTTCACTAAAGTGCCCAGCTGAGTTGAGTGTCTCTGGGAAGGTGGAGGGTGTTGGAGGCAGCTGTGATGGGTAGTCAATGTCATCCCCGGACCTGGGTTCTGTAGTGATCTGTACATCTGTACATACATCTGCACATACACAAGGGACTACAGACAGATGTAACAGCCACAGCATCACTAGAGGGCAGCATCAGAGATGTGTATAAAGGGTCCAGCCCAAGGGAGGATCCGCTTCTTTCAGAAGCACAGGGCTAGTGAGCAGCAGCAGACAGAGCCAGCTCAGCATAGGCAGTTTACCTTGGCTTCACTGGTCATACCTCTTGACTGTATTATATCTAGTTAAGCTCTGGAAACAGAACCAACCTACTGAATAAAGTATTTGTGTGAACTGGAAGTCTACAAACTTTATTCAGATTTAGAGAATAACATATGATACCAGGAGTGATTTCAGAAAGTTAGCTAGACACCAGCAAGAGAAGAAAAACTTAAAACCGGATATTCGACTGTGGATGACTTTGCAGCAAATGGATCCTCGATGACTGACTGATTCGATGGAGCTTGTTGGAACTCCATGGCAGCTGGAAACAACCGGTAATTTTAAGTTATAACTGGAAAATGTTTGAACAGCTGTTCCAAATATTTATCACAGCTAATGATTTAAGCACTGCCTCTGACGCAACAAAAATAACCCTACTACTCTCAACAGGAGGACATGAAGCTAGAGAAATCTATAATTGCTTTAATTACTTAGAAGGTGAGGACAACACCAAAGTAGACGTTGTCCTCAAAAAATTTGCTGAACGCTGTAACAGTCAGTCTGGTGAGATGCTGGAAAGATTTAACTCTTGTCAGAGAAACGGAGGGCCCATCTCTGATTTTATTACAAATCTCAAGTTAATACCACAAGGCTGTGATTATGCTGATTTCAGAGACACTGTGATAATGCATCAATTAATTTCTGGACTATCTGATAAAAATTTGAGGGAAGAACTTTCACAAAATAAGTATCTAACTCTAGAAATCGCTATACACAAATGCCTTGCTTATGAACAAACACAAAATCAGTACTTTGTGTCTCTACAAACACAGAATTATCATTTAGAAAACAAAATCGGTAGAAATGGCGCGAACACTCACCATGAGGCGGAAGCAGGGTTGAATCGGAGGAAGAAGGAGGCTCTGAGCAGCAGCCATCTTGAGAAAGGAGCCGCACATGCTCAGTTACGAAAGGTCGCACAGTACGGGAAACTAGTTGTGCGCATGGGCAATCGAGTCCTACGCATGACGTCACGAACGTCATGATGTCAGAGGACCAGGACCAAGCCACTTAAAAGGGAAATGCACCAAAATGAATAAAAAGAAATTTAAAGCTGCAAAACCCAATTTTCTTGCCTCAAAAGACAGAACAATGCCCACACTTACACCAGCAGTTGAAAATAACTTTCACAACACCCTGGAACAAGCAGTTAGCACCGCCCTAGAAGATGATATGGTCCTTGTAGACTACGACTCAGACGAAGATTTCATCTTGGGAGATGGCTACCCCAGTAACAAATCCGAACCGCAACTAGAGGTGTTGTACCGTGAAGACCCCGACGATGAGTTATTCGGAATGGGGAACCTTCAGTCCAGCATATATGACATCCCGACTCGTGAGTGCAGGATTATGCTGCGGCCTGACGCCAAGAAACAGAGAGTGGTCCACGCACCACGAAGGGTCCCAGCCTCCACACAAGAAGATGATTTGTTCACTGAACATGAAGAGAACGATCACAACTCCGAAACAAAAAGCGATGATTTGTCTATCGAACAATACACACAATACTGCTCAGACATGGCTGAGTTATTCGGAGATCCTGATCACAGCATCAGCAACATGTTTGAAAAGCTCAATATGATTCTTCTCATGGTAGATGAATCCAATACCATGGTGCCATGGCAGATTGTCGGTGCATTGGATGACAGCAATACCCAAGATGAAGACGACGCCACACAGAGAGCACAGAACAACTCTGTTGAGAGAACACAGATCGACTCTACAGTGAGAACATTGCACGACTCCACAAAGAGAGCGATGACAGACTCCACAGAGAGAACGATGACAGACTCCATAGAGAGAGCGATGAAGGACTCCACAGAGAGAACGATGACAGACTCCATAGAGAGAGCGATGAAGGACTCCACAGAGAGAGCGATGAAGGTCTCCACAAAGAGAGCGACGCAAGCCTCCACAAAGAGAGTGACGCAAGCCTCCACAAAGAGAGTGACGCAAGCCTCCACAGACAGCTCGGTGACAAACTCAAAAATATAAGTAAGCAAATACTCCACAGCGAACGCCATGCATGTCCAAGACCATGAAGATCTATCAAGCAAATTTGAGCCACCAGAAGAAGACACTGAATGTCTACCCACTGTATGTGAGACAAATGATGAAGAAATCACAATTCCCATACAGGATGTGCAGGATCACAGCGAGACTGACATATCTCAGCTCGTCTGCACAGAAGCACTCAATAATCAGAGGACGGCCACCCATGAGTCCAGAGAGACCATGTCAATAGAAATCCTGAAGATTTTGACTCCAGAAGAGAAGCACCAAGAGTCCAGAGAGACGACGTCAATAGAAATCTTGAAGATTTTGACTCCAGAAAAGGAGCACTACGAAAAATGAAAATCGCTTATTGTCACAAGTCGGCTTCAATTAAGTTACTGTGAAAAGCCCCTAGTCGCCACATTCCGGCGCCTGTTCGGGGAGGCTAGTATGACCCGCAACAAAATGAAATCGTGAAGATTTTGACTCCAGAAAAGGAGCACAAAGAGATCACAGATGATTCAAATGAACTTGAAATTACTCCAAAAGAGGAGCACCTAGAAATCAATGATGATTCAAGTGAACCAGAAATGACTCTAGAAGGAGTACCAAGTAAGCCATGAAGAGGAATCGAATCCACCACAAATGATTGATGTCACCAACATCAATGCAACATCAGATCATTCTCACAATTCTCAAGAAGATACGCTCAATGTAGCAGATACCACAAAGGACACTGACACCAATAACTGTGACAATGACTCAAATCATCCACATGGCACACTCATTGAGCGCAACAAGAACAACAAAAACCGCAAGAAGCACAGCAGAAACAAGAACAACAGCAACAACAAAAACAGCACAAGAACACGACAAAAGCAAGAAGAATCATCCCAGAAACAACAAGCATGACAAGAAAAAGAACAATAATAAAAGCGATAACAAGGAAAACAGAATCAACAAGTGCGACAAAAAGAACAACAAGAACGACAACAACAAGAACGCCAACGAAAAAAACAAAGACAGAAACGACACAAACAACAAAAATGAAACAACGACCTGTACAACATGGTACAACACTGCAGATGAAGGACAATGCCACAGCACACTGCGAAACAATGACAAGACTACAAACATGCCATGGCATGATAAAGAATCTCACAAATTCACATCTGCTCCAGAACAAACAAACAAAACAGCTTTCACGAACGATGACATACAGAATCAATACCACAAACACAGGAAAAAGTCGAGGTCAGACAACGGTGCGACACAGAATCAAATGGAGCAGGGGAAAAAGGTGTCCACATCATTAAACGACTCATCAGCAAAGGCAGAGTCACGTTCCGACATCAACCGAGCTCTATTATCGTACCGAGCAACCCCACTGTGCTCAGGACTGTCGCCAGCACAAATGCTCTTCGGCAGAGACATCCAGACAACCCAACCGGCAAAGCAATTCCGAGACCCCGGCAACGCACCGGTTCTCGATGACATGCGGGCACTATGCTCCAAACAAAAACTATACTACAATCAACATGCATTCCCACTCAAGCCACTGACAATAGGTGACACCATCAGAATCAGGGACCCAGAAGACGGATGGTCTGAGTCAGCCACGGGGATCAGGCAGGAGGCACCGCGGTCCTACATTATCAAATCGTCAGCGGGAGTACTTTTTCGCCGTAACCACCAGGATTGATTAGAGATTCGACCTACAATGCCAGTATTTCCCACACTAGACTTGACTGAGTCCATTTGTCCACAGGACATTCCTCGCCACACAACGCCAGACAGTACTCTTGATGACATCAAACCATCATCCCTACTACCACCGTTAAGACGCTCCAGCAGAGGCCATAAGGCACCCGACCGGCTAGATTTGTAACAACACTTCAACACACGCACAAGGCGTATATGGACATTTCTCACGATGGACTCGCAACACAGTTAATTGTTTCTGTATTACTTTTATCATTTTCACAGTGTGCAGATTTGCATATTCTCACCACTTGTTATGTACAGTTTTCTTGAGGCCAGTCGAGAAAACATGTCCAATTAAAAGGGGGGGGGGGGGGGGGAAATGTAGTGATCTGTACATCTGTACATACATCTGCACATACACCAGGGACTACAGACAGATGTAACAGCCACGGCATCACTAGAAGGCAGCATCAGAGATGTGTATAAAGGGTCCAGCCCGAGGGAGGATCTGCCTCTTTCAGAAGCACAGGGGTAGTGAGCAGCAGCAGACAGAGACAGCTCAGCATAGGCAGTTTACCTTAGCTTCACTGGTCATACCTCTTGACTGTATTATATCTAGTTAAGCTCTGAAAACAGAACAAACCCACTGAATAAAGTATTTGTGTGAACTGGAAGTCTACAATCTTTATTCAGACTTCGAGAATAACATAAGTTCCAGGGTGTCTCAGGATGCAGGTCAAGGGCTCCCCTCCATGCCGGTGTTGTCCTTGACGATGGTCGAAACACTGGGTTCTGGCATGTGGCTGGGGTCGGGGATACCAGAAGGGCCCCGCCCCATCACCAGCAGCTCTTGCAAGACACAAGACAAGACGCATGATTGCTTTGTGGGCCAGTGGAAGGAGGGGGGGGGGGGGGAAAAGAGTGGTGGGGGTGGGGGTGGTTGTGTGGGTGTGGGGATGGTGGTGGTGGGGACACATTCCTCGCCCGATGCTGACCTCCACCCCAGCGACTGCCCTTTCTCCGGGTCCTCCGACCATGTCCTCTGCCCTCTGCTCTGCTGCGGGGCGCAGGTCTGCTTGCAGTCTTCTTCCACTCCCAATGGTTGTGCATGGCCTTCTCCGAGGAGGGGGCAGGGAGGGGACAGAAAACGCAGTGTTGGACAGTCCAATGCATGCAGCCCAGGAGATGGGTAGCTGGTGGCTTCAGTGGCCAGGGCACCCAGCCGTGGTGGCATGTTTGGGTGGGGGAATGTGGTGCGGGTGGGGTTTTTGCCACCCTCCGGGTGTGGGGGTTACGGGTGTGTGGCACCAGGGTTGGTGCCAGGGGCACAGTGCTGACTCACCCTGGCTGCACTGAGGAGGTTGTGCAGTTCGTTCCAGCACTGCTGGCCAGACCTGGCGGTGGTGCCGATGGCGCTGACCACCTCTGCCACATGTCCCCAGGCCTGCCGAACGGCGGTGGTTGGCAGCCTCCTTCCCGCCCTAGGGTACAGGGTCGCCTTCCTCTCCTCCACGGTGTCCAGCTGGGTCTCTACTTCTGCAATGGTGAATCTCAGGACGGGCGTCTTGCTGCCATCTTGTGGGCTGGGATAGTGTGTGTGGGGAGTGAAGTGTGTATATGCGGCTGCAGCTTGTCAGCCTCCTGAGTGTCAATCCAGAACCCAGTGAATGCGGCACTGTTTCCTATTTGAATCAATTGTGTTCCACAAGGCGCCGGTGCTAGGCTCTTTACGGTCAATGAATTGGTCCAGGTGCGGCGACAGTTTTTGCTGTCGTAGAACTCCATAATAATAATTTTTTTAAAAATGTATTTATTCCAATCTTATATATAAAGTTACAAAGCATAAACAATTTGGGGAACCCCCCAACACACTTATACAGTTTACACAAATGTTTCCCCTTTTTCACCACCACCCCCGCAACGAACACGACCACGAACATCCCCCACTTTCCCTTGAAGCCCTCCGCTGATCCCCTTAATTCATATTTGATCTTTTCCGGCTGCAGAAAGTCATATAAGTTACCCAGCCAGGCCGCAATCTCCGGTGGCGTTACCGATCGCCATTCCAGTCATATTCTTCGCCGGGCAATCAGAGAGGCAAAGGCCACAATGACGGCCTGCCTCCCCTCTATCAGATACGGCTTCTCTGATGCCCCAAATATCACCAGCAAAGGGTCTGGCTCAACCACCTCCTCCACTATCCTCGTTAGCGCCGCAAACACTCCCACCCGGAATCTCTCCAACTTTTCACAGCCCCAGAACATATGTACGTGATTTGCTGGTTCCCGCCCACACTTCTCACAGTCGTCTGCCATCCCCTGGAAGAACCCACTCATTCTTGCCTGGGTCATATGTATCATGTACGACCTGGAACTGTATCAGGCTCATACTTGTGCACGAGGAGGTCGCATTTACCCTTCGTAGCACCTCACTCCTCCCCAGTTTTTCTCCTCTCCCAGTTCCCCCTCCCACTTCTCCTTAATCGTCACCTCCTGCTCACCTCCCTGCTCTCCCAGCCACCCGTATATGTCCCTGATCTTACCCTTCCCTTCCATATCCGGAAGCAGCAGTTGCTCCAGCAGGGTGTACCTCGGTAATCTGGGGAACAAAGATCGGAAGTGTCTGGAATATGAACAGGAATTTTGGCAAAACGTTCAGCTTCACCACTTGGACCCTCTCTACCAAATGCAACGTGTCCCACCTCTTCAGATCCTCCCTTACCTCCTCCACCAGCTTTGTTAGATTCCATTTATGTAGCATCGCCCATTCCCTTGATACCTGCATCCCCAGGTATCTAAACCTGTCTCTACTACATTAAATGACAGCCCCCCCCTAGGATAGCTTGCTGACCCAGCTTGTTCACCGGATGCACTTCGCTTTTCCCTATGTTTAACTTATATCCGAGAATGCCATGAACTCCGCCTACAGGCCCATGATCCTCTCCATGCTCTCCAGTGGGTCCATATAATAATGGGTAGTGACACCCAATGTTCCCTATGTCCACTCGTAATCCCATGCCACTCTGTCGACCCCCTAAGAGCCATTGCCAGAGGCTCTATAGCTAGCGCAAACAACAGTGGGCACCACAGCCTTGTTCCCAAGTGCAGTTCAAAGTTTCATGAACCCATATCATTGGTCCGCACACTCGCCACTGGTGCCACGTTCAACAGGCACACCCATGCCACAAACTATGGCCCAAACCCGAACCTTCCCAGTACCTCAAACAGGTACAGCCACTTCACCCAGTCAAATGCTGTCTCCGCGTCCATGGACACCACCCCCACCGATACCTGAGCACTCGACGGGGTTATGATCACATTTAACAACCTCTTTATACTACTATAAAGCTGCCTGCCCTTTACGAAGCCTATTTGGTCCTCTGCAACCACCCCAGGATACATCCTTCCATCCTTCCTGCCACTAACTTAGCTAACACTTTCACATCTGCATTTAACAACGATATGGGCCAGTAAGACCCATATTTCAACAGGCCTTCCTCTTCTTCGGTATCAATATGATTGTTGCATGCATCATCGTCTCCGGCAGCTCCCCCTTCTCCAATGCCTCATTAAAAAACCCCTAAAGAGATGATGTGCCAGGTCTGTTGCAAGCTCCTTATAAATTAAATGAAAATGAAATGAAATGAAATGAAAAATGAAATGAAAATCGCTTATTGTCACAAGTAGGCTTCAAATGAAGTTACTGTGAAAAGCCCCTAGTCACCACATTCCGTCGCCTGTTCGGGGAGGCTGCTACGGGAATTGAACCGTGCTGCTGGCCTGCCTTGGTCTGCTTTAAAAGCCAGCTCTTTAGCCCTGTGCTAAACCAGCCCCTGTGCTAAACCAGCCCCTAAAATTCCATTGGGTAGCCCTCGGGCCCCAGGGCCTTCACCGACTTCATACCTCTTATAGAACTAGAACATAGTGCAGAAGGAGGCCATTCGGGCCATCGAGTCTGCACCGACCCACTTAAGCCTTCACTTCCACCCTATCCCCGTAACCCAATAACTCCTCCTAACCTTTTTAGTCACTAAGGGCAATTTATCATGGCCAATCCACCTAACCTGCACGTCTTTGGACTGTGGGAGGAAACTGGAGCACCCGGGGGAAACCCACGCAGACACGGGGAGAATGTGCAGACTCGACACAGACAGTGACCCAGTGGGGAATTGAAGTTTAGACCCTGGCGCTGTGAAGCCACAGTGCTAGCCACTTGTGCTACTGTGCTGTCCAGTACTGTCGAGTACCTCCTCTGGTGATCTTTGTGAGGGGTTTCCAGGATTGTAGATGTAGTGATCACAAAGATACACAAAGCTGTTTTTAAAGAACTAAACTAACTTAATTTTAACACTGCTAAATGTGAATTTGACACTTATCCCAAATAGCAAATATACATATAAGAATTGAACTACACTCACTAACACTATCTATATCTATTAACTAGAACAATTATATTTTAACTAATTCTGCAATACACTATGAATCTAATCTCCTCGAGCTCCAACCTAATCTGACCCAGATGTCCAAGAGCCTGTGCAATATATACCACTGCCCCTTAGCTCCCTCGAGTGGCTAGGCTTAATATAATATTAACTCTTTACATGCTGTACATTTGTATAATGTCACCCTTATCTCAGCTCTAAAGACTCCTCAAGCACCTGCCTCTTCTCTTCCGCCAACTGTGGAAACTCAAGTCCGTCTAAAAAACCGTCCCATGTCTTCACCCCTCCAGGTCTGCCCTGTACAGCTCCTTATAATAATCCCTAAACGCCTCATTTATCTTCCCCAGCTCCGACACCACCTCCGACATCAGCCTCCATAGCTGATGCATAACAATCGACTCGCTTCTCCCCGTATTCGTACTGCACCCTCCTTGCCTTACACAGCTGTCCTACTGCCCTCCCCGTCATCAACTTATCGAATTGCCCCTGCAACCTTTTCCTCCTTGCCAATTCCTCCGTGGTGGGCGCCCTCGAATAACCCCTATCTACCTCAACTATCATCTTCATTTCTCTACCCGCATGTGCCTTGTACAAGATATTCTCCCCTTGGACCACCGCTTTTAGTGCTTCCCAAATTGTGACCGCCGACACCTCCCTGTTTTGATTCAATTCTACATAATCTTTAATCACAGCCCGCACTTCATCACAAAACCATTTATCTGCCAACAACCCTGAGTCGAGCCTCCACCTCGGCCTCTGTTCCCGTCTCGATCCAAGCTGAGTTTTCAACCAATGGGGCGCATGGTCTGAGAATATTATCCCGGAATACTCTGCCCCCTCCACCCTAACCAAAACCTCCTGGCTCACCACAAAAAAATTGATTCTTGGATTCTCTCTATAAACATGTGAGAAAAAGGAATACTCCCTGCCCCCGGGTTCTTAAAACACCACGGGTCCACCATACCCATCTTTTCCATAAACCCTCCCAGCTCCTTTGCCATTCGGATTCTACCCATTGACCTGGGGCTCGATCTATCTACCCTCGGCTCTAGGACACAATTGAAATCTCCTCCCATAATCAACTGGTGCGTGGCCAAGTCTGGCATCACTGCCAGCAACCCTCTCATAAAACCTACATCATCCTAATTTGGTGCATATACGTTCACCAATACCCCACTCACCATCACATATCTCCTACCTGGGTCCCTCACTTCCTTCGCGCTCACAAACCCCGTTTTCTTGCCCATCAGAATGGCCACCCCCTGCAACTTTGAATCAAACCCCGAGTGGAATGCCTGACTCACCCAACCCATTCTTAGCCTAATCTGGTCCTTCATGCAGAGGTGCATCTCCTGCAGAAAGACAACCTCCGCCTTTAAACTCCTGAGGTGCACAAAGACTCGAGATCTTTTCACTGGTCCATTGAGCCCTCACAGGTTCCATGTTATCAGCCTTACCGGGGGCTTACGCCTCCATTCCCCACTACCATCTGCCATCCTCCCCTTTCAGCTCTACCCCTCTTGATTGCACCCTGTACCTGGCCCATCAAGACGGCCCCTATCTCCGCCCCTGACCATGCTTCTTCTCCAACCTCACCGCGTCATATCCCCGTCCCTTCTCTGCACCCCCTCCCCCCACCCCCATAGCCACATCTCTCAGCATTCTCCCGCACCTCACTTCCATTCACCAGCATTACCTGCCAGCGTGGCAACACCTGCCCAAAGGCTCCTCCTACTGACCATCCTACCCCCCCTCCCACCTCTGACCAGCAGGTGGCAGTAGAGAACAACCACGTGACACTTATCTCAAGGAGTTGATAGAGAGTCTTCGTAGTGGATATTCACAATTTGTAGTAGCTTAGAATTAGTTTATTATAGTTGGTAGTTTTTGATGATATTCTTACAGTTATCTTACCCACACAATTTTAAAATAATAAACTTTGACTAGTCTAAGAACTAGACGTTCTTTAGTGCATTTATTCCTAAGAGTCCCACCTCCACCTCCAATGCCATCACTCTGTCGTAGTGTTCCGCCATCACCCTCTCCATTTATAGGATCTGCGACCCCAGTGCCTCCAGACATTTTTCCACCCTCTCCATCGAGCCCTTCAGGGGTGCCATAGCCCCTTTGCTAGCCTTTGATCCATCCTCTTGCATCTCCTTCCTCTGCTGACGGAAATCTTTCCTGATGAAGGGCATCAACCGTTCCATCTGGGGCCTTCCAACTTGCACTGACTCTTCCCCCTATGCCATCTTTCCAATAGCTGCTGCACCACAGGTCTCTTCCAACTCCTTGGCCAGGTCGGGTTTGATAACCAGCAGAAATGCGATTCCCGGGGAAACTTCTCCTCCGACCTTCAGCTACACTTTTCCGTTGAAGTTACACCCGATTTCGGATCAAAAGAGCTCTATTCCTGGCTTGGGTCACTGTCTGTGCGGAGTCTGTATGTTTTCCCTGTGTGTGCATGAGTTTCCTCCGGGTGCTGCGGTTTCTTCCCACAGTCCAAAAATGTGCAGGTTAGGTGGATTGGCCATGATAAATTGCCCTTAAGTGTCCAAAAATGTTAGTTGGGGTTACTGGGTTACGGGGATAGGGTGGAGGCGTGGGCTTAAGTGGAGTGCTCTTTCCAAGGGCCGGTGCAGACTCGATGGGCCGAATGGCCTCCTCTGCACTGCAAATGCTATGATTCTCTGATTCTATGAAACCGGAGCACCGGAGAAAATCCATGCATACACGGGGAGAATGTGTAGACTCCACACAGACAGTGACCTAAGCTAGGAATCGAACTCGGGTCCCAGGCGTTGTGAAGCAACAGTGCTAACCACTGTGCTACCGTGCTACCCATTAATCCTGCCCTGGCAGCAACGTCTCAGGAACAGAGAATCCGGCCGCCAAAATTCTAGATTAATCATCCAATTTAAACAAACTCCCTAAGTATTTCCAAGGTAGACAGGGAGAACTGTGGCAACAGGTGGGGAGAAAATAAGGAGTGTGATAGCTTCTTCAAAATTCCAGATAATTTTGAATGCAATATGAAGATGGCCTGATCTCTGGTTTGCGAAGAACCCAAAAGATAGAGTAACACTGAATTCCATATCTATTCCAACAATTTTGGTCACAGTTTTTAGCATTCAAACCATGCTTCTTGAAAATGCACAACCAGGCTGGCTTTAACATCCATGTTACATGAATGGGATAAATAGACTTTCGAGTTCAGGAGTCAGCAGTGTGAAATTACAGTTCAGATGATTTGCGAGGCATCCCATTTGTTAGGTAAGAGATCACAAGATCTATGCAAGAGCACATGTGGTTCAATTGAAGTTTCCCAGATAATTAAGTTAGGATAAATGCTGGCAGAATATGCCATTAATAATTTATACATTTCGGGAATTATCCTGTCAGGCAGAAAATCTAACCCATTATCTCAATCTCATTCATTTAGCCCATAAATACCATCCAGGAAAATAAAAATATTTAATACTCACTTTTTTATAGTGTATTTGAAATTGTTCTGCAGAACTGATGGATCCAGTATTCCTTTACTGCATGCAGTCACTCTTCTATTTTGCAGAACCAAAACGGAAAAATGTCATATTTCCATGAAAAATACAATTTTGTCAACTAAAAATTTACGAACTCAAATAAGATAAAGCAGCATTAAGTTAGATATCCTGGTCCCATATTGGCTGGCAACTGGGAGATTAACAAATTGGTGGGTGTCGGGAAATTTAACAGCTCATAAAGAGCTGCAACTAAGATTGAAATGGATTGGCAACAAAATCAAGGAACGGCAAAACAAAAGTGACGGTGGAGAATTAATTTGCAGCACGGTAGCACAATGGTTAGCACATTTGCTTCACAGCGCCAGGGTCCCAGGTTCGATTCCTGGCTTGGGTCACTGCCTGTGCGGAGTCTGCACGTTCTCCCAGTGTCTGCATGGGTTTCCTCCGGGTGTTCCGGTTTCCTCCCACAGTCCAAAGATGTGCAGGTTAGGTGGATTAGCCAAGCTAAATTGCCCTTAGTGTCCAAGAAAGTTGGGTTGGGTGGGGTTACTGGGTTACAGGGATAGGGTCGAGGTGTGGGATTGGGTAGGGTGCTCTTTCCAAGGGCCGCTGCAGACTGGATTGGCCGAATGGCCTCCTTCCGCACTGTAAATTCTATGATTCTATGATAATTTAACAGGCAATTGATAGAATGGTGCACTATCCAAACCCCTTTATCTTCTCTTCTTGGTTCCATACTGTTACATTTGGAGCCTCCAGGGATCTCATGCCCTCCAAATTCTTAATTACACACTGCCACTCAGCAACATCTACATGGACACTGACTAATATATTTCTCAATCTCTCTACTGCATCTAATTTGTCATGTTGCTTGTCCTTTATCCAATATTGAATGGACAGAATGTTTTAGATTAAATACTGACACGACCAAAGCCATTGTCCTCAGCCCCCACAACAAAATTCATGCCAAGCACTCACATATTACTGATTCTTTGATGCTTCTCATGCACATCCAGACTCAAGAGGACACATTCAAAATGCAATCCATAAGTGAATGAACTGACACATGTTTTCAAGGATATTTACATGGAAAACCATTGCACTATAAACTGGCTACATAAATCTTGGTTATTTACTGACTTGGGATAAATGCGAATCGGCTCTTTATTTTACTGTTTATGTGCTTCGTGAACTTGCTGCCTAGAAATTCAATGGAATTGCATCTGTTGTTTGGGCATCAAACAGGTGCCTAAGCCTCCAATGTGCCTCAAATGTCTGAGCAGAAAGGCACAAACACCTGCCATATTGCAGCTGGATTTCGGCCCATCAAGTCTACAGTAGCCCCTGAAAGAGCACCGTACATAAGCCCACACCTCTACCCTATCCCCATAACCCAGCAGCCCCGCCTAACCTTTGGACACTACGGGGCAATTTAGCGTGACCAATCCACCTAACCTGCACATGTTTGGACTGTGGGAGGAAACAGGAACACCCAGAGGAAACCCACGTAGAAACGGGGAGAACGTGCAGACTCCGCACAGACTTTAACCCAAGTCAGGAACAGTGCTAACCACTGTGCTACATTCCTGACTGAGCAGGGAGAAGAACATCTGCTTTGGGAGCCTGACATCTGAACTATATAATCAACTGAACAAAGTTGATGGCAGATAATTATTGCTTCAATGCTGGTTGATGCCTGCTTTTGAAACGTCTTTGATGTTGGTGCATCTGTCCTCTCACTTAACACGTACAATCTCTCACAGGCAATGTTGATGATATGACTTCAGTGCCACCTGAACATTGTCCATGTTTCAGTAAGATAGGGAATCATAACCACATGCTAGACCATGAGCTTGATTTCAGTTTAGATTTTGTGATCTTCAAACACTCCCTTCCTCAGTTGGCCAAAGACTGCTCCAGCAGATTTCAGGTGATGCTGGATTTCTTTGTCAATGTTAGCCTTCTGCGAAAGGTACTAATAGTGTTCCACATTTTCCAGGCTCTCATCATGAATCTAAATCAATGGGGTTGAGTCATGTGCATTTTGAGCTTGCTGGTTTTTTGTGACTCATGTTCTCCCTTGGATATTCCTGCCTCAACCTGATGTGCATCAGCAACTGTGTAGTGCTCACCAGATTGTACCCCAGAAGCCTGTCCAGTAATGTTGTCTACCGAGGTGTGTGGCTCTGCGATGATGGAAGGTGCAGGTGATAGCTATGATGCCTCAAAGGTGGTCCCCTGGAGCTCTCCTCCAAAGAGTGTTCTACTGGGTGGTGAGGGTGAGGAATTGACTCCGGATGGCCTGGCGTGAACAGATGGAGGTCCTGCCAAACAATGGACATGTGGTCAGTGAGAGGAAAGGATCATTTTGTCTGACAGGTCATCTGGGTGAAGGAGCAGTGGATCCTCACCTCACTGGCACAGGCCAACCTCGCTGCCAGTGACTGCTCTCTCTTCGGGCAACCCTGTGATTTCCAGGACCCATTCCTCAAAGGGCGAGGATTTGAATCTCTCGGACTCCGCCCCTATCTTGGCCCTTTCCTGTTTATTATGGGCTATCTTCTCCTGTGGAGCCAAAGAGAGGGCATTGTGAGCCACATGCTTGATGGATCAAGCAGGTCTATAGCAGGTGGCATGTGTGGGCACGGCACCTGGAAATGAAAGGGTTGTGCTGGTGGGTGCTGTGGGTTCTGAGGAACAAGTATGAAGATTGGATTGGATTTGTTTATTGTCACGTGTACCGAGGTACAGTGAAAAGTATTTTTCTGCGAGCAGTTCAACAGATCATTAAGTACATGAGAAGAAAAGGGAATAAAAGAAAATACATAATAGGGCAACACAACATATACAATGTAACTACATAAGCATTGGCATCGGATGAAGCATACAGGGTGTAGTGTTAATGAAATCAGTCCATAAGAGGGTCATTTAGGAGTCTGGTGACAGTGGGGAAGAAGCTGTTTTTGAGTCTGTTCGTGCGTGTTCTCAGACTTCTGTATCTCCTGCCCAATGGAAGAAGTTGGAAGAGTAAGCCGGGTGGGAGGGATCTTTGATTATACTGCCCGCTTTCCCCAGGCAGCAGAATGGTGTAGATGGAGTCAATGGATGGGAGGTAGGTTCGTGTGATGGACTGGGCGGTGTTCACGACTCTCTGAAGTTTCTTGCGGTCCTGGGCCGAGCAGTTGCCATACCAGGCTGTGATGCAGCCTGATAGGATGCTTTCTATGGTGCATCTGTAAAAGTTGGTAAGAGTCAATGTGGACATGCCAAATTTCCTTAGTTTCCTGAGGAAGTATAGGCGCTGTTGTGCTTTCTTGGTGGTAGCGTCGACGTGGGTGGACCAGGACAGATTTTTGGAGATGTGCACCCCTAGGAATTTGAAACTGCTAACCATCTCCACCTCGGCCCTGTTGATGAAACCATAGCTTCATAGCCTGAAACAAGAATGAAAAACCTGAAGTTACCCATGTTTTCTGACACTTAACTTTGGCCATGTGGCTTATTTCACGAACAAACCCTTAACACAACTTGGTACTGGGGGTGGGGGGGAAGGAGGATTAACATTGTGTGCACGCACCTTATAAACATATTAAAGATTGAAACTCGTGACAAGATACTGCAGTGAGTCATGGAGAAACACGACTGAACTGCAAGTTCCAATCCTCATTACAGCAGCTTTCAAAATTTACCTTCCTGTCAAGTGTCTTGAACGACATCACAAAACACACCACTTTAAAAAAATTGTTTCAAATATGCAGGAAAGAAAGTCTGTGGAAAATTTTTTTAAGAATCATTCTTTAATTTCTTCAGTACTCCTGCAGTTCCACAGCATGGAATGCTAAATAAGAGCACGGCAGCGAAACTCGAGGCTGACTTTGAAATTGTCTGCCTCCTGCGTGAACACATAATTCCGTGTGCAATGTTGTATTTTACAGGAGAAATCATTGCAGACAATGCTGAATCCGATGATGAATACCACAAAGACATGGATGATGTCCTCGAAGATGAGGCAGAAAGCGAAGGCGTCGAACATGAGCCAGATGAAGACGGGTATGAAATGTTTGCAAATCTATTTTGCAGGAACAATGATGGACTTGATCAAGAGGCCCAAGGTGTGCTGCTCTAGTCGTTTGGCGGGAGTGACGAGGTGGTCACAGGGAACTCCCAGGCAGCCCTGGCCACTGAGAAGGCCGGGAGCACTGAGATGGTACACTCCAAAATAAAAACTGAGATCGCAGTGAGTGATATCTCAGAGGACCAACTACTGAACAAGCTCGTAACAGACAACATCATACCAATCTTAGAAAAGCTTGCTCCAGAGGCACTTGGTGAATCGTCTCAGGCCCCTAAAATAGTTCCAGTAATCGACTTCCTGCTGCTCGAGGTCACTCTATCGGAAGATGAGCGGGAGGATATTGATGATGAATATGATAATATTGATATTGAAGATAAGTGGGAAGATCTTGATGATGAATATGATAATATTGATATTGATGATGATGAGTGGGAAGATATTGATGATGAATACGATAATATTGATATTGACGATAAGTGGGAAGATCTTGATGATGAATATGATAATATTGATATTGATGATGAGTGGGAAGATATTGATGATGAATACGATGAGACTGACTCTGATGATGTTGAAAATGATGACTCTGGGAGTGAGTCAGCGGAGGAACAGATGACTATCTCACTATGCTGCTCAACGGATCACACACATACACTCAAGCAAGACCAGGATCACCCAACGCCTGGATTGCCAGGACCAGAGAGTGTTTAATGGTTCCAAGAATTTTCCTATGGCCATGGTTCATGACTCCTTTCATGAATGATGCTGCAGCTGCATTGTGCTGAAGTCCAGAAGACTGCTGTTCTCAACGGTCTCATGCATTAACATTGTTGGTCTGCTAGTCAGTCACTGCATGGGCATTGCAAACATAGGCCAGGATTTTCCACTCTCATTTGTGTTGGGCTGGTTTGGCGCGAGAGCAGAAAGTACTGAGAGAAGGCCTTAGTCGTCTTTCATGGCGACATAAATGGAGGACACAATTGCCTCTTCACACCATCAATGGGTGGCCGCATTTCCCACTATTCAATGTCGGGAACCTCACTGTAATATATTCGCACATCATTATCAAGCCCAAATGCTGGAATCATACACCCATGTCAAATAATGCATCCACACCGGTTGATGTCGGAATGGTGCGATGTATGGCTGGTTTTAGAAGACATGAACCTGGCAAGCAGAACTTCGAGGGGAACTAATGAGAAGTGCCCCCAATGGAATAGTTAACCGCAAGGCCTGGGAGTGAATCTTGGGACAATGTTCCTGCCTGAGGTGAGAAATCAGGATGTAGTAGAGTGACAAAAACTGTCACCATTCAGTCATGTAGTGTGGGGCAGGGTGTTATGGGGTCTTGTCCAACCAGCATGCAAACTGAGGACTGGGCATCAATCTTGTGACCAGGATATGAGTCAGTTGGCTCTGAGAGGTAGCTGCAGATGATAAAGGGACAAACAAAATGATGCTTAATAGACAAATGCTATCGTCAAGTGTCTCTCTTTGATACTGCTGTTTGGGGGCAATCAGGAATATGGAGTCTGGTGATTTCACTGTCATTCTTCTCACTTATAGGCAGGAGAGAAGCAAACAAAGATGTCAATGGCAGCTTTTGGCACACCATAGCCAGGAGCAGAACCGTCAAGTGGAAGAGGTGGCATGACCTGCTCAGCTTGCAGAAGATGAACCCCAGAGATTCGTTGCTTTGAGGCACCGAACCAGTCCCAGGGCCAGCATTCGACACCTGACATACCTGCAGATGTCCGAGAACCAGTGTCACCAGAGACTACGCATACCCAGGAAACTGTTTGGTCACAGCTTCCACCTGCTGCAAGATTTGGCATCACGGGGACTTGGAGAGCATCCACTGTAAGTTAGTTACTGCAGCGTTCAATTTGTATGCCAATGGATCCTTCCAGTGCTCCACAGGTGACATCTCCTGGATTTTGCAAGCCTCCACATGCAAGTAGATCCAGGAGGCCATGGATGGAATCTTTGCAAGGGTACATAACTTTGTTCATTGCGACTGGGATCAGGCAATGACCCAGGATTAGTGCAGATCTCTGGTTTTTCACAGGTGCAGGGTACCATCGACTGCACTCATGTGGTACTCAGAGCTCCATCAGTAACTTAATATACTCTCCAATATATTTGGCCAGTTTCTCAAACAGAAGTCGGATCTCTTCCTCTGTCAGCGACTGTATCTGCAACCCACATGCGCTCACCTAAACTAGAACCTTGTGGCATCAATCTGTCAACTATGCGAACTGCATAAGCTCCCAATCGATTAATGTTCAGCTGGTCTGTGACCACACCAAACGCATTCTGCAGGCTTGTGTTTGATTCTCAGGGAGTGTGCACAACTCCTACATTCTAAGCCACTCTCTGTGGATCCCTGACATATTTCAGGATCCACAGAGGCTGCAGGGTTGGTTCCTCAGGGACAATGGCTACCAGCTGAGGACATGGATGATGACATCTGAGTGGAGACCACAGAGCAGATGAGACAAGATACAATGAGGCTCAGGCTGCAACTTGCATTTTGGTCTGGTGGAGCCCTGCAATACAACCCACAAGGTGTGTCATAAATTGTCATTGCCCGCTGCATCCTGCACAATCTGGCACTTCATTGTGGCAAGAAACTGCCCGAGGAGGAGATGGAGGAGAGGAACTTCTCCTTTGATGATGAGGACATCGAAGGGGATGAAGTTGAGGAGGTCCTTGGGGGTGAAGATGTCAGCCATAAGGCCATGGCGATGTTCACATGAGACAGACATGCCCATTGTGGCAAGATTCGTGGAGGGTGATAAGGACATCCAGTGGGACCATCCTGTTATCTTCACATGGCATCTGTGAGCACTGCACTCGCATTGGGCTGATGGCAATGCAGTGGATGCCCATAGTCCCTAAATTCCAGCAAAATTATGACAACATGCAGTGGGAACAATCCATAGATCCTCACAGGCTTTATGGAAATGACTCATGTCTGGTTGATGGCAGTGTCATGATATTCAAACACACACATCATGATAGACACACCAACAGACAAATCAGAACACACAACACCACAACCAATGACAGAAAGATATAAAAGCACAGACACGACCCCTGGTGGGCAGTAAGAGCTGCAGAGGAGAACCAGGACACAGCTATTGCCGGGGACACTCAGGGAGACAGCACGTGCAGAGTATCCAGAACGAACTGTATTATAAGAGTTATAATAAAATAGAGTTGTACCACATACAACTGTGTTGGCTCATCTGTGCACCAGAGCACCCAACACCACATGGTACAGGAGTGGATCGATACCTGCCGGCATACCTCAGTGTACACAGACAACCAGCAGTGCCCAGGCATGATGTACGAGCTGCCGGTTCCGCAGGCGCTCCAGTGCGACGGCGACCTCCACGAAAACTGGCGGCGATTCCGGCAAATGTTCGAGTTGTTCCTGGCGGCAGCTGAACTCAAGGACCTGGATGATAAGGAAAAAATTGAATTTCTCCTCATCGTCGCCGGTGCAAGGGCAAGAGCAATGTTCAGAAGGTTCAGGTTCTTCAGGAGGCAGCAAAGGCACGATTACCAGGCAGTCATGGGCAAATTCGCCAAGTACTGTGAAGAATACGCAATCCAATGGGGACTTAAAGGTAAGAAAAGCTGCAGTACTCACCTCGTGGCTGGGATCCCGGAGCCCGAAATCCCGGGCCTGAGAAAAGGCTGGGTCGAGGTCGGCGGCCATCTTGCTAAAGGTATAACGCTAGCACAGTTGCGCGAGAAGTGCGCAGAACCGGAAGTTTCGTTTGCGCATGCGCAATATGGTGCGCATGCGCAGTTAAGAAAACGGCCATCGGTAAAGGAACAGCGATCTGAGCATGCGCAGTCGCTTCCTACGTGCTACATACCGAGCGTCAGGATGTCAGAGGCCCAAGACTGGATCAATTTAAAAAGGAAATGTCCCAAATCCAATTTAAAAGGGAAACGTCCCAAATCAAAAAAACAAAAATCTGTTAAAGCTGTAAAACAACCTTCCTTCACCTGGAATGACAGCACAGTGCCGCAAATTGACCCAGGAGATGAATTTAACCTCCGAAGAACCCTCCGACAAGCAGTTACCTACGCACAAGCCGATGATTCCGACCTTGAATACTTCGATGACGATTTTTACAGTGTTTCCGGACCTCGCGAGCCCAATGATAGCTCCGTGGTCCTATATGACTATGACTCGGACGAACCTTTCGTGTTGCACATTGGCGGCCCCCATATTGAATCCGACGCAGATGCGGATTCATTTTTCGGATTTGAGGATCTTCAACCCAGCAGATATGACGTTCCAACTTATCAGTACCGGATGATGCTGCAGCCTGACATTACCAGACAGGGAGCGGTGCAAGCACACGGAGAGTGCCCTGCTGCCACACAGAGCGTGGTCCACGTCCCGCTCAACGTTCCCGACTCTATGAAAGAAGACATGCAAGACTCCAGAGTGCAGTCCTCGCATGAACCAGAAGTGACTCCAGTGTCACAAGCTTCCACAGCAAGCTCGTGGACAGCCTCCACGATAGAAGCAACGCAAGACTCCAGAGCGCAGTCCTTGCACGAACAAGAAGTGACTCCAGTGTCACAAGCCTCCACAGAGAGCTCGTGGACGGACTCCACGATGGAAGGAACGCAAGACTCCAGAGCGCAGTCCTTGCAGGAACAAGACCATGAGGGTCTAGCAACCTCTGCTGACCAACCAGCGGCAGACGATGCAAGTCTGCCATGCTCCCGTGAACAGCAAGAAGGCTATAACAGCCTACCATGCTCCACTACACAGCAGCATGACCATGACGGTCTCTCATGCTACAATAAAGGGCGCAGCGCTGAAGACTGTTCAAGCCCAACTGAAGACAAGCCAAAGGAATCGCCTCGTCCAAGCCCGAAGAAAAAAGGTTTATGCGCTGACCTTCAGGATCATTGTAGCCGAACAGAGATTAATAATGCAGCACGGCCACAGAAGGATGCTGAGGATTTGCTAACGAAATTAATTGAATGTTTAACTTGCAAGGAGCAGACTGAGAATTGCCAGTGTTTTAGTACGGATCGAAAAAATGGACAAGACATTGATCCTCAGGTAATGGAAATAACACAACCTGAATCATATCTACAGCAGGGACAAATGTCTCCCTTCAACACAATGCCGCAAAATCCCAACTTCAGAGACCAGCAGTTAGTCAGTAATGACTCTTCAAACCTGGAGGGGAACATTAATTGCATTGAACCTATACACACTCCACTGATTATTGAGCAGAACATTGGAGCAAGAATCCGGAGGACACCGACATCGAGTAGCCAGATAACGAATTTAAAACCCACAGCAGTTTCAAGTGAACCAAGTGTGCTTTCCACTAATGATGAAGATGCAGATAAGGTCGACCCGATTATCCATTGTACCACACTAACCCCAGTGATTAAGCAGTTATGTATGGGGAGTATAATGTGGGCAATTGAGAACAGTAAAAGAGAGACTGTGACCATGCCAGTCCCAGGAAAATCAGACCCAGAGACCATGAAGGCATGTACATCAAACAAAGTTACATATGAGGTACCTGAGAAGAAAAGTGAAACGGAATGTTCTTTGGAAAATGGTACAATGTCGATAGAAACAGTGGATCCTATATTCGAGACCATACATATGGGAGAATTTGGGGGTAATAAACAAGGTTCTGCAATGTCTGGGGGAAGATTTAAAGTTCCAAAGAAGAAAAGCCCAAATGAAGGACAATGGCAAGACAATGACAGTCCACCGACATGGTGTGCACCACCAGATGAAAACTCTGACAATTTACCCAACCCTAGTGAACAGCAAGCTGCTAATGACGATCTATCCACGGGATGTGAGACGAGTGACGACAGCATCCCACTTCCCATGCAAAAGGTGCAAGGTGACAGACCTCGCCTAGTGCGTACCGAGGCACTCAACGATCACGGTGGGACCACTGACGACTGCGGTGGCGGCGCACCGCTTCCACCCTCGATGGCTCGAGCCTCTCCACTGGTTGGTGCATTCCTGCATGTTCCGACTCCAGAAGTGCAGCTTCAGGGAATCTCGGCTGCCTCCAGTGAACCTGTTGGGACTCCGGACGGGGGGCATCGACGGAAGGCAGACCGGACTCCAGATGGAGAGCAGCCAAGCGCCGACTCTGATCTGCGCACGCCAGACCTTGCTCCGGACGGGCGGTGTCGCGGCCTCGGTGATGGCACGCTCAGGGTGACGGCAGATGCCACAGCGACAGGGAATGGATCGCGTGGCAGTCCCACTGGGTCGGCAGTGGCAACCAGCACCGGCGGTCCAAGATGGACACACCAATTCGCGCCATCGCCAGACGTTGATGCGAGCAACAATTCTCTCTCCAAGGCGACATGCTTCGACGTTTCTCTGCGGAGTCGCCCTTCCGGCACAGCAGAAGGCCGGAACCAGCGTACACGGTCTTGGCCAACTTCCACATCTGGCACAGTCATCGCCTTGCACGATATTAGTGATGGTGCTACTTCGATGGCAACGACCCATCGGCTACAAGATGCCGTCCACCACAAACATAAAAAGAAAACAGACTCCACCTTGTTCCTGGCATGCAGGGCGGATGGATTGGTGCGTAGGCGCAATCAGCGGGCTTTGTGCCGCCTTCCACGCTCGCAACTGCACCGTACGCACACGCCGGATCCTCCACTGGTTCCCAAGGATGACTTCGTGGAGATGCCACGGATCATGCCCCTTCCATCGCCACCAGAACCAAACCACAGCCAGGGCACCACTAACAAAGATGTTGAATGTTATATTTGCAAGAATGAAAAAAAAACAAGCACTGCATGAAGTACAACAAATGGTAAAGTAGAGACTTCGGCAACAGCATCACCTCCAACAGTCCAAGGTGAACCAGTGTGACCCCAAATCTCCACAGCTGAACCGGCTTGAGGACCAGCCCATTCTTGAGGCGGTCACCCATTAGACTGGACTTATAACGCTGTTAATACGTTCAAAAAGTCAAACACTTCTGTATTATAACCTGTTGTTGTTTATTGTTCCAGACATCGTCTGACCGGACCAATGTTCAAGTTTTTTTTTTCTCTCGCATCCAAGTTTTGTTATGGTACAACCTTGTTAGTGTGACGCACCCGACATCGCCCCATGTAAATAGTTACGTCATAAACACACGCTGTACACAACACAAACGCACACTCTTAGATGCACTCACGACACAATTATATTTATAACCACGTAGGCACTTGTCTTTGTAAAAAGGGGGGATGTCATGATATTCAAACACACACATCATGATAGACACACCAACAGACAAATCAGAACACACAACACCACAACCAATGACAGAAAGATATAAAAGCACAGACACGACCCCTGGTGGGCAGTAAGAGCTGCAGAGGAGAACCAGGACACAGCTATTGCCGGGGACACTCAGGGAGACAGCACGTGCAGAGTATCCAGAACGAACTGTATTATAAGAGTTATAATAAAATAGAGTTGTACCACATACAACTGTGTTGGCTCATCTGTGCACCAGAGCACCCAACACCACAGGCAGCTTACTTGCTCTCCATGATCAAGGTCATATAATGGCATAGTGGGGAAAGTTTAACTTCTCTGATCCTATGCGTCCTTTGTGAGCTGAACCTTTGAGGAACAGTGTCACTGGAGGTAAAAGCTTCTTGGATTGGGGGTGGGGGAGGTGATGGGGGAAGCAGGACATAAGAGCACACATGGAGAATGACTGGAGCCTGTGACACCAGCCCTGTACATTGTGGTAGACATCCTAATTCCCATTGAGGTACAGGCAGAACAGGTATGTTCAGTTTCAGTGAAGCAACACTATCAATCTGCTGGGAAGGTTGTACAAAGCACAAGGAGGAAGCTCTGGATTGTGCATCCTGCCTTTATCTTGTGTAGGAATCAGATTTTCACTTCAGAATGACAGGAACACAACTCTCTGCCACAGAAAGTGTGACATTAGTGGGAATTTATTGACAGAAGTGAACATTATGTACACCCATTCCCACACTGTGCAACTATGACTTCTTAACCTTCGTCAGCCTGCTGCCAGATCTTTGTGCATCCCCAACATCCACAGTAGAGGTGGAAACAGCATGTTGACCGCTATACCCTGTTGTTTGTGATGATCTTGGCAGGCCCCCTCTACAGAGCTGTCAGTATACTCAACACTGCTTTTCCTGCCTGACATCAGACATTGCCGATATTGGTGAAGTTTCCGCCCATAGTACTTGAATCATGCAGGTCTCAAAATGGAACATGTGCAAGTTGACCTTGGCTGTTCTTTGTGGATGTTGTTCTTTGTTCAGTGAGTGTCATTCCCATGGCCCTTGGCGGAACCCTACAGGGGCCGGTGCGGAAGGAAGAAGTGCCCCCACGGAACAGGCCCGCCCGCAGATCGGTGGGCCCCGATCACGGGTCAGGCAGTCTTGTGTAACCAGTCTTGTGTAACTGCCTCATGGCAGTCACATAGAGGCATCAACCAGACGAGTTAAATTTCAAAAGCCAACATGACCACCTGATGAGAATTCAGCTTTCATTTTCAAAAAACGTTTGATAAGGTGTCACACAAGAAATTATTACACATGATTAGCTGTCATGGGATTGGAATAATATAATAGAATGACACCTTAAAGATTGTAGCGTGCGGGTGCGGCGATGACCAGCTGAGTCGCACGTTTCGGCAGCTCCCTGTGAAACGGACTTTTGGGCTCTTGATAGGAGCCCCAACGGCAATTTTGACGGCTAAAAACACTGTGCGGTAAACCAGAAGGGAATCCCCCCTGGATACGGATGGAAAAAGGAGGAGAGAGTGGCCAGATTGCAGTGGATCCTTTAGAACAGCGGCAAGGAAGGCAAGCAAAAACCAAGATGGCGTCGGAAGGTGGCAGTTTAACATGGGGCCCTGAACAACAAGAGTTCTTGAAATGCTGTGTGGAAGAGATAAAAAAGGAAATGAAGAAAGAGCTGTTGGCCCCGATACTACAGGCGATCGAAGGGCTAAAGGAGGAACAAAAGACCCAGGAGCGGGAGCTTCGGGTCGTGAAGGCAAAGGCAGCCGAGAATGAGGACGATATACAGGGCCTGGTGGTGAAGACGGAGACGCAGGAGGCACATCAGAAACGATGTGTGGAAAGGTTGGAGGCACTGGAAAACAACGCAAGGAGGAACAACCTGAGGATTCTTGGTCTTCCTGAAGGTGTGGAGGGAGCGGACGTCGGGGCATATGTGAGCACGATGCTGCACTCGTTAATGGGAGCGGAGGCCCCGGCGGGTTCGTTGGAGGTGGAGGGAGCATACCGAGTGATGGCGCGAGGACCGAGAGCAGGAGAAATTCCCAGAGCCATAGTGGTGAGATTCCTCCGTTTTAAGGATAGAGAAATGGTCCTTAGATGGGCGAAGAAAACTCGGAGCAGTAAATGGGAGAACGCGGTGATCCGCGTTTATCAAGACTGGAGTGCGGAGGTGGCGAGAAGGAGGGCGAGCTTTAATCGGGCCAAGGCGGTGCTTCATAAAAAGAAGATAAAATTTGGAATGCTGCAACCGGCAAGACTGTGGGTCACATATCGAGGGAGGCACCACTACTTTGAGACGGCGGATGAAGCGTGGACTTTTATTGTGGAAGAAAAACTGGAATGAGCGGGTTATTAAAAAGAACGTTCGAACAAAGTGGTGGGGCGAATGTGGGGGGCAAAGAGGGGTTTTATGTACTAATCCTGCGATGTGGTAACTTTTCTCTCTCCCACAGGTGGTGATGGGGGGAGGAGGGGAGGTGGAGGAGATGGGGCGTTGGCCATTGGGGGCGGGGCCAAGGGAGAAGCGCGGGCTTGGTTCCCGCGCTATGATAATCATGGCGGGAATAGAGAAGCAGGAAGGAGGGGGCGTCGCACGGTGCGAGCCGAGGTCACGGGGGGAAGCCGAGGTCAGCCAGAGTTTGCTGACTTCTGGGAGCAACATGGGGGGAGTAATTACGCTAGCGGGGGATCTAGCGGGGGGGGTGGGAGGGGGGAATTACTGGGCTGCTGCTGCTGGGGAGAGGGGGGAGCTGGTATGGGAGGGGATGGGCGGGGGGGCACCGCCTGGGGGAGATACAGCTGCGTGGGAACTGGGTGAGGAGCTGGAAAAAGGTGATGGCTAATCGACAAGGGGGGGGGGGGGGGGGGGGGTTGGGGTAGGAAGCCCCCAACTCGGCTGATCACGTGGAACGTGAGAGGGCTGAACGGGCCGATAAAGAGGGCATGGGTACTCGCACACCTTAAGAAACTTAAGGCAGATGTGGTTATGTTACAGGAAACGCACCTGAAACTGATAGACCAGGTTAGGCTACGCAAAGGATGGGTGGGGCAGGTGTTCCATTCGGGGCTAGATGCGAAAAACGGGGGTGGCTATATTAGTGGGGAAGCGGGTAATGTTCGAGGCAAAGACTATAGTGGCGGATAACGGGGGCAGATACGTGATGGTGAGTGGCAAACTACAGGGGGAGACGGTGGTTTTGGTAAACGTATATGCCCCAAACTGGGATGATGCCAATTTTATGAGGCGGATGCTAGGACGCATTCCGGACCTAGAGATGGGAAAGCTGATAATGGGGGGAGATTTTAATACGGTGTTGGAACCAGGGCTGGATAGGTCGAAGTCCAGGACTGGAAGGAGGCCGGCAGCAGCCAAGGTGCTTAAAGATTTTATGGAGCAGATGGGAGGTGTAGACCCGTGGAGATTTAGCAGACCTAGGAGTAAGGAGTTCTCGTTTTTCTCCTATGTCCATAAAGTCTACTCGCGAATAGACTTTTTTGTGCTGGGTAGGGCATTGATCCCGAAGGTGAGGGGAACGGAGTATACGGCTATAGCCATTTCGGATCACGCTCCACACTGGGTGGACTTGGAGATAGGGGAGGAAACAGGAGGGCGCCCACCCTGGAGAATGGACATGGGACTAATGGCAGATGAGGGGGTGTGTCTAAGGGTGAGGGGGTGCATTGAAAAGTACTTGGAACTCAATGATAATGGGGAGGTCCAGGTGGGAGTGGTCTGGGAGGCGTTGAAGGCGGTGGTTAGAGGGGAGCTGATATCAATAAGGGCACATAAAGGGAAGCAGGAGAGTAAGGAACGGGAGCGGTTGCTGCAAGAACTTTTGAGGGTGGACAGACAATATGCGGAAGCACCGGAGGAGGGACTGTACAGGGAAAGGCAAAGGCTACATGTAGAATTTGACTTGCTGACTACAGGCACTGCAGAGGCACAATGGAGGAAGGCACAGGGTGTACAGTACGAATATGGGGAGAAGGCGAGCAGGTTGCTGACACACCAATTGAGGAAAAGGGGAGCAGCGAGGGAAATAGGGGGAGTGAGGGATGAGGAAGGAGAGATGGAGCGGGGAGCGGAGAGAGTGAATGGAGTGTTCAAGACATTTTATAAAAAATTATATGAAGCTCAACCCCCGGATGGGAGGGAGAGAATGATGGGCTTCTTGGATCGGCTGGAATTTCCCAAGGTGGAAGAGCAGGAAAGGGTGGGACTGCGAGCACAGATCGAGGTAGAAGAAGTGGTGAAAGGAATTAGGAGCATGCAGGCGGGAAAGGCCCCGGGACCGGATGGATTCCCAGTCGAATTCTATGGAAAATATGTGGACTTGCTCGCCCCGGTACTGACGAGGACCTTTAATGAGGCAAAGGAAAGGGGACAACTGCCCCCGACTATGTCTGAAGCAACGATATCGCTTCTCTTAAAGAAGGAAAAGGACCCGCTACAATGCGGGTCCTATAGACCTATTTCCCTCCTAAATGTAGATGCCAAGGTCCTGGCCAAGGTAATGGCAATGAGAATAGAGGAATGTGTCCCGGGGGTGGTCCACGAGGACCAAACTGGGTTTGTGAAGGGGAGACAGCTGAACACGAATATACGGAGGTTGTTAGGGGTAATGATGATGGCCCCACCAGAGGTAGAAACGGAGATAGTAGTGGCGATGGATGCCGAGAAAGCATTTGATAGAGTGGAGTGGGATTATTTGTGGGAGGTGTTGAGGAGATTTGGTTTTGGAGAGGGGTATGTTAGATGGGTGCAGCTGTTGTATAGGGCCCCAGTGGCGAGCGTGGTCACGAATGGACGGGGATTTGCATATTTTCGGCTCCATAGAGGGACAAGGCAGGGATGCCCTCTGTCCCCATTATTGTTTGCACTGGCGATTGAGCCCCTGGCGATAGCGTTGAGGGGTTCCAAGAAGTGGAGGGGAGTACTTAGGGGAGGAGAAGAGCACCGGGTATCTTTGTATGCAGACGATTTGCTACTATACGTGGCGGACCCGGCGGAGGGAATGCCAGAAATAATGCGGATACTTGGGGAGTTTGGGGATTTTTCAGGGTATAAATTGAACATGGGGAAAAGTGAGTTGTTTGTGGTGCATCCAGGGGAGCAGAGTAGAGAAATAGAGGACCTACCGCTGAGGAAGGTAACAAGGGACTTTCGTTACCTGGGGATCCAGATAGCTAAGAATTGGGGCACATTGCATAGGTTAAATTTAACGCGGTTGGTGGAACAGATGGAGGAGGATTTCAAGAGATGGGATATGGTATCCCTGTCAATGGCAGGGAGGGTGCAGGCGGTTAAGATGGTGGTCCTCCCGAGATTCCTCTTTGTGTTTCAGTGCCTCCCGGTGGTGATCACGAAGGCTTTTTTTAAAAGGATTGAAAAGAGCATCATGGGTTTTGTGTGGGCCGGGAAGACCCCGAGAGTGAGGAAGGGATTCTTACAGCGTAGCAGGGATAGGGGGGGGCTGGCACTACCGAGCCTAAGTGAGTATTATTGGGCCGCTAATATTTCAATGGTGAGTAAGTGGATGGGAGAGGAGGAGGGAGCGGCGTGGAAGAGATTAGAGAGGGCGTCCTGTAGGGGGACTAGCCTACAGGCTATGGTGACAGCCCCATTGCCGTTCTCACCGAGGAACTACACCACAAGCCCGGTGGTGGTGGCTACACTGAAGATTTGGGGACAGTGGAGACGGCATAGGGGAAAGACTGGAGCCTTGGGGGGGTCCCCGATAAGAAACAACCATAGGTTTGCCCCGGGGGAATGGATGGGGGATATGGAATGTGGCAAAGAGCAGGAATAACGCAACTGAAAGATCTGTTTGTGGATGGGAAGTTCGCGAGTCTGGGAGCGCTGACCGAGAAATATGGGTTGCCCCAAGGGAATGCATTCAGGTATATGCAACTGAGGGCTTTTGCGAGGCAACAGGTGAGGGAATTCCCGCAGCTCCCGACACAAGAGGTGCAGGACAGAGTGATCTCAAAGACATGGGTGGGGGATGGTAAGGTGTCAGATATATATAGGGAAATGAGGGACCAAGGGGAGACTATGGTAGATGAACTAAAAGGGAAATGGGAAGAAGAGCTGGGGGAGGAGATCGAGGAGGGGCTGTGGGCAGATGCCCTAAGCAGGGTAAACTCGTCGTCCTCGTGTGCCAGGCTAAGCCTGATTCAGTTTAAGGTATTACACAGGGCACATATGACTGGAGCACGGCTCAGTAAATTTTTTGGGGTGGAGGATAGGTGTGCGAGGTGCTCGAGAAGCCCAGCGAATCATACCCATATGTTTTGGTCATGCCCGGCACTACAGAGGTTTTGGATGGGGGTGACAAAGGTGCTTTCAAAAGTAGTAGGAGTCCGGGTCGAACCAAGCTGGGGGTTGGCTATATTTGGGGTTGCACAAGAGCCGGGAGTGCAGGAGGCGAGAGAGGCCGATGTTTTGGCCTTTGCGTCCCTAGTAGCCCGGCGCAGGATATTGCTAATGTGGAAAGAAGCCAAGCCCCCGGGGGTGGAGACCTGGATAAATGACATGGCGGGGTTTATAAAGCTAGAGCGGATTAAGTTCGTCCCAAGGGGGCGGCTCAAGGGTTCACCAGGCGGTGGCAACCGTTCGTCGAATACCTCGCAGAAAGATAGACGGAATGGGAAAAAGAAGGCAGCAGCAGCAGCCCAGGATCAGGGGTGGGGGGGGGGGGGGGGGGGGGAGGAGGAACCAGAAGGACTCTCAGGGTTGTTAATATATACTGTATAGTATGTATAGGTCGTTGCTACAGATAATTATATATTGGACTGTTAAATTATATTTTTGGAGAGTGTTACTTGTGACAAGGCAGTTGCCAATTAGGGCTAGTTTTCATTTTTGTTATTTATTATTTATTCATTTTTTGTTTATAAAATAGGTCATTGTTATTTGTGTTGTTATAATATTGTGTAAAGAATGCACAATGTACTGTGTTGGTTGACCAAAAATTTTCAATAAAATATTTAATTAAAAAAAAAAGATTGTAGCGTGATGTGTGCGGTCTTGGTCTCTTTACCTAAGGGTGCAATGAAGGTTCACAAAACTGGTTCCTGGAATGAGAGGACTGTCCTATGAGAAGAGTTTGACTAGATTAGACCTAGAACCCCTCGAGTTTTAAAGATTGAGAGGTGATCTGAAATGAAAATGAAAAATGAAAATCGCTTATTGTCACAAGTAGGCTTCAAATGAAGTGAAAAGCCCCTAGTCGCCACATTCCGGGCCTGTTCGGGGAGGCTGGTACGGGAATTGAACCGTGCTGCTGGCTTGCCTTGGTCTGCTTTCAAAGCCAGCGATTTAGCCCTGTGCTAAACAGCCCCAGATCTCATAAAAATAACATTCATGAAGCTGCGATAAACCAGGAAATGGAAGGGAAAGTGGACTTCAAGAAAATTACAGTCACCAGAGAAGTGCTACTGACTAAATTGTTGGAGCTGCGGGCTGACAAGAGCTTGAGTCCTGGTGGACTTCATCCTAAAGTCTGAAAATCAGTGTCCAGTAAGATAGTTGATGCATTTAGTAGTAAGGGCGTGGAATGCCCTGCCTGCAACAGTAGTGGACTCGCCAACACTAAGGGCATTCAAATGGTCATTGGATAGACATATGGACAATAAGGGAATAGTGTAGATGGGCTTTAGAGTGGTTTCACAGGTCGGCGCAACATCAAGGGCCGAAGGGCCTGTACTGCGCTGTAATGTTCTATGTTCTATGTTCTATTTTTAATTTTCCAAATCTCCCAGATGTGGGAAAGGTGTGATGAATATAAGAACTTATCATTTATATTTCATATTTATTGCAGCAATGTTATTAAAAACCAGGTCGAATATGTAATCAGCCAGTATGTCTGCTAGACCTGTGATTAAGGGGTTTTAAAAGTGACATAATCATTGATTTTAACTATTTGCTTGTTTACAGATAGTGGGCAAATGGAATATTGTTCAGGGTTTGGAGAATTCCTGGGGTGTAGATAATTTATAAGGGATTGTGTAACCAGGTCATGGGATATCTTGTGGGAGGAGATAGTAGAATGCCTTATGCTTAGGATAGAGATACTGTAATTAACAGGGGGAGCCAGGTCTGTCTGTAGTTTCAGTTTGCAATGGGATTTTAAATTGAATAGAAGTGTCTTGATTTGGCTCCTGAAAGGTTCTCTCCAAGGTCTTGGCATGGAGAAAAGTAAGTAAACCTGATTTGTAAGTGGTCTTTGAACTATATTGGTTTGCTTAATTGGAATATATATAGTGCATGTGTTGGGAGTAACTTAAAGTTTTTCCTTTTATTTAAGAATGGTTTTAATTGTTAACTATAAAGCGATTACTTTGATTTTTAATGTATTTTATTCCAAACATGTGGAAACAAAAAAAGTAACATGTACAATACACAACACAATCCACAACCTCACTGTCCATAGTTTGTACAACTTTTCCTCTTTTACCCCTATCCTCCCCCCCTCTCCCCCACGATGAACAGTTCCTCAAACATTGTCATGAGCAACCCCCATCATGTCTCAAAGCCCTCCGCTGACCCCCTCAACTCAAATTTAATCTTTTTCAACTGGAGATGGCCGTACAGGTCCACCAGTCAGGCCGCCACCCCTGGTGGCGTATCCGACCTCCAATTTAGCAAGATCCTTCGCCAGACAATTAGACAGGCGAAGGCCACAACATCGGCTCCCTTCCCCTCCACACGCTCCGGCATTTCTGATACCCCAAAGATCGCCTGACCGCCAACCCCAAAATTTTAGATAACGTCCCAAACACCATCTCGCTTCTGGCAATTCCTGAACATGTGCGTGCGCATGAATCATTGGCCCTCGCCCACACTTCACACACTCATTAGTCACCCCTTGGAAGAACCCACTCATTTTCACCCGGGTCATATGTATCCTGTGCACCACCTTGAACTGAATCAAGCTCAACCTTGCACAGGAGGAGGTTGATTACACCCAACGCTTCACCTCGTACCACAATCCCCAGTCTATTTCCCCCTTGAAGTTCTCCTCCCATTTGTTCTTGATCCTCGCCACTTACTTCCCCTCCTGCTCCCCCAACCACCCATATATGTCCCCAATCCTGCCCTCTCACAACCCATCCGAGAACAGCAGTTGCTCCAATAGGGTGTGCTCCAGCAACCTTGGAAACATCCCCTACTCCTTTCGTCGGCGCAACATCGAGGGCCGAAGGGCCTGTACTGCGCTGTAACGTTCTATGTTCGTGCGAAGTCCCTCGCCTGCATATATCTAAATTCATCCCCTCTGGAACTCAAACCTCTCCTGCAACTCATCCAGGCCTGCTAACTTCCCTTCCAAATACAAGTCCCTCACCCTCATCAGCTCCGCCTCCCTCTACTTCCCACACATCCCACCCATCACCCCCGGCTTAAACCTGTGGTGCCCACACAGTGGTGTCAACACCGACATCACCCCCCCACACACCATCGCCTCACCATTTCCACATTCGTTGCCCATTATAGTGCAGCAGGTTCGGGAGCGCCAACCCCTCTTTCTGCCTCTGCCTCTGTAGCAGGGCTCTCCTTACCATTGGCACCTTCCCCGCCCATATAAACTCCAAAATCACTGTCTCCAATTTCCGGAAGAAGGCCTTGGGGAGAAAGATCTGGAGGGCTTGGAAAACGAACAAGAACCCTGGCAGCACATTCATTTTTACCACCTGGTGTAAACATTACACCATTACATCAGGTGTAATGTATCCCATCTCTTAAAATCCCCACTAATCTCCTCCACCAACTTTGAAAAATTCAACCTGTGCATCGTAGCCCATTCCCTCGTCACCTGAATCCCCAGGTCCCTGAACCTTTCCCTAGCTACCTTAAATGGAGCATCCCCAAGTTGCAACCCCCCCCCCCCCCCCCCACCCCACCCGGCCACGCTGCATTCACCGGAAACACCTCACTCTTCTCGACATTTAACTTATACCCAGAGAAGGCCCCAATCCATCATCCTAACCATACTCTCCAAAGGATCCGACACAATCAACAGGTTGTCCACGTACAGCGACACCCGGTGTTCCCTGCTCCCCCTCACAATCCCCAAGAGCTCAATCGCAGTGCGAACAACATTGATAGACATCAGAAGCACAAAGGGACTTAGCAGTCCTTGTTCACAATTCTCTTAAGGTTAACGTGCAGGTTCAGTCGGCAGTTAGGAAGGCAAATGCAATTTTAGTATTCATGTCGAGAGGGCTAGAATACAAGGCCAGGGATGTACTTCTGAGGCTATATAAAGGCTCCATTTGGAGTATTGTGAGCAGTTTTGGGCCCCATATCTAAGGAAGGATGTGCTGGCCTTGGAAAGGGTCCAGAGGAGGTTCACAAGAATGATCCCTGGAATGACGAGCTTGTCGTATGAGGAACGGATGAGGTCTCTGGGTCTGTACTCGTTGTGGAGTTTAGAAGGATCAGGGTGGGACCTTATTGAAACTTACAGGATACTGCGAGGCCAGGATAGAGTGGACGTGGAGTGGATGTTTCCACTTGTAACAAAAACTAAAAGCAGAGGACACCATCTCAGACTAAAGCGACGATCCTTTAAAACAGAGATGAGGAGGAATCTCTTCATTCAGAGGGTGGCGAATCTGTGGAACTCTTTGAAGCAGAAGGCTGTGGAGGCCAAATCACTGAGTGTCTTTAAGACGGAGATAGATAGGTTTTTGATCAATAAGGGGATCAGGGGTTATGGAGAGAAGGCAGGAGAATGGGGATGAGAAAATATCAGCCATGATTGAATGGCGGAGCAGACTTGATGGTCCGAGTGGCCTAATTCTGCTCCTATGCCTTATGGTCTTATGATAGCAGTCATCCCATCTTGTTCCCCTGTGCAGCCCAAAACTGCGTGAACTCATCCCATTTGTACATACAATTGCCACTGGGGCTACATATAACAGACAGACCTGCACACAAACTTTGGGCCAAACCCAAACCTACTCAAGATCTCAAATAAATACCTCCACGCCAACTGATCAAAAGGCTTCCCTGCGGAGACCTCCGGTGGCGGCCATGGAGTAGGAGGTCGCACATTTGGTAGCTCCCGCTCGTGATGGACCTTTTGGACCTTTTTCCTCAACTTTTTTTGAGTTTTCTTTTGAAAAATCGAGAGTGGATGGGACAGTGAGGAGGAATCCCACACCAGTATATGGAAACATGGACCAGAAGTGGTTGGATAAGAAGGAAAAATCGAGTAGAGAAGGCATGTGTAAAACCCACAGCACAGAAAAACATGGCGATGGTGTAGGGTACTGGCTCAGCGGCCCAGTGGTCAACGGAGCAGCTGGTGAAATTTATTCAGGAGGGTTTCGCCAAGCAAAAGGAGGATGGTCTAGACCCTATCAAGGGATCGATCGACCGGGTGGAGCAGGGGCTGCAAGCCCAAGGTCGGCCAATCCAGAAGGTTGAGGAGAAGGTGGTCGAGCATGAGGAACACCTAACTGCGCTGGAGTTACAGATGGGGCTGATGAGGGATCAGCAGAAAAGGTTGCAGGAGAAGGTGGAGGACCTGGAGAACAGGTCCCATCGACAGAACTTGAGGATCGTCGGCCTCCCTGAAGGCTGCGGGGGAACGGATGCAAGGGCATATGTGGCGAATATGCTCAAGAAGCTAATGGGTGATGGGGCGTATGCCCGACCCTTGGAAGTGGATAGAGCGCACAGATCACTTGCGAGGAGGTCGTGTGTCAGTGAGCTGCCGAGTGCGATGGTGATGTGAATGCATCGGTTCTTGGATAAGGAACATATTTTGTGGTGGGCAAAGCAGACATGGAGCTGCAAGTGGGAGAACAGCATGCCGCGCATCTACCAGGACTTGGGTGCGGATCTGGCCGAGAAGAGCGGGATTCAACCAAGTAAAATCGGCACTTTTCAAGAAGAAGGTGAAGTTTGGACCGCTTTATCCAGCTCGTTTATGGGTCACCTATGAAGAGCAGCAACTTTATTTTGAGACGCCAGATGAGGCGATGGACTTTGTTAAAAGTGCAGGGCTGGCAAGGAACTGAGATCACTGAACTCTCGAGACGAGTAATGCTGTATCGATTTTGTCAAAGTTATTCTCGCTTTTGCACTGTATGTGAAATGTTATTTTTTATATTGATTCTTGGGCTGTTGCTCGGTTTTGTAAGTTAACTTGGTGCTGGTGGGGGAAGGGTGGATGGATCATCTTTGTCTTTTCTTTGTGCTTGGTTGGAACTGTGCGTTTTTGAATATGTAGTGCTCTGTGAAACAAGGGGCTATTTCTGTTTCTAAAGTGAACTTTGTTCTATTGGGAGTTGGATGGAGGATTTTTCTTTCTCTACTGTTTGTTTACTGGGGACTGTGATGTTTTGAATATGTGTGTCCAGGCGGCGGGGAGGAGGGAGAACAATGGAGAGATAGGATGTCTGGTGCCATGGGCGGCAGCTACCAGGTCAGCTAAGTCAGCTGGCTCACGGAAGCACTATAGAATAGAATCATAGACATTTACAGCATGGAAACATGCCCTTCGGCCCAACCAGTCCATGCCGCCCAGTTTTTACCATTAAGCTAGTCCCAGTTGCCCGCACTTGGCCCATAACCCTCTATTCCCATCTTACCCATGTAACTATCTAAATGCTTTTTAAAAGACACAATTGTACCCGCCTCTACTACTACCTCTGGCAGCACATTCCAGACACTCACTACCCTCTGAGTGAAGAAATTGCCCCTCTGGGCCCTTCTGAATCTCTCCCCTCTCACCTTAAACCTATGCCCTCTAGTTTTAGACTCCCCTACCTTTGGGAAAAGATGTTGACTATCTACCTTATCTATGCCCCTCATTATTTTATAGACCTCTATAAGATCACCCCTAAGCCACCTACGCTCCAGGGAAAAAAGTCCCAGTCTATCCAGCCTCTCCATTGTTCTCCCTCCTCCCCCCGCTTGGACATACACATTCAAAATGTCACAGTCCCCAGTAAACAAACAGTGGAAAAAGAAAAATCCCTCCACCCAACTCCCAATAGAACAAAGTTAACTTTAGAAACAGAAATAGCCCCTTGTTACACAGAGCACTACATATTGAGGGGTTTGAAGGCGGACGTGGCAATGCTACAAGAGACACACCTGAAGATTGTAGATCAGACGACATTGAGGAAGGGGTGGGGTATCATAGAATTTACAGTGCAGAAGGAGGCCATTCGGCCCATCGGGTCTGCACCGGCTCTTTGAAAGAGCACCCTACCCAAGCCCACACCTCCACCCTATCCCCATAACCCCCAACACTAAGGGCTATTTTGGACACTAAGGGCAATTTATCATGGCCAATCCATCTAACCTGCACATCTTTGGACTGTGGGAAGAAACCGGAGCACCCGGAGGAAACCCACGCACACACGGGGAGAACGTGCAGACTCCGCACAGCCAGTGACCCAAGTCGGAAATCGAACCTGGGACCCTGGAGCTGTGAAGCAATTATGCTAACCACTATGCTACCATGCTGCCCGGGTTGGTCAGGTATTCTATTCAGGGCTGGACTCTAAGACCAGGGGGTTTGCGATCCTAATTAACAAACGGGTGGCATTTGAGGCAGGGAGAATCGTGTCAGATACGGGGGGCAGGTACATAATGGTGAGTGGGAATCTGGAGGGGTGCAGGTGGTACTTGTGAACGTTTATACACCAAACTGGGATTTATGAGGCGGGTTTTAGGTAAGATCCCAGACCTAGAGTCACATAATCTGATCATGGGGGGAGACTTCAACACAGTCATTGATCCAGGTTTGGACTGGTCAAAATCTAGGACAGGGAGAGTGCCAGCCATGGCGAGGGAATTGAAGGGATTTATGGAGCAGATGGGAGGAGTGGACCCATGGAGGTTTGGAAGGCCAAGAGCGAAGGAGTTTTCTTTTTCCTCCCATGTCCACAAGGTATATTCTCGGATTGACTTTTTTATTCCGAGCAGGGCTCTACTGCCTGGGGTGGTGGATACCGAGTACTCGGCAATCGCGGTGTAGGATCATGCCCCACATTGGGCTGATCTACCGATTGGTACGGCGAGAGGGCAGAGCCCGTTATGGAGGCTGTATGTGGGGCGATTAGCAGATGAGGCAGTCTGTGGGGGTGAGTAAGTCCATCCAGAACTATCTGGAAATAAATGATATGGGGGAGGTCTCAGCAGCAACGCTGTGGGAGGCTCTGAAGGCAGTGGTCAGAGGAGAATTGAGAAAATAAAGTTTGCCCTGAGAGGGTCAATGTTAGGGTTCGTCCGGAGGTGGCAGCCGTTCGTCAGCTTTCTCGGAGAAAATTAAAATGTCAGCAGAGGCAGAAATCTAGGGAAGGGGGGTGGGGGTGGGAGGGGGGCTAGGCTATTGTCTTACTGTTAGGGGTGCAAATAAAAAAGTATAGGGATGGAATAGTTTTATGTACCATGTTTATTTTGCTGTTATCGTTATTATTATAAAAACTACAAATACCCTAATAAAATGTTTTTTAAAGTAAAACTTCCCTGCATTGATAGAAATAATGGCCTCAGGCACCCGGCCCACTGAAGGAGTCATAACCACATTAAACAGCCCCCTGATGTTACCGGAGAGCTGCCTGCCCTTTACGAAACCGGTTTGATTCTCAGCGACCACCTCTGGCATGCAACCCTCCATCCTTCCCTTTCACGTCTGTGTTTAACAATGAGATCTTTCCCCTTCTTTGGAATTAATGTGACCGACACCTGTATGAGTGTCTGGCAGCTCCCCCTTCTCCAACACCTCACTAAACATCCTCAACAAATGTGATGCCAACTATGTTGCGAATGCCTTATAAAACTGTCCAGTCCTGGAGCCTTCCCCGACTTCATCCTCCTAATGCTGTTAACCACCTCCCTCAGTCCCAGCCCCTTTGGATTTCGGCGGGAGCGGTGCGCAAGGGCCTTCTGGGAGTTAAGTCTTTACTTTAAAAACACTTACCTTTGCAGGAACAGGCCTTTGGATTTCGGCGGGAGTGGTGCGCAAGGGCCTTCTGGGAGGTAAGTTTTTACTTTAAAAACCCTTACCTTTGCAGGAGCAGGCCTTTGGATTTCGGCGGGAGCGGTGCGCAAGGGCCTTCTGGGAGGTAAGTTTTTACATTAAAAACCCATACCTTTGCTGGAGCAGACCCTTTGGATTTCGGTGGGAGCGGTGCGCAAGGGCCTTCTGGGATGTAAGTTTTTACTTTAAAAACCCTTACCTTTGCAGGAGCAGGCCTTTGGATTTCGGCAGGAGCGGTGCGCAAGGGTCTTCTGGGAGGTAAGTCTTTACTTTAAAAACACTTACCTTTGCATGAACAGGCCTTTGGATTTCGGCGGGAGCGGTGCGCAAGGGCCTTCTGGAAGGTACGTTTTTACTTTAAAAACCCTTACCTTTGCAGGAGCAGGCCTTTGGATTTCGGCGGGAGCGGTGCGCAAGGGCCTTCTGGGAGGTAAGTTTTTACATTAAAAACCCTTACCTTTGCTGGAACAGGCCTTTGGATTTCGGTGGGAGCGGTGCGCAAGGGCCTTCTGGGACGCAAGTTTTTACTTTAAAAACCCTTACCTTTGCAGGAGCAGGCCTTTGGATTTCGGCGGGAGCGGTGCGCAAGGGCCTTCTGGGAGGTAAGTTTTTACTTTAAAAACACTTACCTTTGCAGGAACAGGCCTTTGGATTTCGGCGGGAGCGGTGCGCAAGGGCCTTTTGGGAGGTAAGTTTTTAACTTTAAAAACACTTACCTTTGCAGGAGCAGGCCTTTGGATTTCGGCGGGAGCGGTGCGCAAGGGCCTCCTGGGAGGTAAGTTTTTACTTTAAAAACACTTACCTGGTCCCGTTTCTGTTCTTCTTTTTCTGTTTTATTTTTTTTTTAATATAAGGCGGGAACCGGAAGTTCGATCGCGGACTTCTGGGAAGGCCCCCCCCCCAACCAATAGATTCTGGTGGAGAGGAAACCCGAGACACTACACATGTAGTGTCTCCCACCCACCCTCCTCCTCTAACCTAATAATAAGACCCATTGGTGTGAGGTATGTGCCATATTATTATATATTTTTATTTATTTATTTATTACCCAGATCTTGGTTGGAGGTTAGAGGGATGGCAGGGAAGGTAGTGCAATGTTCCTCCTGCAGGATGTTTGAGGTGAGGGATGCCGTTGGTGTCCCTGCTGATTTTACCTGCAGGAAGTGCAGCCAAATGCAGTTGGATGAACTTCGGATCATTCGGGAGGCAGAGGGGGTCATAGATAGCAGCTTCAGGGAATTAGTTACACCAAAGATTGGAGATAGATGGGTAACTGTAAGAGGGACTGGGAAGAAGCAGTCAGTGCAGGGATCCCCTGCGGTCGTTCCCCTGAGTAACAAGTATACCGCTTTGGATACTTGTTGGGGGGGGGGAAACTTACCAGGGGTAAGCCATGGTGTACGGGCCTCTGGCACAGAGTCTGTCCCTGTTGCTCAGAAGGGAAGGGGGGAGAGGAGCAGAGCATTAGTAATTGGGGACTCGATAGTCAGGGGCACAGATAGGAGATTTTGTGGGAGCGAGAGAGACTCATGTTTGGTATGTTGCCTCCCAGGTGCAAGGGTACGTGATGTCTCTGATCGTGTTTTCCGGGTCCTTAAGGGTGATGGGGAGCAGCCCCAAGTCGTGGTCCACATTGGCACTAACGACATAGGTAGGAAAGGGGACAAGGATGTCAGGCAGGCTTTCAGGGAGCTAGGATGGAAGCTCAGAACGAGAACAAACAGAGTTGTTATCTCTGGGTTGTTGCCCGTGCCACGTGATAATGAGATGAGGAATAGGGAGAGAGAGCAATTAAACACGTGGCTACAGGGATGGTGCAGGCGGGAGGGATTCAGATTTCTGGATAACTGGGGCTCTTTCTGGGGAAGGTGGGACCTCTACAGACAGGATGGTCTACATCTGAACCTGAGGGGCACAAATATCCTGGGGGGGAGATTTGTTAGTGCTCTTTGGGGGGGTTTAAACTAATACAGCAGGGGCATGGGAACCTGGATTGTAGTTTTAGGGTACGAGAGATTGAGAGTATAGAGGTCAGGAGCACAGAATTGACTTCGCAGGAGGGGGCCAGGTAGGTGGTTTGAAGTGTGTCTACTTCAATGCCAGGAGTATACGAAATAAGGTAGGGGAACTGGCAGCATGGGTTGGTACCTGGGACTTCGATGTTGTGGCCATTTCGGAGACATGGATAGAGCAGGGACAGGAATGGTTGTTGCAGGTTCCGGGGTTTAGGTGTTATAGTAAGCTCAGAAAAGGAGGCAAAAGAGGGGGAGGTGTGGCGCTGCTAGTCAAAGACGAGCAAGGAGGGGACATGAGAAGTATTTGGCAGGTAGGATCAAGGAAAACCCAAAAGCTTTCTGTAGGTATGTCAGGAATAAAAGAATGACTAGGGTAAGAGTAGGGCCAGTCAAGGACAGGGATGGGAAGTTGTGTGTGGAGTCTGAAGAGATAGGCGAGATACTAAATGAATATTTTTCGTCAGTATTCACTCAGGAAAAAGATAATGTTGTGGAGGAGAATGCTGAGACCCAGGCTATTAGAATTGATGGCATTGAGGTACGTAGGGAAGAGGTGTTGGCAATTCTGGACAGGCTGAAAATAGATAAGTCCCCGGGGCCTGATGGGATTTATCCTAGGATTCTCTGGGAAGCCAGGGAAGAGATTGCTGGGCCTTTGGCTTTTATTTTTATGTCATCATTGGCTACAGGAATAGAGCCAGAGGACTGGAGGATAGCAAATGTGGTCCCTTTGTTCAAGAAGGGGAGTAGAGACAACCCCGGCAACTATAGACCGGTGAGCCTCACGTCTGTTGTGGGTAAAGTCTTGGAGGGGATTATAAGAGACAAGATTTATAATCATCTAGATAGGAATAATATGATTAGGGATAGTCAGCATGGCTTTGTGAAGGGTAGGTCATGCCTCACAAACCTTATCGAGTTCTTTGAGAAGGTGACTGAACAGGTAGACAAAGGTAGAGCAGTTGATGTGGTGTATATGGATTTCAGTAAAGCGTTTGATAAGGTTCCCTACGGTAGGCTATTGCAGAAAATACGGAGGCTGGGGATTGAGGGTGATTTAGAGATGTGGATCAGAAATTGGCTAGCTGAAAGAAGACAGAGGGTGGTGGTTGATGGGAAATGTTCAGAATGGAGTTCAGTTACAAGTGGCGTACCACAAGGATCTGTTCTGGGGCCGCTGCTGTTTGTCATTTTTATCAATGACCTAGAGGAGGGCGCAGAAGGGTGGGTGAGTAAATTTGCAGACGACACTAAAGTCGGTGGTGTTGTCGACAGTGCGGAAGGATGTAGCAGGTTACAGAGGGACATAGATAAGCTGCAGAGCTGGGCTGAGAGGTGGCAAATGGAGCTTAATGTAGAGAAGTGTGAGGTGATTCACTTTGGAAGGAATAACAGGAATGCGGAATATTTGGCTAATGGTAAAGTTCTTGGAAGTGTGGATGAGCAGAGGGATCTAGGTGTCCATGTACATAGATCCCTGAAAGTTGCCACCCAGGTTGATAGGGTTGTGAAGAAGGCCTATGGAGTGTTGGCCTTTATTGGTAGAGGGCTTGAGTTCCGGAGTCATGAGGTCATGTTGCAGCTGTACAAAACTCTGGTACGGCCGCATTTGGAGTATTGCGTACAGTTCTGGTCACCGCATTATAGGAAGGACGTGGAAGCTTTGGAGCGGGTGCAGAGGAGATTTACCAGGATGTTGCCTGGTATGGAGGGAAAATCTTATGAGGAAAGGCTGATGGTCCTGAGGTTGTTTTCGTTAGAGAGAAGAAGGTTAAGAGGAGACGTAATAGAGGCATACAAAATGATCAGGGGGTTAGATAGTAAGAGCCTTCTCCCGCGGATGGAAATGGCTAGCACGAGGGGACATAGCCTTAAACTGAGGGGTAATAGATATAGGACAGAGGTAAGAGGTAGGTTCTTTACGCAAAGAGTGGTGAGGCCGTGGAATGCCCTACCTGCAACAGTAGTGAACTCGCCAACATTGAGGGCATTTAAAAGTTTATTGGATAAGCATATGGATGATAATGGCATAGTGTAGGTTAGATGGCTTTTGTTTTTTGACTTCCCATGTCGGTGCAACACCGTGGACCGAAGGGCCTGTACTGCGCTGTATCGTTCTATGTTCTATGTTCTAACTCCTCCAATGCCTGGCCTCTCTCTTCCTCAACCTTAGAAACCCGCATCCAGAAACAATTCCATATCCCCTTCCTCTCCACCCGGCTCAACCCGGTACAGCTTCTGATAATACCCCTGAACATCTCATTTATCCTCCCTGGCTCAGACACTACCTTCCCCTTCTCTGTTTGCACCCTTAAAATTTTCCTGGACGCAGCCTGCCACCTCAGCTGGTGGGCCAGCATACGGCTCACCTTCTCCCCATATTCATATTGCAAGCCCCTCGCCCTCTGTAGCTGCCCCACTGCCCTTTCCAGTGTCAATCTATCGAACTGCCCCTGCAACATCTTCCTCTTTGCCAACAGCTCTTCAGTGGGGGGGGCCCGCGTATCTCCTGTCCACCTTGACTATTTTGTCCAACAACTGTCCATGCTCCTCCCTCCTCCTCCTGTCCCTGTGTCCCTTGAATGAGATAATCTCCCCTCTGACTACCGCCTTTAATGCCTCCCAGAACATGACTTCCAGCACCTCCCTGTTCTGGTTGGTCTCCACGTAATCTCCAATCGCCGACCTCACCTTTTCACAAAACCCCTTTTCCGCCAAAAGACCCGAATCTAGCCTCCATCCCGGCCTCTGCACCTGCCCTATGCTAAGCCTCACCTCCCACCAATGCGGCGCATGAACAGATATCACAATTCCCGCATACTCCACCCCCACCACTTCCAACAACACCACTTGAGTACACCTTGTACATGTGTGAGAAGAAGGAGTACTCCCTCCCACCCCCCCCCCCTCCCCCCAGGTTCTTAAACCTCCACAGATCCACCACTTCCATATGCGCCAGAAACCCTTCCAACTCCTTCACCGTCCTCAACCTTCCCATTGCCTTGGGGCTCGACCTGTCCAACCTCGGTTCCATCACAACATTAAAATCTCCACCCATAAGCAACTGGTGCATATCCAGGTCCGAGATCGCTCCCAGTAAACCCCTCACAAACCCCACATCATCCCAATTTGGCGCATATACATTGACTAGCACCATCGGCGTACCCTCCAGCACCTCACTCGCTGTCACATACCTTCCCCCAGGTCCTACACTTCCTTGGCCCCCACAAACCCTATTCTTTTGTTCAACAAAATGGCCAACCCCCACAACTTCGAGTCAAACCCTGACTGAAATACTTGTCCCACCCATACCTTCCTCAATCTAACCTGATCCTTCACCCAGAGATGCGTCTCCTGTAAAAAGATCACCTCAGCCTTCACGCTCCTCAGGTGCCCAAAAACCTGAGACCTCTTAATTGGCCCGTTCAATCCACTGACGTTCCATGTTACAACTCATATCAGAGGCTTAAGGGGTGCACCCTCCGGCAACACACAATAGCCATAACCTCCAACTTTGTTGGTACAGTTCCTCCATCTCACACCAACTCTCAGTTCTCCCCAGTTTATGGTCCCATTGGCCTCTTCTGGCATTTCAAAATAGTACTCCCGGCCTTCAAAAGTGACATACAGTTTTGCCCAGTACATAGAACAGTTCAGCGCAGTGCAGGCCCTTCAGCCCACGATGTTGTGCCGACCATTTATCCTAATGTAAGATCAACCTAACCTACACTCTTTCAATTTACTGCTGTCAATGTGCCTGTCTAAGAGTCGCTTAAATGTCCCTAATAACTCTGACTCCACCACCTCTGCTGGCAGTGCATTCCACACACCCACCACTCTCTGTGCAAATAACCTACCTCTGACATCTCCCCTATACCTTCCTCCAATCACCTTAAAAATTATGTCCCCTCGTGACAGCCATTTCCACCCTGGGGAAAAGTCTCTAGCTATCCACTCTATCCATGCCTCTCATCACCTTGTACACCTCTTATCAAGTCACCGCTCTGCCTTCTTCGCTCGAGTGAGAAAAGCACTAGCTCCCTCAACCTTTCTTCATAAGACATGCCCTCCAGTCCAGACAGCATCCGGTAAATCTCCTCTATACCCTCTCCAAAGCATCCACATCCTTCCTATAATGAGGCGACCAGAACTGGACACAATATTCCAAGTGTGGTCTAACTAGGGTTTTATAAAGCTGCAGCAAAGCCTCGCGGTTCCTAAACTCAATCCCCCTGTTAATGAAAGCCAACACACCATACGCCTTCTTAACAACCCTATTAACCTGGGTGGCAACTTTGAGGGATCTATGTATGTGGACCCCAAGATCCCTCTGTTCCTCCGCACTTCCAAGAATCCTGCCTTTAACCCTGTATTCAGCTTTCAAATTTGACCTTCCAAAATGAATCACTTCACATTTATCAAGTTTGGACTCCATCTGCCACTTCTCAGCCCAGCTCTGCATCCTGTCAATGTCCTGTTGGAACCTGCAACAACCCTCAACACTATCTACAACTCCCCCAACCTTTGTGTCATCAGCAAACTTACTAACCCACCCTTCCACTTCCTCATCCAAGTCATTTATAAAAACCGCAAAGAGCAGAGGTCCCAGAACAGATCCTTGCGGCACACCACTGGTCACCGATCTCCAGGCAGAATACTTTCCATCCACTACCACTCGCTGTCTTCTTTTGGCCAGCCAATTCTGTATCCAGACAGCCAAATTTCCCTGTATCCCAATGCCCCCTAACTTTCTGAATGAGCCTACCATGGGGAACTTTATCAAATGCCTTACTGAAATCCATATACACCACATCCACTGTCCGACCTCCATCAGTGTGTCTCGTCACATCCTCAAAGAATTCACTGAGGCTGGTGTGGCTCCTCACAAAGCCACGCTGATTATCTTTAATCAAACTATGTTTTTCTAAATAATCATAAATCCTATCTCTCAGAATCCTTTCCAATATTTTGCTCACCACAGACATAAGACTGATGGGTCTGTAATTCCCAGGGATTTCCTTATTTCCTTTCATGAACAGGGGAACAACATTCGCCTCCCTCCAATCATCGGGTACTACTCCAGTTGAGAGTGAGGACGCAAAGATCATCGCCAACGGCGCAGCAATCTCTTCCCTCGCTTCCCGTAGTAACCTTGGGTATATCCCGTCAGGCCCAGGGGACTTATCTATACTGATGCTTTTCAACGTTTCCAGCACATCCTCCTTCTTAATATCAACCCAACAGCAGCCCAAACCGAATCTTCCTACGGTACAACATCGCCTTGGCCCTGTTGAATCCAGCATGTCTCTTCACCAGCTCCACACCAATATCCTGATATGTTCAGGTAGGATTCTTCTCCCATTCAGTCTTGTTTCCTCTGGTCCATCGTAGAATCTTATCCTTCTCAACAAATTTGTGATACCGCACAATCCGCCAGGGCGGCTATCCCGCTCTCAGCCTCTGCCTTAAAGACCAGTGGGCCCTTACACCTCTGGGGCCTTATCCAGCACCTCCTCCTCCACCAACCTGGCCAGAATCCTCGACACATATTTTGTGGCGCTCGTTCCTTCCACATCCTCTGGCAGACCCACAATGCCACCTGGACTTGTTTTGCTGCTCCTCCACCTTCACCCTCAACAACTTGCATAAGTCCCCCAGAACCCCTACCTCTGCCTCCAAGGACACGATCCAATCGCTCTGGTCGGAAACCACCTTCTCCACGTCTCGTATTGGCACTTCTTGTACATCAAAGCACTTCTCTACTTGGTCCATCGATCCTCGCAGAGGTGGTACTGCTCCCTCAATGCCCTTCGACCAGTCACCATGCATATCCTTCCTTTGCTGGCAAAATTCATCTTTGATGAAGGCCATCAACTGTTCCATCTGGGGCTTTCCCTTCGCCTTCCGTCATTCACGCAATTGTTGCTATGTCACAGGTCCCCTTCAATTCCTTAGCCAGGTCCTTAACTATTTTTTGCTGGGTCTGGTAGCCAATAAATAGGCCAATCTTCGGGAGAACCTCTCCCTCTACACCCTCTGCATCACTTTCCTGCTGGATCTACCCGACTAATGGTTTGTGTGAAATACTGGACTGGATTCACTGTTAAAAGTGGAGTGGAAGCTTTGTTTGAAAGTGTCATTTGTAAAACCTGGACTGGGTTTAGAATGCAAACCACCAAGGGAAGGTATTGTTATGAAAGAAGAATTTAAAATGTGTTTTTTGGAGTGGGGTTTGGAAACTGTTACAGGAAGATATAGACGTGATGGTCAAATGGGCAGATAAGTGGCAGATGGAATTTAATCTTGTAAAGTGTGAGGTGATACATTTTGGAAGGAGTAATCTGACAAGGAAGTTGTTGCAGTGCCCCCTCATTAGCAGGAGAGCAAACCGGAATTTTAAAAATCCCAGCCCTGGTGTGGCCTGGGCACAGGTAGTCCCTTCTGGCACCAGTGTACATAAAGTCTTTGTTCTTCTCTAAATAAATATTTTCTTCCTTACGCTTCCTGTGTGGCTGCTTCTGTGAACTCAACAGAAGTATTCAATGAATGGCATAACACTAGGAAGTTCTGAGGAACAAAGGGACCTTGGTGTGTTTGTCCATAGATCTCTGAAGACGGAAGGACAGGTTAAAAGGGTGGTGTAAAATGCATATGGGACGCTTGCCGTTATCAATCAAATCATAGATTACAAAAGCAGGGAGGTCACCCCTCCATCATCTTCACTCGGCCCATCTCTGACCCTTCCCGTCCCTTCCTTGACCCTTCTAGTTCAATTTCTGGGGATAGACTGGTAGCATTGTGGATAGCACAATTGCTTTATAGCTCCAGGGTCCCAGGTTCGATTCCGGCTTGGGTCACTGTCTGTGCGGAGTCTGCCCCTCCTCCCCCTGTGTGCGTGGGTTTCCTCCGGGTGCTCCGGTTTCCTCCCACAATCCAAAGATGTGCAGGTTAGGTGGATTGGCCATGATAAATTGCCCTTAGTGTCCAAAATTGCCCTTAATGTTGGGTGGGGTTACTGGGTTATGGGGATAGAGTGGAGGTGTTGACCTTGGGTAGGGTGCTCTTTCCAAGAGCCGGTGCAGACTCAATGGGCCGAATGGCCTCCTTCGGCACTGTAAATTCTATGAAACGTCTATGAAACTAATATCCATTACAAACCCACTGACTCCCACAGCTACTTCGACTACAGTTCTTCACACCCCACATCCTGTAAGGACTCCACCCCATTCTCCCAGTTTCTTTGCCTCCGTCGCATCTGTTCTGATGACGCCACTTTCGAAAACGGTGCTGCTGAGATGTCTTCACTCTTCCTTAATCGTGGTTTCACACCCACTGTGATCGACAGGGCACTCAATCGTGTCTGACCCATCTCCTGCGCCTCTGCCCTCTCTCTTCCCTCCAAGAACCAGGATAGGGTCCCCCTTGTCTCAATTTTCACCCCACCAGCCTCCGCATTCAAAGAATCATCCTTCGCCAGTTCTGCCAACTCCCGAATGATTCCACCACCAAACACATCTTCCCCTCACTCCCCCTGTCAGCATTTCACTGGGACTGTTCTCTCCAGGAAATCCTGGTCCACTCCTCCATCACCGCCAACACCTCACCCGCTTCCCACGGCACCTTCCCATGCAATCGCAGAAGATGTATCACCTGCTCCTTTACCTCCTCTCTGCTCACCATCTCAGGCCCTAAACACTCTTGTCAAGTGAGGCAGCGATTCATTCTTGTGTATTGTATTTGCTGCTTCCAATGTGATCTACTCTACATTGGAGAGACTAAATGCAGACTGGGTAACTGCTTTGCAGACCACCTCCGGTTAGTCTGCAAGCAGGATCCAGACCTTCCTGTCATTTGCCATTTCAACACACCGCCCTGCTCCCACGTCCAGATGTCTGTTCTTTGCCTGCTGTAAAGTTCCAGTGAACCCCCAGCGCAAACTGGAAGAACAGCACCTCATCTTCCAATTAGGCATATTACAGCCTTCCAGACTTAATATTGAGTTCAACAACTTCACCCCATTTTTATTTCTATCAATTTATTATCATTTCTTTCATTGATCTGTTTTCCCCCACCATTGACCCATCCTCTCCTCCCACTCCACTTGGGCCAACTGTTCCTAGTTGCCCTATGACACACTGCTCACCTTTGTTCTGCCATTCACACATTCTAATCTCTTTATGTGTCACAATCAGCACCCTTATTAGCCTTAATCACCGCCATTTACATTCCTTTTGTCTTCTGTCCTCGCCATTTTTGTCAATCTCCACCTATCACTGGTCGCCTGTCCAACCCCACCGCTCCACTCCCCCTCCCACTACAGTATAAATCTGACTCCATTTCCAGTTCTCTCTAGCTTTGACAAAGAGTCATGCAGACTCGAAACGTTAGCTCCTTTTCTCTTCATGGATGTTGTCAGACCTGCTGAGATTGCCGAGTAATTTTCTGTTTTCGTTTCAGATTCCCGCATCCGCAGTAATTTGCTTTTAAAAATAAGAGGTCGCCCAATTAAAAGGAGATGATGTGAAATGTTTTTGGAAACCAGTAGTGATTCCCGTCGGTGTTACATCATGCTGGTGGGGTGGGGAATATCTGACATGCCCAGAAGCAACGGTGTTAAGCCAATTATGGATATTAAAAACAATTCAAATTCATGGTAATCAGGTTCATGCCCAGCAAGATTACATTGCCAGCAGGGGATGCGGATGATCCCAAAGTGAGATCTCGCCAGCTCAAATTCCATTGTGGCCCTTTCACGAGAGTTAATAGCCATAGCAGGATTTGCGCCTGCGGCAAACGGGCTCTGAGAACTTTGCCCATTATCTCAATGGTGAGAGATGTAAAGCTCTGATGTATAAAGGAACTTGATTTATTTACAATAACTATCATAGACATCACATGGTAGATCACAGCTGGGTCTGTCTTGCTGGTGTCCAACTGGTCGGCTTTATATATCATACAACTATACATTGTTTAGAGTTCCCCTTATTGTGTAGAGGTCCCACTTAATCGTAATCTGCAAGGTTCATGGGGAGGTTAATTGTTCCCACCCCTTAAGATATTTGGGGTTAGAGCAGTTGGACAGACTAGTCTTGTATCCGCTGGACTTTAGAAGCGTAAGAAGCGACTTGATTGAAACATATAAGATCCTGAGGTGTCTTGACAGGGTGATGTGAAAAGGATGGTTCCTCTTGTGGGAGAATCTAGAAGTAGAAGTCACTGTTTAAAAATATAATGTTGCCCAATTAAAAAGGAGATGGGGCGTCATTCTCCGACCCCCCCGCCGGGTTGGAGAATCGCCGGGGGCTGCCGTGAATCCCGCCCCCGCCGGTTGCCGAAGTCTCCGGCACCGGATATTCGGCGGGGGCGGGAATCGGGCCGCGCCGGTTGGCGGGCCCCCTCGCTCGATTCTCCGGCCCGGATGGGCCGAAGTCCCGCCGATAAATTGCCTGTCCCGCCGGCGTGGATTAAACCACCTTTTGAACGGCGGGACAAGGCGGCGTGGGCGGGCTCCGGGGTCCTGGGGGGGGGGCACGGGGCGATCTGGCCCCAGGGGGTGCCCCCACGGTGGCCTGGCCCGCGATCGGGGCCCACCGATCCGCGGGCGGGCCTGTGCTGCGGGGGCACTCTTTCCCTTCCGCCTCCGCCACGGTCTCCACCATGGCGGAGGCGGAAGAGACTCCTTCCACTGCGCATGCGTCGGAAACTGTCAGCGGCCGCTGACGCTCCCGCGCATGCGCCGCCCGGGGATGTCATTTCTGCGCCAGCTGGCGGGGCAACAAAGGCCGTTCCCGCCAGCTGGCGGGGCGGAAATTCCTCCGGCGCCGGCCTAGCCCCTCAATGTTGGGGCTCGGCCCCCAAAGATGCGGAGCATTCCGCACCTTTGGGGCGGCGCGATGCCCGTCTGATTGGTGCCGTTTTGGGCGCCAGTCGGCGGACATCACGCCGTTTCGGGAGAATTTTGCCCCAGGTGTGAAATGTTTTCATTCAGAGGACCGTGAGTCTTTGGAACTTTCTTCCTGAAAAGGTGATGGAAGCAGAGTCTTTGCTCAATTTTAAGGTGGAGCAAGGAGGTGATAGCTCATTGGGGTAGACAGATCAACCATGATCCTAATAAGTGACGGAGCAGGCATGACGATCTGAATGACCTACTCCTGCTCCTTGTTTGCATGGAAGCACAAAAGTCTTAAGGAGCATGACAGCGTAGATGCGGAGAAAATGTTTCTCCTGGCTAGGACGTCTAGAACATAGAGTCATAGTCTCAGAATAAGGGGTCAACCATTTTGATGAGGAGAAATTTCTTCACTCAAAAATTTGTGAATCTTTGGAATTTTCCTTCTCAGAGTGCTATGGATGCTGATTCTTTGCATATATTAAAGACAGAAGTTGTTAGATTATTGTGTATTAAGGGACGAGTGGAGTTGAGGTAGAAGATATTGAATGGCGGAGCAGTTTAGAAGGGTCAAACAACTTAACATTTCTGTAGAGTGAGCATATCCCAAGCAAATGGAAGCTAGAATTTGATTCATTTAAATATATTTAAATAAGGTTCTTATTTTAGATGAAAACATTTTCGGCTAGCCTACAAAATTGGCTTGGAATCATGCTGAGTGGAGATCCTGTTAATATTTTTGCCCCTGCTTGTTGGCTTGTTTTTCTATAAACAATACATCTCAAAAGTTAATGAATGGATCTCAACAAAACATGGTACACAGATAGGGTACGGCACAAGGAAGAACTGATTTTGTTTTGGTGAATATGCAGAGCCTGGAACTTTGGAGATGGGATAAATTGACTTTTATTTTATTTTTACTCAGTAAGGAGTTGTTTTATTTAGAACGTCATGGATTTCCTCAGCTATTGGAGTGGAATTTGTCACAACTATCAAAATGTGAGCAAAGTTTTCAGTGCATGTTGTTGGATGTAGATTGGCCTGAAGTTTCCTCAGTGAGATGGAGGGCATGGTTCATGGCCTCATCGCCCTGACTTGGTGTTGGGATGATGTGCAGGTTAGGTGGATTGAACATGCTAAATTGCCCATTGGGGTGAGGTTACAGGGTGGGGAATAGGGGCTAGGTCGGATGGTTTTTCGAGAGGTCAGTGCAGACTCGATGGGCCGAATGGCCTCTTTCTGTACTGTAGGGATTCTGTGATTCTGTGAGGCTGTTGAATCTCACAAGCAGCCTCTTGTGAGATTCGCAAAGCTCAAAACGTCTCGCGAGATTCAGAAAAATGTCATGGGATGTCGCGATCTGGATCTCACCCTCACTGGGTATGATCTAGATCTGTACAATTAAATGTGCACAATTTCTCATTTAATAATATTAGTGTCACAAGTAGGCTTACATTAACACTGCAATGAAGTTACTGTGAAAATCCCCCAGTCGCCACACTCTGGCGCCTGTTCGGGTACACTGAGGGAGAATTCAGAATGTCCAATTCAACTAATAGCACGTCTTTCGGGACTTGTGGGTGGAAACCGGAGCACCCGGAGGAAACCCACGTAGACACGGGGAGAACGTGCGGACTCCGCACAGACAGTGACCCATGCCGGAAATCGAACCTGGGACCCTGGTGCTGTGAGGCACAATGCTAACCATTGTGCTACCGTGCCTCCAATTTAAATACCAGGATGCCAGACCTCGCCAGGGCGCCATTTATTACTGTGGACCCGTTATTTTAAAAAAAATTTAGAGTACATTTTTTCCAATTAAGGGGCAATTTAGCGTGGCCAATCCACTTAGCCTGCACATCTTTTGGGTTGTGGGGGCGAAACCAACGCAAACACGGGGAGAATGTGCAAACTCCACATGGACAGTGACCCAGAGCCGGGATCGAACCTGGGACCTCGGCACCGTGAGGCAGCAATGCTAACCACTGCGCCACCGTGCTGCCCTCTGTAGACCAGTTATAATGGCACCTGGGGGAGTGTCCCAAGCCATTGGGACTCCGGGTGGGGGCTGGGGGGGGGCGAGTTGTTCTCAGGGGCCTCCCTAAGATTGAAAGGGGTCTGAAAGATCGAGGAAGTCTTCCAAAATGGCATCCAGTGATGTGACATCAATAACGACAGAGGACGAGTTGAGAGTGAAACTGTGGCTTTAATTAGCTTAAAGATACCTGCTGGCAGCCGGCCCCAGACTGAAGGCAGGGCCGGAGGTTAGCCACCTTTATACCCGAGCCTGAGGGGAGGAGCCACAGGTGGAGCCAGCAGGGACAAGCCCAGGCATGTTACATACAGCAGGTATAATACAATACCGTGGTTTAAAACACAGATCTGTGAGGAACCTTCCCTGCTGGCGAGTTTAATTTAAGTGTGCTGAATCGTGCCGGAAGCTCTTAATAAAATTATTTCTTTTTTCAGCTTTGTAGGTACAGAGCATCAACTAGGCAGTAAAAAACTTCAAGGAAGAGCTGCAAAATTGTAATAAGGCAGAGGAATGCACTCTACTGACTGCCTACTTGTTAGATTTGTGATGATTTTCAGCTCCCAATCACTCATTTAATTTCTACATTGATGGCTACGACAACCACAAATGCACCCTGACACATGCAATTTTCTCCAAATGATTTTTAAAAGATAATTGTGAAACACCAATGTTCTAATCCAATATGCGGAGTGTTTGGTCATTGTTAGTCAACATGAGAAGCCTCACTGCCTTTTTAACTGAGGTTAAAAGTTTTGAAAACCAAGCTAAACCTAACTGAGCATGAGTCTGTTCGTGTGGTGCTGTTCTTAGTCATCAACTCTAAGTCCTACATTATGCAAATATACTGAATTCTATAATCCTTTAATTATTTTAACATATGTGGCAATTGAATCTATTTGTTGGGTTGAAATAGTTTTACTATGTTTATAGGTGCAATTACTTACTTGGATACTTTTAGATGTTTAGATAATGGACACCCAACATTGATAAATGTGGTCTGCAAAAAGATAGTTAATTTGTTCTTAAATGGAGCATGGATATTGGATTACACAATATATACAACAGGTTATTATGGTATGAAACTATAAATTAACAAACATATATATAATACCAATTTTCCTTAGCTTAATAAGATATATTTTCAATTTTCATTGATGATGTCAGTGAGAATCACCCAGTAAAAAGAACAGATGTGAATTTTGCGGTATTTCTATTCATTTGGCATGAGGTGCAAGGTTCCAGTCAGGTTTTAAGGTAAATTTAAGAAGGCAATGACAGAGTTGAATCATCTCCCAAGATATGGAGGAAAAATTATATAAGTCCCAAAAATAGATGCTGGGATCACAGTGCACAACTAACCCACACCCTTTTAATTCGATGTAGGTAGCACACAAATTTTATGCTGCCTGTTCATTGCAAGTGTTAAATGAAATCACCTCCAAAATTGCGGACGAGATACCAAAGCAGCTGATGAGGGAAGAAAACGGAAAAACAAAAAGTGTCCTCCGCTCCGAACCAACAAATTTCCCTGGACATTAACACCCCAGCAATGCTCGCAGATGTTCCAAGTTGTTAATCATAGAATTTACAGTGCAGAAGGAGGCCATTTGGCCCATCGAGTCTGCACCGGCCCTTACAAAGCGCACCTTACTCAAGCCCATGTACCTACCCTATCTCCGTAACCCAGTTACCCCCACTTAAATTTTTTGGGACACTAACAGCAATTTAGCATGGCCAATCCACCTAACCCGCACATCTCTGGACTGTGGGAGGAAACCGGAGCACCCGGAGGAAACCCACGTAGACAAGGGGAGAACGTGCAGACTGCACAGACAGTGACCCAGCCGGCAATCAAACCTGGCACCTGCAGCTGTGAAGCAACTGTGCTAACCACTTGATGCACGATCAATTACACAAAGACGAGAGTTGAATGCAACTGAGACTTTATTACATATGACGTGTGGCCTCCTACAGCAGCTGACGAAATGGCTGCTGTATGGGGAGCACACATATTTATACTCCGCCTACAGGGCCGAGCCAGCAGGCAGGGAACTACCCCCGTACCTGTAGTACAGGGCCTTACCACAAATCACCTAATCTATACATCAGTGGTGACTACCACACCACTATGCTACCGTGCTGCCCTATGCTACCGTGCTGCTCTTAGCAGACTTAGGAGTCTGCAGTGAACTGTATCTTGGAGAGCGATCTACCCAAATGGGAACAGAGTGCCGCAGCGCGATTAACTATGTGTTTCCTGGTGCTCAGAACGCCGAGAAACACTACGCTATCAAAGGGCTGTTCGAGCGTGAACCATGAGGCCGAGGCCGCACTTAGTTCCCGTTTTGTGCACTGAGAGCGGAGCTCTTCAGCACAGGATGAGATTGGGAGGCCATCTCTCGAACCTCCGAATCACCCCCCAAACCCCGGCTCACCTATAAGGGGGTCCTCAGGCCCCCTGTATCCCCTACACCGGTGCAGGGTATCCCTGGGCTCAATCCACAGCTTGGGGAAAATGCCAGCTTGGTACCTTGGCAAGGCCATCCTGGCACCCTGGCAGTGTACTTATCAGCTGGTAGAACCGCCTAGGCACCTGGGTAGTGCCAGGCTGCCAGACTGAATGGACCATGGCTTCTGACTTTTCCCCTTCTCCCCTCAAAATGTTCTGCACCCTCAGAGATGTTGTTTACTTAGACACCACAACTGCATCGCACAATGGGGAACTCAAGCAGTGCTTAAAGAAACATTTTCAATCCCCCAACTACCATAAATTCTTTAACCACTGCATTTCAACAATTTGTTGTGCTCCCCTGTGCAGTCTCTTGCTCCAGGATGCCAAGCTCGACTGCAATTTTTGTGATGTTGTCAACTTCATTGGTATTTAATACTAAAAATTGGTGTGGTAGTCAGTATTAGAGGTATTACGGTACTCTGTGATGCAGGCAGACCATTGGTGTAGAAGGTACTCTGTTCTCATTGGTAAAACCTGTCTGCTGGCTCCGCCCAGCAAGGCGGGGTATAAGAGCCCGTATCGCCCCAGCAGCTGCCTTCTGTACCTGCACTGCTGGGGGAAACATCTAGTGTAATAAAGCCTTCAATTGTCTCCAATCTCGCTTCTGGAGTTATTGATCGAGCATCAATTTATTACACTAGATTTTAAAGAATGGAGCTCCGAATCAAGCTGGAGTGTCTGCAACTCAGCCCCCATGCGGCAAACTCAGGGGCAACCTTCAAGCACTGGCTGGCGTGCTTCAATGGATATCTCGGGATGGCCGAAAACACACCCACGGAAGACCAGAAACTACAAATTCTGCACTCGAGGGTGAGCCCAGAGATCTACACCCTCATCGAGGATGCGGACGACTTCGAGGCCGCAATGGATCTTCTGAAAGGACATTATATTCGCCCTGTAAACCAGGTCTACGCCCGACATCCATTAGCGACAAGGCGACAAATCCCTTGGGAATCGCTGGAGGAGTTCTACCGTGTTCTCCTGGTGATGGGGAGAAACCGCAGCTGCCCGTAAGTTTTGGTGAGCGACCACACAGAACTTTTGATCCAGGACGCTTTCGTTGCAGGTATGCTGTCCTCCCAAATCCGCCAGCGATTGCTGGAGAAAGAGACACTAGGCCTCAAGGAGGCACGGGCCCATGCAAGCTCCCTGGATGTGGCCTCCCGAAACGCCCGCGCTTACGCCCCCGACCGCACGGCAGCCCCCTGGGCAGTGTGGAACCCAGCCCCCGCGGCCAACCCCGATGTATCTCCCATCCCCCCACAAGCTTGTGCTGCGAGACGGCCTGGCAACCCCGGGGGGGCCCCGCTGCTATTTTTGCGGGCAAGCCAAGCAGCCCCGACAGCGCTGTCTGGCCCGCTCATCCTTCTGCAAAGGATGCGGCAAAAAGGACCACTTCATGGCGGTATGCCAGGCCCGGGTGGTCGCTGCGGTCTCAGGAGGCAAGTACGGACCACCACCACAACCCTCTCCACGGACCCCATGCGGCCAGCGGGCGCCGCTATCTTCCTCCCCCAGGGCCACGTGTGGCCTCCGGGTGCCGCCATCTTGTCTCTCGGACGCCATATGGATGGGCGCCGCCATCTTGTACACCCCCAGCCATGTGCGACCAGTGGGTGCCGCCATCTTGGCTGGACTCTCAGGACTCCAATTCGGATGACCACACACCGCCCAAAGAGAACATCCATCTGCTGCCACGACTAGTCTCGGTGACCCTGGACCAGTCTCGGCCCCGAACACTCGCGACTGCAACGACGACGGTGCTCATCAACGGGCATGAAACGTTCTGTCTGATCGACTCTGGGAGCACGGAGAGCTTCATACACCCCGACACGGTAAGGCGCTGTTCTGTCCCTGTTCACCCCGTTAACAAAAAATCTCCTTGGCCTCCGGGTCTCATTCAGTAGAAATCAAGGGGTTTTGCGTAGCGAACCTCACGGTCCAGGCAAGGGAGTTTTAAAACTACCAGCTCTAAGTCCTTCCCCACCTCTGCGCTGCCACACTCCTAGGATTAGATTTCCAATGTAACCTCCAAAGCCTAACTTTCAAATTCGGCGGTCCTATACCCCTCCCTCACTTTCTGTGGCCTCGCGACCCTCAAGGTCGATCCGCCTTCTCTGTTTGCGAATCTCACTCCGGATTGCAAACCCGTCGCCACCAGGAGCAGACGGTACAGTGCCCAGGATCGGATCTTTATTAGGTCGGATGTCCAGCGATTACTGAGGGAAGGTGTCATTGAGGCTAGAAACAGCCCCTGGAGAGCTCAAGTAGTGGTTGTAAAGACTGGGGAGAAGCATAGGATGGTCATAGACTATAGCCAGACCATCAACAGATATACGCAGCTTGACGCGTACCCTCTCCCCCGCATATCCGACCTGGTCAACAGGATCGCGCAATACAAGGTCTTTTCCACGGTGGACCTAAAGTCCGCCTACCACCAGCTCCCCATCCTCCCTAGTGACTGCAAATACACTGCTTTCGAAGCAGATGGGCGGCTCTACCATTTCCTAAGGGTTCCCTTCGGTGTCACTAATGGAGTCTCGGTCTTCCAACAAGAGATGGACCGAATGGTTGACCGGTACGGTTTGCGGGCCACATTCCCGTACCTCGATAATCTCACCATCTGCGGCCACGACCATCAGGACCACGACACCAACTTCCGAAATATCCTCCATACCGCAAAAATCCTTTACCTCACATATAACAAGGATAAATGCGTGGTCAGCACCGACCGCCTAGCCATCCTCGGCTACGTATGCATAATGGAGTTATATGCCCAGACCCTGAACGCATGCGCCCCCTTATGGAGTTTCCCCTCCCTCACTCATGTCGAGAGCGACGCGTCCGACGTAGCTCTGGCAGCCACCCTCAACCAAGCGGGCAAACCCATGGCCTTCTTCTCACGCATCCTCCACGCTTCAGAAATCCGCCATTCTTCAGTTGAAAAGGAGGCCCAGGCCATAGTAGAAGCTGTGCGGCATTGGAGGCAATACCTGGCCGGCAGGAGATTCACTCTCATCACTGACCAATGGTCGGTTGCTTTCATGTTCGATAATGCACAGCGGGGCAAGATAAAAAAACGACAAGATCTTACGGTGGAGTATCAAACTCTCCGCCTACAACAATGAGATCTTGTATCGTCCCGGGAAGCTAAATGAGCCTCCTGATGCCCTATCCCGCGGCACATGTGCCAACGCACAAGTGGACCGCCTCCGAGCCCACCACGAGGACCTCTGCCATCCGGGGGGGTCACTCGATTCTTCCATTTCAACAAGACCCGCAACCTGCCCTACTCCATCGAGGAGGTCAGGACAGCCACCAGGAACTGCCAAATCTGCGCGGAGTGCAAGCCGCACTTCTACAGGCCAGAGAAAGCACACCTGATAAAGGCTTCCAGTCCCTTTGAACGCCTCAGTATGGACTTCAAAGGCCCCCTCCCCTCCATCGACCGCAACACGTACTTCCTGAACGTGATTGACGATTACTCCCGGTTCCCATTCGCCATCCCCTGCCCCGACATGACCGCAGCCACCGTCATAAAAGCCCTCCACAGTATCTTTACGCTGTTCGGTTTCTCCGCCTACATACACAGCGATAGGGGTCCTCCTTTATGAGCGACGAACTGCGTCAATTCCTGCTCAGCAAGAGCATTGCCTCGACCAGGACGACCAGTTACAACCCCCGGGGAAACGGACAGGTGGAGAGGGAGAATGGAACAGTCTGGAAGACCGTCCTACTGGCCCTACGGTCAAGGAATCTCCCAGTCTCCCGCTGGCAGGAGGTCCTCCCGGATGCCCTCCACTCCACCCGGTCAATGCTGTGTACCACGACCAACCAAACACCTCACAAATGTCTCCTTGTCTTCCCCTAGAAGTCCTCCTCTGGGACCTCGCTCCCGACCTGGCTGGCAGCTCCTGGACCCATCCTGCTCCGCAAACATGTGCGGACGCACAAATCGGACCCATTGGTCGAGAGGGTCCATCTCCTCCACGCTAACCCTCAGTACGCCTACGTGGCATACCCCGACGGCCGACAGGATACGGTCTCCCTACGGGACATGGCGCCCGCTGGATCCCCACACACACCCCCACCACCAGTCGCACCCTCCCTCCCACCGGCGCACCGCACAGCCGCCCCCTTCCCAGGTGGATCAGTTCTCCCACCGGTCCCGTCTAGGGGTGATGAAGCTGCCGAAGAAGCTGAAGCCAGGCTCCCGGAGCCACAGACGCCCGAGCCGCTGCCTGCATCACCACCAAAGCTATGACGATCGCAGAGGATGACCAGGGCCCCCGATCGACTAATTGCTTCATTCTGAAATGTAAATAAATTTTGTAAATAGTTGCGATGTAACGAGGCAAAACACTGTACGGGGGTATACCAGGTACCTTCATAACCTTAACTTCTACCACTCTGTAATGCGAGGCCATCACCCCCGCCGGACTCTTTTTTTAACAGGGGGTGAATGTGGTAGTCAGTATTAGAGGCATTACGGTACTCTGTAATGCCGGAAGACCATTGGTGTAGAAGGTACTCTGTTCTCATTGGTTAAGCCTGTCTGCTGGCTGCAACCAGCAAGGCGGGGTATAAAAGCCCGTTTCGCCCCAGCAGCTGCCTTCTGTACCTGCATTGCTGGTGGAAACATCTAGTGTAATAAAGCCTTCAATTGTCTCCAATCTCGCTTCTGGAGTTATTGATCGAGCATCAATTGGTTAGTAACATTACACCTTCAAAGGATTCCTGTATTTGTTAGTCTTGAGACTGACATCAATGAGAAGATTTGATGGCTATCACTTTTTGGCCACTTTTGGCCACCCTATAAGACCATAAGACATAGGAGCGGAAGTAAGGCCATTCGGCCCATCGAATCCACTCCGCCATTCAATCATGGCTGATTTCAACTCCATTTACCCGCTCTCTCTCCATAGCCCTTAATTCCTCGAGAAATCAAGAATTTATCAACTTCTGTCTTAAAGACACTCAACGTCCCGGCCTCCACCGCCCTCTGTGGCAATGAATTCCACAGGCCCACCACTCTCTGGCTGAAGAAATTTCTCCTCATCTCTGTTCTAAAGTGACTCCCTTTTATTCTAAGGCTGTGCCCCCGGGTCCTAGTCTCCCCTGCTAATGGAAACAACTTCCCTACATCCACCCTATCTAAGCCATTCATTATCTTGTAAGTTTCTATTAGATCTCCCCTCAACCTCCTAAACTCCAATGAATATAATCCCAGGATCCTCAGACGTTCATCGTATGTTAGGCCTACCATTCCTGGGATCATCCGTGTGAATCTCCGCTGGACCCACTCCAGTGCCAGTATGTCCTTCCTGAGGTTTGGGGCCCAAAATTGCTCACAGTATTCTAAATGGGGCCTAACTAATGCTTTATAAAGCTTCAGAAGTACATCCCTGCTTTTATATTCCCATTTTCAAAGTTTAAAGTTATGGGCACCATACTAACATTTTTCTTAAGTTTTATCTGGCATCAAATTTACTTCCATGTCAATGTTCTTCTGAACTGATTTGCACTATGTGCGATTTAACCAAAACTTTTCTAAGTGTGGGAGCGAGCGGGAATTGGCACAAGCTTTCCAGGGAGCGTCACCAGGAGGACAGACACCCAGTGCCGCATGGGTGGGTTGGCACCGAAACCCCCCCCCATCACAACCACCACCACCACCACCAAACAATATGCCAGCCACTTCCAGCACCGTTCCGTGCCCTTGCTCACCCATGTGCAGCAGTGCCGCCCATTTCGCCCCACCCCATACGCCCCACTTCCGCATACTCCTCATCCACCCCATCCCCCGGCTCCCCAAAACCTCGCATACACCTCCACGATGAAGGATGCATGCTTCTCATGATGCCCCCACCTGTGTCTCCACAGGAGAGGTTGGCCCACAACAGACGAGAGAGGGTGCCGAACTTCAGAGTCCTCACCCTCTATGAGGAACGGGCACTGAAGGTCGCAATGGGTGGCCGAGGACAAATCTGTCACCAACATAGAGTTTGGCATATGGTGCAGAGGTGAGGATCCACTGGTCCACACCCAGATGACCTGTCATACATGAGTAATGTATGCAGACCGACCTATCCTATCACTGACCACATTTCCATTCTCCCACAGGATCCTCATCCGACTGTGCTGACCCATCGGGGGTGTCCTCCCTGTCTCCCATGAGAATATCTCGGAGGGGAGCTCCGAGGACACCACCATAATCGTGGCACAGCTGTCATCGCCACCCTCCACCAGCGCAGAGACACACACTTTGGTGGGTGACAATAGTGGACAGCCTTCTGGGGCACATTCTGGTGATAACCACACAGTTGCTGATGCACATCAGGGGGAGGCAGAATGCCCAGGCAAGACAGCAGTCAGTGGTCTGCTGGAGGTCTGCTGGATCCCAGCTGGGTCCCAGTCAGATGCTGAGCCTCTGAACCAGGTTTACCTGGAGCTGAAGCAGATGCTAGGGTGTGGCTGAGAGATTCAGTAGGGAATGTCAGCGACACTCATGCAGGTCCATAGCCGATTGGAGGAGTCCCAAAGGCTACTCAGTAGAGAAGATGTGTGAAGAGATCAGATCAGTACATGAGAGAGTCATTTAGGAGTCTGATAACAGTGGGGAAGAAGCTGTTTTTGAAACTGTTAGTGCGTGATCTCAGACTTTCGTATCTCCTGCCCGATGGAAGAAGTTGGAAGAATGAATAAGCCGGGTGGGACGAGTCTTTGATTATGCTGCCCACTTTCCCAAGGCAGCGGGAGATGTAGACAGAATCACTGGATGGGAGGCGGGTTTGTGTGATGGACTGGGTGGTGTTCACGACTCTCTGAAGTTTCTTACGGTCTTGGGCCGAGCAGTTGCCATACCAGGCCGTAATGTAGCCAGATAGGATGCGTTCTATGGTAAAAATTGGTAAGAGTCAATGTAGACATACCAAATTTCTTTAGTTTTCTGAGAAAGCATAGGCGCTGTTATGCTTTCTTAGTCGTAGCGCCGATGTGGGTGGACCAGGACAGATTGTTGGTGATGTGCACACCTTGGGATTTGAAGCTGTCAACCTTATCCACCTCGGCAGTCAGGGGTGTGTACAACACTTTGCTCCTTGAAGTCAATGACCAGCTCTTAAGTTTTGCTGACATTGAGGGTGAGATTGTTGTCATTACACCACTCCACTAGTCAACCCCCCCCGTCGACTTTGGCTGTGTTTGCTTTGTGGTGGGGGATGGGTGTTGCCCCCCCCCCCCCCCCCCCCCCGCCCCCCACGTCATTCCCTTTTTGTGACTTTCCAGCCTTTCCTCTTTCTCCTCCCCCCTCCCTTCCCCCGGGTTGTGCATTCCTTTGGTTCCCCCTCTATCTTTGTTTTCCCCTTGTCCTTCATCTTTTTCTTACTATCTCTCCAGTTTTCTTATCTTACTCTTCATTGCTGGCCTTGTACAGGTTTTGGAACAGGCCGACGAACTGCTCCCATGCAGCTTGGCAGCCTTCCTTAAGTACGGATGGCGTACTTAATCTTCTCCAGGTGGAGAAATTCTGAAAGGTCAGCGAGCCAGTCTGCAGCTGTGGGTGGTGCTGCCGATCGCCAGCCGAGCAGGATTCTCCGGCGTGCGATTAGGGAAGTGAAAGCTAGGACGTTGGCCCTCTTCCCCATGTGTAGTTCTGGAGGCTCCGATACCCTGAAGATTGCCACTATTGGGCATGGCTTCACCCTCACCCCCACAATCTTGGACATTGCCTGGGAGAAGGCTATCCATAACCCAGCAAGTTTGGGACAAGCCCAAAATATGTGGGTGTGGTTAGCCGGGCCCCTCTGGCACCGCTCACATTTGTCCTCCAACTCCAGGGAGAACCTGCTTATTCGGGTTCTGGTCAGATGCGCTCTGTGCACCACTTTGAGCTGCATTCGGCTGAGCCTTGCGCAGGAGGAGGTGGATTTGGCCCTGCTCAGTGCTTCGCTCCAGAGTCCCCACCCCACCTCTGTCCCCAGTTTTTCCTCCCATTTCCATCTGGTCTCATCGAGTGGTGTTCGAGCTCTGTCCAGTAACTGTCCATACATTTTACCAAATAGTCCCCCTTCTTTGCTGCTTGTGCCTATCAGGTCCTCTAATAGTGTGGTTTCTATGGCCCCGGGGTACCCTACTGTCTACTTGCGGAGGAAGTGTTTTATTTGTAGGTGCCTCATTTCCTGTCCTTTCGGTAGTCTCCACTTTTTCGTCAGTTTGTCCAATGTCACCAGTCTATGCCCTACGTAGAAGTCCCTGACCGTCAGTGTGACCCCGTCTTGTCTCCATCTTTTGAAGGTGGTGTCTAGCATGGCTGGAGGGAATTTGTGATTGCCGCAGATGGGATCCATGGGGGACATCTTAGTTAGCCCGAAGTGCTGTCTCAGTTGGGCCCACGTCCTGAGCGTGACCGCTACCACTGGGCTCATTGTGTATTTTGTTGAGGAGGATGGGAGTGCTGCTGTAGCCAGGGCCCGGACGTTCATTCCTTTACAGGAGGTCTCCATTCATAACCACTCTGAGTCGGCTTTGTGCACCCATCCCCACACTCTTTCCGCCGTTGAAGCCCAGTGACAGTATTGTAGGTTCGGTAGAACCAAGCCACCTATGATTTTCCTTCTTTGCAGTGTCGGTTTGGGAATTCTCAGGTTCTTACCTCACCACGCAAACGCCATGATTAGACCATCTACATTTTGGAAAAAGGCCTTGGGGATGAAGATCGGTATGGATCTGAACAGGAAGAGGAACCTCGGCAGTACGTTCATCTTTATCGTCTGCACTCTCCCCGCCAGGGAGAGTGGGAGTAAGCCACACCCCTGTAGGTCCTTTTTTACTTCGTCCACCAGGCTGGTCAGGTTCCACTTGTGGATCTGTGTCCGCTCTCTGGCTATCTGGATCCCTAGGTAACGGAATCTGTACAGGTGTCTACCCAGGCGGTGAATCCCGCTCCTAGCCCAAACAGTTCCAGTACCTCGAGAAGGTACTTCCATTCGACTCTGTCGAAGGCCTTTTCCCCCGCCGGGGTGGGATGGGGGGGCATTATTACATTCAGCAGCCGCCTGATGTTCACAGTGAAATTGCCTACCCTTGACAAAGCCCGCTTGGTCCTCTGCGACCACCTCTGGTACGCAGCCTTCCTGCCTTTTGGCAAGGACCTTTGCGAGTATTTTCGCATCAACATTCAACAGTGAAATGGATCTATATGATCCGCATTCCATTGGGTCTTTATCTTATTTGGGTATAAGTGAGATTGTGGCCTGCGCTAGCGTAGGTGGCAGAGTGCCCCTTGCCAGCGAGTCCGCGAACATGTCCCTTAGGTGTGGGGCCAGGGCTGGGGCGAACTTTTTATAGAAGTCCGCCGGGAACCCGTCGGGTCCCGGTGCCTTCCCCGCCTGCATGGAGCTGATGCTCTCCATGATTTCTCCCAGATCTATTGGTGTTTCCAGCTGTCCCAGTCTGTCTTCCCCCACAACTGGTAGTTCCAGTCCGTCGAGGAAATGTTTCATCCCCCCGTCCCCGTCGGGGGGCTTGGAGGTGTACAGTCCCTGGTAAAAGGTCTCAAATGCTCGATTGACCTCTTTTGGTTCTGTTACCAGTCTCCCTCTGCTATTCTTTACCTGGGCTATTTCCTTCGTGGCTGCCTGCTTTCTAAGCTGGGGAGCCAATAGGCGGCCAGCCTCGTCTCCATGTTCGTAGAAGGTACCCCGTGTCTGGTGGAGTTGGGACACTGCTTTCCTGGTTGATAGCAGGTTAAAGTCCATTTACAGCTTTTTCCTCTCCGCCAGCAGCTCTACGGTTGGGGCCTCGGAGTACTTTCTGTCGACCTCCAGGATGGAGTCAATCAGCTGTTGCCTGGCTGCCCTCAGTTCCCCATCTCTGCACGCATTGTAGGCTATAATTTCCCCGGTGATCACAGCCTTTAGTGCCTCCCAGAACGTGGAAGGTGAGACTTCCCGTTCTGGTTGTTACTTAGGTAGTCACCTATGGCCTGTGATGTTTTCAGGCAGAAAGCCTTGTCGGCCAGGAGGTCCGTGTCCAGCACTGGGCATGTGGGGCACTGGGCATGGCCGGTCTCCAACCTCACACCCATGTAGTGTGGAACGTAGTGGGAGATGACGAGCGCGGAGTATTCTGCTCCTACTATTCCTGGAAGCACCGATTTCCGCACTGCAAAGAAGTCGATATGGATGTATACTTTATGTACTGGTGAAAAGAACGAGATTTCCTTCTCTCTCGCGTGCAGAAACCTCCATGGGTCCACTGCCCCCATCTGTTCCATAAATGTTCCCAGTTCCCTAGCCATGCCTGTCTTTTTCCCATTCTAGGGCTTGATCCTCAAGGGTCCTGCACGCAGTTAAAATTGCCACCCATAATCAGTCAGTGCGTGTCGATTTTGGGGATTTCCGCCATGGTCTTTTTTATAAAGACTGCATGTCTTTGTTTTTTGGCGCATCCTCACCGCTGTCGAACCTGGTTTCTCTCCACGTTGTTGGTTCTCACGAACCCGTTGGTCACCACTGGGGTGCTAAAGTAATGTTCTTTCCCCTGGTAAGTGACCCAGAGTCTGGCCGGGAACAACATATCAAACATCGTCCCACTTTTATAGTGCGCCGAATTTGCTCTAATGAATTCCACCCTTTTCTTTGAGAGATCTGCCCCAATGTCTTGGTGGATCCGGATTCTGTGCCCTTCCCATGAGCTCAACTTCGTCTGCCGGACCCACCTCAAGATCTTTTCCCGATCCTGGTCCGGTGCAGCATAGCGATGATCACTCTCGGCTGCTCCCCTGCTTTGGGTTTCGGCCGGAGCAGCCTGTGTGCCATGTCGAGTGCTGGGGAGTTGCGGAATCTGTCTCTCCCGAATAAGTTACCCAGCCTTTGGGCGATATAGTCTGTTGGGTCCCTGCCCTCTGGCAAACCCAAAATAAATTTGGGAGATTCAACCATCCCCCCCATCTTCTTCAGCAGCACCTTCTTCACCTGTGGGGTTTTACCCGCCCACACAAATCCTGAAATCACCGCGTTCACCTTCCTAAAAAATGCCTTGGAAATAAAAATCGTGAGGCTCTGAAATACGAACCTCGGGAAGACCGTAATTTTTACCGTTAGAACCCTTCCCGCCAATGACAACAGGAGGGCATCCCACCTCCTAAAGTCCCCTTCATCTGCTCTATCAACTGAGCCAAATTTAACTTATGCAGCTGCTCTCAGCCCCGCACCACCCGAATGCCCAAGCACCTAAAGCTCCTTCCCCCACCACCTCAAACGGCATCTCCCTCAATCTCTTCTCCTGCTCCTTTGCCTGGATCGGAAAGACCTCACTCTTCCCCATTGTGGTAATCACCACTGTTGTATATATTGGGAGATGTGTGGTAAGGTCCTGTACTACAGGCACGGGGGGAGACCCTGCTTGCTGGCTCCACCCAGTAGGCGGAGTATAAATATGTGTGCTCCCCATACAGCAGCCATTTCGCCAGCTGCTGTAGGAGGCCACACATCTTAGTGTAATGAAGCCTCAGTTATATTCAACTCTCGTCCTTGTGCAATTGATCGTGCATCAATTTATTACATTAACGTTTTCAGAAGGTGGACCTCCGCATCAAGCCGGATCGCCTGCAGCTGAATCCGCAATCAAGCAACGCCAAAAAGGACTTTGAACATTGACTAACTTGTTTCGAAGCTTACGTCAGGTCTGCACCAGACCCAATTCCGGAAGCTCAGAAGATCCAGATCCTCTACTCGCGGCTGAGCTCCAACTTTTTTCCACTTATCCAGGACGCGCCGACCTATGATGAAGCCATGGCACTACTGAAAGAGAACTACGCCCAGCGGACGAACACGCTCTTCGCCAGACACATACTCTCTACTCGTAGTCAGCTCCCTGGTGAGTCCGCAGAATATTTCTGGCGTGCTTTAATTCCCCTGGTCAGAGACTATGACTGTCAGGCCGTCACGGCCACGGAACATTCGAACCTCCTCATGCGGGACACTTTCGTCGCGGGGATAGAGTCAGACCACATCCGCCAGCGACCTTTAGAGGGGGCCATGCTCGACCTCATGGAAACCAAAAAGCTAGCGCTATCGATGATAAACGTCTTGCGCAATATCCAGGCCTACACCCACGGCCGCGCGGCCCGCTCCTCCTATGCATCATGGACTCTGCAAACGGCCACCCCACCGGGCACCCCACTCAGCCAATCCTAAGCCTGTGCCACGCGCCAGCCAGCCAACCCCGGGGGCCCCAGATGTTACTTCTGTGGGCAGCAAAAACACCCCCGCCAATGCTGCCCGGCCCACAGCGCCATTTGCAAGGCCTGCGGCAAGTAGGGGCACTTCGCTGCGGTGTGCCAGGCCCGCTCAGTCGCCGCGATCGCCCCGACCCCCCCTGCGTACGGACAGTGGGTGCCGCCATCTTACCCTCCTCGAACCACATGCGGCCAGTGGGCGCCGCCATCTTCCCCACCTCGGACCACGTGCAGCCCATGGGCGCCGCCATCTTTTTCACCCCCGCCATGTGCGGCCTGTGGGCGCCGCCATCTTGTCCATCTCAGGATCTCCAGGCGCCGCCATCTTGTCTCCTCCACAGCACATGGGCGCCACCAACGTACCAGAACCCATGCTCCCCGGGCACCTCGTTGTCCGACACCAGCGACGACCAGCCGCGACTTGCCTCGGTCACGATTGTCCTGTCTCGCCCACAAAATCCAGCCACCACCTTGACAAGCGTGAAGATCGATGGGTACGAGATCTCCTGTCTGATGGACTCCGGGAGCACCGAAAGCTTCATCCATCCCGATACGGTAAGGCCCTGCTCCCTTGTGGTACACCCCGCCAATCAGAGAATCCCCCTGGCCTCCGGGTCCCACTCCGTGGCGATCTGGGGGTACTGTATAGCCACGCTCACGATCAGTGGCTTCCGCCGCTACGTCCTCCCCAACCTCTGCGCTGCCCTGCTACTTGGCCTGGACTTCCAGTGTAACCTCCAGAGCCTAACATTGACATTCGGCGGGCCCCTACCAACCCTTACTGTGTGCGGCCTCGCGACCCTAAAGGCCTACCCACCTTCCCTATTCGCAAACCTAACCCTGGATTGCAAACCCGTCGCCACCAGGAGCAGACGGTACAGCACCCAGGACAGGACCTTCATCAGGTCCGAGGTCCATCGGCTGCTTCGGGAAGGCACCATCGAGGCCAGCAACAGCCCCTGGAGAGCCCAAGTGGTGAAAACTGGGGAGAAACACCGAATGGTCGTGGACTACAGCCAGATCATCAATCAGTACACTCAGCTCGACGCGTACCCCCTCCCACGCATATCTGATATGGTCAATCAGATTGCACAGTACCGGGTCTTCTCAACTGTAGACCTAAAATCCACCTATCACCACCTCCCCATCCATAAGGCGGACCGCCCATACACTGCCTTCGAGGCAGCTGGCCGCCTCTACCATTTTCTTAGGGTTCCCTTCGGCGTCACCAACGGGGTCTCGGTCTTCCAAAGGGAGATGGACCGAATGGTCGACCGGTACGGGCTGCGGGCCACTTTCCCGTACCTAGACAATTTTACCATCTGCGGCCACGATTAGCAGGACCATGATGCCAACCTTGCCAAATTTCTCCACACCGCCACTCTCCTAAACCTCACCTATAACAAGGAGAAGTGCGTATTCAGCACAAACCGCTTAGCCATCCTCGGCTATGTGGTCCAGAACAGAGTTCTGGGGCCCGACCCCTACCGCATGCGCCCCTCATGGAACTCCCCCTTCCCCACTGCCCCATGGCCCTCAAACGTTGCCTGGGGTTCTTTTCTTACTATGCCCAGTGGGTCCCAAACTATGCGGACAAGGCCCGCCCACTCATCCAGTCCATTCTTTTCCCCCTGACGGCCAAGGCTCAACCAGGCCTTCAATCGTATTAGGGCCGTCATCGCCAAGGCCGCGATGCACGCAGTCGACGAGACGTTACCCTTTCAAGTGGAGAGCGACTCATCAGACGTTGCTCTAGCCGCCACCCTCAACCAAGCAGGTAGGCCCGTGGCATTCTTTTCACGAACCCTTCATGCCTCTGAAATTCGACACTCCTCCGTCGAAAAAGAGGCCCAGGCTATCGTTGAAGCTGTGCAGCATTGGAGGCATTACCTGGCCGGCAGGGGATTCACTCTCCTCACTGACCAACGGTTGGTTGCCTTCATGTTTAACAACACACAACGGGGCAAGATCAAAAACGATAAAATCTTGCGGTGGAGGATCGAGCTCTCCACCTACAACTACGAGATTTTGTATCGCCCCGGTAAGCTCAACGAGCCCCCCGATGCCCTATCCCGAGGTACATGTGCCAGCACACAGGTGGACCGTCTCCGGACTCTGCACGACAACCTTTGTCACCCGGGAGTCACACGGTTGTACCACTTCATCAAGGCCCGCAATCTGCCCTACTCCGTCGAGGAAGTACGGGCAATCACCAGAGACTGCCAGGTCTGTGCGGAGTGCAAACCGCACTTCTACCAGCCGGACCGCACGCGCGTGGTGAAGGCCCTTTGAACGCCTCAGCATGGATTTCAAAGGGCCCCTCCCCTCTACCGACCCTAACACGTATTTCCTCAGTGTGGTTGATGAGTACTCCAGATTCCCCTTCGCCATCCCATGCCCCGACATGACGTCTGCCACCGTCATCAAAGACCTCAACACCATCTTCGCTCTGTTCGGCTTCCCAGCGACAGGGGTCCTCATTCATGAGTGATGAGCTGCGTCAGTTCCTGCTCAGCAGGGGTATCACCTCCAGCAGGACGACTAGCTATAACCCCCGGGGAAATGGGCAGGTGGAGAGGGAGAACGGGACGGTCTGGAAGGCTGTCCAGATGGCCCTACAGTCCAGAAAACTCCCGGCCTCACGCTTGCAGGAGGTCCTCCCTGATGCACTGCACTCCATTCAGTTGCTCCTATGCACTGCGACTAACGACACACCCCATCTCTTCACCTTCCCCAGGAAGTCCACATCCGGGGTGTCGCTCCCAACTTGGCTCGCAGCTCCAGGACCCGTACTCCTCCTTAAGCACGTACGACTCCACAAGGCGGACCCATTGGTTGAAAGGGTGCAGTTACTCCACGCTAGCCCCAATATGCCTTCGTACCCCGACGGCCGCCAGGATACCGCCTCCCTCAGGGACCTGGCACCAGCAGGTTCCCCACACACACACCCCTCCGGCCCGGCGCCACCGTCTCCTCCCCCGGCGCACCCAGCAGCAACCCCCCCCCCGGAACCATCGTCCCTGCCCCTGCCCACGCCCGAGGATGAGGAGGACTTTGGCACGCTCCCGGAGGACCAGACCAGTCACGAGGACCAGACCGGCACTGCAATCGCCGCCACCACTGCTTCGCTCCCAACATCAGATCAAGGCCCTCGACCGGCTAAACCTGTAATTGGTTCGGGACAAAAAAATGTTTTGCCTCTGTATATTAAAACTAGTTCGGTATATAGTTCTCTGCCACCCACGCTGGACTCAATTTTAACAGGGTTGAATGTGGTAATCACCACTGTTGTATAAATTAGGAGATGTGTGGTAAGGCCCTGTACTACAGGTACGGGGGTAGTCCCTGCCTGCTGGCTCCGCCCAGTAGGCGGAGTATAAATATGTGTGCTCCCTATACAGCAGCCATTTCGCCAGCTGCTGTAGGAGGCCACACATCTTAGTGTAATAAAGCCTCAGTTGTATTCAACTCTCGTCTTTGTGCAATTGATCGTGCATCACCCATGTTCAATTTATACCCCGAAAACCAGCCAAATTCCTCTAAGATCCCCATAATCCTCCCAATACCTCCCAGCGCGTCCGAAATATATAGTAACAAATCGCCCGCATGAAGTGAGGGTTTCACACACTGACACACTATGCTCTGACACACTATCCCCTGCCAGTCCCTCAACGCTCTCAACACAATTGCCAGTGGCTCTATAGCCAAGGCAAAGAGCAATGGGGAGAGTGTAGATCCAGGCCTCGTCCCCCGATGCAGCCTGAAATAATCCGGACTCACCCGGTTTGTCCTCACACTCACCACCGGAGCTTGATACAGCAGTCGCACCCAGTCCACAAATCCCTGCCCAAACCCAAACCGCCCCAGCACCTCCCACAAATATTCCCATTCCACGCAATCAAAGATCTTCTCCGCATCCATGGCGACCACCACCTTTATATCCCGTCCCTCGGGGATCATCATTATAACATTTAATAATCTCCTAATGTTGGCCGCTGGGTGCCTCCCTTTCACGAACCCCGTTTGGTTTTCCCAGATTACCCTGGCACACAGTCCTCAATTCTCAAGGCCAAGATCTTGGCCAATAACTTAGCATCCACGTTCAATAACGAAATCAGCCTAGAGGACCCACACTACTCCGGATCCTTATCCCATTTTAGAATCAAGGAGATCGAGGCCTGCGATAACGTCGTGGGGAGCTCTCTCACCTCGTTAAACGCCCTCACCAGCAAAGACCCCAGGACCCCTGAAAACTTTTTATTAAACTCCACTGGGTATCCATCCAGGCCCAGGGCTTTGCCCGACTGCATCGCCTCAAGAACCTCCACCAAGTCTTCCTCCACCCTCAGGAACTCCAATCTCTCCAAAATCCGCCTCATTCCCTCCACCCCAGCTGGGGGTTCCAACTCATACAGCCTACTGCAGAAATCCCTAAATGCCCACCGGGTCTAAGACTGTGTTCCCCCCCTTCACTTGCCCGATCTCCCTCGCTGCCTCCTGTTTCCTCAATTGATGCGCCAACATCCTGCTTGCCTTCTCCCCATATTCCTAAACCACTCCCCTCGCCCTCCTCAACTGCCCCACCACCTTCCCCATGGATAAAAGCCCAAACTCCATCTGCAGTTTCTGACGCTCCCTCAACAGCCCTGCCTCCGGGGCCTCCGAATACCTCCTGACTACCTGCAAGATCTCCTCCACTAGCCTTTGCACCTCCACCCGCTCCACCTTCTCCCTGTGTGCGCGTATCGAGATAAACTCCCCCCCCACTTCTGCCTTCAGTGCCTCCCACAACGTGGCCGCTGAAACCTCCCCCATATCGTTCAGCTCGAATCCCCGAATGGCCGCCCTCACCTGCTCGCAAACCTCCTCATCCGACAAAAGGCCCACATTTAACCTCCACTGCGGGTGCTGACCCCCTCCCTTGTTTACCCTCAGGTCCACCCAGTACGGTACATGGTCCGACACAACAATTTCTGAATACTTCACGCCGACCAACCCCGCCAACAGCGTCTTGTTCAGCACAAAAAAGTCAATTCGGGAGTATACTCTGTGCATATGGGAGAAAAATAAGAATTCCTTCACCCTCGGCCTCTCAAACCTCCATGGATCTAATGCCTCCCTCCCCCTCACATGTGCTCCATAAACCACTTCAGCTCCTTTGCTACCGCCGACACCCTCCCTGACCTGGGACGCGACCAATCCAACCTTGGATCCAGAACCACATTATCAATCAATGAGAGTCCAGATCAGGGATCTTCCCTATCATGCGCCTCATGAACTTCACATCGTCCCAGTTCGGAGCATAAACATTCACTGTGCAGGAGGAGATCGGGATGCCATTTTAAATTGGAGTCCTGATCTCCTCCTGCACGGAAGAGTTCCGGTGAGTGGAGCTTGTCAGTGTCGTGTTAATCACCCTAGGGAAACACGGACTGCAACTGGATGCAGTTGTACTTGAAAGTAGACTTCAAACTTTGGTGTTGGTTCAATACGCTTTATTGAACTTGTTAAGCAGTGCACACAGTTCGCTGTGGGTTTAACACTCTACTAATCTAAGCGTGCTTACTATAACTAACTAGACCAGACTAGCTCTGAGCCACGTGTAGAAGGTGCTAATTGATATATACACCCTGACTGTCACTCCAGTTGTCACCAGTGGAAAGAGGCAGAGTGTTGATTCCTCGTGTGTTTTATAGTGGGAGACCACCTTCTAGTGTTCTACCTGGTGATTGGTTGTGTTCTGTCCTGTGTGTTGATTGGCTGTAATGGGTGTCTGTCACTGCCTGTCTGTATCTCATTATGTGCATGAGTGCATATCATGACAGCTCCCCTTTTTAAAAAAAAATGTTGGTTGCTTGGAGCATATGCGACTGTATTTACATGTAGAACTATTTACATTAAATGGCGAGTGGATGAATATATACATAAGAAGTGTCTAGTGTGCAGGTACAGAACTAAATTTACAAGATAAATGTCTATAAGTCCGGTCTTTGGGACTTGGGTCTAATCCTTGTCAACCGCCTGAGAGGTGGAGGTGGGGACGATGGCGCCTTGACAGGCGGGATTGCTGCCAGATTGGTGGCCTTGTGGTGCGAGGTGTCTGGAGGAGGCACGACAACATGTGGAAAAGTAGGATCTGGTGGTGGGCAGGCAACTTTGCGCAGCACCCTTCTGTTGTGCCTGACAATGGAGCCATCAGCCATACAGACCACAAACGATCTGGGAGCAGACTGTCGAACAACAACAGCTGGAGCTGACCAGCCTCCATCAGGTAGCTTGATCCGAACAGCATCTTCCGGAGATAGCACAGGCAAATCGGTAGCATGAGCATCGTACGTCAGCTTTTGCCGCTTCCTGGGTTGCTGCACCTTTTGCAGCACTGGGAGGTGATCCAGGTCTGGTAAGTGTATGGCTAGAACAGTCGTCCCCAGGTCTCTATTCATGAGGAGTTGAGCCGGAGACATACCGGTGGACAGAGGGGTTGCCCTGTATGCCAACAGCGCAAGGTTGAAGTCAGAAGCAAAGTCCGCAGCCTTGCAGAGCAGTTGCTTCACTATATGGACCCCTTTCTCAACCTTCCCGTTGGACTGCGGGTAGTGTGGGCTTGAGATGATGTGGTTGAATTGGTATGACTTGGCGAAATTGGACCACTCTTGGCTGTGGAAGCAGGGACCATTGTCACTCATGATAGTGAGTGGAATACCATGCCTGACAAATGTCTCCTTGCAGGCCTTGATGACTGTCCTTGATGTGAGGTCTGACAGCTTCATAACTTCCGGGTAATTTGAGAAGTAATCTCTGATGAGCACACAATCATGCCCATTGGCATGAAAAAGGTCAATTCCCACCTTGGACCACGGAGAGGTCACAATCTCGTGTTGCTGGAGTGTTTCTTTTGGTTGAGCAGGCTGGAAACGCTGGCAGGTCCATTGAGGACCATATTGGATATGTCCTGGCTGATTCCAGGCCAATAGACAGCCTGCCGGGCCCTGCGCCTACACTTTTCGACACCGAGGTGTCCCTCGTGGATTTGTTTGAGCACTAAGCTCTACAGACTGTGAGAAATAACGATACGATCTAGCCTGAGGAGGATCCCCTTGACGACAGTCAGGTCGTCCTACACATGAAAGAACTGAGGGCATTGCCCTTTTGCCAGCCATTTGCAAGGTGGCGCATTACATGCTGCAGAAGAGGGTCTTTGGCAGTCTCTTCACGAATGCTGATCACTCTTTCATCTGAGGCCGGGAGGTTGCTGGCACACAGCTGCACCTGTGGTGGATGAAGTCAACCTGTTCACAGGGCGACGTGATGGAGCGTGACAGGGCATCCGCAGTTATCAGCTCCGTGCCTGGTGTGTATACTAACTCAAAATCGTACCTTCGGAGTCGAAGGAGAATGCGCTGAAGCCTGGGCGTCATGTCATTCAAGTTCTTATGAATGATATGGACCAAGGGTCTGTGGTCAGTCTCCACTGTAAATGTAGATAGACCGTAGATGTAGACATGGAACTTTACAATGCCGGTTAGGAAGCCCAGGCACTCTTTTTCTATTTGGGCGTGTTTTGTTATGCTCTCGACGTAGCATAAGCTGCTTCCGCGATGTGCACTTTGACAAAGGAGGGTTCAGACTTAGAGATAGCTTTAACACGTTTATTAAACTATGAACAACTCTCCTACTTGGATTCAACGCTACTGTTAATCCTGCTATAGCTACTCAGACTGACGAATCAGTCTGCTACAATCCATGTGGTGGGAGTGATGTTCAATCAACCCTGTGGCTGTACTCACTGAGAGTCTCCACTGGAAAGAGGAAAATCATGTGTGTTGTGTCCTTTTTATATGGGTTGGTGTAATGCCCTCCTGTGGTGGTGTCACCTCTATGTGTATCGTGAATGCCCATTGGTCTTGTCCTATCTTACTGACCTATTGGTTGACTGTCTGTGTGTCATGTCTCTGGTGCTCCCTCTAGTGTCTAGCTAGGTGTAGTGTATGCACATTAACCCTTTGTGTACTTACAGTGATGTACATCACCACATCCCCCCTTTTTTCATGTTACATAATTTCTGTACAGTGTTAAAGAAAATTGAACAAACTAGGTAGATGAGTGATACTTTGGACAAGTTATGATAACAGTGATCATTAAACAATAAGTCCAAATCATATGCATGAGTCCAAAGTTCATTAATTATTATGGTCGAGTGGCTTTCTTGTTTGGTTGGTGATGTTGATGGTGGCATTGCATTGTAAACACCATCAGAGTCCCTGTGCTGAAGGACCCAAGAAGTGATCAAATCACTTTGTTGTCTGATTTGGACTCTTTTTCTCTTATGATGCTTGTAGTGGTAATTCTTGATGGCATCAGTCCTGAAAGCCAGGTTGCCTGTTGGTAATGCAGCAAACGTGAATTGGTAAGATGCATCGTCCTGCCATGGTATGTCATTGTACTGAGCTGAGCAGTAACAGTGTCCCTCATGGGCAGAGTTGTACAATGTCATACCAGTCGTAGTTCCATTGGTGTTGTGTTTGTCGTGCTTGGTGTCGATGTTGCTGCCTTTGGTATGCTTCTTGCTATTGTCTTTGATGTTGTTGCAGTGTTTGCTGCGCTCAAGGACCACACTCTGTGTATAATACGGGTCCTTCACACAGTTACTCGTGTCAGCGTGCTTTGTGGCATCTGCTGTCTCCTTGAGCGTGCCGTCACTGAGTTTGTGGCGCTCCCAGTCTGGAGTCATGTCCAGCTTACTTGAATCAGCTTTGGCTTGTGGACGCTCCCCGTCTGGGTCTGGTCTGTTTCACCTGAGTCAGTTTTGGTTTGTCGATGCTCCCCGTCTGGAGCCCTTTCTGGTTCACCTGAATCAGCTTTGGTTTCTTGATGCTCCCCTTCCGGAGTCACTGCAGGTTCACTTGAGTCAGCTGAGATTTCTTGATGCTCCCCATCCGGAGTCATTTCAGGTTCATTAGCATCTTCTGAGGTTTCTTGATGCTCCACGTCCGGAGTCAAAGAATGCATTTGCTTGTGGAGAGGCTCGACGAATGAGGTTTGAAGTAACTTGGTGTCACCGGAGTCACCAGTAGTCTCACTGTCATTGTCGAGTGCCTCTGTCCATTCTAGCTGAGGTCTGTCACATTGCACATCTGGTATGGGAAGTGGGATGCCGTCGTCACTTGTCTCACATACAGTGGGTAGAGCCTCAGTGACTTCTTGTCGTTCATTTGAGCTGGGTAGACTGTCAGTCTTCTTCTGGTGGCACAAATAATCTGGGTGGACTGTCATAATCTGTTTGCTGTACACTTGAGCATGGTAGACTGTCAGAGTCTTCTTCTTGTTCACTGGAGCATGGTAGACTGTCATAGTCTGCTTGCTGTACACTTAAGCATGGCAGACTGTCATAGTCTTTCTGTTGTTCACTTGAGCATGGCAGACTTGCATCGTCTGCTACTGGTTGCTCAGAGGAGGTTGCTAGACCCTCATGGACTTGTTCATGCAAGGACTGCGCTTTGGAGTCTTGCATTGCTTCTATTGTGGAGGCTGTCCAGGAGCTCGCTGTGAAGGCTTGTGTCACTCCGTCTGTGGAGTCTTGCAGCGTTCCCTGGGTGGAATCGTGCATTGGTCTCGCTGTGGGGACTGTCATCACTTCTTGTTCATGCAAGGACTGCGCTCTGGAGTCTTGCGTTGCTTCTGTCGTGGAGTCTTTCATCGCTTTCTGTGTGGAGTCGGGGACCCTTCGCGGTGCGTGGACCACTCTCTGTGTGGCAGCAGGCCGCTCTCTGTGGGCTTGTACCGCTCTCTGTCTCTTGGTGTCAGGCCGCACCATAATCCTGCACTCACAAGTCGGGATGTCATATATGCTGGGCTGAAGATCCTCAAATGCGAAGAATACATCCGCATCTGTGTCGGATTCTTCACTGTAGAACACATCTCGTTGCGGTTCGGATTTGCTACTGGGGTAGCCTCCCAAGGTGAAAGCTTTGTCTGAGTCGTTGTCTTCCAAGACCATATCATCATGTTTTGTGTCGGAGCTGGCATTGGGCTCACGATGTCCAAAGAAGAATTCAAGGTCTGAGTCATAGTCTTCAAGGACTGTATCATCTCTTTGGGCGGTGCTAACTGCTTGTTGCAGAGTTCTGCGGAGGTTACTGTCAGCTACTGGTCGAATTTCAGGCATTGTGCTATGGTTCCAGGTGAAAGAATCTGGTTTTGAGGCTTTACATTTTTTTTTTGCGTGTATTGGGACATTTCCCCTTTAAGTGAGCGGGGTCCGGGGCCTCTGACGTCATGAAACGCGTGACATAGTGCGTAGGAAGCGATTGCGCATGCGCAGATCGCTGTTCCTTCACTTGGGGCCTTGTTCTCAATTGCGCATGCGCGGCTTCTCGCGCATGCGCAAACGGACCTTCCCGTTCTGTGCGCTCTTCGCGCAACTGCGCATGTGCAGCACCTTTTCCAAGATGGCTGCAATTCAAAACTGCCGTTCGTTGCTGCAAGCCTACCTCGCGGTGAGTTTTGGCGCCTCTTTTACCTTTTCTTCTTGTATGTTCCTTGCAGAATTCTTGAAATTTGTCCAGGACTGCCTGGAAATCGCTCTCGTTTTGCCTCTTTGAGTATTTGAAGATCCGGAAGATTTCAACTGCTCCTGGACCCGCGATGGTAAGTCGAAGCTTATTTACTCTGCATCCGCCACGCCATCTAAGTCGGACGCTACCAGGTAGATCTCGAATCTCTGCCTGAACCCACGCCAGTTTTCACTGAGATTGCCTTGGTACCTGAGCGGTTGTGGAACCGGAATCCCAAACATCATCTTGCCTGGCTGTTGCTGGTTGTCACTGTTCGCTGAGTTGCAACTATATGGATTCAACAGTTCACTCCTGAAACCATGTTTTGTTATGCTCTCAACGTAGCATAAGCTGCTTCCTTGATGTGCACTCTGACAAAGGAAGGTTCAGACTTGGAGATAGTTTTAACACGTTTATTAAACTATTAACAATTCTCCTACTTGGATTCAACGCTACTGTTATTCCTTCTATAGCTACTCAGACTGACAAACCAGTCTGCTACAATCAATGTGGTGGGAGTGATGTTCAATCAACCCTGTGTCTGTACTCACTGAGAGTCTCCACTGGAAAGAGGAAAATCATGTGTGTTGTGTCCTTTTTATATGGATTGGTGTAATGCCCTCCTGTGGTGGTGTCACCTCTATGTGTATCATGAATGCCTATTGGTCGTGTCCTATCTTACTGACCTATTGGTTGACTGTCTGTGTGTCATGTCTCTGGTGCTCCCTCTAGTGTCTAGCTAGGTATAGTGTATGTATATTAACCCTTTGTGTACTTACAGTGATGTATATCACCACAGGGCGTACCTCTGTTCAGTAGGAGTCATGGCCCTTGACACATAAGCAACTGGAGCCCAGGACGAGGAGTCATCCCTCTAGAGGAGCACCGCACCAATGCCGTCCTGGCTTGTGTCCGTGGAGATTTTTGTTTCCCTGTCCGGGTCAAAAAACGTTAGTATCGGAGCAGTGGTGAGCTTTGCTTTGAGCTCAAGCCACTCTGCTTGATGTGTGGGTAGCCACTGGAATGCAGCGGATTCTTCACCAGATGCCTAAGAGCCGTGGTGTGTGAGGCCAAGTTGGGAATGAATTTTCCCAAGAAGTTCACCATGCCAAGGAAGAGTAGTACCGCCTTCTTGTCTTCAGGATTCTTCATGGCGTTAATTGTCCGAATCTGGTCGCACACCCTGCTGGGATATCTGGTCGCCCAAGAACTTAATGGTTGACATGCCAAAGGAGCTCATGGCCTTGTTCAGCTTGAGGCCGTTTGCATGGACACGTTGAAAGACTTGTTTGAGATGAGATATGTGTTCCTCAGGGGTCTTGGACCATATTATTACATCATCGACATAGACACGCTCACCCTCAATGCCCTCCATCATCTGCTCCATGAATCTGTGGAAGATTTCAGAGGCTGAGACAATGCCGAACGGCTTACGGTTATAAAAGTACCTGCCAAATGGTGTGTTGAATGTGCAGAGTTCCTGCTGGACTCGTCCAGTTGTATCTGCCAGAAACCACGCGATGCATCTGGCTTCATGAAGAATTTGGCGTGTGCCATCTCACTGGTCAGTTCCTCCCGCTTCGGGATCGGGTAGTGTTCCCGCATTATGTTCTGGTTAAGATCTTAGGGATCGATGCATATCCGCAACTCTCCTGTGGGCTTCTTCACACAGACCATCGAGCTGACCCAGTGAGTCGGTTCCGTCACTTTGGAGATGATGCCCTGGTCTTGGAGCTCCTGCAGCTGTGCCTTTAAACGTTCCTTCAGAGGAGCCGGCACCCGGCATAGTGCATGGATTACAGGCGTGGCATCAGGCCTGAGTAGGATCTTGTAGCAGTATGGCAGAGTGCCCATTCCATCAAACACATCCGGATATTGAGCAAGGATGTCATCAATGTCAGCCTGAAGATCCACATTGGAAGAAGACATGGCATGGACTCGCTGTATGAGGTTGAGTAGCTTGCATGCATGGGCACCGAGCAGGGATGCCTTATCAGGCTTGACGATTTCGAATCGCAGTGTGACATTGATGGTCTTGTTGGAGACGAATAGATGACAAGATCCGAGTGCAGTTATGGTATTGCCTTTATAATCGAGGAGCTGGCAGGCTGGCTGAAGAATTTTGGGTTGCTTTTTAATGCGGTCAAAATCAGCTTGAGAGATGAGATTGGCAGAAGCACCAGTGTCCAGCTTGAACTGTATGCTGCATTGATTAACTTGTATGACAGCACGCCATGCGTCAGTGGAATCCACATTGAGGATAGATAGGCGTCCTGCTGAATTTGAAGAGGCATATTCACAGGTAGTGATGATGCCCACACAATAGGGGTACTCCAGACTGTCATCCTCTGGATCCGTAGTGCTACTAGGATCAGAATCCAGTCAACCTTGCTGTACACATCGAACGCGCTTGCGTTGGAATTGGGATTGCTGGCCCTTGACTGGTGCTGCAGGCCTGCACAAGGCTGCATAATGTCCAGGCATCCCGCAATTTAAATATCGCCTGCCTTTTGCAGGGCATTGCCTCTTTAAGTGGGCGATGCCACAGTTCGGGCACGTCATGAGGTTGACATTGATACGCTCAGTGCGTCGTCGCACATTCGCAGTGCGGTCAACCGACGTTCGCATCTGCGCAGTTTGGTTTTCGGCCGCTTCGTTCTCCCGTTCGTGTTGCGCATGCGTGGGACCCCGGGAAAAGCGCGCAAAATGTCCGCTTTCATCGATATTGAGGCATTGCATCCGGGTGATGGCCTGTACACTCTCTGCCTCGTGGGAGGCAACTTTTTTGTATTCTGCTGATTTGAAACATGAGTACCGATTTCTCGCATGCTCATGCACTATACACGTCTCGATTGCGACTGGCAGGGTCATGTGCTTAATTTTGAGGAGTTGCTCCCACAAGGAATTGGAGTGCACCCCAAACACGATCTGATCCCTGATCATGGAAACATCGGTTGCACCATAATTGCAGGACTGCGCTAATATACGGAGATGAGTTAGAAAGGATTGGAACGGTTCATCCTTACCCTGAAGGCGTTGCTGGAAGATATAGCGCTCAAAGGTCTCGTTTGCTTCGACTTCACAGTGACTGTCGAACTTCTCCAAAATGGTCTTGAATTTGGTCTTGTCCTGGCCGTCAGTAAAATTAAGCGAATTGAAAATCTGGATGGCTTGGTCCCCCGTAGTTGATAGGAGCCGCGCAATTTTTCTGGCATCGGATGCATCCTCGAGGTCAGAGGCTCAATGTAGAGAAGGAACCTTTGCCTGAAGACCCGCCAGTTGGCGCCGAGATTGCCGAAGATCCGTAGCTGTGGAGGGGCCTAGATCTTCTCCATGCCGCTGGAAGGCACTTGCTGGTCGTCATGGAATCACTTGAGGTAAACACTTAGAGATAGTAGACTACTGGTACTATGTTGTGTTAATCACCCTGGGGTAACATGGATTGCAGCTGGATGCAGTTGTACTTGAAAGTAGACTCCAAACTTTGGTGTTGGTTCATTACGCTTTATTGAACTTGTTCAGCAGTTCGCTGTGGGTTTGACACTCTACTAATCTAGGCGTGCTTACTATAACTAACTAGACCAGACTAGCTCTGAGCCACGTGTAGAAGGTGCTAACTGATATATACACCCTGACTGTCACTCCAGTTGTCACCAGTGGAAAAAGGCAGAGTGTTGATGCCTTGTGTGTTTTATAGTGGGAGACCACCTTCTAGTGTTCTGCCTGGTGATTGATTGTGTTCTGTCCTGTGTGTTGATTTGCTGTAATGGGTGTCTGTCACTGCCTGTCTGTATCTCATTATGTGCATGAGTGCATATCATGACAGTCAGTGCACGATACTGCACTAAGTACGGCCTCAACAAGGCATGCCCTGCTGAGGCCCCCGAATTGAACTAGTGTCCCGGTAGATAGCGTGGTGTTTCGTGGCACTGCAAGCGCCTGAAAATACCCGGTTAAACACGCTTGTTATTGTTTTGTTATACTCTTGTCGTAGCATAAGCTGCTTCCTTGATGTGCACTCTGACAAAGGAAGGTTCAGACTTGGAGATAGCTTTAATACATTTATTAAGCTATTAACAATTCTCCTACTTGGATTTGACGCTACTGTTAATCCTTCTATAGCTACTCAGACTGACTAACCAGTCTGCTACAATCCACGTGGTGGAAGTGATGCTCAATCAACCCTGTGTCTGTACTCACTGAGAGTCTCCACTGGAAAGAGGAAGATCATGTGTGCAGTGTCCTTATATATGGGTTGGTGTAATGCCCTCCTGTGGTAGTGTCACCTCTGTGTATCGTGACTGCCCATTGGTCATGTCCTATCTTACTGATCTATTGGTTGACTGTCTGTGTGTCATGTCTCTGGTGTTCCCTTGAGTGTCTAGCTAGGTGTAGTGTATGTACATTAACCCTTTGTGTACTTACAGTGGTGTGTGTATCACCACATCCCCCCTTTTTTCGTGTTACATATTTTCTGTACAGTGTTAAAGAAAATTGAACAAACTAGATAAATGAGCGATGCTCTGTACAAGTTATGATAACAGTGATCGTTAAATAATAAGTCCAAATCATATGCATGAGTCCAAAGTTCATTAATGATTATGGTCGAGTGGCTTTCTTGTTTGGTTGGTGAGTTGGTGATGTTGATGGTGGCATTGCATTGTAAACGCCATCAGTGTCCCTGTGCTGAAGGAACCAAGAAGTGGTCAAATCACTTCGTTGTCGGATTTGGACTCTTTTCTTTCTTTCGATGCTTGTGGTGGTAATTCTTGATGTCAGCTGTCCTGAAATCCAGGTTGCCTGTTGATAGTGCAGCAAACGTGAATTGGCAAGCTGCATCGTCCTGCGATGGCATGTCATTGTACTGAGCTGAGCAAAACAGTGTCCCTCATGGGCAGAGTTGTACCATGTCGTACCAGTCATAGTTCCATTGGCATTGTGTTTGTCGTGCTTGTTGTTTACGTTGTTGCCTTTGGTACGCTTCTTGCTATTGTCTTTGATGTTGTTGTGTTGGTTGGTTTTGTTGTCGTGTTTGCTGCGCTCAAGGACCACACTCTGTGTATAACACGGGTCCTTCACACAGTTATTCGTGTTAGCGTACTTTGTGGCATCTGCTGTCTCCATGAGCGTGCTGTCACTGAGTTTGCTGCGCTCCCCGTCTGGAGTCATGTCCAGCTTACTTGAATCAGCTTTGGCTTGTCGATGCTCCCTATCTGGGGTCTGGTTTGTTTCACCTGAGTCAGTTTTGGTTTGTCGATGCTCCCCGTCTGGAGCCCTTTCTGGTTCACCTGAATCAGCTTTGGTTTCTTGATACTCCCCGTCTGGAGTCACTGCAGGTTCACTTGCATCTTCTGAGGTTTCTTGATGCTCCACGTCCGGAGTCATTTCAGGTTCACTTGTCTCTTCTGAAGTTTTGTGATTTTCCCCGTCCGGAATCAAAACAGTCAGGAATGCATTTGCTTGCGGAGAGGCTCAAGCGAGTGAGGTTTGAAGTAATGTGGTGTCACCGGAGTCACCAGTAGTCTCACTGTCATTGTCGAGTGCCTCTGTCCATTCTAGCTGAGGTCTGTCACGTTGTACATCTGGTATGGGAAGTGGGATGCTGTCGTCAATTGTCGCACATACAGTGTGTAGAGCCTCAGTGTCTTTTTGTCGTTCACTTGAGCTGGGTAGACCATCAGAGTCTTCTTCTGGTGGCTCAAATAATCTGGGTGGACTGTCATAGTCTGCTTGCTGTACACTTGAGCGTGGTAGGCTGTCAGAGTCTTCTTCTTGTTCACTGGAGCATGGTAGACTGTCATAGTCTGCTTGCTGTACACTTGAGCGTGGCAGACTGTCATAGTCTCTCTGTTGTTCACTGGAGCGTGGTAGACTGTCATAGTCTGCTTGCTGTACACTTGAGCGTGGCAGACTGTCATAGTCTCTCTGTTGTTCACTGGAGCGTGGTAGAGTGTCATAGTCTGCTTGCTGTACACTTGAGCGTGGCAGACTGTCATAGTCTGTCTGTTGTTCACTTGAGCGCGGCAGACTTGCATTGTCCGCTGCTGGTTGCTCAGAGGAGGTTGCTAGACCCTCATGGTCTTGTTCATGCAAGAACTGCGCTTTGGAGTCTTGCATTGCTTCTATCGTGGAGGCTGTCCACGAGCTCGCTGTGGAGGCTTGTGTCACTACCTCTGTGGAGTCTTGCAGTGTTCCTTGTGTGGAATCATGCATTGGTCTCTCTGTGGAAACTGTCATCACTTCTTGTTCATGCAAGGACTGCGCTCTGGAGTCTTGCGCTGCTTCTATCGTGGAGTCTGTCCATGAGCTTTCTGTGGAGGCTTGTGTCACTGGTGTCACTTCTTGTGTGAAGACGTGCAGTTATCTTGCTGTGGAGTCTTTCATCGCTTTCTGTGTGGAGGCTGGAACCATTTGTGGTGCGTGGACCACTCTCTGTGTGGAGTCGGGGACCCATCGCGGTGCGTGGACCACTCTCTGTGGTAGCAGGCTGCTCTCTGTCTCTTGGTGTCAGGCCGCAGCATAATCCTGCACTCACGAGTCGGGATGTCATATCTGCTGGGCTGAAGACCCTCAAATCCGAAGAACTCGTCGTCGGGGTCGTCAATGTGCAACACGTCTAGTTGCGGTTCGGATTTGGTACTGGGGTAGCCTCCCAAGGTGAAAGCTTCGTCTGAGTCATTGTCTTCCAAGACCATAACATCACGTTTTGTGTCGGAGCTGGCATTGGGCTCGCGATGTCCAAAGAGGAATTCAAGGTCTGAGTCATAGTCTTCAAGGACTGTACCATCTCTTTGGGCGGTGCTAACTGCTTGTTGCAGTTTTCTGCGGAGGTTACTTTCAGCTACTGGTCGAATTTCAGGCATTGTGCTGTGGTTCCAGATGAAAGAATCTGGTTTTACGGCTTTTAAACTTTTTTTTCCGTGTTTTGGGACATTTCCCCTTTAAGTGGGGGTGGTCCGGGGCCTCTGACGTCATGAAGCGTGTGACGTAGTGTGTAGGAAGCGATTGCGCATGCGCAGATCGCTGTTCCTTTACTTGGGACCTTTTTCGCAATTGCGCATGCTCGGCTTCTCACACATGCGCAAATGGACCTTCCCGTTCTGTGCGCTCTTCACGCAACTGCGCATGTGCAGCACCTTTCCCAAGATGGCTGCAATTCAAAACTGCCGCTCGTTGCTGCAAGCCTACCTCGCGGTGGGTTTTGGCGCCTCGTTTACCTTTGTTCCTTGTATTTTCCTCGCAGAATTCTTGGAATTTGTCCAGAACTGCCTGGAAGTCGCTCTTGTTTTGCCTCTTTGAGTATTTGAAGGTCTGGAAGATTTCAGCTGCTTCTGGACCCGCAATGGTAAGTAGAAGCTTTATTTTCTCTGCATCCGCCACGCCATCTAGATCGCACACTACCAGGTAGATCTTGAATCTCTGCCACAACCAACGCCAGTTTTCACTGAGATTGTCTTTGTACTGGAGCTGCTGTGGAATCGGAATCCCGAACATCATCTTGCCTGGCTTTTGTTGCTGGTTGTCACTGTTCGCTGAGTTGAAACTATATGGATTTAACAGTTCACTCCTGGAATCATGTTTTGTTATACTCTTGACGTAGCATAAGCTGCTTCCTTGATGTGCACTCTGACAAAGGAAGGTTCAGACTTGGAGACAGCTTTAACACATTTATTAAGCTATTAACAATTCTCCTACTTGGATTCGACGCTACTGTTAATCCTTCTATAGCTACTCAGACTGACTAACCAGTCTGCTACAATCAATGTGGTGGGAGTGATGCTCAATCAATCCTGTGTCTGTACTCACTGGGAGTCTCCACTGGAAAGAGGAAGATCATGTGTGCAGTGTCCTTATATATGGGTTATTGTGTAATGCCCTCTGTGGTAGTGTCACCTCTGTGTGTATCGTGACTGCACATTGGTCGTGTCCTATCTTACTGACCTATTGGTTGACTGTCTGTGTGTCATGTCTGTGGTGTTCCCGCTAGTGTCTAGCTAGGTGTAGTATATGTACATTAAACCGTTGTGTACTTACAGTGATGTATATCACCACAGTTACGGGGTTTGTTCCCATTCAGGTACACCACACCCAGAATATTTAAATCCTCGCTTGTTTTTGGCAGCTGGAAGGAGCTAGGGTGGTGCAGTTCCTTTGAAGCCTTCTCCTGCCCTAATGGGACAGTGTGTATTGAAGATCATGGCTGCCAATGAAGTTGTTGTTCTGGATGAACCACCCCCCACCCTGCACTCCACCACCCCCACACTCCATCTACAACTCTCCACCCCACCACCCCTGCACAGCACCACTCCCCCCCTCCTCCGCCCAACCAACTCCCCCCCTCCAACCGGGCACCACCCGCTGGCAGGGCATCATGTGGCCCATCCAAGGACAATGCCCACAGTAGCCCTTAGAGGAGGGCACCAGAGGGAGCTTTGGGAAAAACCGCTGACATGGATAGGGCCAGACAAGAGTACCCCTGCCAGCAGGGACGGGTCCTGGAGCCAAGGCTGCGGTGCGGAGGGCAGGGTGCCAGGTGGAAAGGCCTTTGGTTGGCGTGGGGATGAGGGTAGGGGAGAGATACATTCAAGGGCTGCAGCGCAGGCAGGGGCCACCGTGCAGCCCATTGGACGTAGTTGGGCATGGGGCACCATGCCATAATGTCTGCCTTTCACCCCTGCAAGCAATGGCTATCGGAATCTAACCAGGCCGCTGCAGCCCTGGGGAATGCACTGAGGCTGTACAAACAGGAGGTGCTCAACAGGGAGCCTGCAGCGGCGGAGCCTGCTCCAGAGGAACAGGAACCAGCCGGTGGGAAGATTCAAAGTTGGTCGCCCAACAGGCCGAGGAGGAGGTGGGAAGGAGGTGCCGCATGAGGCCTTGTGTGTACCGGCATTCAAGGATCAGTCGGACCGGGCATGACGTCAAAGACTCCAGCTGAGCAGGGATACTGTACGGCATATCTGCAGGATCATGGTGCACTTGGCACCGTGGGGGTATGGGGGTGACACTCGTTTCTGGGCCCATCAAGGTGAAGGTCGCCCTTTGTCTTTTCACCACGGGGTCCTTCCAGGCACTGAATGGGGACCTGTCCGGGATCTCGCAGATCTCGGTGCACAGGTGCATCCGCGCCATCACGGAGACCCTATATGCCCAGTTGGCACAAATTCAATGTGGACTGAGACCACCAGGATACCCGGGCAGCAGGGTTCGCTGTCATCACTGGGATGCCCCACGTCCAGAGGGTGATCAACGGGATGCATGTTGACCGATGAGCATTGGCCCACGATTGGCCGGTCTTCATGAACCGAAAGAGCGTGCGGGACGCTCTAATCGTCTTCAGGTTCACCGACTAGGGTGCCTGGCCAGTGGCACGGTCACACCATTTCCCCACTCCCGCGACTACCCCTTCCCATGACTACCCTCCCGAGTGCCACCTCCCACCCCTCCTTGCAATCCCCTCAGTGATTCCTATCTGCCTCACTACTGGGTGTGGGCAGTAACAGCGGGTCTGGTCCATGGGATGAAGGATAATGATGACCCTCTCTGGGATGAGCTCTGGTGCTCCACATTGTCTGACAACGTCTGACTCCTGCCCACAGTAGCACTTTCCACTGTCCACCTTGATGATCCTTGCATGCATTGCATGTACTGGTCCCACCTCTGGGGGAGGTTGGGCCAGTACAAATTGGCAGTCTGCACCTAGGCAGGACCAGAACTAATGTCCTCGGGGGAGTGTTTGCTGGTGCTGTTGGGGAGGGTTTAAACTAATATGGCAGGGAGATGGGAACCGATGCAGGAAGTCGGAGGGAAGTAAGGTGGGCACAGAAACAAAGGGCAGTAAAGGGAAAAGTGGAAGGCAGAGAAACCAAAGACAAAAATCAAAAAGGGCCACATTACATCATAATTCTAAAAGGGCAATAAATGACAAAAAAGGCTTGGAGGCTCTGTGTCTCGATACAATAATGTTTATTGTCACAAGTAGGCTTGCATTAACACTGCAATGAAGTTACTGTGAAAAGCCCATTGCCGTCACATTCCGGCACCTGTTCGGGTACACCGAGGGAGAATTCAGAATGTCCAAATTACTTAACAGCATGTCTTTCGGGACTTGTGGGAGGAAATCAAAGTACCCGGAGGAAACCCATGCAGGCACAGGGAGAAAGTGCAGACTCCACACAGACAGTGACCCAAGCCGGGAATCGAACCTGGGACCCTGGAGCTGTGAAGCAACTGTGCTAACCAGTGTGCTATTGTACCGCCAAACGAATCTGATTAATACAACTGGAGTTCATTCAATGTATTTGGATCCCAGTCGATGCATTAAGTCGGAGGGAAGTATGGTGGGGACAGAAACAATGAGAGGTAAGAAAAGAAAAAAAGAAACAAAACACCTGGTGTGCTGCTGTCTGAAAGAGAAAGAAATGAAACAAGAAAAACAAAATGGAGCAGAGATTATGAACTGAAATTTCTGACCTTAATATTGAGTCTGGACGGCTTTATAATAGCAAACTGAAAGATAAGAGGCGGGATTCTCCTTAATCGGCGCGAAGTCCGCCGACCGGCGCCAAAAACAGCGCAATTCAGTCCGGCATCGCGTCGCCCCAAAGATGCGGATTTCTCCACATCTTGAGGGGCCGAGCCCTCACCTTGAGGGGCTAGGCCCGCGCCGGAGTGATTTCCGCCCCGCCGGCTGGCGGGAAAGGCCTTTGGCTCCCTGCCAGCTGGCGCGGAAATGACTTTGCCGGGCGGCGCATGCGCGGGAGCGTCAGCGGCCGCTCACGGCATCCCCGCGCATGCGCAGTGGAGGGGGTCTCTTCCACCTCCGCCATAGTGGAGACCATGGCGAAGGCGGAAGGAAAAGAGTGCCCCACAGCACAGGCCCGCCCGCGGATCGGTGGGCCCCGATCGTGGGCCAGGCCACCGTGGGGGCACCACACCCGGGGCCAGATCACCCCGCGCCCCCCCCCCAGGACGCCGGAGCCCGCCCGCGCCGCCTGCTCCCGGCGGTAAGATAGGTGGTTTCATCCACGCCGGCGGGAGAGTGTTGACAGCGGCAGGACTTCGGCCCATCGCGGGACGGAGAATCGCAGGGGGATTCCCGCCAACCGGCGCAGCGCGATTCCCGCCCCCGCCAAATCTCCAGTGGCGGAGAATTCACGACATGGCGGGGTTGGGATTCATGACGGCCCCCGGCGATTCTCCGACCCGGTGGGGGGGTCGGAGAATCGCGCCCGAGGTGTTGTTTCTCAAGTTCACGTGCTTTCTGAGCCAAATGTGTAAAAAATGTGTTTTTTTCATTAATTTTATGCTTACATCACTGGCTATTCAGAGCAATCCAAAATGTTTTATTTTACATTCTTGGCAGCACAAAACTTGAGGAGCTTATTTGGGCTCAATCTCCTTTCCTACTTTTTAAAAAATGGTTGATAAAGAGGAATACAAAATATGAACTTATTCAATTAACTTACTAATGGTGGCATGTCTCTGCAGAGAATCCCTTTATGCAGCATGTCTACAGTAAGGGTTGAAAGCTCACTTGGGAACATCCTAAAATGAAATAAAATCTCTGGATGATCTGTACATTCTATTATATTAAGTTAGACATGGAAATAGACCACATTATGCACGATAGTTGACTAAATTAATCCCATCACAGCTGCTGAATAATCCTGCAGTAATTTTTAAACGGTCAAAATATTGAGTTATATGATAAGTATGAATAAATGTTAGACAGTTTTATATCTCTAAAACAATCACAATCTTAAGAAGTACCTTTAATACTGAGGGACAAGGGTAAATTGACATGCTGTGATGGAGTTTGAGGTAGCAAAGGCCATAGATAGTCTCCTATTCTGATAATCTGAACCAACCCTCTGCAATTGTGAAATTGATGGATTTACCTTATTCTTTCAATTATGTAGGATCCATGCTCTTGAAACATATAATATGCTAATAGCTGTTTATATTAACTTAATGCAAAGCATATCACCGATATGTTGCAGATATACAAGGGCTAATCCAATTTATAATAGCTATTAAGCACAAGCCTTCCAAAGATGTGCAGGTTAGGTGGAATGGCCATGCTAAATTGTCCATTAGTGTCCAAAGATTAGGTGGGGTTATGGGATTACAGGGATAGGACAGGGTATTAGGCCTAGTTAGTGTGCTCTTTCAGAGGGTCAGTGCAGACCCGATGGACCGAATGGCCTCCTTCTGCACTGTAAAGCTTCTATGATTCTATGAGTGGAACTGGGGTTAAATTAAGTAAGAGCTGAAAATAGATGTTGGGAGCTCACCAATGCCTGTTCATTACTGTGCAAGCAGCAGGTGAACTTCATCCTGCTTGCTGTTTCACATGATTGTGATATGCACCTATCATTACCTGTGATATCCAGTCTGCATTCATTAGGAGGGTGGCCAGTTTTCTTTTTTATTCGTTCATGGATTGTGGGCGTTGCTGGCTAGGCCAATTTTATTGCCCATCCCTAATTTCCCTTTAGAAGGTTGTGGTGTGCTGACCTCTCAAATCATTACAGACCCTATGGTAGGTAATCCACAAAGCTGTTAGTGAGGCAGTTCCAAATTTTTCCCCAGCAACAGTGAAGGAACGGCAAAATAGTTCCAAGTTAGAATGGTGCGTGACTTGGAGGGGAACTTCACAGATTTCATAGAATAGATTTCATAGAATTTACAGTACAGAAGGAGGCCATTCAGCCCATCGAGTCTGCACCGGCTCTCTGAAAGAGAACCCTACCTAACCGCACACCTCCACCCTATCCCCATAACCCAGTAACCCCACCCAACATTAAGGGCAATTTTGGACACTAAGGGCAATTTAGCATGGCCAACCCACCTAACCTGCATATCTTTGGACTGTGGGAGGAAACCGGAGCACCCGGAGGAAACCCACGCACACACGGGGAGAACATGCAGACTCCGCACAGACAGTGACCCAAGCAGGAATCGAACTTGGGACCCTGGAGCTGTGAAGCAATTGTGCTAACCACCATGCTACCGTGCTGCCCATTCCACCTAACCTGCACATCTTGGAGTGGTAATGTTCCCATGCATCTTCTGGCCATGGGTTTAGAAAGTTTTTAAAAATTCATTTATGGGATGTGGGCATTGCTGGTTCGGCCGTCATTTGTTGCCCACCCATAGTTTCCCTTCAGAAGGTGGTGGTGATTGCCTTCTAGAACCGCTGCAGTCCTTGAGGTATAGCTACACCCACTGTGCTGTTAGGGAGGGAGCTCCAGGATGTTACTCCAGCAACAGTGAAGGAACGGCGATATATTTCCACGAGGAGGTGGTGAGTGACTTGGAGGGGAACCTCCATGTTGTGGGGTTCCCAGGTATCTGCTGCTCTTGTCCTTCTAGATGGTAGTGATCGGGGGTTTGGAAGGTGCTGTATAAGGAACCATGGTGAGTTACTGCAGTGCATCTTGTAAATGATACACACGGCTCCCACTGTTGGTCGGTGGTGAAGGGTTTGAATGTTTGTGGAAGCGGAAGCAATCAAGCGAGCTGCTTTGTCCTGGATGGTGTTGAGCTTCTTGAGTGTTGTTTGAGCTGCACTCATCCAGCCAAGTCAAGAGTATTCCATTACACTCCTGACTTGTGCCTTGTAGATGATGGACAGGCTTTGGTGGGGTCATGAGGTGTATTACTCATCGTAGGATTCCTAGCCTTTGACTTGGCCTGGTAGCCACAGTATTAATATGATTAGTCCAGTTCAGTTTCTGACCAATGGTATCCACAGGATGCTGATTGTGGGGAATTCAGCGGTAGTAATGCCATTGAATGTCAAGGAGCGATGGTTTGATCCTCTCTAGTAGGAGATGGTCACTGCCTGGCACTTGTGTGGCGCGAATGTAACTTGCCGTTTGTCAGCTGAAGCTTGAATATTGTCCCAGTCTTGATGCATTTGGACATGGACTGCTTCATTATCTGAGGAGTCACGAATGGTGCTGAACATACCCCAGAAGATGGTGCCGGAGCGAGGCGACTCCCTGCGAGCTCTCCCCACAGATCCGCATTTTACTTAACTTACAATCGTTCTAATCATTTTAAATTTAATTCTAAGACTAACATTATTACTAACCTCTCTCTTTTATCTTTTCTTGCAGGCTTGAACATACTCCGAGGCCCTTGGAGTCCTTTTGACCTGACCCGACCTGACATCCACGACCGGAAGCGGATTGGGCCCAAACCGGAAGTGAGGCCCCGACCTCGATTTGGAGCTGACCCAGTGTGGTAGTCTGTGTAGAGGTATTACGGTACCTGGTAATGCTGGAACACCATTGGTAGATATTGTATGTTCCTATTGGTCAAGCTGTATGGTAGCTCCGCCCTGCTAGGTGGGGTATAAGAGCCCGTGCAGCCCCAGCAGCCTTCATTCTGTACCTGAGCTGCTGGGGGAAACATCTAGCTTATTAAAGCCTTCAGTTGGACTACAACCTCGCTTTAGTGGTCACTGATCGTGCATCACCCAGACCTCGGAGCTCCCAACCCAGCCTAACAACCGGAGCCAGCCCCTGGATCGCCCGGCCCAGTCCCCAGAGCTCCCGACTCGACCCGAACCCCGACGACGAGACCAGGCCCAAATCGACCCCGAGAGGCCCGCCCAGCGACCCGACCCGGAGAGGCCTGTGGTGAACATATTGCTGCTACATTTCACCGCTGTATTGTGTTGTATTATGTTGATGCCCTTGTGGGCTCTGCCTGTGGCTCCGCCCGCTCGGGGGTGGTATATAGATCTGCAGCCTGTAGGTGGCACTCAGTACAGTGCAGTCGCAGGCAGGCACAGATCTAGCTTAGTAAAACCACTGTTCACTTCTACTAATCGTCTCGTGTGAATTGATGGTCGCATCAAGGCCCACCCAGCAACACAACCTACCTGGAGATGGAAGAAAGAAAAATCCACGTGGAGACCCGACCGGGCCTACTTCAAGACCCTGACCCCATGAGCGCCCAAGGAGGGAACAGACCATGGGACCCAGCCCAACCTGCCTCAGGAAGCCCCTGACCATGACCCAGGACCCCCAAAATGGCAGAGACCCCGCGCAAGGACCCGAACGCGCTGCAAGGTATTCCCGTGTCTGCAGGACCCATCCTGATCGCAAATATGCCTCCCCAGCAACCCCCCTACCTCAACCAGCCCCCAGGACCCTGCCAGATGTGACCCCAGAAACATAACCAGCGGCGTAGTCCCCGCCAGCCCCCTGGACCCCACCAGACGCAACCACCTACCTTCCACAAGGTCAGACTTCTCCCATCGGATCCCAGGACCATCCAGCCGCAGCCGCCGACTGAGGAAGCGAGAGAAACGTGGCGGCCAGCAGGTTAGACTGAAGCAATGCGGTTTCAAGACCCCTCTTCCCAGCATACTCCTGGCAAACGTCCAAGCGATCGAAAACAAGCTGGATGAACTTAACTCTAGACTTACCTCTCAGAGGGAAGTAAGAGACTGCTGTGTGCTCTGTTTCACAGAGACATGGCTCACCCTCGCCTCACCGGACTGTACCATAGAACCTGAAGGCTTCTCAATTCACCAGGCAGACTGCACCGTGTCATCAGGCAAAGCAAAGGGTGGAGGGGTTTGCCTCCTCATCAACTCCTCCTGGTGCTTGGATGTGGCGACCCTGGCGACCTACTGCTCCCCGGACCTGGAATACCTGACCGTGAAGTGCCGCCCACACTATCTTCCACGTGAGTTAACCTCAACCATTATCACAGTGGTCTACATCCCACCCCAGGTAGAAATGAAGAAGGCACTGGACGAACTGTACACAGTTATAAAGAACTACGAAACAGAACACCCGGAGACCTTGTTCATCGTGGCCGGAGACTTCAACAAGGCTAACCTCAAGAGTGTACTGCCAGAATTCCACCAGCACATCTCCTGTCCCACCAGGGGCGACAACACTCTTGACCACTGCTACTCAAAAATCAAGGGCGCCTACCATTCCATACCCCGACCGCACTTTGGGAAATCAGACCATAAGACGGTGCTCCTTCTCCCGGCATACAAGCAGATACTCAAGCGGGAGAATCCAGCTAAGAAGGTCGTGCAGTGCTGGCCTGAGGAAACAGAAGACCTCTTACGTGACTGCTTAGAAACAGTGGACTGATCCATATTTAAGAACTCAGCGACCAACTTAAATGAGTATGCCACCACCGTCACAGACTTCATCAGCAAATGTGTGGACGGCTGCGTGCCAAATAAAGCAGTATGTACGTTCCCCAACCGGAAACCATGGCTCAAACGCGAGATTGAATCCCTATTGAAGGACAGGTCTGAGGCGTTCAAGTCAGATGACCCTGACCTATACAAGAAATCCAGGTACAAAGAACAAACAAAGAAATGTACAGCACAGGAACAGGCCCTTCGGCCCTCCAAGCCCGTGCCGACCATGCTGCCCGACTAAACTACAATCTTCTACACTTCCTGGGTCCGTATCCCTCTATTCCCATCCTATTCATGTATTTGTCAAGATGCCCCTCCGCATCGAGGTATGACCTCCGCAAAGCCATCCGAGATGCCAAGAGAGAATATCAAACCAAGCTAGAGTCACAGACAGACTCTCGGCGGTTGTGGCAAGGACTAAACAACATAACGGGCTACAAAGCGAAGCTGAGCACTATCTCCGGCAGCAGAACACCCCTCCCCGATGAACTCTATGCATTCTATGCTCGGTTCGAGCAGGAAACCAACAATCCGCTGTTGAGTGCCCCAGCAGCCTATAACTCACCCATACCCACCATCACAGTTTCCAAAGTCAGATCAGCCTTCTTGAAAGTGAACCCTCGGAAGGCGACGGGCTTGGACGGGATCCCTGGTCGTGCACTCAGAGCCTGCATGGACCAGCTGGCAGAGGTGTTCGCGGACATCTTTAACCTGTCTCTACTCCACTCTGAGGTCCCCACCTGCTTCAAGAAGACCACCATCATACCGGTGCCAAAGAAGAACCAGGCAACGTGCCTCAATGACTACCGTCCAGTGGCCCTGACTTCAGTCGTAATGAAGTGCTTCGAGAGATTGGTCATGAAGCGCATCATCTCCATACTCCCAGAACGCCTTGATCCAGTGGTGCAATTCGCATACTGCCGCAACCGGTCCACAGCAGACGGCATTTCCCTGGCCCTACATTCATTCCTAGAACATCTCGACAACAAGGACTCCTACATCTATGGAATTCCTTGCCCAGTGAAGCAGTTGAGGGTCCTTCATTGAGTGTTTTTAAGATAATGATAGATAGTTTTTTGAAGAATAAAGGGATTAAGGGTTATGGTGTTCGGGCCGGAAAGTGGCGCTGAGTCCACAAAAGATCAGCCATGATCTCATTGAATGGCGGAGCAGGCTCGAGGGGCCAGATGGCCTACTCCTGCTCCTAGTTCTTATGTTCTTACATCAGACTCCGATTTATTGACTACAGCTTCGCCTTCAACACCATAATCCCAGCCAAACTCATATCAAACCTCCAAAACCTAGGACTTGGCTCCCCACTCTGCAACTGGATCCTTGACTTTCTGACCCACAGATCACAATCAGTAAGAATAAACAACAACACCTCCTCCACAATAGTCCTCAATACCGGGCCCTGCAAGGCTGCATTCTTAGCCCCCTACTCTACTCCCTGTATACACACATCTGCGTGGCAAAATTTGGTTCCAACTCCATCTACAAGTTTGCTGGCGATACGACCATAGTGGGCTGGATCTCGAATAACGACGAGTCAGAATACAGGAGGGAGATAGAGAACCTAATGGAATGGTGCAGCGACAATAATCTTTCCCTCAATGCAAGCAAAACTAAAGAGCTGGTAATTGACTTCAGGAAGCAAAGTACTGTACACACCCCTGTCAGCAGCAATGGGGCCGAGGTGGAGATGGTTAGCAGTTTCAAATTCCTAGGGGTACACTTCTCCAAAAATCTGTCCTGGTCCACCCACGTCGACGCTACCACCAAGAAAGCGCCTATACTTCCTCAGGAAGCTAAGGAAATTTGGCATGTCCACATTAACCCTTACCAACTTTTACAGATGCACCACAGAAAGTATCCTATCTGGCTGCATCACAGCCTGGTATGGCAACTGCTCAGCCCAGGACCGCAAGAAACTTCAGAGAGTCGTGAACCCAGCCCAGTCCGTCACACAAACCTACCTCCCACCCATTTACTCCATCTACACCTCCCTCTGCCTGGGGAAAGCGGGCAGCATAATCAAAGACCCCTCCTACACGGCTTACTCACTTTTCCAACTTCTTCCATCGGGCAGGAGATACAGAAGTCTGAGAACACGTACGAACAGACTCAAAGACAGCTTCTTCCCCGCTGTTACCAGACTCCTAAATGATCTTTTATGGACTGACCTCATTAACACGACACCCCTGTATGCTTCATCGATGTCGGTGCTTATGTAGTTACATTGTATACCTTGTGTTGCCCTATTATGTATTTTCTTTTCTTCCCTTTTCTTCCCATGTACTTAATGATCTGTTGAGCTGCTCGCAGAAAAATACTTTCCACTGTACCTCGGTACACGTGACAATAAACAAATCCAATCCAACATTGTGCAGTCATCCGCAAATGTCCCCACTTCTGACCTTATGATGGAAGGGAGATCATTGATGAAGCAGCTGAAGACGCTTGGGCCAAGGACACTATTCTGAGGAACTCCTGCAGTGATGTCTTAGAGCTGAGATGATTGACCTCCAACCACCACATCCATCTTCCTTTGTGCTAGGTATGACTCCATCCAATGGAGAATTTTTCCCGATTCTCATTGACTCCAGTTTAGCTGGGACTCCTTGATGCCATACTCGGTCAAATGCTGCCTTGATGTTAAAGGGGATGTACAATGGGGTGAGTGGTAGGGGGGAGCTGCCCCCCACATTGGCGCTGGTGTCCATTTAGCTGATTTTTAAGGACCCGGAACAGCGTGGGTCATAACACCCGATATCGTTGCTTAGTGTGGATGCTATTAGCGAAGGTGTTAGCGTCGTAGATCGAGGATTGTGTGTTGGGGGTAATAGAGGAGGACCAGACAGGATTTGTGAAGGGAAGGCTGTTGTTGGCGAATGTGCGTAGGCTGCTTAATGCTATTATGATCCCCTCGGAGAGGCAGGAGATAGAAGTAGTGGTGGCAATTAATTCAGAGAAGGCTTTTGATCAGGTGGAGTGGGTGTATTTGTTGGAGGTGCTAAATTGGTTTGGGTTAGGTCAGGGGTTTGTGAAGTGGGTTCGGCTGCAGACGAACAGGACTGTATCAGAGGTACGTGGCAGGAGTGCATGCTCTCCCCGTGGCTTTTCGATTTGGCGATAGAGTGGCTGGCAATGACACTTAGGGCATTGAGGGGTTGGATAGGGAGTGAGCCTGGGGGTTGGGGGGCTGAACACAGAGTCTCATTGTGTGCAGACCAAATTGTGTTTAATATCTCGGACCCGGTGGGCAGTTTTGAAAGGATCATGGAGACCTTGAGGGAATTTGGCTGGTTTTCGGGGTATAAATTGAACTTGGGGAAGAGTGAGTTGTTCCCAATTAATGCTGGAGGGCAAAAGAGGAAGTTAGGGGAATTTCCATTCCAGGTGGTGGGGCATGTTTTTGGTATCTACGAATCCAGGTAGCGTGGAGTTGGGCGACTGGAGTTCAACTTGGCACAACTGCTGGAGGGAATGAAAGCAGATTTCAAGAGGTGGGTTATGTTGCCGCTGTCATTGGCTGGGTGTGTGCAGATGGTTAAAATGATGGTGCTGCCCAGTTCTTGTTCGTGTTCCAGAACTTCGCCATCTTTGTCCCCAACTCCTTCTTTAAGGAGGTAAACGGGATAATTTTGGTGTTTGTTTGGGTGGGGAAGACCCCACGGCTGACAAGGGTGTTATTGGAGAGTGGGTTGCTGGGTTTGATGAATTATTATTGGGCGGCGAACATCACAATTGTGAGGAAATGTGCAGTGGAGGAAGGATCTGTGTGGGACCAGATGGAGGCAGTGTCGTGTTGAGGAGCGGGTTTGAGCGCACTGTTGTTGGTGCCCCTTCCAGTACTCCATGAGCCCAGCGGTGGTTTCAGCATTGCGGGTGTGAACCCAGTGCAGGCAACATTTTGTATTAGAGGGCATGTCGTTGTGGGCGCCGATATGTGACAATCACAGGTTTGTGCCAGCGGGATTGGATGCGAGGTTCCGGGGATGGCGGCTGGTGGGGATGGGATATTTTAGGGACTTGTTTATAGAGGGCAAGTTTGCAGGTCTGGAGGAGTTGAAGGAAATGTATGAGCTGCCCAAAGGAAATGGTTTCAGATAGCTACAGGTGAGGGATTTTGTGAGGAGAGGTGTGCCATTCTTCCCGGGGCTACTGCCTTCAGTGTGTTATGGGTCAGGGTTTAGAGAACCCCAAAGTGTATCATGGAGTTCACCTGACACACAACTTTTAATAGATTGTGGTATGGGGAGCACACGGGCCACTCTACAGGTGTGGTACAGCAGAAAAGGACAAGTATTTTTTAAAGCAAAACAACATTTATTCTATGAACGCAAGTTAACCTTTTTAAAACAAACAGTGAACATCTAAGCAACCAATAATTAAAATACAACTCCAAAGACTTGAACACTAAGTAACCCTGTAAGCTGTCCTTTTAACATCCAAAAGACTTAACAAACCTTCAAACGGGAGCACATTAGGTTTACATTCAATACTGAGACCTTTTACAGTTCTGGGTTCACCAAATGATCCATAGATAGTCTTTGGATGGCAGAGATTAACAGTACAGCTCTACTTCAGATGCAGCTCACTGAAAAACTCAGACACACCCAAGCTTTTTCTCAAACTGAAACTAAAAAGCAGAAGTAGAGCTCAGCTCCACCCACACTCTGACATCACTCTAGTAACATGAGCAGCTCCATTTCTGAAAGGTACATTTCTTAAACACCCATTTCTTAAAGGTACTCTCACATGACACCTCCCCCGAAGAAAAAAAAATAAACCATTTTTGCTAACTTTTGCCTTAGTTTAATTGCTCTCTTTTATCACCTTTGCTCTTGAGTCGGCAGGTATCTTTATGATACCGCCATGTGGTTCAAGTCCGAGTAATGATCAATAATCCAATACACCGTTTAGTAAGATTTAAATCAAAGCACATTTATTATACACAGTAATCACTACTCATGTATAAATTCTATGTCTAAGCTACTTCTACGACTAACAGGCCAATACTTAACTTGGAACTGGCCTACCAGGTCAGGGAAACGAATGGCCTTTCGTTCGGGTTCTGAGCCTACGGGATTCGAAGTTGGTACAGATTGGTAGCTAGGAGCGCCTAGCTCGTAGCGAGCGTAAGACTTACTGGATATCAGCGGTGGCTGGACCGGTTACTGTCAAGGGTTGGTTCACGTTGCTGAGTGACCCGGTCAAGAAGAACGATTTGAACTTGGGCTTGATTCTTATAGTCCCATGGGGCTTCCTGCCTTCCAAAACATTTTTAACTAACAATTCTAAGGGCTCAATTCTTATAGTTTCCAGGGGCTTCCTGCCTTTCGGGGCGAACCCTGTACCTGGTTCCAAGTGATTGGACTTTGTCCCAATCACTTGGTTCGATTTTCTCCAATGCTGGAGCGGTTCCCTGATCGATGGGCAGTCCTGAGGTGGTCGTTCACCTCCCATTGTGTAGGCTTCTGCTGGCGCCAAAGAGTCTGGTTTGGCTTTATGTGTCTAAATGTTGCTCATTGGTCCCGGGGATTGCTCATTAATATGCAGGTGGCTGGTGTTTTGTTATGCTGATGGTTGCCGGTATCGATCTTGTCTGGCCTTTCCAGAGGTAAATACACACTCCCCCTGCAGCTGCTCGTTTGTGTCCCGTTGGCTGACTTTCTCATCTGCCTTTGCCGTTCGCCATTTTAAATCAGGAGTTAGCAATTCTAAATCTGGAGTTAGTAACTGTAACTGGTTAGTAATGTAACTGGCTACATTCCCTCCTTGTGATCCTAATGCGACGCGTGAAGGATCACATAACTATGTTGCTTTCCATTCCTTGACCTGGGGGGGGGGGGGGGACACTTCCTTCATGGCCTCTGCACTGACCATAGCTATGCAAAACATTTTTAACTAACAATTCTAAGGGCTCAATTCTTATAGTTTCCAGGGGCTTCCCGCCTTTCGGGGCGGACCCTGTACCTGGTCTCAAGTGATTGGACTTTGTCCCAATCGTTTGGTTCGATTTTCTCCAATGCTGGAGCGGTTCCCTGATCGATGGGCGGTCTTGAGGTGCTCGTTCACCTCCTTTTGTGTAGGCGTCTGCTGGCGCCGAAGAGTCTGGTTTTGCTTTGTGTGTCTAAATGTTGCTCATTGTTCCCGGGATTGCTCATTAGTATGCAGATGGCTGTTGTTTTTCTATGCTGATGGTTGCTGGTATCGATAGTGTCTGGCATTTCCAGAGGTAAATACACAGCCAACCTGCAGCTGCTCGTTTTTGTCTTGTTGGCTGACTTCCCCATCAGCCTTTGCCGTTCGCCATTTTGAATCGGGAGTTGGCCATTTTAAGTGGCTACACACCCTCCTTGTGATCCTAACACGAAGCATGAAGGATCACATAACTATGTTGCTTTCCATTCCCTGACCTTCATGGCCTCTGCACTGACCATAGCTATGCAAAACATTTTGACTGACAATTCTAAGGGCGCTATGTCAAACAGGGACATGCATTACAAAACAATAAACTGGGAACCTCTAACTATTCCTAATACACTACACTCACTTAAACATTTCATCATCCAAACTGCCTCAACCATACAAACAAAATCATAGCATTTTATACATCAGTGTTCCTGGCTTGGCAGTCAAGCTCAGGATCGTACAATTTACTCATGAACAGTTCTTTACATTTCTTTATTTACAATAAACGCAAGTGAATGCTCTTTATTATAGATTGCGGGGGTCGGGGGTCTGGTCGTATCCGAACATAGGGGATCTGATCCTTTATATCGGGGTTCGAGCGCGGTAGGCTCTCCTTCTCCATTTCCGTAGACACATAGTCTGCACTAAGCAGCAGAGTATCGCTAATACCAGTAATGTTTCTATTACATAGGACAGTTATAGTCCTGGCACACCAAGATGATGTGGTGTCGCTAGTGACTGGGCTCTGGGTACTGCGGGGAAGTGAAACATTAACGGCTGGGGGGCTTGAAGTCATGGGGTTTGCGTTCACGCGCAACCAAAAGTCCATAAACATGATGCTAATCCATATGAAGGAAGTCCTCATGGCTCTTCTCTTTCCTTTTCTTTTCTTCTCTTCTCCGGTCCTGGAGCTTCTGGAGTTCTGTGGAAACAAGCAAAGTGTCTGTAACTATCTTTGTTTAGTATCTCGTACGATAGTGTGTCTGTCCTGTAGTGCGAATTACTCCCTTTATAATTGGTCACTATGTGTGACTCCCTCATTTTTTTTCCAAAAATCGAAATTTAGGACAAGACACACTTCCCAATAATGAACCAGTGTGAGCCGTCTCGCAGACTGTGCAATTTACCATCCAAATGTTTCAGGATGTAAATAGCATGTGGTTGGCAACCTAAAAGTTACCTAAACAAAACAAAACTTTTTGAACGAAAAGTGCCAAAATGAGGTGCGTATGGGCCACGACGGGTAAGAGTTGGATGGAGTCCCTGGGTAGGATGGCTACCAATGCCGTATCTCTCCTACCCGAGCGTAGTTGACCAGAGGGTGGTTCCCAGGCAGGGCGGGTCCCAAGCCGTTTCTCCACTGCCTGAGCAACCGACAAGAACGGGCAAAAAATGTAGTCATCGTGGTGGGGCTGCCGTAGTGGTTCTACCTTCGAACCAGAAGGGCAGTTACGAACGGGCGTCTGGTTCCTTAACCAGTCTCTGCAGACAAGTCCTCAGAGGTTTCTGCTGAACTAGTGTCTAGCAATGGTGAGTCTCTGTAGGCAAGTCCTCAGAGGTTTCGGCCGAATAGGCGTGGGGCAGTGAGAAAATAAAATTCTTCTGTCGGACATACAACATTTAACAAACTTACAAACAACATAAAACATTCTGCAGGTTCCATCAGAAAGGACAACACTTCTCCCAAGCGGTTCCTTTTAAAAATCATCTGGATACCTTAGTTCTCGGTTGCGAACAGGGTCGCAAAGGGGTTCTCGGTTTGGGAGTCAGACCCAAGGTCGTCCTCTTCTCCCGGGTGCCACACTCTTGCAGGGCTGAAAAGGCTGCGTGGTGTGAGGTGGGGTCGCTCTCATCATTGCGGACGAGTCGGAACGAGTTATCTCGGTGCCAGTAATTGGTGTCTAGCTGTGTGGGGACAAGATCGGGGTCGTCAGTGTGGTTCGGTGGTCGGTGGTGGGGTTTATTTAGGAAAGTGATCATGAAGGGATCACTTGGATCGTAGTCGGAATCGCTGGGTGTGGGTCCTGTTGCATGGGGATAGTAGGGAGGCGTGCTGTGGCTATTGTCCGAGTCACAGTCGCTGTCTCTGCTGCTGCAGTCTGTGGGCGTTCCGGGGCGGAGTGTATATTTCGGGGGTGGAGTCGAGATCGAGTCCGTGGCTGGGCTGGACGTGGTGGGGGTTGGCAGGGTTACGTTGGCTGTGGGCGGGGTGTGGTGTGCTGCGTTGAGCATGACGTGGTGTGCGTAGTTAGACTGTGTTCTATATGCCTTCAGCTGGTTTATATGGAACCACACAGTCGTACCGTTGGGGTACTTTATTTTATACACGGAAGGGCTTACTTTATCGTCAATGGAGTACGGACGCGAGTATTTTGGTGACAGGAATGTGCTGGGGTATATACAGAGAGGATCACTTGCTGTCCGATACTGTACTCAGTCGCATGCACTGTCTTGTCGAAACAAGCCTTGCTCTGTTTCTTTCTGGTGCCCAATTTTACTGCGGCTGCTAGCTGAGCCATTTTAACATTTTCCACTAATTGTTCTACTGCTTTCTAATGTGTGAGGGCCGTCACTTCGGGGCTGGTCAAGTCCAAACCTAACAAATATTCTGTGCCTTTCATGGAGCGTCCGGTCATGAGGGTGTGTGGGGTGTAACCTGTGGAAGTAGAAATTGTATTACTCAAAAACATCAGCGCAAAAGGGAGGACTGAGTCCCAAGTAGTGTTGTTCTGCTGGACCATTTTTCTGAGGGTGGATTTTAGGGTCCGATTCATGCGCTCCACGATACCACTCGACTGTGGGTGGTATGCTATGTGGAATTTTTGGGTGATGCCAAATATCGTGAGGACGTTCTGCATGACACGTCCCGTAAAATGGGAGCCTTGGTTGGATTCAATGCTGCGGGGGAGTCCCCATCTTGTAAAGATGTGGTGAGTCAAAATCTTGGCTGTGGTTTTTGCCGTGTTTGTGCGGGCTGGGAATGCTTCCACCCATTTTGTAAATGTGTCAATTACCACAAGTACATATTTATAGCCATTCCTGCAAGGGCGCAATGGTCCTATAAAATCAATCTGGAGGTTAGTCCAGGGGCCATTAACGGGTCGGGTGTGGCTGAGTTGAGCCTTTTTGGCATATCTGTCCGGATTGTTCTGGGCACAGATAAGACAATTTTCTATGTAATGGTTTACATCTTCCTTTAAATTCGGCCACCAACAAAGCTGCTTGAGATGGGCTGTAGTGGGATTGATTCCCTGATGTCCATGACCGTCATGGAACAAGCAAATCAATTGATTCCTGTCCTGTTCAGGGACCACATAGAGGGTGTCTTTTAACACCACACTGTCATGTGTGGTCAGTGCATTTCTAAACCTCTCATAGGGTGCTGGATAGTTGCCTTTTACAATCTCCCTGAGATTGATGTCCTGCTTCTGGGCCTCCACTAGATCCTCGATCTTTGTCCTTGAGACCTGAACTGCACTCACTGGTGCGCTTTTGGGGGGGTGACCTAAAGTATCCGTGTCTGGAACCTGCTTTAGCCAGTGCGTTGGCTTTCACATTTCCAGGGGGGGGAGGAATGATGGTGACTGCAGACTTTGATGATCCCAAAAGTCCTGTTCTGGACTTTCTGTAAAATATGACGGAGCAATGGGGCTGAAGGGAGGGGTTTTCCGTCTGCGGAAACAAATCCTCTTGCTTTCCACAGGGGCAGAAATTCTGTGAGGTTGTTGCAGACATAGAGGCTGTCCGAGTATATGTTTGCTGGGCTGGGGAAGGAATCTGGGTGTTCAACTATATACACGATGGCCGCGAGCTCTGCTGCCTGCGCGCCTAAGTGTCCGGGTAGTTTTAACGATATTTCCTCGAGGGCGCGTCCCTGAGCGTGCTCGACATAGATACCGCAACCTGTTATGCGCTTCCCATCCAAGACTGTGGAAGATCCATCCACATAGATCTTTATGGGCTCACACGTGTCCGTGTTCTGGGGGCTCTGGGTTGAACTATTTATCTTTCTGGGGGGTCTTTTAGCGATAAAGGGGCCTGTGTTGTGGTGTGGAGAGATAATTTTGCATTCATGGGGGGTCCCGGGATACTGTAAATTGTCGGCTAAATAGGTGTGTGCCTTTGTCCTTTTCACAGTGATGTCCCGTCCCTGCAAGAGAAGGGTCCATCTCGCTGCTCTTATTTGACTGACGGTACCGTCCTTGAGTCGTCCGTCCAGTAAACGTTGGGTGGGGGTGTGTTCGGTGAGAATTGTGATGGGGTTCAGTCCGGTAATATATGAAAAATACTGGACTGCCCAGAATACTGCGAGCAGGTGCCTCTCACAGGCTGAAAATCCCTGCTCCACAGCATCTAAAATTCTGGAGGCGTAAGCTACGGGCCTTAACTGGTCCCCTCCCCTCGCCCATTGCACCCACAGGCAGCGAAAACGGAAAAAAGCAACTACAAAGTACCTGTGAAGCAACAAAAAATATAAAGTCAGTCCAAGAAAACTAGAAGTCCCACAGACAATAATACTCAGACTCTGACTTTGGTCCGTGGGCCCTCAGTTCGGCACCAGTCCCTGATCCTTTGCGAACACCATCGGCTCATCGGGGTCCATAAAGTAGTAATGCTGGCTCTGGTGCGTGACCCAAAGCCGCGCCAGGAAAAGCAGACCGAACTTCACGTGCTTTTTGAACAAAATCTCTTTAATTCTTTTAAAGGCTGCTCGCCGCCTGGCCACCTCCTGACTTAGGTCTTGGTAAATGCGCAGGACATTGTTGTTCCATGTACAGCTCTTTGTACTCTTTGCCCACTGAAGGACCCGCCCCTTGTCTGTGAACCTGTGGAACCTGACCGCCAGTGGTCGGGGGGGAGGGGGGGGGGGGGGGGCGGTCGCGGCTGCCTCACCTGCACCCTGTGTGCCCCGTCCAGCTCCAGCGGTCGCGGAAAGGAGTTAGCCCCCATCAACTGCTGCAACAGGTCTGCCACAAACTTTGTGGCGTCTGTTCCTTTGGCCCCCTCTGGGAGGCCAATAATTCTCAAATTTTGTCTGCGGGCTCTGTTTTCCAGGTCTTCAATTCTGTCAAGCAGCCTTCTCTGTCACTCCTTCAACCCATCTATCTCTATTGCAGCGATCGTTTGTGTGTCCGCCTGTTCCTCCACCGCTTGCTCCAGCTCCTTGACCTTTTTGTCCTGGGCCTCTAGTCTTTGGTTCACTTGCTCCACTACTACTATTGCGGTTCTAAGTTATCCCGCTTCATCTCTTCAAAACTTCCTTTTATGACCTGCAGCATATTGTCCAGCTTGGATCGTATGGTCCACGGTTCAGTCAGCCATCTTTGGTCCCGGGTCAGCTCCCACACCGCTTTGTCTCTTCCCCTTCTTTTCCTGCTTTCACTGCTTTCTGCTCTTCTTTGTTTCCATACAGCTCCGCACGCTTGGATGACCGTCTTTTCTAGCACTCAAAATGTCCAAAAACTCGGGAAACCAGGTCCAAAAAGCCAGCTGGAGTGAGAGCCACCAAATGTGCGACTCACTCCCTCATAGCCGCCACTGGAAGTCCACAATTGGGGAATACTGAAACAGCTTTGTTAGTTAACCGTTGAAATGTGGCTGGGCGATTTTCATGCCAAATGGCATAACTTTGAATTGGTATATACCATCTGGAGTCACAAAAGCTGAAATCTCCTTCGCCCGTTCGGATAAAGGTACCTGCCAGTAACCTTGAAGTAAATCCAATTTGGAACTAAAAACTGATTGTCCCACTTTCTCAATGCAATCCTCCAAACGTGGGATAGGATAGGAGTCCATTCTTGGAACTGCATTAACCTTTCTATAGTCCACACACAACCGTTGGGTACCGTCTGGTTTAGGTACCATCACTATAGGTGAGCTCCATTGACTGCAACCCACTTCAATTATGCCATTTTTAAGCATACTTTCAATCTCTTTGTTAACCTGTGCCAATTTTAAAGGGTTAAGTCTCTATGGATGTTGTTTGATTGGAACAGCATTTCCCACATCTACATCATGTATAGCCATTTTAGTACTTCCCAATTTATCTCTACAAACTTGCTCATGTGATATCAATAACTCCTTCAGGTCAGTCCGTTTTTCCTCTGGAAGATAACTCAACAATTTATCCCAATTTTTTAAGAACATCCTCATTTTCCAATTTAATTTGAGGTATGTCAAATTTACAGTCATCTGGATTTGGTTTGTCACTTTGAGTTAGAATCATTAAAACCTCCTTTTTCTCTCCTTCCCTTTCAAAGTACCTTTTAAGCATATTCACATGACACACTCGGTGAGTCTTCCTTCTATCTGGTGTTTTTACCACATAATTCACCTCACGTAATTTCCTTTCAATCTGATAAGGTCCACAAAACCTAGCTTTTAAAGGCTCCCTACCACTGGTAACAAAACTAAAACTTTATCTCCACTAGCAAAACTACGACCTTTGGATTTCTTGTCCGTGACCCGTTTCATCACATTTTGTGCAACTTTCAAATGTTGTCTAGCCAATTCACCTGCTCTATTTAATCGTTCCCTAAAATTTGACACGTAATCCAATAATGTAATTTCCGATTTCTCACCCACCAATTTTTCCTTAATCAATTTAAGTGGTCCTTTTACCTCATGACCAAAAATTAGTTCAAAAGGACTAAATTTGGTTGACTTATTATGTGCATCCCTAATTGCAAACAGTGCGAACTGAATTTCTTTATCCCAATCCTCCGGATAATCTTGACAATAAGCCCTCAACATTGTCTTTAATGTCTGATGCCACCTTTCTAATGCTCCCTGCGATTATGGATGGTACGCAGTTGATTTAAATTGTTTTATTCCTAAACTATCCATAACTTCTTTGAATAACTTTGAGGTAAAATTTGATCCGTGATCCGATTGTATTTCTGTGGATAGCCCATATCTAGTAAAGAATTTACGTAACTCCTCCACAATCATTTTAGCTGTAATATTACGTACTGGAATGGCCTCTGGAAACCTACTAGACACATCCATTATAGTCCAAAGATATTGATTCCCACTTTTGTTTTAGGAAGCGGTCCTATGCAATCAATTAGGACCCTTGTAAAAGGTTCCTCAAATGCTGGAATGGGTATTAAGGGTGTTGGTTTTATCACTGCTTGAGGTTTCCCTATCACTTGACATGTGTGACATGATTGACAAAATTTAACTACATCTTTATGTAGTACAGGACAATAAAAATGTTTTTGGATTTTGCTTGAGATTTCCTTATTCCCAAATGACCTCCCACTGGTACCTCATGTGCTACCCGCAACACCTCCTTTCTATACCCTACCGGCAATACTACTTGATGAACTTCTGCCCACTTTTCATCTGCCTGCATATGTAAAGGTGTCCATTTTCTCATCAAGACAACACTTTTACGGTAATAACTCTGGTATACACTCAGATTCCTCTTCCATATATGCTTTCTGATACATCCGTTTTATTTTTATATCTTTCTGTTGTAACTCTGCCAATTTTCCTGAACAAAAAATATCCGCCTCATCCTCCACCTGTTCTTGTTCTTTTTCAACCATCAGATCAAAAATCGTTTCTGATAATTGCACTTCAACTTCAGCTTCACTCTTTGATTTCTCCTCTTGTCTTAACCTGTGACTTTGTGACCTTGTTACTACACAATCCAGAAAAATCCCACCTGCGATCCAGCTCTATCATTACACAAGATAAACTGTATTCGTGGACAAGATAGTTTCTCTATTACTCCTACTACTACTTCACCACTCTTCACTGGACTTTCCAACCTCACCTTATATAATGGAACGCTATGCCTCTCACCCTGAATTCCACATATTACCACCTTTTCTGGCAACATTCTTCCCAAACTACATAACTCCTCATCTCTTACCATTAAAGATTGACTGGCTCCTGTATCTCTTAAAATTGTGACTTCTTTACCTGCTCCTCCTGATACACATGAGTAAACTTTACCCACACAAGTAAATTCTTTAAAGACCTCTGGCACCTTCTTATCAATCACCTCTTGGTCAGGCTGTACAATCTTTTTGCACCTCCTTCGCTTCACTTGGGCTTTCCTTTACCACTTTAACAAACCCCACTGTCTTATCCTGTTTTACCACATCAGCATTCCCAGTGCTTTTCTTAAACCACCAATACTGTGACTTTACTAGGCCTAGTTTATTACAGTGAAAACATTTGAAACTTTTCATGTCTCTTCCACCCTCCTGGATTTATTTTTTAATCTGAGGTACACTCTCCTTATTATCTCTCATCAGATCACCTTTACCTTTCCCACTTGAGTATTTCTCATGTCCCCAGTTTCTATCCCTCACAGGCTAAAACTGATGTCGGAAACCAAGCTTTGATTTATGACCTAATTCACTATCATCTGCCATTTCTGCTGCTAATCTCGCAGTTTTAACCCTCTGCTCTTCCACATGAGTTCTCATTACATCAGGAATTGAATTTTTAAACTCCTCCAAAAGTATAATTTCTCTGAGATGTTCATACGTTTGGTCTATGTTCAAAGCCCTTATCCACCTATCAAAATTACTCTGTTTGAGCCTTTCAAACTTCATGTATGTTTGACCAAATTCTTTCCTTAAATTTCTAAACCTTTGTCTGTAAACTTCAGGCTCGAGTTCATATGCACCTAAGATGGATTTTTTCACCTCCTCATCTGACTCAGTTACCTCCTCCAGTAGTGATGCAAACACTTCACTAGCCCTACCTACCAGCTTTGTTTGAATCAGTAATACCCACATGTCCTGTGGCCATTTCATTTGTTTAGCCACCTTCTCAAATGAAATAAAACTGGCTTCTACCTCCTTCTCATCAAACCCTGGCAATGCTTGGACATATTTAAATAGATCCCCACCACGCCTTCGACTCAGACGCTCTTTCTCACTATCCTCATCACTATCATCCAACTATACGTTTCCCTTTATGCCTGCCAAATTTAACTGACTGTCATGTTTCATGGCCATTTTCTGAAGTTCAAACTCCCTCTCTTTATCTTTTTCCTGATCTGTATCTCCCTGTATCTGTTTTTCCTCTCTATCTCTTTCTCTCTCTCTTTCTTTTTCCTCTCTATCTCTTTCGTATTCAAGCTGCTTTAATTCTTTCTCATGTTCCATTCCATTTGTTTAAGTTGTAACGGAATTTTTGCCATTTCCAATGAGTCAAACTGTATCTCAGGCAACTTTAAATGCTTAGCCACCGCCATAATTACCTCATCTTTTCGCATTTTGCCAGGTAATGTTAACTGCAATGTTTTTCCAAATCTAACACTCTACTTTTTATCTCTGTCCGTAAGGTACTGCGTGTGACCGTCTCCACCCCCAAAAACTTCTGAGCCTCTGAAAGAGCCATTGTCCACAACACACTCCACACTTAAACTAAAATACCACACCTGAAAAGCAACCACAATATGCTCAGCCCTCACTGTCTTTAAGTTCACTGAGCCAATCCAATAGATAGACTTTTATCCAGGATGAGCCCCCAGTTGTTATGGGTCAGGGTTTAGAGAACCCCAAAGTGTATCATGGAGTTCACCTGACCCACAACTTTTAATAGATTGTGGCATGGGGAGCACACGGTCCACTCTACAGGTGTGGTACAGCAGAAAAGGACAAGTATTTTTTTAAAGCAAAACAATGTTTATTCTATGAACGCAAGTTAACCTTTTAAAAACAAACAGTGAACATCTAAGCAACCAATAATTAAAATACAACCCCAAAGACTAGAACACTAAGTAACCCTGTAAGCTGTCCTTTTAACATCCAAAATACTTAACAAACCTTCAAACAGGGGCACATTAGGTTTACATTCAATACTGAGACCTTTTACAATTCTGGGTTCACCAAATGATCCATCGATAGTCTTTGGATGGCAGAGATCAACAATACAGCTCTACTTCAGATGCAGCTCACTAAAAAGCACAGACACACCCAAGCTTTTTCTCAAACTGAAACTAAAAAGCAGAAATAGAGCTCAGCTCCACCCACACTCTGACATCACTCCAGTAACATGAGCAGCTCCATTTCTTAAAGTTACATTTCTTAAACACCCATTTCTTAAAAGTACTCTCACATGACAGGTGTTGCAAGACAAGTTGTTGCCGGAGGATGATATTGACGAGGGGAGAGTGTCAGAGAGTTGATGGAGTGGGATGGCGCTCCAGTGGAGGAAATCAAGTGTAAATAGGAGGAGGTGGGGAGGTGAGGGCCGGGACATGGAAAGAGACCATGTGGAAGATGAATGCATCCTCGGCGTGTACGGGGTTAAGCCTCATCCAGTTTAAGGTGGTTCATTAGGGCCCACATGACGGTTGCGAGGATAAGCTGGTTCTTTGCAGGGGTGGCGGACAGGTGTGTGCGGGGTGGCCCGCGAATAACACCCTCGTCACCCGCGGGGTCTGGGCACGCCCAAGGTTGAGGGGGTTCTGCGGGAGTTCTCGGCTGTGATGTCTGAGATTCTAGGTGTGCGGGTGGCGATATTCGGCGTGTCGGATGATCCGGGAATCCAGATGGGGAGAGAGGCCAATGTATTAGCCTTTAATTCCCTGATAGTCTGGAGATGGATCTTGTTGTGCTGGCAGGACCCGGAGCCGCCATAGGCAGAGTTATGGGGGGAGGGGTGTGTGCAGAGGAGGGGTTCACCTGGAGGTGGAAACTGTTCATTGATTTCTTCAAGGTGAATTGAGGTGTCAGCGGGGCAGGTGAGGTGGGGGGGGGGGGGGGGGGTGGGGGTGGGGGGGGGTTCTTCCAAGTCCTTCAAGGACACCTCAGTTTGAATACTCCTTTTCTTTCTCTTTGTAGCTTCAACTGCGGTCAACTTTCCAGCTGTCTGATTGTGCTGCAGCATAGGGAGGCAGACCGTCTTCCTTAATAAGATGATGGTCCCAATGGTAGCACCTTAATAATTAAAAAATCAACATTTGGTCCCAGTTATGCCTGCCAGTAAAATTCTGGCTAATGGCTATAATTTGTACCAGTTGTCCATTCTACCTATTTTTGAACCCCCTTGAGATGAAGGCTTCTCACTGCAGGTTTGGTTTATAATTCCTATGGGCCGTCCACGTACACCTTCTGAGCAGTTACACTTTAATAAGGTTATTCCTTTTGAAAGTGTTATTATTGAGCAGGAATATAACAATTCTCACAACGATTCCGATGCTTTGGCGAATCTGGACAGGACCTTGGTTGAACAACTTATCTCACAGTGTAGAATTTCCCCAGTATGTACTGAAGTGACAAGTGAGATTGCGTTCAAGTCTGTAGCAGGTTTTGAACCCATAAATTTATAACTTAGACAGTCTATCAACATAAGCAAACCTAATTTGGTGATCTTAGTGAAAATTTCCAAAAAAACTTTACAGTTAATGACAATCATCTCCTCAAGACTGGCAGATGACAGTGATGCATGCCATATGGGCTATAACCAGTAAATGTAAAACAATTATATTAGCTTTAGTCTACAGAATTGGAAGCATTGTTTTCCCTATCCCCACACTTGGCAAAGGAACTCAAACTGAAAGCATAAATTCTCCATACCTTTCCTGAAGGTAATAGTCTACTGATTTAGAAGTTGGAAGCAGTTTTAGAAAGATATCCTGATGTGAATAAAGTAAACAAGAAGAAAGCAATCTGTATTATAAACATTTATATGATGGCACTTCAGGGGTGAAAACACTATTTTTTCAAGGGCACTTCTTTAAATTTTCTCAAAGGCTACTTAGGATGATTCTTTGGTTTTGTGGGGCACCTTTTTCATTTTCAAATGAAGAGTTCAGGATACAAATCTTCCTTAGTTCTCTCAAATTTTGATTCCAAATGCAATTTATACAAATAAACTAAGGTCAGATTAATCTCAAATTCCAAGGGTGGGATTCTCCATTTCTGAGACACAGGGAGCAATCTTCCGGCCTCGTTACATAGATTACATAGAATTTACAGTGCAGAAGGGCCATTTGGCCCATCGGGTCTGCACCGGCTCTTGGAAAGAGCACCCTACCCAAGATCAACACCTCCACCCTATCCCCATAACCCAGTAACCCCACCCAACACTAAGGGCAATTTTGGACACTATGGGCAATTTATCATGACCAATCCACCTAACATGCACATCTTTGGATTGTGGGAGGAAACCGGAGCACCCGGAGGAAAGCCACGCACACACGGGGAGGATGTGCAGATTCCGCACAGACAGTGACCCAAGCCGGAATCGAACCTGGGACCCTGGAGCTGTGAAGCAATTGTGCTATCTGCAATGCTACCATGCTGCCCTTACACTCGTGCTCAAGTGTAACGAGGTCAGTGAATAGCGAGAGAGGCCAAAAACGGTAACCATGCCAGGCGCCAAACAGTTTGCGATGCAACCGGCCTGCTCCCCTCGGCGAATTCGGAATCTCACCATGGCATGGCGAGATACTAATTATCGCCACTGAAGCCCCATTTCCATACAACAACATCCTGTCATTCACCGGCCTCCCCAGCAAGTGGTCACGATGGCATCGATTAGTACTCCTTTTGAAAAACACGATCCTTATGGAAGGGCTTCCATGGGGAACCTAGGAGAGGTGTAGCAATCTTTGCTCACAGGCAAAGAGATCGGGGGGGGGGGCTGGGCTTGTCATTCCAGTGCTCAGCAGGGGGCGAGGGACCTCCGCAGGGGTGGGCTGTCATGAGAGAGTGGAGGGGGAGGTGCTGGGGGGCAATCGCTCGCGGCACCACCATGCCAACCCCTGGATCCCAACGTCATACCGGGGTCAATCCCTGTCCCTGCCCGTCTGCCCCACCAATCACCCATAACCCCCACTGACTGCTGAGGCCTCTGGCAGTGCAGCTGAAAGCAATCGCTAATCGGGAATTAAATGAGCACTTGATACATGCCAAGTGGGTTCCCGTGGGTGGGTGGTGTGTTAAACCACTGTTAGTGTATTATATGTATTGTGGTAAACTGTTACTGTACTACATGTATTGTGGTAAACCACTGCCTGATGGCTCCGCCTCCCCTCGGGCTCAGTATAAAGGTGGCTGACCTTCGGCCCTGCCTCAGTTCGGGATCAGTGGCCAGGGGGCTTTCTGTTTAGCTTATTAAAGCCATAGTTTTGTTCACTACTCGTCATGTGTTAATTGATGGCACATCAATTTAATAAGCTACATTTTTAAGATGAATTCATCAATCAAGCCTGATCGCCTGGTGCTGGACCCACAAGCAGCCGACGCCTCTGCGACATTCGAGCACTGGCTAAGCTGCTTCGAAGCTTACCTCGGATCCTCCACCGACGACGTCACCGACTTCCAAAAGTTTCTAAATATTCAACGCACGGGTGAGCTTTTTGAGTTTTCCTTCTTATCAGAGACGCCCCCTCGTATACGGAGGCGATAATGCTGTTGAAGGGACAGTACGTAAAGGCAGTAAACAAGGTGTACGCCAGGCACTTCCTTGCCACAGGGCGACAATGCCCCGGAGAATCGCAAGCCGAATTCCTGCGTGTTTTGCGGAAACTCTGCCGGAACTGTGCTTGCCAGGCGGTATCGGTTGTCCAACACACGGAGCTGCTGATCAGGGATGCCTATGCCGCGGGCATTAAATCCAATTACATCCGCCAGTGCTTGCTAGAACGGGGTACATTTGGCCTCCCAGAGACAGTATAGCTCTCAAACTCGCTGGAAGTAGCTTTCCAGAACATGGAGGCCTACACCTCCGACCACGCGGCACCCTCATGGGCGTCGTAGGCACCGTCATCACCCAACTCGAGTGCAGCGCAAGCCTGTGCCGCGCAGCAGCCCAGCAACGTCGGAAGCCCGAAATGCCACTTTTGCGGCCAGGGTAAGCACCCCAGACAACGCTGCCCTGCACGGAACACGATTTGCAACGGGTGTGGGGGAAAGGGCCACTTCACCAAAGTCTGCCAGGCCCGACCTGTCCCTAAAGTTCCTAGGCCCAGCAGCGCTGCCTGTTGTCTGTTGGGACCACCCCCATCTGCCGCATCACCCACCATGTGCGACCCCTGGGCGCCGCCATCTTCGCTGCTACCCGCCATGTGCTACCCGTGGGGGCCGCCATCTTTGCCGCCATCTTTGATTCCACCCGCCATGCGCGACCCATGGGGGCCGCCATCTTTGATGCCACCTTCGATGCCACCCGCGACCCATGGGGGCCGCCATTTTGGAACCACTCCTCCACCTCCCGGGACCCCTGCTCACCCGGTCGTACGCTGGCCACCGCTACCTCCGACCGGCCCACCCACAACCTTCCAAAGCTCGCCTCCATCACACTCGACCAGTCTCGGCCTCATCGTCTCACAAAATCCACGATGACCGTCCGGATCAACGGGCACGAGACGGACTGCCTCTTCGACTCCGGGAGCACAGACAGCTTTATCCACCCAGATACGGTAAGGCGCTGCTCCCTCCCAATTTTACCCGTGACCTAGAAAATCCCCCTGGCTTCCGGATCACATTCCGTAGAAATCCGGGGGAACTGTGTCACGACCCTTTCGGTACAAGGCGTAGAGTACACTAACCTCAAGCTCTACATCCTCCCCGATCTCAGCGCTGCCCTATTACTGGGGCTCGACTTTCAGTGCCACCTCCAAAGCCTTACCTTAAAGTTTGGTGGACCCCTGCCCCCCCTCACCATCTGTAGCCTCATGATCCTTAAGGTCGCCCCACCCTCACTCTTCGCTAACCTCACCCCGGACTGTAAGCCCATCGCCACTAGGAGTAGACAATACAGTGCCCGGGACAGGGCGTTTACCAAGTCGGATGTCCAGCGATTCTACGAGAGGGGATCATTGAGGCTAGTACCAGCCACTGGAGAGCCCAAGTGGTGGTCATTAAGACTGGGGAGAAGCACCAGATGGTCATCGAGTACAGTCAGATCATCAACCGGTATACACAGCTCGATGCGTACCCCCTCCCCCGCATATCTGACATGGTCAATCAGATTGCTCAGTATCGAGTCTTCTCCACTGTTGACTTGAAGTCTGCGTACCAGCAGTTCCCTAACCGGCCGGAGGACCGCCGATACACTGCCTTCGAGGCAGATGGCCGCCTCTACCACTTCCTCAGGGTTCCCTTTGGCGTCACCAATGGGGTCTCTGTCTTCCAGTGAGAAATGGACCGGATGGTTGACCAGTACGTTCCCGTACCTAGATAATGTCACCATCTGCGGCCATGACCAGCAGGACCATAACGCAAACCTCCGGCATTTCCTCCACACCGCCAAGCTCCTTAACCTCACATACAATAAGGAGAAATGCGTTTTCCGCACAACCCACCCAGCCATCCTTGGCTACTTTGTGGAAAACGGAGTCCTAGGGCCTGACCCCTCCCCCACTGCCCCAAGACCCTGAAGAGATGCCTGGGGTTCTCGTACTATGCCCAGTGGGTCCCCAATTATGCGGACAAGGCCCGTCCACTCATTAAATCCACCATTTTTCCCCTGACGGCTGAAGCCCGCCTGGCCTTCAACCGCATCAAGGCAGATATTGCCAAAGCCGCGATGCACGCTGTGGACGAGTCCATTCCGTTCCAGGTGGAGGGCGATGTGTCAGACTTTGCCTTGGCCGCTACCCTCAAACAGGCGGGCAGGCCCGTGGCTTTCTTCTCCCGTACCCTCCATGCTTCCGAAATTCGACACTCCTCCGTCGAAAAGGAAGCCCAATCCATTGTAGAAGCTGTGCGACATTGGAGGCATTACCTAGCCGGCAGGCGATTTACTCTCCTCGCTGACCAACGGTCGGTTGCCTTCATGTTAAATAATACCAGCGGGGGCAGCACGGTGGCGCAGTGGTTAGCATTGCTGCCTCATGGCGCCGAGGTCCCAGGTTCGATCCTGGCTCTGGGTCACTGTCTGTGTGGAGTTTGTACATTCTCCCCGTGTTTGCATGGGTTTCGCCCCCACAACCCAAAAGATGTGCAGGTTAGGTGGGTTGGCCACACTAAATTGCCCCTTAATTGGAAAAAAATTAATTGGGTACTCTAAATTTATTTTTAAAATAATTTTTTTTTAAATAATACACAGCGGGGCAAAATCAAGAACGACAAGATTCTGAGGTGGAGAATCGAACTCTCCACCCACAACTATGATATCTTGTACTGACCTGGGAAGCTCAATGAGCCCCCAGGTGCCCTATCCCGCAGTACATGTGCCAGCGCACAAGTAGACCGACTTCGGGCCCTCCACAATGACCTCTGTCACCTGGGGGTCATCCGGTTTTTCCACTTTATCAAGGCCCAAAACCTGCCTTACTCCATCGAGGAGGTCAGGACCATGACCAGGGACTGCCAGGTCTGCGCGGAGTGCAAACCGTACTTCTATCGGCCCGACAGAGCACACGTGGTAAAGGCCTCTCGCCCCTTTGAGCGCCTCAGCATCGACTTCAAAGGGCCCCTCCCCTCCACTGACCGTAACGTGTACTTCCTCAACTTTGTTGACGAGTACTCACGATTCCCCTTTGCCATCCCATGCCCTGACATGACCCCTGCCACCGTCATCAAGGCCCTGCACAGTCTATTCACCTTGTTCGGTTTCCCCACCTACATCCATAGCGATCGGGGTTCCTCCTTCATGAGCGGCGAGTTGCGTCAGTTCCTGCTTAGCAAGGGCATCGCCTCAAGCAGGACGACCAGCTACAACCCCCGGGGAAACGGACAGGTGGAGAGGGAGAACGCAATGGTCTGAAAGGCCATCCTTCAGGCCCTACGGTCTAGAAGTCTCCCAGTCTCCCGCTGGCAGGAGGTCCTTCCCAATGCGCTCCACTCCATCCGGTTGCTCCTGTGCACTGCCACCAATGAGACCCCTCACAAATGTATGTTTGCCTTCCCTAAGAATTCCACCTCAGTGGTCTCGCTCCCATCCTGGTTGACAGTCCCAGGGCCCGTCCTCCTCCGGAAGCATGCGAGGAGTCATAAATCGGATCCCCTCGTCGAGAAGGTCCTGCTCCACCATGCCACAATATGCCTACGTGGCACATCATGACGGGCGGCAGGACACAGTTTCCCTCCAGGAATTGGCACCCGCAGGCCCACCGGCGACCATCACCACGACCCCCGCCTCAACACCGCCCCCCCCCTCCACCGACTCAACTACTGGACGAAGAAGAAGACAACACGCTCCCGGACACGCAGGTCTCGACACCAGTGCACACACCACAGCCGGGACTGAGGCGATCACGGCGGAAGGTCAAAGCCCCCGACAGACTCGACCTTTAAGTCCACTTTACCCCCGCTGGACTCTTTTTTTAACAGGGGGTGAATGTGGTAAATCACTGTTAGTGTATTACATGTATTGTGGTAAACTGTTACTGTACTACATGTATTGTGGTAAACCACTGCCTGATGGCTCCACCTCCACTCGGGCTCGGTATAGAGGTGTCTGACCTCCGGCCCTGCCCCAGTTCGGGATCAGTGGCCAGGAGGCTTTCTGTTCAGCTTATTAAAGCCACAGTTTCGTTCACTACTCATCTTATGTTAATTGATGGCACATCAGGCGGGCCATGTAGCATGTGGCAGTCATTGCCTAGCATTCTGATCGCCCCTTGATGCCTGGACACTGTGTAGGAGTCAACACCACATACGCAGCAGCCAACATCCAAACATCCAGGGCATGGGACACAGCTCCCGGGACATGACCACGGCCGGAGGATGGGTGGGTTACACAGGGAGCGGGGGGGGGGGGGGGGGGGGGGGGAAGACAGGCAAAGGGCTTGAGGTTCATAAGGAGGAGGTGTTAGCAATTCTGGAAAGTGTGAAAATAGATAAGTCCCCTGGGCCAGATGGGATTTATCCGAGGATTCTCTGGGAAGCTAGGGAGGAGATTGTTGAGCCTTTGGCTTTGATCTTTAAGTCACCTTTGTCTACAGGAATAGTGGCAGAAGACTGGAGGATAGCAAATGTTGTCCCCTTGTTCAAGAAGGGGAGTAGAGACAATCCCGATAAATATAGACCAGTGAGCCTTACTTTTGTTGTGGGCAAAATCTTGGAAAGGTTTATAAGAGATAGCATGTATAATCATCTGGAAAGGAATAATTTGATTAGAGATAGTCAACACGGTTTTGTGAAGGGTAGGCCCTGCCTCACAAACCTTATTGAGTTCTTTGAGAAGGTGACCAAACAGGTGGATGAGGGTAAAGCAGTTGATGTGGTGTATATGGATTTCAGTAAAGCATTTGATAAGGTTCCCCATGGTAGGCTACAGCAGAAAATACGGAGGCATGGGATTCAGGGTGATTTAGCAGTTTGGATCAGAAATTGGCTAGCTGGAAGAAGACAAAGGGTGGTGGTTGATGGGAAATGTTCAGACTGGAGTCCAGTTACTAGTGGTGCACCACAAGGATCTGTTTTGGGGCCACTGCTGTTTGTCATTTTTATAAATGACCTGGAGGAGGGCGTAGAAGGATGGGTGAGTAAATTTGCAGATGACACTAAAGTCGGTGGAGTTGTGGACAGTGCGGAAGGATGTTACAAGTTACAGAGGGACATAGATAAGCTACAGCGCTGGGCTGAGAGGTGGCAAATGGAGTTTAATGCAGAAAAGTGTGAGGTGATTCATTTTGGAAGGAATAACAGGAAGACAGAGTACTGGGCTAATGGTAAGATTCTTGGCAGTGTGGATGAGCAGAGAGATCTTGGTGTCCATTTACATAGATCCCTGAAAGTTGCCACCCAGGTTGAGAGGGTTGTTAAGAAGGCGTACGGTGTGTTAGCTTTTCTTGGTAGAGGGATTGAGTTTCGGAGCCATGAGGTCATGTTGCAGCTGTACAAAACTGTGGTGCGGCCGCATTTGTAGTATTGCATGCAATTCTGGTCGGCGCATTATAGGAAGGATGTAGAAGCATTGGAAAGGGTGCAGAGGAGATTTACCAGAATGTTGCCTGGTATGGAGGGAAGATCTTATGAGGAAAGGCTGAGGGACTTGAGGCTGTTTTCGTTAGAGAGAAGAAGGTTAAGAGGTGACTTAATTGAGGCATACAAGATGATCAGAGGATTGGATAGGGTGGACAATGAAAGCCTTTTTCCTCAGATGGTGATGTCTAGCACGAGGAGACATAGCTTTAAATTGAGGGGAGATAGATATAGGACAGATGTCAGAGGTAGGTTCTCTACTCCGAAGAGTAGTAAGGGCGTGGAATGCCCTGCCTGCAACAGTACTGGACTCGCCAACACTAAGGGCATTCAAATGGTCATTGGATAGACATATGGATGATAAGGGAATAATGTAGATGGGCTTTAGAGTGGTTTCACAGGTCGGCAAAACATCGACGGCCGAAGGGCCTGCACTGCGCTGTAATGTTCTATGCTCTAAGAGTCCGAGGGTCAGCCCACATTGCAGAAGAAAGTGGCAGAGGCATCATAATGTTTGTGCAAAAAGTTGTCTAATGTGCTGTACCGATTCCCGATAGTGCCGCACCCCCACCCCCTTGGTGTTTCACGCCGGCGTCGACGGGCCTCTTGGCCCAGCGATTCTGTTGCCCACAGGGGGCCAGCGCGGCACTGGAGTGCTCTGCGCTACTCCAGCTGCTGTACGCAGCCCTGCACTGCTCGCCGTGGGTCCGCGCATGCACGCTGACGCCGCACAACATGGCTGAGCCACACAGTGGGTCAGCACGGAAGAAGGTAGACCCCTCCCCAGACCACGTGCGCCCGCCAATCGGTGGCCCTGATCGCGGGCCTTGCCGTCGTGGAGGACCCCACGGAGTCTGATCCCCCCCTCCCCCCACCAGGATGACCACCGCGGCTGTGGGTCCGAGCTCCCGCCGTGTGGAACCATGTTAGAACCACGCCGGTGGGAACTCGGCTGGTCAACCGTGGATAATCGCCGGGGGGGGGCCTCTTTCATTGGCCCCCGACCGACGGCGCATCTACTGCATGCGCACGCGGCTGGTGCCGATTCTCCGGTCGCTGGAGAATGATATTCCGGCGCCGGACCGGAGTCACGGGGTGTCTCGGCGTCATCTCCGAATCTCTGTGCCGGCGCGGGCTTGGAGAATCCAGGCCCTGGTCTCCAAGGAACTTCAGAGTCGAAATACCAAAACTACATTTGCTTCTATTCAGTTTCAAACAAAATTTATGTACTCATTGAAACACTTGTAATAATCTTGAATTGTGTTCTTCTCTTGTAGATGACCACATGATTATATCATCCACATATACACGTACACCTTCAATACCTTCAGTCATCTGTTCCATCACACGATGTAAAATCTCTGATGCTGTGATAATCCCAAATGGCATCCTGCTAAAACAGTACCTACCAAAAGGCTTGTTGAAAGTACATAACTTTTTACTGGATTCATCTAGCTGCATTTGTCAAAATCCTCTGGAGGCATCCAGTTTTGAAATTGTTTTTAGAGTTAGCCATTTTGCTAGTGATTTCTTCTCTCTTGGGTATAAGATAGTGCTCTCTCTTAATATTCTTATTAAGATCTTTAGGGTCGATGCATATCCTCAGATCACCAAAAGGTTTCTTTACACAAACCACAGAACTGACCCAGTCCGTCAGTTCTGTAATTCTTGATACAATGCCTTGACTTTGTAATCTTGCACGTTCAAGCTTCAATCTCTCTCTAAGTGGTGCAGGAACTCTTCTCGGCGGGTGTACCACAGGTTTGGGCATCCCGTTGTAACTGAATTTAGTATGCCTTCGAAGATGTACGGAAAACGATCCAGAATCCCTTCAATGTCATCTTGAATCGGTGGTTGAGATGAATTCGCAGTATAAATCCTCTGAATTAGGTGGAGATCCTTGCAGGCTTGTGCACCTAAGAGTGAAGATTTGTTTGAATCAACAATCTCAAATCTTAGAGATATCGCTGTGTCATGATTGGTAACTAGCCAGTAGCAAAATTCCATTGAGGTGATGACATTGCCATTGTAGTCGTGCAGTTGACAGTTCGATTTATTGATTTTCTTTGCTTCAGCTTTGAGAAGTCAAGCCTATTGACCAAATTTGCAGAAGCGCCAGTATCAAGCTTAAATTTGATTGGAGAATTATTAACTTGAAGTACTGTGTTCCATTCTGTATCTGTGTTGATAGAGTGAACTATCTTGAGAGGAGATGAGACTTCTGATACTTCACAATGATGCCTACGAAGAACGAGTCTTCTAAAGAATAAGCATCAAAATCGTTGGAAACATTTTCTTGAAAACCTTCTTCCTTTGTATCCACACTTCTAACATTCATCTGTTTTGAATTTAAATTCGAAGATTTAAATTTGTGAGTGGATCTGCACTGAGCAGCGAAGTGGCTGTGTTTGCCACATTGTGAGCAAATCTTTCCTCGAGCTGGACATTTTTTTTTGAGGGTAGGCATTTCCACACCTTCCACACGTCATCACGCACAAAACGTCTTATCGCATGCGCAGATCGGTCTTCGCCCGTCTCGCATCTTTTTGCGAAGTGCGCATATGTAGGCTTAGAATGCGCGTGTGCAAGGTGGCTGCCTTGAAACGCCCACCTTTTTCACCTACGACACTGCCGTAACACATTCTACCTCGAGGTTCATTTTCGTGCTCTTTTCGCGGAGAAGAATTTCATTATACTGACTTTTGGATAATTGATGTAAACGGCAACATTTCGATCACGTTTTGAAGCTTGAGATCTTTCTGTCTCAGCAAACGTTACCTTATGATTGATTATTCTGAAGACAATTTGATCCCTGATCATTGAATCATTTAACATGGGGAAATTACAAGTTTGAGCTAACAGTTTGAGATCAGTCGCAAAGCAATCAATTGATTCACCTTTGTTTGCATTCTTCTTTTGAAAATAAAATGCTCAAAATTTCATTTATCTGAATTTTGCAATGAAGATCGAACTTTTCTTTAACTACTTCCAATTTGATTTTATCTCTTGATCTGCAGCAAATTGAAATGAGTTATATAGTTCTATGGCTTGAGGGCCAGCCATTGTTAGAAACAGAGCTAATTTACATTTGTTACTCGCATTATTTAAATCTGAAACAGCCAAATACAATTGAAACTGCTTCTTGAACACTCTCCAGTTAACATCAAGTTTACCGGTGATCCGGAGCTGTCATGGAGCTTGAGCTTTCTCCATCAGTCCTGGATTTTTAGATGTCCTGCAGTAACAAGTCGGTGCTTCGAAATTCAAGTTGCATATTAGTTTTTCTGACTAAATCCTTACTAACTAGCTTCAGCAGTCACCCTGGTACAATGTTACATTACCCTTTGTGGTAATATGTCGTGTTCTTTCTCTTTTGTTCCAGAATGGTCTGTTGAGTTGATGACAAAGAATCTACCAATCATTAGATTGAAATGAAATTAATTTATTGTATAACGAGTAATTAAATGAAGTTCGCTACTGAACTACAGTTAATAATAAAGTAATATTGAATCTGTCCAGCAGTAATCAATAATCTAAATTGTCACTATTAATAACCTTGTGTTAACTCTCTCTAATCTAATCTTCTCCTAGTGCTGTTCTCAGGCTTTCTCCTTCACGAACACTACCCAATATTCCCTGACGTCTGATTTATATACAGAGAAGTGGTGGTGCCCTCTAGTTTTTGAATTACACAGAGATGTAATATTAACCTTTCACTAACTTGCCTATATACATATCATTACACCACCATCTACCTAACCCCTCCCCCCTACCCCGGTGCCCTCAGTGATGCTGAACGTGCCTCGCCCTCCTAGCTCTACCACTACGTCTTGGTGTTTCCCCAGGATGCACATCTGAGGTGGAGGCAGCCAACTGCTTACCTCATCATGTGGCCTTTGATGCCCCTGGCAGCATCACAATCGATTCCAATGGGAAACGGTGCCAGATTCGCCGGTTTCGCGATTGACACTCAGGAGACTGACAAGTTTCAGTGTTTCAGACACTTCACTGCCCACACACACCATCCCAGCCAACAAGATGGCAGCAAGACGCGCAGCCCCAAGATTTACCGATGCTGAGCTGGAGACCCTCCTGGACAGGGTGAGTAGGCGGCACTGTGCTCCTGACACTAACCGATGTCCAACACACCCGTAACCCGACAGACCCCCCCCCCCCCCCCCCCCCCCGCCTCCCGGTGTTAAGGAATGGGTTAAGAAACATTCCAATTAGATGTATCACTGATCCAATAATTGACACTGATATGTAAAGAGGCTATAGGTGGCCTTTGGGGAATGTGATGTGATGATAGAGTTTGGTGCAGAGTGTGTTCAAGGGAAAATAAAGGTGTTTGGGAAAAGGAGCAGAGCTCTTGACTCTTTACTCAACAGCAGCCGGAGGCTAACACCCGGAGGGTGGCAGAACCCCCACCCTGTAGTGGGAGTGGGACCACTGGACCTGCAGCCCCCAACTGTGGCAGAGCAGAGGGCCATAAATGAGCTCGTCAGCTCGGAGGAACGTGAGGTCACCAAAATGGAGTTCATCAGCGGGCAAAGTAGTGATACCTCGCTTCGTAGCGATTCCCCTTGACACATGTGTCAACCGCCCCCCCCCCCAACACCATCCCCACACCCACTACCCTCACTCCCACATGCCCCCCCACACCACCCCCACCCTACACCACCCTTACCCCCTCACCCTATACCATTCTGCCCTCACTGACTCCTACCCTACCCACAAGCTACCCTCACCACCCCCTGGCCAAAGTTTAATCATGTGTTTTGTTTTGTGTCTTGCAGGAGCTGCTGGAGATGGGGCGAGTCCACCTGGCGTTTCCCACCCCCAGCCAATGCCACAGCCGGAGCCAAGGAGTGCCAAGAACAGCTCAGATGGCAGACCTCTGCCTGAGACTAAGGAGGCCCCAGAGCTTGAGTCGGAGGATAACACAGATTTCCCATCACAGCTGTTTCCAACACTCTCCACCATCCCAGAGACACTCACCTTGGTTGGGCACTTTAGTGAAGAAGCTCCTGGGACACTCTCTGGTGTGCAACTCACAGCTGATCCAGTTAAGCAGGTGGAGGTAGGAACATCTGAGGGGCGGATGACCAAGGGGGCAGGCCGTCCCCAGGAACTAGCTGTCGTCCAGACGGGTTTCGGGCTTCCAGAATGGGCAGTCCCATCAATGGTGCAGATAAGGCCGCAGAGCCAGGGACGACATGAGGGGTTGTCGGCAAGCATCCAGTACCTGCAGGCACAGTTGGAGGAGTCCAACCATGTGCAGGAGCAGGAGGTGGTGCCGACCATGGTGCCCCCCAGGCCAACACTGCATGGGTAGCGTCTCCGGTCCAGGAATTGGGAGCGACGGTTTTGGCTATGGATCAGCATGTCCAGGGCCTGGGGCATTCTGTGCGGCTGCTGGTCGAGGCCCAGGATAGGGCTGTCATCTCACAGGCAACCATGTGCCAGAGCAACCTGGACATGGCAGCGGCGTTTCTGAGTGTGGTCCAGTCACAGCAGGCCATGGCTGGGAACTTCGGCGCCATTGCCCAGGCTGGCTGACGTGGCGCAGACACAGAAGGAGGTGGCCCAGTCCCAGGGGAAGATGGCGCAGTCACTGGCTGGTGTGATACAAACCCAGAAGGTGGTGACAGTCAATGGGTGATGTAGCGCATTCCCAGATTGAGATGATCCACTCCCTGTGCTCCATGGCCGCGAGCTTATGGACCCTGGCCGAGACTAGAGCGGGCCTCCAGTACTGGCAGTGCTCTGCTCACACCACTGTCCCATGGAGTAGCCCAGGGGCCATTGAATGAAATGAAAATCGCTTATTGTCACAAGTAGGCTTCAAATGAAGTTACTGTGAAAAGCCCCTAGTCGCCACATTCCAGCGCCTGTTCAGGGAGGCTGGTACGGGAATTGAACCGTGCTGCTGGCCTGCCTTGGTCTGCTTTCAAAGCCAGTGATTTATCCCTGTGCTAAACAGGCATCCGAGGGAGGAGGAGGTGATGGGACCCTTGCCAGTGATTCCCACAGGGGAGGTGCCAGAACACCGCAGCACCTCGGTCACGCCCCCCCCCCTCCCCACCCCTCATGTCCCTGGTGCTTCTGGTGGGCAGCATGCGGAACAGGGGGGCACCACACCACTTGGGACACCAGAGCAGCAGCTGGGTCCATCCAGGCCCTGAAGGCACCCGCCAACGAGGACCCAGGTCGCAGGGCAGGAATCACAGCAGACCGCCTCCACTCCTGCTGTATCATCTGGGGATCCATCTAGACATAGTGTAAAGGCCCGTAAGGCCAGAAGGTTAGACACCAGTTAGGTTGGCATAGGTGCAGGGCAGTTTAGTTATAGAGACTGGGCATGTATATGTATATATATTTGCACATTAAACACCTGTTACCACTGTTACAACCTGCCTCGGTGCTCTGTCAAATGGGTGTGAGAAGTAGGCTGGCCTGGGCTGATCAGAGAGGGGGTGTGTAGCCACCTGGGTTGGCCACTTCCTGACTGAAAATGGAGATCCGCAAAGAATGCAGGGAAATTCAGTCAAGCCAGGAAAAATTAGCAGGGGCAAAGTTTCCTGTGTATTAGAACTTGCAGAAACTCAGACAGCACTGAAGCCAACAGCCATCTGCATATTAATGAGCGATCCCCAGGAACAGTTGAAACATTTAAGGTAAATAAGGCCAAGCCAGACTCCTCGGCGCCAGCAGGACCCAAGACAAAGGAAGGCCAACGGACACTTAGGGACTGCCCAGCGATCAGGGAACAGCTCCAGTATTGGAGAAATCGATCCAAGTGATCAGAACCTAGTCCAATCACTTGGAACCAGGTACGTGGTCCGCCCCGAACGGCACAAAGCCCCTGGGGACTATAAACTAGAGTCCCCAAGTTCAATTCGTCCTTCTTGGCAGGGTCACCCAGCAGCTCGAACCAACCCTTGACAGTGACCTGCCTAGCTGCCGCACCAACCAAGTAAGTCTCCAGTCAACGCACGCTACGAGATAGGCGCTCCTAGCTACCAGTCTATACCAGCTTTGAATCCTGCAGACTCAGAATCGAACAAAAGGCCATTTGTTCCCCTGACCTGGTGGGCCAGTTCCGAAGCTAAATATAGGCCTTTTAGTGATAGAGATAGTCTAGTAAGTAGAGTTTTATGCATGAGTAGTGATTGACTGTGTATAATAAATGTGTTTTGATTTGAAACTTACTAACTGGTGTATTGAGTTATTGATCAGCACTTGAACTTGAACCTCGTGACGGTATCATAAAGATACCAGAAAGACTAGGGGTTTTTCACAGTAACTTCATTTGAAGCCTACTTGTGACAATAAGCGATTTTCATTTTATTTCAAAATGCAGGAAGCAGATTGCGGAACTGCAGACTTTGCTTTCAGTGCAAAATGGGTTTCAAAGCACCTTTGGATCCCAATTAGATGAAGATGACGGCCCTGATTGGCAAGAACTAAATGAAACCGCGCATAGATATGTACAGGGAACATGTGCGCAAGGAAAGCCCCAAAGTAGAAAAGCACCCCAACCCCCCACAGAGCAGATAGATCAGGCACCCATGAATCCAGTAACCACCCACCGCACAGTCACATCGGAAGGAGTCGCGGAATTCCTTTACACCACCCCCTTAACCGTGACCCAATTATGGGACGCATGCGAAAAGATCACACCGTTCCTCCCCACCTCAGACCCCCATCACTTCTTTGCTAGAGTGAAGCAGCAGGCGATCATGTACGGCCTGGATGAGCGTGAGCAAGTGAAGCTCACAGTTTTATGCTTAGACCCTTCGGTTGTAGCAGCCCTTCCCGCCCCACAGAATGTAGGAAGCACCGTTGCAGAGATGCATACAGCAATCCTAGATGCGATCGGCTATAACAGAGGTGACCCAGTAGAAGGCCTGAATAAGTGCAGGCAGAAGAAGACAGAACACCCCACAGCGTTTGCTGGACGCCTGTGGATCCATTTTACAGCGGTTTTCGGAGAGTTAGCCCGCGCTCATTTGTCCCCAGACAACATGGCCAAATGGACCCGCACCCTTATCTCCCATGCCACAGAGGCAGGACAAAAAGCTTGTACCAATTATGACCCCTCGGAAGAAGCGCACAACAAAAAGTGGGTTTTAAAATGATTGTCCCGCACCTGGGAGAAATCTATCCAAAACAAACCCGAAAAACAGCAGGCAGAGGCAGATATCCAAGCAGTTAAAGCGCACCATAACCCCGCATGGGTGAACGAAGGCAGGAACAGCCCCCCACAGAAACCACAGGCGTGTTACAACTGTGGACAATTAGGTCACTTTGCACGAGAGTGCAATGCCCCACGAAAGCCACAGAGAGCCCAGCAGGCAGGCACTCTGAATAAAAACAGGACAGAGCCCATACACAGTGTAAGCACCCGTTCAGACCAGACAGACATGAACGGAACTGACTGACGGTGTTCGGGCTTCCCCACTTGGGTCTGCGACACCCTTTGGGATAGGTCCAGCCGACCAGTCGTTGAAGCAAAAATAGGGGGACAGCCCATCGAATTTCTCTGGGACACAGGAGGGTCCCGCACCACAATTAATTCCTCCACCATGTTCCAAAAAGACACGTGGCCCACTACAGGCACAATCACCCTCAGCGGCTTCACAGGGCACTCACAACAGGGAGACATCAGAGCCCCTGTACCCATTCAAATTGGCAATATTATCACAAAACACCCCATTGTTTTGGTCGATCTGGACCACACAGCAGAACACATTTTGGGCATCAATTTCATGAACTCCCACAACCTTTCATTTGACCCAGTAAATCAATGACAAAGTCAGCAAGAGCCCCCGCAACGCTCACAGTAGGTGAGTATGCTAGTAAGATTAGCGCAGTCGGTGATTTTTGGTTTGACCCGACCACGATTAGTGCTGACAAATAGGTTAGGGCAGTTCTTCAGAAGAACAGGACCGCATTTGCAAGTCATAAACATGACTGCAGCAGGATGGTTAGTTCGGTTCAAATAACAGGACCTGACCCTAGACCCCAGAAGCAATATGGTTTTCCCCAAGAGGCAGAGGGAGAAATATCAAGGTTATTGACAGTTTATTAGAACAAGGTGTACTTAGATCAGTAGCCTCTACTAATAATGCCCCGATTTGGCCAGTGAGAAAGCCCGATGGATCATGGTGACTGACCATCGATTACCGGGAACTCAACAAAGTCACCCCCGCAGCAGCCCCCATGGTAGCCACAAGTCCTGAGACCATGCTCAAACAGGGACTCAGCTCACGATATTTTACGGTTCTGGACATCAGTAACGGATTCTGGTCCATTCCATTGGCAAAAGCGTGCCAGTACAAATTTGCCTTCACTTTTAAAGGTCAGCAGTACACGTGGACATGCCTTCCACAAGGATTCCACAACTCCCCCTCCATTTTCCACCGACAGCTGTCAAAAAGTTATCAAAACTTTGCAGATTGCGAGCTTTGACCAGATGGTACATTCAAGTGACCCCCGGGTGACAAAGGCTGTCGTGTAGGGCCCAGAGTTGGTCCACTTGTGCGCTGGCACATGTACCTTGGGAGAGGGCGTCTGGGGGTTTGTTGAGTTTACCGGAGCGACACAAGATCTCGTAATTATAGGTGGAGAGCTCGATTCTCCACCGCAAGATTTTATCATTTTTGATCTTGCCCCGCTGTGTGTTATTGAACATGAAGGCTGCCGACCATTGGTCCGTAAGGATAGTGACTCTCTTACTGGCCAGGTCATGCCTCCAATGCCACACAGCTTCAATGATAGCTTGGGCCTCTTTCTCGACGGATGAGTGTCAAATTTCAGAGGCATGAAGGGTGCGGGAAAAGAATGCCACGGGTCTGCCTGTCTGGTTTAGAGTGGCGGTAAGGGCGACGTCTGAAGCGTCGCTTTCTACTTGGAAAGGCAGTGACTCGTCCACTGCGCGCATCCCGGCCTTGGCGATGTCTGCTCTGATGCAGGCGAAAGCATGTTGTGCCTCGGTCGCAAGGGGGAATTGGGTGGACTGAATGAGTGGGCGGGCCTTGTCCGCATAGTTTGGGACCCACAGAGCGTAGTAGGAAAAGAACCCCAGGCAGCGTTGGAGGGCCTTGGGGCAATGGGAGAGGGGAAGTTCCATGAAGGGGCGCATGCGCTCGGGGTCGGGACGGAGAAATCCGTTTTGGACTACATAGCCGAGAATGGCTAACCGGGTCGTGCTGAACACACACTTCTCTTTGTTGTAGGTCAGGTTGAGAAGAGTGGTAGTGCGGAGGAATTTATTGAGGTTGGCATCATGGTCCTGCTGGTCATGGCCGCAAATGGTGACATTATCTAAGTACGGAAAGGTGGTCCGAAAACCATACTGGTCGACCATTCGGTCCATCTCTCTTTGGAAGACCGAGATCCCATTTGTGACACCGAAAGGGACCCTAAGGAAGTGGTAGAGGCGACCGTCCGCCTCAAAGGCAGTGTATGGCCGGTCCGACTTCCGGATGGGGAGCTGGTGGTCGGCGGATTTCTGGTCAATTGTTGAGAAGACCCGGTACTGCGCAATCTGATTGACCAAATCAGATATGCGTGGGAGGGGGTACGCGTCGAGCTGAGTGTACCGATTGATGTGCTGGCTGTAGTCCACGACCATCCTGTGTTTCTCCCCAGTTTTAACCACTACAACTTGGGCTCTCCAGGGGCTGTTGCTGGCCTCGATAATACCCTCATAAAGCAGCCACTGGACCTCGGACCTGATGAAGCCGGGGTGCTTCTGCTGACCGCAGAAGGAGCAGCGGGGACCCCCGGGGCGCGTGGATCGGCGTGCGGCGCAGGCGTATTGCGAAGGCAGGGCCCCGGCTGAGGAGGTCATCGGCGGGGCCCAGGTAGGAAGGAGTAGAAGGGTGGGCAGCGCGGCGGGAGAGGTACGATTGTACGTTACGGGATGCGACCGTCATGGAGAGCGCTAAGGTTTTCGTCTCTGCCAATTCGAGCGTGGCCCTTTCCAGCAATCGTTCTCGGATGCGGTCCGAAGCAATCCCCGTCACGAAGGCATCGCGCATGTGGAGATTCGAGTGTTCGGCGGCCGTGACAGCCTGACAGTCACAGTCCCGGACGAGTGGAATTAGGGCCCGCCAGAAGTCTTCGATGGACTCACCAGGTAGTTGCAAGCGGGTGACAAGTACATGCCTGGCGAAGAGCGTGTTCGCCTTCTGCGCGCAGTGTTCCTTGGGTCCGCCGCGTTGATGTAAGCCTCGAAACATGCTAGCCAGTGAGTAAAGTCTTTCCTGGCGTCGGGCGAGTGCGGATCCAGCTGCAGGCTTAATTCGGATATCCATTCTGTGGAAAATCTGACTGTAATAAATTGATGCACAATCAATTGCACAAAGACTAAAGTTGGGTACAACTGTGGCTTTACAGTCAGATGTGTGGCCTCCTGCTGCAGCTGGCGAAATGGCCGGGCACTGGAGGTCATGCATATTTATACAGTTCTCCGTGGGCGGAGCCGGCCAGCAGGAGCTACTGGCGAACCTGTAGTGCAGGTCCTACCTTACATCTCCTATGACAGTGGTTCACCACACCTCCATCACCCTGGATCAGTCTCGGCCCCGCAACCTCGCGTCCGCTACGACGACGGTAAAGATCAACGGGCACGAGACAACCTGCCTCTTTGACTCTGGGAGAACAGAGCGTTTCATCCACCCTGTTACGGTAAGGCGCTGCTCCCTCCCAGTACTCCCCATCACCCAGAAAATCTCCCTGGCCTCCGGATCCCATTCTGTGGAAATCCGGGTATACTGTATCACGACTCTCACCGTTCAGGGCGTAGAGTTTAGCAACTTCAGGCTCTATGTCCTCCCCCATCTCTGCGCTGCCCTGTTACCAGGTTTTGACTTTCAATGCCACCTCCAAAGCCTTTCTTTGAAATTTGGCAGACCCTTGCCCCCCCCCCCCCCCCTCACCGTCTGCGGCCTCACGACCCTTAAGGTCGATCCACCTTCACTGTTTGCAAACCTTACCCTGGACTGCAAGCCCGTCGCCACTAGGAGCAGACGGTACAGTGCGCAGGACAGGGCCTTTATCAAGGCAGAGGTCCAACGGCTTCTGCGGGAGGGGATCATTGAGGCCAGTAACAGCCCCTGGAGAGCTCAAGTAGTGAAGTGGTAGTGAAGACTGGGGAGAAGCACAGGATGGTCATTGACTACAGTCAGACCATCAACCGGTACACGCAGCTCGACACGTACCCCCTCCCACGCATATCTGACATGGTCAATCAGATTGTGCAGTATCAAGTCTTCTCCACAGTAGACTTGAAGTCCGCCTACCACCAGCTCCCCATCCGCCTGGAGGACAGCCAATACACTGCATTTGAAGCAGATGGCCGCCTCTATCATTTTCTTAGAGTTCCCTTCGGCGTCACCGATGGGGTCTCGGTCTTCCAGCGAAAGATGGACCGAATGGTTGACCAGTATGGGCTGCGGGCCATGTTCCCGTACCTAGATAATGTCACCATCTGTGGCCAACATCAGCAGCACCACGTCGCAAACTTCCAAAAATCCCTCCATACCGCCAAACTCCTTAACCTCACCTACAATAAGGAGAAATGCGTGTTCCGCACCAACCGCTTAGCCATCCTTGGCTACGTAGTGGAAAATAGAGTCCTAGGGCCCGACCCCGACTGCATGCGCCCCTTCCTGGAACTCCGTCTCCCCCACTGCCCCAAGGCCCTGAAACGATGCCTGGGGTTTTTCTCGTATTACGCCCAGTGGGTCCCTAATTATGCGGACAAGGCCCGCCCACTCATCAAGTCCACAGTTTTTCCCCTGACGGCTGAGGGCCGCCAGGGCTTCAACCACATCAAGGCGGACATCGGCAAGGCCACGATGCACGCAGTCGACGAGACCCTCCCCTTTCAGATGGAGAGCGATGCATCAGACGTAGCTCTGGCCGCCACCCTCAACCTGGCGGGCAGACCCGTGGCTTTCTTTTCCCGCACCCTCCATGCCTCAGAAATTCGGCACTCCTCTATCAAAAAGGAGGCCCAAATCATTGTGGAAGCTGTGCGACATTGGCGGCATTACCTGGCCGCCAGGAGATTCACTCTCCTCACTGACCAACAGTCGGTTGCCTTCATGTTTAACAATACGCAGCGGGACAAGATAAAAAATGACAACATCTTGAGGCGGAGGATCGAGCTCTCCACCAATAACTATGAGATCTTGTATCGCCCGGGGAAGCTCAATGCGCCCCCAGATGCCCTGTCCCACGGTACATGTGCCAGCGCACAAGTGGACCAACTCCGGGTTCTCCACAATGACCTCTGCCACCTGGGGGTCACCCGATTCTTCCATTTTGTCAAGGCCCGCAACCTGCCCTACTCCATTGAGGAGGTCAGGACTGTCACCAGAGACTGCCAAGTCGGCGCAGAGTGCAAGCCGCACTTCTACCGGCCAGATTGAGCGCAGCTGGTGAAGGCCTCCCGCCCCTTTGAGCGCCTCAGCATGGATTTCAAAGGGCCCCTCCCCTCCACCGACCGTAACGTGTACTTCCTCAACGTAATTGATGAGTACTCCCGGTTCCCTTTCGCCATCCCATGCCCCGACATGACTTCTGCCACGGTCATCAAAGCCCTGCACAGCATCTTCACTCTGTTCGATTTCCCCACCTACATCCACAGCGAGCGGGGATCCTCCTTCATGAGTGATGAGCTGCGTCAGTTCCTGCTCAGCAAGGGCATCGCCTTGAGCACGACGACCAGCTACAACCCCCGGGGAAACGGGCAGGTGGAGAGGGAGAACGGGACGGTCTGGAAGGCCGTCCTGCTGACCCTTCGGTCTAGAAATTTCCCGGTCTCCCGCTGGCAGGAGGTCCTCCCCGACGCGATCCACTCCATCCGGTCGCTCCTGTGCACCGCTACTCATGAGACCCCTCACGAACGTGTGTTTGCCTTCCCTAGGAAGTTCACCTCTGGGGTCTCGCTCCCAACATGGTTGACAGTTCCTGGACACGTCCACCTCCGGAAGCATGTGCAGAGTCATAAATCGGATCCCTTGGTTGAGAAAGTCCACCTCCTCCATGCAAACCCGCAGTACGCCTACGTGGCACACCCCGACGGGCGACAGGACACAGTCTCCTTCCGGGACCTGGCACCCGCTGGGTCCCCACCCACAACCCCGACCTGATACCGCTCCCGCCCCCCCCGGTTGCCTCATTCACCCCTGCGCCAACCCCCTCTCACCAGCGAACCTCACCGCAGCCCACACCCCTGCAGGATCCATCCCCTCACTGGGTCCACTAAGGGCTGACGAAGAAGAGAACAACACGCTCCCGGAGTCGCAGGTGACTACGTTGGCGCCCACATCACCACCAGGACTGAGGCAATCACAGCGGAGGGTCGGAGCCCCCGACAGACTCAATCTGTAACGTTTTTCTTCACCCCCGCCGGACACTTTTTTAAACAGGGGGTGATCATTGCATGTATTACGGTACTGCCTCTGTATTACAGGTACCACAGTAAATCCCAGCCTGCTGGCTCCTCCTAGCAGGCGGCGTATAAAAGTGTATCCTCTCCTGCGCTGTTCCCATTCTGGTTCCAGCTGCAGGAGACACAACATCTTGTGCAATAAAGCCTCGATTGTTTCACCATTCTCGTCTCGTGGTAATTGACGGTACATCAGTCCGTGTTTGTTGAGTTGGGAGTGGACACAGTTTGCAAAGCAATACAACTTCAATCATGTTACTTCAAGTCCGTGTTATCCTCAGTCAAATGGAAAAGCCGAGAAAGGAGTAGGGATAATAAAGAAATTATTCCGCAAAGCGAGTGATGATAGGCAAGGTATATCGTTGCCGTTGCAACACCACTGTCAACTGGATTATCAGCTGCTCAGATGCTAATGGGTAGATGACTTCGCACCACATTACCTGAGATCACCATTCCTGATATGGATAATAGAGAGATACATGAACATATCATGTTAACGAAAAAGAAGCAAAATGAGGACTATGATAAACAAACCAAACCTCTGTCTGATCTTCGAGACGGTGACTTTCTACGAATTCAGAATCAGTTCAGGAGAAACAAACGAGCATTGCTACGTATCAAGCAAAAAGCTCAACCACAACTTCAGAATGTTATTGCACCAGATAACATCTTCAAGGACATTGACTTTCCAAATCCTTACTTGACACAGGCACAGCAAAAGGATGAGGCAGAGCAAATGAATAACTTGAAGAGGCCGTTTAGCAGATCTACAAGAAGATCTATGCCAATGATCCTGAAATAAGCAACACAAAGAACACCACAGAAGACGCATTGGTCCCAATACAGGAGGCATTGGGGAAGATCTCAGAGACAGTGCAGGAGCATGGTGAAATGCTGAAGGGGGCGGTGGAGATACTGTTGTAACAGTGATCAGTTGGCCTCGCTGGATGCCGAGCTGCAGAGGGTGGAGGACAGAAACAAGGGCCTGCGAGCTAAGGTCGAGGACCTGGAGAATTGGTTGAGGCGGCAGAACCTCAGGATCGTGGGGTTGCAAGAGGACCCGAGGCTGACTGAATATTTTGCGGCAATGTTTATGAAGTTGATGGGGGAGGAAGACCAGGTTCCCCCCACAATGAGCTGAAAAGGGCCCACCATTCGCTCTGGGCGAAGCCACAGGGCAAATGAACCACCGTGAAGAGTGGATAATATGTTTTCACAGCTATCAGGTGATGGAGAAGGTGCTGAAATGGGTCAAGGAGAATCGGATTGTGCGGTGGGAAGGTATTCATACATACCAGGATGTCGTGGCAGAATTGGCCAGGAGGTGTGTGGCCTTTAACAGGGTGAAGTCAGTGCTTTATAAGAGTGGCATGTGTTTTGGTGTGGTGTACCTGGCAAGGCTGAGAGTTACGCGTCATTTCCAAGACCATTTCTCAAGATGACGGTGGAAGCAGAGGCTTTTATGAAAGCTCAAGGACTTGGAATGAACTGAGAGGTTTGAATAGGACTTTGCTGGTGATTGTGATGGGTTTGTATGGGGATATTTTGTTGTTGTAAAGTTGTGTGTTTTTTCTTATCTCTATTTTCCCCTTTTTTGTATAGAGTTGTTGTTAATTGAAAATTGTGTGGGTTTTTTTGGTTTTGAGGGAAGGGGAGGAATGTTTGGTAGTTTAGGGGTGGGGTAGTTTCCGCTCTGGGGTTCAGTAGTTTGAAGTGGGCTCTTTGGTGGAGCTTTGGGTGCCTTGTACGCAGACGATTTGTTGCAATACATTTCGGAGCTGGGCTCCTCGGTGGGTGATAGGAACTAACCTTTTTGTATAGGTAAAAAGGGTTCAATTTAAAGAAATGATTTAAAGACTTAAAGAAATCATAATGGCTGACTAACAGCTATTATATTTCATATTTGATAAGCATAAAATGGCTGACTGCTTGAAGACCCGATAACAAAAACTGCAAACTTTGCAAAGTCAATCTGAGAGAAAAGCTCTTTTGTATTCAAGAATTTGGAGCTGGCTTACGGCCATTGCATTTCCTAGTTGGACATGGAATAGAATCAGATATGAAGATGCCATAGCTAGCAAGGTCAAATTTACCCATGAAAACATACATGAAAAGTTCTTTGTCTTAAAAAGAACTGGATGACATCCAGGTACGTGTCCAGGATAACCGCATACCATTTTATCATAACTACAGAAGTCACCCCACCAAAGGAATTTGCTGAGGCAACTTCTTTAGATTACCAACATAACGTTTCGATCAGTTGACAGACAAATTATGAGATCAATGAGGTCATCGGCATTCAAGGATACACAATGTTCTGCACCAGCTTGAAGGATGCCATTCAGCAGCGTGGACGACTTCAGGATTATTGATAGGGGTTTTATTGCTGAAGTGAAGAGCAGTGGGGACAGGGGACATCCCTGATAGGCAGGGGAAAGTGCTCCAGAGGCGAGAGTTAGCATGCATGAGATAAACTTTTGGCCAAACTCAAACCGGAACAAGATTGTAACCAGGTACTCCCACTCACTCAGTCAAACTCCGAATCCAGAGAGACAACTACCTCAGCAGCAGTTGAGGTAACGGGGTAAGTATGATGTTATGGAGACAGAGAATGTTTGCAGATAATTGGCAACCCTTTACGAAGCCAGTTTGGTCGTCAGAAATTATGACTCCTCAACACCTTGGCTAGTAATTTTACATTTAATTTAGGAGAGAGATAGATCGTTAAGAGCCACATTCTTCGGGGTTCCTGTCTTTTTTGAGAATAAGTGAAATGGAGGCTTTAGTCAATATAGAGGCAGGGACCCATGAGATGCGATCCTCTGGCCACAGCATGGCCAGTGAAAGCCGGGAGGCCCCGCAATGGGCAGGATCACTTTTTAGCAGATCTGCATATTAGAGGGAGGCAGTAAACCTTACTCTAATGTGCAGATTCCCGAGGTACCTGAGGCTTTGGGATTCAATCCCTTCGCCTTGGGGACCAGACAGAACGGCACTTGTGGGGGGTCTAAGTGGATTGGAGGCCCCCTGCTGCATGTTCTTTGGGCAGGCTAGTGCCCTGGCACAGCTGGTGCCACCTGGGTATTCTGGCAGTGCCAGACTGGCACAGTGGCACTGCCAGGTTAGTCCTGACAAGCTGGCATTTTTTGCGCGTGTGCAATTGGGCCGGGGTTGCCTGTTGGGGTGTGTGTGTGTGTGGGGGGGGGGGAGGCCCTCTCCAATGTTGTATATGCGCTGGGGAGGTGGGCGGGGATTATTTTCAGGGCCTCAGGAATTGAGACGCCACTTAAAAATGTATAGGTTATGATAATAGGAAGCGAAGGTCAGATTAATATTAGAGGGGGTCAGTCATGATGTTATGGGAGGAGTCATGTATCTAGGAAATAAATGGGGAAGAAGACTGGCTTCCGGTAGACAACCAGCATTGTCGCCATGTTCATAAAAAAGTCCCCTTTGGCCATGGCATGCAGTCTGGCACCTTAGCATGTCTGCATACAAATTGGGTGCAGGAGCAATGGAATACTGCCGATCTATTTCTAAAATTGAGTCCACCAATTGTTGCTGTTTCAATGTTCTTTGCTTGACAGTATATGCGTAATGGGAGATTATGTTCCTTGAAAGACTGCCTGAAGGGTCTCCCACAATATTGAAGGGGTGGTGGAATCAGACTAATTTGTTTTAATGAAGTCATCTGTGCTGATGGATATAGGTTTGCAAAATTTTCTATCAGAAAATAGGGCTGCATCAAACCTCTATGGAGGTCGTCTGCTGTCCCCTCTAAAGATAAGGTGATGGGTGTTTAAGTTGGGAAGGGAGGAAAGGAGCAAAATGATAAACCTTATGCCATCCCAGTTGGGAGCATAGACATTTACCAAGACTACCAGGGTTTGAAGAAACGCCTCGCTAACTATTGTGTACCATCCATCAGAATCTGAAATTACATTTGAGGGGGAAAATCGGACTCTCTTGTTTATCAGAATCACTGTTTCCCTGGTCTTGCCGTTAATGTTAGAGTGAAAAACCTGGCCAACCCACACTTTGTGTAATCTGGTGTGATCTTGAATATGAAGATGTGTTCCTTGAAGGAATGTCACTTCCGTGTTGTTTCTTAAGATGTGAAAACACCCTCGAGCATTGTGCTAGGCCATTTAACCCCTAACGTTCTATGTAACCACTATAACTGAGCGCCTACACTAGCCATGACTATGGGGGGATTTTACAAGAGAGTCAAGAAAATGAAAAAAAATGAAATGAAATGAAAATCGCTTATTGTCACAAATAGGCTTCAAATGAAGTTACTGTGAAAAGCCCCTAGTCGCCTGTTCGGGAAGTGGAGAAGTGGAGAAGGTAAGGAATCAGAGCTATGAGGGCTATGTTATTGTGAGAGTGGGTCAAATGTAGAGAGACTGATTACTGTCAATATATCACACTTCTAAACTGCTGGAACAGAAACTAAATAGTGCAATGATAAACTCATAACTAAAAGCAAATCCTAAACCCATCAACAAATACAGGACAGGACGAGCAGCAGAATTCTTGCCTTAGATGACATCCGTTAACTAACCAACCTTGTTAGTAGGGTATTCCACTGACAAACAAGGAGAAAAGAAAAACAGCACAACTTAATATACCATTAGACAGTTGCTTTTCTAACCACGTGGCAGGCGCAATGGTATAAAATAATCAGTCAAGTATGTCCTTAATTTGAGCATTTCAAACCTTCAATGCAGGTGTTGAAGAAAAGACACATATGAGATATGATACCCAGAAACAAACATACACACCAGTTGACCAAGCCTTTTAAGAGTCAATTATATGCCTCTGTAGGAAAGAGTCTGCCTTGCTTGGTGTATTGAAGAAGTGCTGTGGAATTCTCCGTCGGCGGGATCCTCCGGTCTGCCAACAGTGTACCCATGCCCATGCTGATAGTGTGGGATAGTCGGCTGCAGGAACAGAGAATCCCACTGCCGGCGGAGCGTGCCACGTAGGAAAATGCGGCTGGCGGACCGGAGAATCCTGCCCATGGTCTTTTCTGTTGAGAGTGATTTGAAAACGGGCAGGGTGGATCATAGCAAAGCCAATTCCTTTTTTGTACAGTGTGGACTTGATGCTGTTGAATGCCGCTTGGCCAGGTCTGCACTCATGTCTCAATATACTCTAATAGGGTGGCCTCAGTAGCTGAGGTCGTGGTGTATCCTCGCCAATCAAAAGACCAGCTCTTTGTCTTTGTAGCTTTGGAACCGGGCTATAATGGCTTGTGGGGAGTCACCAGGACAAGGCTTTGGCTGGAGGGTGGGGTGCGTCAGTCCAACTCCAGAGGTTCGGGGAATGTGTCTTCGCCCTCCAAATTTAAAAAAAAGTTTGGATAGAAACTGCGTTGGGGTAATGCCGCCAGATCCCTTTGATAATCCCACAATTAGTAGGTTCTGTCGTCTGGACAGGTTCTCCAGGTCATCGACTCTATTCCATAGACTCTCTTTACTAGCCGCAGCCAGCACAGACTCCAGTGCGTTGATCTTGTCGCTGTGGTTAGAGAGGGCCATCTCCATATCGGTGATGGTGCTGGCATTAGAGTAAACAGTTTTAATAGATTGTGGTCTGGGAAGCACATGGCGTGTGGAGTCGGATCATTGGATGGGGGCTAGTGCCTCCTCCAGTGAATTTCTCAGCTCAAGAGCCAAACTCCTTCAAGATTTGTCCAGCTCGGTTATCAGGATTTTGTTAAACGTGTCGGATGTTTGAAGTGTGGGAGAGGTGGCTGCCATCTTGGTTGCATCCGGTTCAGCAGAGGTATCTATTTCAGTTGAAGATTTTTAGCTAAAATACTTAACATTTTGGGGGCATTCTTTGCAGAGGTTTGTTGCTTATGTCATGTGAGACTACCTTTAAGAAATGGATCTTTAAGCAATGTACCTTTAAGAAATGGAGCTGATCATATTACTGAAGTGATGTCAGAGGGTGGGGGGAGCTGAGCTCACTTCTGTTTTTTTGAGTTTCCGTTTGAGAAGGCAGCTGGGAGTGTCTGTGTGTTTTGCTGTGAGCTGCAGGAAGAAACACAGAGCTGGTCTGTTGATGTCTGCAATCAAAAGACTATAAATATATTGAATGTAACCTAATGTGTTCTTATTTTTTAAGGTTTGAAGTCTTTTGGATGTTTAAAGGAACAATTTGAAGGATTATTTAGTGTTGTAGTCTTTTGGGGTTATCTTTGAAGTAATGGGTGTTAAGATATTCAATGTTTGTTTTTAAAAGGTTAACTTGAGTTCATAGGATAAATATTGTTTTGTTTGAAAAACCATTTGCCCATTTCTGCTGTATCACACCTGGAGAGTACGCCGTGTGCTTCCCACACCACAATCTATTCAAAGTTGTGGGTCGGTTGAACTCCATGAAACACTTTGGGGTTCTGTAAACCCGGACCCATAACAATTGGGGGCTTGTCCGGGATAAAAGTCTATCGATTGGATTGGCTTAACGAACTTAAAGACAGTGAGGGGTGATCATATTGTGGTTGCTTTTCAGGTGTGGTATTTTAGTTTAAGTAGGGAGAGTGTTGTGGACAATGGCTCTTTCAGAGGCTCAGAAGTTTTTGGGGGTGGACACGGTAACACGCAATACCTTACGGACAGAGACTAAAAGCAGACTGTTAGATTTGGCAAAAGCATTGCAGTTAACATTGCCTGGCAAAATGCGAAATGATGAGGTACTTACCGCGGTAGCTGAGCATTTAATTTTGCCTGAGATACATTCTGACTCATTAGAAATGGCAAAGCTCCAGTTGCAGATTAAGCAATTTGAACATGAAAAAGAATTAAAGCAGCTTGATAATGCAATGAGAGAAAAAGAAAAGGAGAGAGAAGAAAGAAACACAGAAAAAGAAATAGAGAGGAAAGGGAAAAAGAGAGAGAGTTTGAACTTCATAAAATGGCTATGAAACATGAAAATCAGTAAAAATTGGCAGACGCAAAGGGAAACATACAGTTGGATGAGACTGATGAGGATAGTGAGACAGAGCGTCAGAGTCGAAGACGTGGTGGGGATCTATTTAAATATGTCCAAGCATTGCTAAGGTTTGACGAGAAGGAGGTAGAAGCCTTTTTCATTTCATTTGAGAAGGTAGCTAAACAAATGAAATGGCCACAGGACATGTGGGTATTACTGATTCAAACAAAGCTGGTAGGTAGAGCTAGTGAAGTGTTTGCATCACTACCGGAGGAGGTATCTGGAACATATGAGGAGGTTAGGCGCATATGAGCTAGTGCCTGAAGCTTACAGACAAAGGTTTAGAAATTGAAGGAAAGAATTTGGTCAAACATACATGGAGTTTGAAAGGCTCAAACAGAGTAATTTTGAGAGGTGGATAAAGGCTTTGAAAATAGACCAAATGTATGAAGCTCTCAGAGAAATTATACTTTTGGAGGAGTTTAAAAATTCAATTCCTGATGTAGTGAGGACTCATGTGGAAGAGCAGAGGGTTAAAACTCAGAGATTAGCAGCAGAAATGGCAGATGATTATGAATTAGTTCATAAATCAAGGCTTGGTTTCTGACATCAGTTTCAGCACCGAGGGATAGAAACTGGGGACATGAAAAATACTCAAGTGGTAAAGGCAAAGGTGATCTGATGGGAGGTAATAAAGAGAGTGTACCTCAGATTAAAAAAGAAATCCAGGAGGGCGGAAGAGAAATGAAAATTTCAAATGTTTTCACTGTAATAAACTAGACCATGTAAAGTCACAGTGTTGGGGTTGAAGAAAAGCACTGGGAAGGCTGATGTGGTAAAGCAGGATAAGAGAGTGGGGTTTGTTAGAGTGGGAAAGGAAAGCCCAAGGGAAGCGAAGGAGGTGCAAACGATTGTACAGCCTGTTCAAGAAGTAATTGATAAGAAGGTGCCAGATGTCTTTAAAGAATTTACTTGTGTGCGTAAAGTTTACTCATGTGTATCAGGAGGAGCAGGTAAATAAGTCACAATTTTAAGAGATACAGGAGCTACTCAATCTTTAATGGTAAGAGATGAGGAGTTATGTAGTTTGGGAAGAATGTTGCCAGAAAAGGTGGTAATATGTGGAATTCAGGGTGAGAGGAGTAGCGTTCCATTATATAAGGTAAGGTTAGAAAGTCCATTGAAGAGTGGTGAAGTGGTAGTAGGAGTAATAGAGAAACTATCTTGTCCAGGAATACAGTTTATCTTGGGTAATGATATAGCTGGATCGAAAGTGGGAGTGATGCCTACTGTGGTTGATAAGCCAGCGGAAAATCAGACAACTGAAGTGTTGAAGGACGAATATCCTGGGATTTTTCCGGATGGTGTAGTAACAAGGTCGCCAAGTCACAGGTTAAGACAAGAGGAGAAATCAAAGAGTGAAGATGAAGTTGAAGTGCAATTATCAGAAACGATTTTTGATCAGATGGTTGAAAAAGGAGGAGGTTTTAATGAGTGAGCTGTGTGCTCCCAATACCGCAATCTATTAAAAGTTGTGGGTCAGGTGAACTCCATGATACACTTTGGGGTTCTCTAAACCGTGGCCCATAACACAGGGTCTGGGGCCCGGTGAGCAAGGGCTCCTGCTGAGGCTGGGGGGTGTGGCATGGTGTGTTGGACGGCAGGAGATGTGGGGAGAGGGTGCAATGGGGAATGGAGGGTCTGGGAGTGGAAGTAGTCAATCAGGCTACCAGTGAAGCAAAGGCCAGAACGTCGGCCTCTCTCTCTTCCTGGACTCCCGGGTCTTCCGAAACCCCAAAGATTGCCAACTCCGGGCTCATTACCACCCCAGTTTTCAATACCCGGGACATGACATCTGCAAATCCCTGCCAATACCCTGAGTTTAGGGCATGACCAGAACATGTGTACATGGTTAGCCAACCCTCCGGCGCATCTAGCACACTTGTCTTCCAGCCCGAAGAATCTGCTCATCCGGGCCATTGTTATGTGGGCCCGGTGCAAGACCTTAAACTGGATCAGGCTGAGCCTGGCGCATGTTGCGGACGTGTTTACTCTGCTCAGGGCTTCTGCCCAAATACCGTCCTCCAGCTCCCCCCTAAGCTGCTCCTCCCACTTAAGCTTCAGGTGCTCAGTCTGCGTATCCTCAGCTCCCATTAGTTCCTTGTAGACGTCTGAAACTCTACCCTCTCCCACCTCTCCCCCAGAAACTACCCTGTCCTGCCTCCCCTTCGGCGGGAGATGTGGGAAGGACGGCACCAGTCTGCGTACAAAATCCCTCGCCTGCAAGTAACAAAATCCCTCACGTGCAAGTATCAGAAATGATTTTTGATCAGATGGTTGAAAAAGAACAAGAACAGGTGGAGGATGAGGCAGATATTTTTAGTTCAGGAAAATTGGTGGAGTTACAACAGAAAGATGTAGAAATAAAACGGATATATCAGAAAGCATATACGGAAGAGGAATCTGAGAGTATACCAGTGTTATTACTGTAAAAGTGATGTCTTGATGAGAAAATGGAGACCTGTACATATGCAGGCGGATGAAAAGTGGGCAGAAGTTCATCAAGTAGTATTTCGGTAGGGTATAGAAAGGAGGTGTTGCGAGTGGCACATGAGGTACCAGTGGGAGATCATTTGGGGGTAAGGAAAACAGAAGCTAAAATCCAGAAACATTTTTATTGGCCTGGACTACATAAAGATGTAGTTAAATTTTGTCAATCATGTCACACATGTCAAGTGATAGGGAAACCTCAAGCAGCGATAAAACCAGCACCCTTAATACCTATTCCAGCATTTGAGGAACCTTTTACAAGGGTCTTAATTGATTGTGTAGGACCGCTTCCTAAAACAAAAAAAGGGAATCAATATCTTTTGACTATAATGGATGTGTCTACTAGGTTTCCAGAGGCCATTCCAGTACGTAATATTGCAGCTAAAAAGATTGTGGAGGAGTTACTTCAATTCTTTACTAGATATGGACTACCCACAGAAATTCAATTGGATCAAGGATCAAATTTTACCTGAAAGTTATTCAAAGAAGTTATGGATGGTTTAAGAATAAAACAATTTAAATCAACTGCATACCATCCAGAATCGCAGGGAGCGTTAGAAAGGTGGCATCAGACATTAAAGACAATGTTGAGGGCTTATTGTCAAGGCTATCCAGAGGATTGGGATAAAGGAATTCCATTCGTACTGTTTGCAATTAGGGATGCACCTAATGAGTCAACCGAATTTTGTCCTTTTGAACTAATTTTTGGTCATGAGGTAAAAGGACCACTTAAATTGATTACAGAAAAACTGGTGAGTAAGAAATCGGAAGTTACAGTATTGGATTTCATGTCAAATTTTAGGGAACGATTAAATAGAGCAGGTGAATTGGCTGGACAACATTTGAAAGTTGCACAAAATGCGATGAAACGGGTAGTGGACAAGAAATCCAATGTTCGTAGTTTTACCAGTGGAGATAAAGTTTTAGTGTTGTTACCAGTGGTAGGTGAGCCTTTAAAAGCTAGGTTTTGTGGACCATATCAGATTGAAAGGAAATTAAGTGAGGTGAATTATGTGGTACAAACACCAGATAGAAGGAAAGGAGAGAAAAAGGAGGTTTTAATGATTCTAACTCAAAGTGATGAACCAAATCCAGATGACTGTGAATTTGACATACCTCAAATTAAATTGGAAAATGAGGATGTTCTAAAAAATTGGGATGAATTGTTAGTTACCTTCCAGAGGAAAAACAAACTGACCTGAAAGAGTTATTGATATCACATCGGCAAGTTTGTAGAGATAAATTGGGAAGTACTAAAATGGCTATACATGATGTAGATGTGGGAAATGCTGTTCCAATCAAACAACATCCATAGAGACTTAACCCTTTAAAATTGGCACAGGTTAACAAAGAGATTGAAAGTATGCTTAAAAATGGCATAATTGAAGTGGGTTGCAGCCAATGGAGCTCACCTATAGTGATGGTACCTAAACCAGATGGTACCCAACGGTTGTGTGTGGACTATAGAAAGGTTAATGCAGTTACAAGAACGCAATCTTATCCTATCCCACGTTTGGAGGATTGCATTGAGAAAGTGGGACAATCCACTTTTATTTCTAAATTGGATTTACTTAAAGGTTACCTTTATCCGAAAGGGCGAAGGAGATTTCAGCTTTTGTGACTCCAGATGGTATATACCAATTCAAAGTTATGCCATTTGGCATGAAAAACGCCCCAGCCTCATTTCAACGGTTCATTAATACAGTCGTTTCAGGATTACCCAATTGTGCGGTGTATATCGACGATCTGGTAGTTTTCAGCCAGATATGGAAAGAACATTTAAAACATCTTGGGCGAGATTCTCCGACCCCCCGCCGGGTCGGAGAATCGCCGGGGGCGGCGTGAATCCCGCCCCCGCCGGTTGCCGAATTCTCCCGCACCGGAGATTCGGCGGGGACGGGACTCGCGCCACGTCGGTTGGCGCCCCCCCCCTCCAACGATTCTCCGGCCCGAATGCGCCGAAGGCCTGCTGCTGTAATGCAGGGAATGCCTGTCCCGCCGGCGTGGATTAAACCACCTCTCTTACCGGCGGGACAAGGCGACGTGGGCGGGCTCCGGGGTCCTGGGGGGGGGGGCACAGGGCGATCAGGCCCCGGGGGGTGCCCCCATGGTGGTCTGGCCCGCGATCGGGTCCCACCGATCCGCGGGCAGGCCTGTGCCGTGGGGGCACTCTTTTCCTTCCGCCTTCACCACAGTCTCCACCATGGCGGAGGCGGAAGAGACTCCCTCTGCTGCGCATGTGCGGGGATGCCGTGAGCGGCCGCTGACGCTCCCGTGCATGCGCTGTCCGGCAATGTCATTTCCGCGCCAGCTGGCGGGGCACCAAAGACCTTTCCCGCCAACTAGCGGGGCGGAAATCCATCCGGCGCGGGCCTAGCCCCTCAAGGTTAGGGCTCGGCCAGTCAAGATGCGGAGGATTCCGCACCTTTGGGGCGGCGCGATGCCGGACTGATTTGCGCCCTTTTTGGCGCCGGTCGGCGGACATCGCGCCGATTAAGGAGAATTTCCCCACCTTATGGAGTTATTCGATCAACTTTAGGAGGCGGGTTTGGTGATAAACATAGCCAAAAGTGAAGTTGGAAAAGCCCAAGTCACTTTCTTTGGCCATACAATCGGACAGGGTCAATTGGTCTCACAGGATGTGAAAACAAAAGTTATTGGGGAGTTTCCAATACCTTCGACACAACGGGAAATAATTTGATTTTGTGGCATGAGTGGATTTGATCGAACATTTGTGCAAGAGTTTTGTAGCGTGATTGCTCCACTGACGGACTTGCTCAAGAAACGTAACAAATTTCAATGGACAGCGGAGTTTCAACATGAATTTGACTGCCTGAAAGCTGTGGTAACCGATGCTCCTGTATTGGAGAATTGCAAGGGACTCTGTGATCAGATTGAACTGAAGTATCTAACTTTAAAGAGAAATGCCGAGGCGTAGAGGAATCGATGGATCGTGCAGAGACTTTCTTGTTCAAAGAGACTGTCAATCGAGAAGGATTTTGGTTGGAGGAAGAAGAACGGGAAAAAAAATGCACTATATTATTATACCTGTTTGCGTGTGTTGTTTTTTTTGAACCGGTGAAGTGTTTTTACTATGTGCATTTCTTAATTGGTGGTGCAAAGGTGAAAAATGAAACCATCTTGAAGTTGATGGTTTTTTTCTTTTTCTTGGGGGGAGGTGTCATGTGAGAGTACCTTTAAGAAATGGATGTTTACGCAATGTACCTTTAAGAAATGGAGCTGATCATATGACTGAAGTGATGTCAGAGGGTGGGGGGAGCTGAGTTCACTTCTGCTTTTTTGTGTTTCAGTTTGAGAAGGCAGCTGGGAGTGCCTGTGTGTTTTGCTGTGTGCTGCAGGAAGAAACATAGAGCTGGTCTGTTGATGTCTGCAATCAAAAGACTATAAATATATTGAATGTAACCTAATGTGTTCTTATTTTTGAAGGTTTGAAGTCTTTTGAATGTTTAAAAGAACAGTTTGAAGGATTATTTAGTGTTGTAGTCTTTTGGGGTTATCTTTGAAGTAATGGGTGTTAAGATATTCAATGTTTGTTTTTAAAAGGTTAACTTGAGTTCATAGAATAAACATTGTTTTGTTTTAAAAACCATTTGCCCATTCCTGCTGTATCACACTTGGAGAGTACGCCGTGTGCTTCGCACACCACAATCCATTAAAAGTTGTGGGTCGGTTGAACTCCATGAAACACTTTGGGGTTCTGTAAACCCAGACCCATAACACTTACTCATTTACAACGATTTTTGCGGTCTGAACATACGAATCAAAGAACAAAGAACAAAGAAATGTACAGCACAGGAACAGGCCCTTTGGCCCTCCAAGCCCGTGCCGACCATGCTGCCCGACTAAACTACAATCTTCTACACTTCCTGGGTCCGTATCCCTCTATTCCCATCCTATTTATGTATTTGTCAAGATGCCCCTTAAATGTCACTAACGTCCCTGCTTCCACCACCTCCTCCGGTAGCGAGTTCCAGGCACCCACTACCCTCTGTGTAAAAAACTTGCCTCGTACATCTACTCTAAACCTTGCCCCTCTCACCTTAAAGCTATGCCCCCTAGTAATTGACCTCTCTACCCTGGGGAAAAGCCTCTGACTATCCACTCTGTCTATGCCCCTCATAATTTTGTAGACCTCTATCAGGTCGCCCCTCAACCTCCGTCGTTCCAGTGAGAACAAACCGAGTTTATTCAACCGCTCCTCATAGCTAATGCCCTCCATACCAGGCAACATTCTGGTAAATCTCTTCTGCACCCTACCTAAAGCCTCCACATCCTGTAGTGTGGCGACCAGAATTGAACACTATACTCCAAGTGTGGCCTAACTAAGGTTCTATACAGCTGCAACATGACTTGCCAATTCTTATACTCAATGCCCCGGCCAATGAAGGTAAGCATGCCGTATGCCTTCTTGACTACCTTCTCCACCTGTGTTGCCCCTTTCAGTGACCTGTGGACCTGTACTCCTAGATCTCTCTGACTTTCAATACTCTTGAGGGTCTACCATTCACTGTATATTCCCTACCTGCATTAGACAAACAATCTAAATCCTGCTGTATCCTCTGACACTCCTCATCGCTACCCGCAATTCCACTAACCTTTGTGTCGTCTGCAAACTTACTAATCAGACCAGTTACATTTTCCTCCAAATCATTTATATATACTACAAACAGCAAAGGTCCCAGCACTGATCCCTGCGGAACACCACTGGTCACAGCCCTCCAATGAGAAAAGCATCCTTCCATTGCTACTCTCTGCCTTCTATGACCTAGCCAGTTCTGTATCCACCTTGCCAGCTCACCCCTGATCCCGTGTGACTTCACCTTTTGTACTAGTCTTACTGAAGTCCATATAGACAACACCACTGCCCTACCTGCATCAATCATCTTTGTGACCTCCTCGAAAAACTCTATCAAGTTAGTGAGACACGACCTCCCCTTCACAAAACCATGCTGCCTCTCACTAATACGTCCATTTGCTTCTAAATGGGAGTAGATCCTGTCTCGAAGAATTCTCTCCAGTAATTTCCCTACCACTGAAGTAAGGCTCACCGGCCTGTAGTTCCCTGGATTATCCTTGCTACCCTTCTTAAACCGAGGAACAACATTGGCTATTTTCCAGTCCTCCGGGACATCACCTGAAGACTGTGAGGATCCAAAGATTTCTGTCAAGGCCTCAGCAATTTCCTCTCCAGCCTCCTTCAGTATTCTGGGGTAGATCCCATCAGGCCCCGGGGACTTATCTACCTTAATATTTTTTAAGCCACCCAACACCCCGTCTTTTTGTATCTCAATGTGACCCAGGCTATCTACACACCCTTCTCCAGACTCAACATCTACCAATTCCTTCTCTTTGGTGAATACTGATGCAAAGTATTCATTTAGTACCTCGCCCATTTCCTCTGGCTCCACACATAGATTCCCTTGCCTATCCTTCAGTGGGCCAACCCTTTCCCTGGCTACCCTCTTGCTTTTTATGTACGTGTAAAAAGCCTTGGGATTTTCCTTAACCCTATTTGCCAATGACTTTTCGTGACTCCTTCTAGCCCTCCTGACTCCTTGCTAAGTTCCTTCCTACTTTCCTTATGTTCCACACAGGCTTCGTCTGTTCCCAGCCTTTTAGCCCTGACAAATGCCTCCTTTTTCTTTTTGACGAGGCCTACAATATCTCTCGTTATCCAAGGTTCCCGAAAATTGCCGGATTTATTCTTCTTCCCCACAGGAACATGCCGGTCCTGAATTCCTTTCAACTGACACTTGAAAGCCTCCCACATGTCAGATGTTGATTTGCCCTCAAACACCCGCCCCAATCTAGGTTCTTCAGTTCCCGCCTAATATTGTTATCATTAGTCTTCCCCCAATTTAGCACATTCACCCTAGGACCACTCTTATCCTTGTCCACCAGCACTTTAAAACTTACTGAATTGTGGTCACTGTTCCCAAAATGCTCCCCTACTGAAACTTCTACCACTTGGCCGGGCTCATTCCCCAATACCAGGTCCAGTACCGCCCCTTCCGTAGTTGGACTGTCTACATATTGTTTTAAGAAGCCCTCCTGGATGCTCCTTACATACTCTGCCCCGTCTAAGCCCCTGGCACTAAGTGAGTCCCAGTCAATATTGGGGAAGTTGAAGTCTCCCATCACCACAACCCTGTTGTTTTTACTCTTTTCCAAAATCTGTCTACCTATCTGCTCCTCTATCTCCCACTGGCTGTTGGGAGGCCTGTAGTAAACCCCTAACATTGTGGCTGCACCCTTCTTATTCCTGATCTCTACCCATATAGCCTAGCTGCCCTCTGAGGTGTCCTCCCGTAGTACAGCTGTGATATCCTCCCTAACCAGTAGCGCAACTCCGCCGCCCCTTTTACATCCCCCTCTATCCCGCCTGAACATCTAAATCCTGGAACGTTTAGCTGCCAATCCTGCCCTTCCCTCAACCAGGTCTCTGTAATGGCAACAACATCATAGTTCCAAGTATTAATCCAAGCTCTAAGTTCGTCTGCCTTACCCGTAATACTTCTTGCATTAAAACATATGCACTTCAGGCCACCAGACCCACTGTGTTCAGCAACTTCTCCCTGTCTGCTCTGCCTCAGAGCCGCACTGTCCCTATTCCCTAGTTCTCCCTCAATGCTCTCACCTTCCGACCTATTGCTCCCGTGCCCACCCCCCTGCCATACTAGTTTAAACCCTCCTCGTGTGACACTCGCGGCCAGGATATTTATGCCTCTCCAGTTTAGATGCAACCCGACCTTCTTATATAGGTCACACCTGCCCCGGAAGAGCTCCCAGTGGTCCAGGTCCCGGGGCTGTTTAGCACAGGGCTAAATCGCTGGCTTTGAAAGCAGACCAAGGCAGGCCAGCAGCACGGTTCGATTCCCGCAACAGCCTCCCAGAACAGGCGCCGGAATGTGGCGACTAGGGTCTTTTCACAGTAACTTCATTTGAAGCCTACTTGTGACAATAAGCGATTTTCATTTTTTCATTTTCATTTCATTTCAGATAATGGAAACCCTCCCTCCTACACCAGCTGTTTAGCCACGTGTTTAGCTGCTCTATCTTCCTATTTCTAGCCTCAGTGGCACGTGGCACATGGAGTAATCCCGAGATTACAACCCTAGAGGTCCTGTCTTTTAACTTTCTGCCTAGCTCCCTGAACTCCTGCTGCAGGACCTCATGCCCCTTCCTGCCTATGTTGTTAGTACCAATATGTACAACGACCTCTGCCTGTTTGCCCTCCCCTTTCAGGATGCCCTCTACCCGTTCAGAGACATCCTGGACTCTGGCACCAGGGAGGCAACATACCATCCTGGAGTCTCTTTCACGTCCACAGAAGCGCCTATCTGTGCCTCTGACTATAGAGTCCCCTATTACTATTGCTCTTCTGTGCTTTGACCCTCCCTTCTGAACATCAGAGCCAGCCGTGGTGCCACTGCTCTGGCTGCTGCTGTTTTCCCCTGATATGCTATACCCCCCCCCGACAGTATTCAAAGGGGTAAACCTGTTCGAGAGGGGGACAACCACAGCGGATTCCTGCACTGACTGCCTGCCCTTTCTGGTGGTCACCCATTTCTCTGCCTGCACCTTGGGTGTGACCACATTTATATAGCTGCTATCTATGACGCTTTCCGCCACCTGCATGCTCCTAAGTGCATCCAATTGCTGCTCCAACCGAACCATGCGGTCTGTGAGGAGATCCAGTTGGGTGCACTTTCTGCAGATGAAGCCATCCGGGACGCTGGAAGCCTCCTGGACCTGCCACATCTCAGAGTCAGAGCACTGCACCCCTCTAACTGACATTGCATCAATTAATTAGTAAATTAAAGTTAAAAGTTTTTTTTAAATGTTTAAAGTTACTGTTAACTATCTGTTTCCTAGCACTAGATTTCTACTATAAATGTGAAAGCTAAATATAGTACTCTCCGATCTCTGTCTCAGATACCCCTCCAAATTATAATTAAGTAATTATGTTTAATTAGTTACCAATGTTTAATTTTTTTAATTTAGTGTAGATTCCCAACCAGCCACTTAGGTCACATCTTTTCTGTGATGTCACTTCAGTTTCCCCCCCACACACACAATTTGGAAAGGTAATAAAAGTAAAAATGAGTAAAAATCACTTACTTACCTTCTGAGGGTCTCAGATGTTCTCAGGTTCTCTCCCTGACAGAGACTGCTCCTCCTCCTCCTCCGAACGGCTCCCGAAACTAGGCCGCGTTCTTTTTAAATCTCCGCACCGACTCTCAGCTCCCGCGCTTTTTAAATCGCCGCTCCGACTCTCAGCTCTCGTGCTTTTTAAATCTCCGCTCCGACTCTCAGCTCCCACGCTTTTTAAATCTCCGCTCCGACTCGCAGCTCCCGTGCTTTTTAAATCTCCGCTCCGACTCGCAGCGCCCGCGCTTTTTAAATCTCCACTCCGACTCGCAGCTCCTGCTCTTTTTAAATCTCTGCTCCGACTTGCAGCTCCCGCGCTTTTTAAATCTCCGCTCCGACTCTCAGCTCCTGCTCTTTTTAAATCGCGGCACCATATTGGGGGGGAAAACAAAAATGTCATGGGAGATACCGTTTGTGCATACTTCACTTACATCGCGCAACTGGAAGTCTGTGAAATAACTTTCTACAATGTTTTGTCTTTTGTTTTTGGCATGTCTAGCCCACGAGGATCAGCTTTACAAACATTAATTAGAGAAATATGCAATTTCACTAACCATTTGGTACTTCCAGTTGTCATCAATAGTCTTGCCTAAAACATTTACTGACGCTTGGAAACTCACCAAGTCAGGATTAGTCACTGTAACCTGGAAGAAAATAAAATTCACATTAAATTGTTTTATTAGGTATTTCGAAAAACACCACAGACGTCAGGGCGGTGAAACTGTGCTCCATGGCATTACTGGGGACTTATGCTAAGGAAACCTCAAAGTGAAAAAATGGTGGCTGAATGATTCTGCCACTCCTGGCAGGGTCCATGCGACACACCTTGCCTGAGACAGTGCTTGTACTGTCATGTTTTAAAAAAAAAAAAAATTTAGAGTACCCAATTCATTTTTTCCAATTAAGGGGCAATTTAACGTGGCCAATCCACCTACCCTGCACATCTTTGGGTTGTGGGGATGAAACCCACGCAAACACGGGGCGAATGTGCAAACTCCGCGCAGATAGAGACCCAGGCCCGGGATCGAATCTGGGACCTCGGCGCCATGAGGCAGCAGTGCTAACCACTGCTCCATCGTGCTACCCCTACTGTCCTATTATACATGCACCAGAAACATTTAGAATGGGCAGATATGTCAAGAATCCTCTAATGCTGATTTGGTATGCAATCTACCATTCTTGACAGCAAAGGTACAACTAACGCCCTTTTTTAATCACTAAAAGTTGAACATTTAATTAAGGATGACTTTGGTATAATAGAGATAGATGGCCTTAGTTCTGGAGATCAACATGTAGAATCAGTTTGGGTAGAGATAGGAGTTAATAATGGTAAGTAGTGGTTTATGGGAGTAATTTATATGCTTCTAACAGTAGCCACATTGTAGGACAGGCATACAGGAAGAAATAATGGGACTTGAGAAAATGTTAGGGTGATAGTTATGGGCGGTTTTTATCTACATGTAGATTGGACAAATCAGATTGGCAAAGGTAGCCTAGAATAGATGATGAGTTCATAGAGTGTTTTTTGGAGTTCCTTACAGCATCACATTTTTGGTCCTCTCTCTCTTCTCTCTCTTGGGCAATCCCTCAGCATCAAAGATGACTTGCTTCCACTCCGGGGAGGGGAGTTCTGCAGTGGCAGAATAGTTCAATTCTGGATCCGCAGATTCTGCCATAGGTTTGGCAGGTGCTGCTTGATGAGGGAGTGGGTGGGATTCTCTGTATACTGCACCCTCCTTCCGTTATTTATGTTTGGCCTCCATGTGCTCCACCATACGATGCTCGAGATGCCTTTGCAGATGCTTTTTCTCCAGTTTGTGTGTTCTAAGGCAAGCGATTCCGATGTGTCGATGGAGATGGTGCATTTATTTAGGGAGGCTTTCAGAGTGTCCTTGTAGCCATAAGACCATAAGACATAGGAGCAGAATAAGGCCATACGGCCCATCGAGTCTGCTCCACCATTCAATCGTGGCTAATATGTTTCTCATTCCCATGCTCCTGCCTTCTCCCCATAACCCCTGATCCCCTTATTAATCAAGAACCTATTTATCTCTGTCTTAAAGACACTCAGTGATTTGGCCTCCAAAGCCTTCTGCGGCAAAGAGTTCCACAGGTTCACCACCCTCAGGTTGAAGAAATTCCTCCTCATCGCAGTTTTAAAAGATCATCGCTTCAGTCTGAGGCTGTGCCCTCGGGTTCTAGTTTTTCCTACTAGAGGAAACATCCACTCTGTATCGGCCTATCAGTATCCTGCAAGTTTCAATAACATCCCCCCCTCATCCTTCTAAACTCCAGTGGATACAGACCCAGAGTCCTCAACTGCTCCTCATATGACAAGCTCATCATTCCCAGGATCATTCTTGTGAACCTCCTCTGGACTCTTTCCAAGGCCAGCACATCCTTCCTTAGATACGGGGTCCAAAACTGCTCACAATACTCCAAATGGGGTCAGACCAGAGCCTTATACAGCCTCAGAAGTACATCCCTGCTCTTGTATTCTAGCCCTCTTGGCATGAATGTTAACATTGCATTTGCCTTCCTGACTGCGTTTTTCTGCCCTCCAAGTGACCGCTTGCCATTGCGGAGCTTGGAGTGGAACACTTGTTTTGGGAGTCTTCGGTCGGCTGTGCGAGTAATGTGACCCGCCCATCGCTAATGGTCAAGCGTGACCAGTGCCTCAATACTGAGGATAATAATCATCTTTTTTAGTTTCACAAGTAGGCTTACATTAACACTGCAATGAAGTACTGTGAAAATATTGGCCTGGGAGAGGATGCTCCCGTTGATCCACCTATCCTACCAGTGGATTTGCAAGATTTTGCAGAGGCAACATTGGTGATATCTCTCCAAGGGTTTGAGGTGTCTGCTGTATATTGTCCATGTTTCTGATGCATACAGGAAGGCGGGGACCACGGCTGCTCTGTAGACCCTGAGCTTGATGCTGGATTTGAGGACTCCATCTTCGAATACTCTGTTCCTCAGGTGCATGAAGATTGCACTGGCACATTGGAGTTGATGTTGGATTTCATCGTGAATGTCTGCTCAAACTGAGAGGAGTCACCTGAGGTTTGGAAAACGATCCACATTGTCCAAGGGCTCACCGTGGATCTTGATAGTTGGGGGATAGTTTTGTGTGGCAATTTTGGACCAACCATTGGCTAGATATATATACTAGACCTGGTAATGAGCAATGAGACAAGAATAATTAATGACTTCATAGTGAAGGCACCTCTAGATTTCTAAATATCAGTGATCGTAGTATAGTTGAATTTCACATTCAGTCTGAGGGAGAGGGGAGTGAATCTAAGACTTTGCTACTCATTTTTGTCCACATCGTTTGACACCATTTGCTTTCAAAAGCTTTCATTTGATTTCAGCTGCTCTCAATTGCAATCATTTTGCCATCATTTCATGTCAATTGTTCTCAAATGCTATCAGTTTGTCATCATTTGATATCATTTCTACTCACAAACAATCATGTAGCTATTATTCAAATATATTTTCTCTCAAAACTGACATCTAGCTATCATTTTCACAAAGAACCATATTAGCGATGTCAAATAATAGTTATCCACTGACATAATTGTCATCAGCTGAGGGCGGCACGGTGGCACAATGGTTAGCACAGCTGCCTCACAGCAGCAGGGACCCGGGTTCGATCCAACCTCGGGTGACTGTCTGTGTAGACTTTGCACATTCTTCCCACGTCTGCCTGGGTTTCCTTTAGGTGCTCTGGTTTCCTCCCACAATCCAAAGATGTGCAGGTTAGATGCAATGGCTTTGTTAAGTTGCCCCTAAGTGGGTTATGGGGATAGGGTGGGGGATTGGGCCTAGGTAAGGTGTTCTTTCAGAGTATTAATGCAGTCTCGATGGGCCAAATAGCCTCCTCCTGACTGTAGGGTTTCTATGGTTGCATGAATTGCCATCCTGCAGTGGTCACAACAAAATGTGACTAACCATACAGCCAGAATTTTGCTAATTACTTTGCTTCAACAAAGGGTCACCTGGACTTGAAACGTCAGCTCTTTTCTCTCCCTACAGATGCTGCCAGTCCTGCTGAGATTTCCCAGCATTTTCTCTTTTGTTCCAGATTCCAGCATCCGCAGTAATTAGATTTTCTTCCTTATTACTGACTGGTAGAGTGTGTAGGGCCACAGTCCCTAACCCCCATATCCCTTATTCCCCACATCCCTCTTGCACTCCTCCCCTTCTATCCCTCTTCACCCACACCAACCCTTCATCCTCCCCTATCTTCCCCATTCCCATTCCATCCCTCTCTCTCTCCCCATTCCCCCCTCTTCCTTCTCCCCTTACCAACTGATGTTCTCTGTTTACAGGATCTGGAAACTAGAAGTGACATTTTCCGAGGTGGCCCTGTTAAGATTTGACGTCAGACAGCATGGAGCATAGAGGCCAGAGTGAGATGAGGCCGGGGTCTAGACCGGGAGCAAGGTTGGTGTCCAGTCCAAGAGCAAGGCGAGGCCAAGGTGCAGACCATGAGTAGAGCAAGGTGAGGCTGGGGTCCAGCCCTGGAGCAAGAGGCGAGGTCGACGAGGCTTCAGGGCCTGGAGGTTAGAAGAGAGCAAGAGGCGGGGAGCAGGGAGGAAGGGAGAGAGAGACTGGAGGGAAAGGTCAGTATTTGAAAGGGGGTGAAGAGATTGGAGGGAGTGACGGGGGAGAGTATGGACATTGCAGGGACCAGAGGGGTGATAGGGGCAGACTTGAGACCAGGAGTTTTGGAGATCCGGGGCAGGAGGGGATGTGGCAGTGGGAGGGGAGTTTAGACACAGAGTTTCGGGGAGTAGGTGGGTGGAAAATATAGACCCTGAGACTGTCATAATCCCCACAAGGACCAAGAGGAAACCATTGTTGATCTCCCCGTAGGACTCATGGAGTTTGAGCTTCCCAGATAAGCGGCGGCTGCCACGCATTGGAGCTCATTAGACCTAAACATAAAAGTTGGCCCAAGCAGGTCCTGGAGATGTTGGTTGTCCCAAAGGGGATGGTGATTGTGGGGCTTCGGCAGGTCCCACTACTAACCACCGAAATGCCACTCATAGGAAACTAGAACCTTTTGATTCAAGTACAGATGATTAGGGTCAATATTTTGAAAGCATGATCTACTTTTTTCTAACGAATGATATTACTGGTGACGCACAATAAACTTATATTACTGAAGACTTGTGGCAGGCCCACCTACAGTGTGATAAAGAGCTTGACTCACCCGGACGTCCCAGATTCCCGGCCGTTCACTACCTCGGTGATCCTGGTGGGGAGCATATCATTCCAAAACCACCTCTCATTGTATGCCATTTCCGGTTCCACACGGCTGCTCAGGCCCAAGCCGAATTGGTGAGTGATGGCACAGTACGCTTGTGAGGCGACTATAAAATGACGGTCAACTGTGTGTCTCGACTGGACCGCTACCCTGTTCCCAGGATCGAGGACCTTTATGCAAAGCTCAGCTGAGGGTGCATGTTTACGAAACTCGACATGAGTCACACTTAGCTCAGCGAGCTAGAAAGCTGGCTTGTAATGCAGAACAAGGCGAGCAGCGCGGGTTCAATTCCCGTATCGGCTGTGAGAATTCTGAATTCTCCCTCTATGGACCTGAATAGGCACCGGAATGTGGCGACTGGGGGCTTTTCACAGTAACTTCATTGAAGCCTACTTGTGACAATAAAAGATTATTAGTAGTAGGTCCTAGCCCCGAATCCAGACCATTTGTAACCATAAACATGCACAGGGGGCGAGATGAATACACCCTTTGGGGTTTCCTCCGCGTGTGCGATATTTTAGCAAGTAATGGAGAACATCCTGCGAGGCCTACCGCGCGTGGCAGTCTATCTCGACGACGTTATGATCATAGTCTCAACTGGCCGGGAGCACCTACAAAACCTGGTAGAGGTGCTGGAGCTTTTTGAGGATGCCGTCGTCTCCGGTGGGAGAAATGTGTATTCAATGCTCTGAAGTAAAGTACCTCAGCTACGGCGTAGACTGTCATAGCTTGCACCCGGTGGAAGACAAGGGTCAAGCAATTCGGCAGACTCTTGTACCAGGTTTGTTCCTGGGAATGGTAAACTACTATGGCAAGTTCCTCCCAAACCTGGCTGTAATGATATGTATATAGTCAGGTTAGTGAAGGGTTAATAATTACATCTCTGTGTAAATCTGCGTTACTACTTCTCAGTATTTAAGACAGCCTCTCAGGGAATTCTGGGAGAAGCATGGTGAATGCACAAGTAGAAGCTTAGAGGAGAGTGAATGTTAATTAGAGATAGCACAAGGTTAGATCATAGTATAGTTAGTGACTAGATAGATTATTGAATCCAGATTCAATATCATTTAATTATCATCTGAAGCTCAGTAGAGTGTTTGAACTTCATTTAATTAGTAGTGTAATAATAAATTAGTTTTGTTTCAATCTTTTGATTGGTATATTCTTTGTCAACACTACATTGGGTCATTCTGAATATTTCAATATATTCAAGAGGCGGCTAGATATAGCACTTGGGGAGAATGGGATCAAAGGCTATGGGGAGAAAGCAGGATTAGGCTATTAAGTTGGATGATCAGCCATGATCGTGATGAATGGCAGAGCAGGCTCGAAGGGCCAAAAGGCCTCCTCCTGCTCCTATCTTTTATGGATCTATGGAAGAAAAGAAAAAGGATACAACATATTACCAATCATGGAAATATAACATGGTACCATGGTTACTACTGAAGCTATTTAGATAGATTAGTAAGAATCTAGCTATCAGAAAAAACTAGCACGCGACTCGAACTTCAAAGAACAGACTGCTTACAGACCTGTTACTGCGAGACACCGAAGAATCCAGGACTCATGGAGAAAGCTCACGCTCCACGACAACTCTGGATCACTGGTAAACTAGATGTTAACTGGTGACTGTTCAAACACAGTTTCAGCTATATCTATTGGCATCTGATTTAAATGATGCAAGTAATGATCGATCGGAAATTAGCATTATTTCTAACGATGGCTGGTCCACAAGCCACAAAACTGTCTAACGTATTTCAATTTGCAACAGATGAAGATAAACTAAATATGATGTTGTCATAGCAAAATTTGATCTTCACTGCAAGATACAGATTAATGAAACATTTGAGTGTTTTCTCTTTAAGAGAAGGATGCAAAATAATGGGGAGTCGATTGATTGCTTTGTGACTGATCTAAAGCTCAAACATGTAATTTCTCCATTCTAACTGATTCAATGATCAGAGATCAAATTGTATTTGGAATAATAGATGATAAGTTCAGGGAACGTTTGCTGAGACAGAAAGATCTCCAGCTTGAAAATGCTATCGAAATGTGTTGTATGCATCAATTGTCCAAAAGTCAATATATTGTGATTTGCAGAGAGTCTCGAGGTAGATTGCGTTGGAGCTGAGGTGCAGCTCAGAAAGATGCGCGTTTCAGACAGCAGCCACCTTGCGCACGCGCAATCCCGGCCTACATATGTGCACTTCGCAAAAAGACACACGACGGAAGAAGACCGAATTGCGCATGCATGAAGGAACTGTACGCGTGACAATATGAACATCATGCTGTGTGGACGCAGTGGACACGCCCGTCCACAACAAGTAATGTCCAGCACGAGGAAAAATATGCTCACAATGTGGCAAACACAACCATTTTGCTGTGCAGTGCAGAACATCTCTTAATGCGACACAATTGAAATCTGCGAATTTAACCAAAGCGCATATGAATTTAAGAAGTGTAGACACACCAAAAGAAGCTTATCAGAAAGAACAATTTGCCAATGATCTTGATGCTTACTGCTTCGAAGATTCCTTCTTCACATTGAAAAATGTGATGATACCACAGACGTTTCATCTCCTCTTAATGTAGTTCATTCTATTAACACGGAAGCTGAATGGAGCACAATGCTTTAAGTAAATGGTTCTGAAATCATTTTTAAACTTGATACAGGAGCTTCTGCAAACTTTCTCAATAGGCATGGCCTTTCGCAACTGAAGCAAACTCCTAAAATCAAGATATCAGATTGTCAATTGCGTGATGATAATGGCAATGCTATCAACTCATTGGGATCATGCTATTTATTGGTGACAAATCACGACACTGCCATATCTCTAAGATTTGAGATTGTTGAATCTAACAGATCTTCTCTCTGCGCAAGCCTGTAAGGATCTTCACCTAATTCAGAGAATTTATAGCGCAAGTTCATATCTTCCACCTGTTCAGGGTGACATACAAGGAATTCTTGATCGCTTTCCGCACGTCTTTGAAGGTGTCATACTATACACCAGTATATCATGGTGCATACACACACTGATGGACACACAGTGGGACCAATCAACACACACAACACCAATCACCAGTGAGAGCACACTCACTATAAAGACAGGGGGCATCAGAGATCCCGCTCATTCGAGTTGCAGCTAGCTAGGAAGAAAGAGCTCACAGCCTGCAACACAGACATTCACCATGTACTGAGTGCATCGACTGGTTAGGACAAGGCAAAGGTCTTTAGTTAAAGCTAGTATCGTATTAACCCACAATCTAAGTATGTTTAAACAGTTAATGATTCAATAAAATAGTGTTGCACTATTTCAAGTGTTGGTGACCTGTATGTGATCCAGAACACCCAACACATCAGAAGGCATGGGTACTCTTCCCTATCAATATAAAATTCAATTGAAGCCAGATGCCAAACCAGTCGTACACCCTCTGAGAAGAGTTCCTGCACCGCTACGTGAGAGACTAAAGCAAGAACTTGCATGTATGCAAAACCTTGGCATAATATCCAAAATAACAGCACCGACTGATTGGGTCAGTTCAATGGTGTGTGTAAAGAAACCTTCTGGTGAAATAAGGATATGCATCGATCCAAAAGATCTTTTAAAAATATTAAGCGAGAGCACTATCCTATACCCAAGCGTGAAGAAATCACCAGCGAAAAGGCGAATGCTAAAGTTTGTTCCAAACTGGATGGCTCCAGAGGATTTTGGCAAATGCAGTTAGATGACACAAGCAAGAAGTTGTGAAAGTTCAACACGCTGTTTGGTCGATACGGTTTCAACAGAATGCCATTTGGTGTTATTTCAGCATCGGAAATATTTCATCGAGTGATGGAACAAATGACTGAAGGTATGAAATGAAATGACAATGAAAATTAAAGTGATGGAACAAATGACTGAAGGTATTGAAGGTGCACGAGTTTATGTGGATGATATAATTGTCTGGTCATCTACACGAGAAGGGCACAATGCAAGGCTGTTGCAGGTCTTCCAATGAGTACATAAATTTGGTTTAAAATTGAATAGAGCCAAATGTAATTTTGGTATCTCAACTCTGAAGTTCCTTGGTGATCAAATTGCGGAACATGATGTGCGACCTGACAACGGCAAAGTTGCTGCCATAGAGAAATGAAAGTCCCAGAGGACAAGAAAGCTGTGTTGAGATTCTTAGATGTTGTGAATTTTCTGAGGAAGTTCATTCCTTTTTTAAAAAATTTAGAGTACCCAGTTCATTTTTTCCAATTAAGGGGCAATTTAGCGTAGCCAATCCACCTACCCTGTACATCTTTGGGTTGTGAGGGCGAAACCCACGCAAACACAGGGAGAACGTGCAAACTTCACACGGACAGTGGCCCAGAGCCGGGATCGAACCTGGGACCGCGGTGGCATGAGGCAGCAATGCTAACCACTGGGCCACCCCTTGGGGAAGTTCATTCCTAACCTCTCGTCCAGAACTACCGCTTTGTGACATCTCATCAAAAAGTCTACCACTTTTACATGAACAGACATTCATCAAAAAGAATGGATCGATCTGAAGTCACAATTGACGACTGCACTTTTTCTTTCTTTCTTTGACCCCGGCAGAGAAACAAAAATTTCAATGGATGCAAGTCAAAGTGGAATTGGAGCAGTTCTTCCACAGAGAGATGACAATTCTTTGAAAAACATTTTATTAAGGCTTTTATAATAATAACAGTAAACAGTACACATACAAATATAAACATAGTGCAAAGCCTCCCTCCCTCACAAGTCCCACCTCCTCTAAACGATAATCTAACTCCCCCCATCCCCCCAACCTCTGCTGACAGTTTTCTCCAAAGAAGTCGACAATCGGCTGCCACCTCTGGACGAACCCTAGCATCTTAGGGCGAACTTTATTTTCTCAAGTCTGAGAAACCAGGCCATGTCACTAAGCCAGATCTCTGAATTCGGGGGCTTCGAGTACCTCCACGCTAACAATATCCATCTCCGGGCTACCAAGGAGGCAAAGGCCAAGACGTCAGCCTCTCTCACCCCCTGGACTCCCGGATCTTCTGACACTCCGAAAATCGCCACCTCTGGACTCGGCACCACCCTTGTTTTTAACACTGTGGACATGACATCTGTAAAACCCTGCCAAAATCCCAAAAGCTTCGGACATGCCCAAAACATATGGACATGGTTTACTGGCCCTCTCGCACATCTCGCAGAGCTGTCCTCTATCCCCCAAAACTTGCTCATCCGGGCCACCGTTAGGTGTGCCCGGTGAACGACCTTAATCTGAATCAGGCTGAGCCTGACACATAATGAGGAATTGTTGACTCTGCTTAACGCATCCGCCCAAAGATCTGCCTCTATCTCCCCCCCCAGCTCATCCTCCCACTTGCGCTTTAGCTCCTCTGCCTGCGTTTCCTCTGACTCCATGAGTTCTATATAAATATCCAAAACCTTCCCCTCTCCCACCCCCATTCTGGAAACTACCCTCTCCTGTATCCCTCGTGGCAGTAGGAGCGGAAAGGTCGAAACCTGCCTTCGCAAAAAATCCCGTACCTGCAGATATCGGAATCCATTTCCTGCTGGCAGTTCAAATTTCTCCTCTAATTCCTTCAAACAGGGGAAGCTCCCATCTATAAATAGATCCTCCATCCTCTCAATCCCTGCTTTCTGCCATCTCCGAAACCCCCCATCCAGCCTTCTCAGTACAAACCGATGGTTACTGCAAATCGGGGCCCAGACCGATGCTCCCTCCACTCTCATATGCTTCCTCCACTGCCCCCAGACTCTCAGGGCCGCCACTACCACCGGACTTGTGGAGTACCGGGCCGGCGAGAATGGTAGAGGTGCCGTTACCAATGCCCGCAAACTTGAGTCCTTGCATGATGCCGCCTCTACTCACTCCCACACCGATCCACTCCACCCCCCCCCCCCCCCCCCCCCCCCCCACCACCCGGAACACACCCCCGCACCCTCATCAATACCCACTTCCTAATCATGGCTATATTTGCCGCCCAGTCATAGTTGGCTAAAGTTTTGCAGAGCCAACCCACCCCCACCCCCCCATCGGACACGCTCCAGCCACACTTTCTTCACTCGCAGGATTTTACGCGCCCACACAAAACCCCAAATCACCTTGTTTACTCGTTTAAAAAAGGCCCTTGGGATAAAGCTGGGGAGGCACTGAAAAACAAACAGATATCTCGGGCGGACCGTCATTTTCACAGTCTGTACTCTCCCTGCCAGTGACAGCGAGAATCCCACCTTCGAAAGTCCTCCTTCATCTGTTCTACGAGCCAGGTCAAATTTAATTTATGTAACAGCCCCCAGTCCCGTGCCACCTGGATTCCCAAATAACGAAAGCTCCCTCCCACCACTCTGAATGGCAGCTCTCCCAATCTCCTCTCTGTCCCCTTGCCTGGATCGCAAACATCTCGCTTTTCCCCATATTCAATTTGTACCCGAAAACCAGCCAAACTCCCCTAAAATCCTCATAATCTCTCCCATCCCCCCCAACGGGTCGGAAATATACAGGAGCAGGTAGTCGGCACATAGCTAGACCCTGTGTTCTAGCCCCCCTCGGACCAACCCCTTCCAGTCCCTTGAAGTTCTTAGCGCCATCGCCAGTGGCTCTGTGGCCAAAGCGAACAACAGTGGGGAGAGGGGGCATCCTTGCCTAGTCCCCCGGTGCAATTTAAAATAGTCCGACTTCAACCGATTCATTCGGACACTAGCCACCGGTGCCTGGTACAACAACTGGACCCAATCAATAAAGTCCTGCCCAAAACCGAACCGACCCAACAACTCCCACAAATAGTTCCATTCCATCCGGTCGAAGGCCTTGCCTGCGTCCATTGCGACCACCTCCCTCCCCTCTGGGGGTATCATGATCACATTTAAGAGCCTTCTAACGTTGGCCGTTAACTGTCTGCCATTAACAAACCCTGTCTGGTCCTCCCCTATCACAATCTTCTATCCTTGAGGCCAAGATTTTAGCCAAAAGTTTGGCATCAACATTCAATCGGGAGATTGGCCTGTATGAGCCGCATAGCTCAGGGTCCTTCTCCCGCCTCAGGATCAGTGAGGTCGAGGCCTGTGACATTGTCGGGGGAAGAGCCCCCGCTCCCTTGCCTCATTAAATGTCCTCACCAGCAGTGGGCCCAGCATCTCAGAGAACTTTTTGTAAAATTTCATTGGGTAGCCGTCCGGTTCCGGGGCCTTACCCGACTGCATGGCCTCCAGGCCCTCTGCTATTTCTTCAATCCCCACTGGGGCTCCCAACCCCTCCACCAACTCTTCCTCCACCTTCGGAAACTTCAACTCACCCAGGAACTGCCTCATCCCCTCTGCCCCAGCTGGGGTTCCAACTCGTATAGTCGGCTATAAAACTCCTCTGCTGGGTCCAAGACCGTGTTCCCAGCTCTGTCCTTCACTCTACCTATCTCCCTGGCCACCTCCCTTTTCTTTAGCTGGTGCACAAGAATTCTGCTGCCCTTCTCTCCATACTCATATACCAGTGGCTCTATCGCCTTCCTCAGCTGCTCCACCGCCTTCCCCGTAGACAACAGACCAAACTCCATCTGTAGCTTCCGCCGCTCCTTCAAGAACCCTGCCTCCGGGACCTCCGCGTATCTCCTGTCTACTTGGAGTATTTTCCCAACCAACCAATCTATCTCTGCTCCCTCCACCTTCCCCCTGTGGGCCTGTATCAATATTAGCTCCCCTCTAACCACTGCCTTCAGCGCTTCCCAAACCATTGCTGCCGAGACTTCCCCCATGTTGTTTATTTCCAAATAGTTCTGGATGGACTCCCTCACACGCTCGCACACCACCTCGTCCGCTAACAGTCCTATGCCCAATCTCCATTGCGGTCACTGGCACCTGTCCTTGCACACCTGTACATCCACCCAATGTGGGGCATGGTCCGACACAGCAATCGCCGAATACTCGGTATCTACCACCCCCGCCAGTAGAGCCCTGTTCAGAATTTAAAAATTATGTACATGCGCAAAGAAAGAAAACTCCTTCGCTCTTGACTGACCAAACCTCCATGGGTCTACCCCACCCACCTGCTCCATGAACCCTATTTAGTTCCTTCGCCATTGCTGGCACCCTCCCTGTCTTTGAGCTCGACCGGTCCAACCTTGGGTCAATGACCGTATTAAAGTTCCCCCCAATGTGTAGCTTGCGTGAATCCGGGTCCGGGATCTTCCCTAACACCCGTCTAATAAATTCAGCACCATCCCAGTTTGGTGCTTAGACATTTACGAGCACCACCGGTGTCCCCTCCAACTTCCCACTGACCATGATATACCTGCCCCCCATATAAACAACTATTTTCCCTGCTTCAAATGACACCCGTTTATTAATCAGGATCGCGACCCCCTTAGTCTTAGAGTCCAACCCCGAGTGAAATACCTGCCCGACCCACCCCTTCCTCAATCTGGTCTGATCTGTTACCCTCAGGTGTATCTCTTGTAGCATTGCCACGTCAGCTTTCAATCCCTTCAAATGTGCGAACACGCGAGCCCTCTTAACCGGCCCATTCAGCCCTCTAACGTTCCACGTGATCAGCCTGACCGGCAGGCATCTCGCCCCCCCACCCCCCCTTGCCGATCAACCACCACCCTTCTTAGGCCAGCCTCCAGCTCGCGCCCCACGCCCCCGCAGGCCCGCCCTTCAGCACCCTCCATCCGCGACCTCCCATTTGTCTCCTAGTAACAATCCCTCCCCTGTCAACGGAGCAATTCCCCGCCGCCCCCCCCATTAACAACACAACAATTCCAAACTCCTTTAGCGTACTTGTCATATGCTCACCCCCCACTGCGCCTCCGTGAGCTAACCCGCCCAGCTAGCCTGGTAGCTCCCCCCTGTGGCGCCAAACATCCTACCCACTATTGTACCCCCCTCCGCTCGGACGTACATATTCAAAAAACACAGTTCAATCCAAACACAAAGAAAGGACAAAGAAGATCCATCCACCCTTCCCCCACCAGCACCTGGTTAACTTACAAAACTGAGCAGCAGCTCAAGAATCAATATAAAAAACATTTCACCTGCAGTTCAAAAGCGAGAATAACTTGAACAAAATTGATGCAGCATTACCCGTCCCAAGAGTTCAGTGTCCTTAGTCCCCTGCCAGCCCTTTACTTTTAATAAAGTCCACCGCCTCTACCGGCGACTCGAAATAGAGTTCCTGATCTTCAAAAGTGACCCATAAACGAGCTGGATACAGCAGCCCAAACTTAATAATAATAATAATAATAATAATCATCATCATTTATTGTCACAAGTAGGCTTCAATGAAGTTACTGTGAAAAGCCCCTAGTCGCCACATTCCCGTGCCTATTCTGGGAGGCCGGTATGGGATTTGAACCTGCGCTGCTGGCATTGTTCTGCATTATAAGCCAGCTGTTTAGCCCACTGTGCTAAACCAGACCCTTCACATTCTTCTTGAAAAGCGCCGATTTTACTCGGTTGAATCCCGCTCTTCTTTTGGCCAGATCCGCACCCAGGTCCTGGTAGATGCGCAGCATGCTGTTCTCCCACTTGCAGCTCCATGTCTGCTTGGCCCACCGCAAAATATGTTCCTTATCCAGGACCCGGTGCATTCGGACCACCATCACCCTCGGCGGCTCGTTCACACGCCGTCTCCTTGCAAGCATTCTGAGCGCTCTATCCACTTCCAAAGGTCGAGCAAATGCCCCATCACCCATTAATTTCTCGAGCATATTTGCCACATAGGCTCTTGCGTCCGTTCCCTCACAGCCCTCAGGGAGGCCGACGATCCTCAAGTTCTGTCGACGGGACCTGTTCTCCAGGTCCTCCACCTTCTCCTGCAGCCTTTTCTGCTGATCCCTCATCAGCCCCACCTGTAATTCCAGCGCAGTTAGGTATTCCTCGTGCTCGACCACCTTCTCCTCAACCTTCTGGATCGCCCAACCTTGGACTTCCAGCCCCTGCTCCACCCGGCCGATTAATGCCATGATCGGGTCTAGACCATCCTCCTTTTGCTTGGCGAAACCCTCCTGAATAAATTTCAGCAGCTGCTCTGTTGACCACTGGGCCGCTGAGCCAGTACCCTGCACCTCTGCTATGTTTTTCTATGCTGTGTGTTTTACACGTGCCTTCTCTGCTCGATTTTCCTTTCTTATACGACCACTTCTGGTCCACATCTCCATTTACTGGTGTGGGATTCCTCCTCGCTGTCCCATCCACTCCTGATTTTTCAAATAAAATTCGAAAAAAGTAGGGGAAAAAGGTCCAAAAGGTCCATCACGGGCAGGAGCTACCAAATATGCGGCCTCCTTCTCCATGGCCGCCACTGGAAGTCCAGTGATGACAATTCTTTATGGTTAACAGTTGCCTATGCTTCAGGAGCAATGACACCTACTGAACAACGGTATGCCCAAATAGAAAAGGAATGTCAAGGCTTACTAACGGGAATTCTCAAGTTTCACGACGATGTATAAGGCCTACCTACATTCACAGTCGAGACTGATCACAGACCACTTGTTCACATCATTCACAAGGATTTGAATGATATATGATACCAAGGTTACAGCATATCCTGATGAAGCTACGTAGATATGGCTTTTGACTTGTATATACTCCAGGCAAGGAATTGATAATTGCTGATGTGTTATCACATTCTGTGAGCTCAGAAGAGCCGTGCTGGCCCATGAAATGTACAGATGATCTGAACATCACCTTCGTCTCAAGAACGTTGGTTGAAGCAAAGAAGCGGCATACACAGATCGAGAAGGAGGGTTTGGCTGTCGTTCTCGATGTCCAGAAATTCCATCAATATATCTACGGGCATCGCTTCACCATTCTCAAGGAACATAAGCCCCTCTTAGGGCTCTTCAAGGAGGATCGGGCGGTTCCCCCCATTGTTTCTGCCCGTATCCAGCGATGGGCATTGCTGCTCGCAAGGTATGACTATGTGTTGGAGTACCGCTCCAGGACCAAGATTTCCCACACCGACGCACTGAGCCATCTGCCCCTGCTGACTAGACCACCTACATCAGTGATGGCCGGCAAGGTCATTGCCGCCCTCCATTTTATGGACTTGCTACCGGTCATGGCATCCTGCATCCGCGGGTTGACCCAGATTGACCCTCAGCTATCCCGCGTCTGTCACATGATGCAGTATGGGGCTCAGCACAGGGCTGTGTCACAGGACCTAAAGGCCAACGCCACACAAATGCGGTAGCTTAGCATGTGCTCCTTTAGGGGACCCACATGGTGGTCCCCGAACATGGATGTGGCCCGCTCCTAACATACCTCCACAACGGTCACCCAGGTGCATCCAAGATGAAAACGTTAGCTCAAAGCTACATTTGGTGGCCCGGCATCGATGCGGACATCGATCGGGTGGTCGAACGCTGCGTCCAGTGTTAGGCATATCAGAAGTTGCCTCCTGTAGCCCCACTCCACCAGTGGGAATGGCCAGGTCGTCCGTGGTCTCGCATCCATATAGACTTCGCAGGCCCCTTTCCTCATTCTCGTCAATGCCAACTCAAAAGTGGATGGAGGTCCTCAAGGTACAGGCGATGACTGCTCGGACCACCATAGAGAAACTCTGGCACATTTTCAGCACACACAGCATACCCAAGGTGCTCATGAGAACACAAGAACTAGGAGCAGGAGTAGGCCAACTGGCCCTTTGAGCCTGCTCCTCCATTCAATGAGATCATGGCTGATCTTTTGTGGACTCAGCTCCAATTTCTGGCCCGAACACCATAACTCTTTATTCCTTTATTCTCCAAAAAACTATCTATCTTTATCTTGAAAACATTTAATGAAGGAGCATCAACTGCTTCACTGGACAGGGAATTCCATAGATTCACAACCCTTTGGGTGAAGAAGTTCCTCCTAAGATCAGTCCTAAATCTACTTCCCCTTATTTTGAGGCTATGCACCCTCAAAGTTCTGCTTTCACCCGCCAGTGGAAACAACCTGCCCGCATCAATCCTATCTATTCCCTTCATAATTTTATATGTTTCTATAATATCCCCCCGCATCCTTCTAAATTCCAACGAGTACAGTCCCGGTCTACTCAACCTCTCCTCGTAATCCAACCCCTCAGCTCTGGGATTAACCTAGTGAATCTCCTCTGCACACCCTCCAGTGCCAGTATGTCCTTTCTCAGGTAAGGAGACAAAAACTGAACACAATACTCCAGGTGTGGCCTCACCAACACCTTATACAATTGCAGCATAACTTCCCTAGTCTTAAAATCCATCCCTCGCGCAATGACGGACAAAACTCCATTGGCCTTCTTAATCACCTGTTGCACCTGTAAACCAACTTTTTGTGGCTCATGCACGAGGACACCCAGGTCCCTCTGCACAGCAGCATGTTTTAATATTTTATCATTTAAATAATAATACCTTTTACTTTTATTCCTACCAAAATGGATAACCTCACATTTGTCAACATTGTATTCCATCTGCCAGACCCTAGCCCATTCACTTAACCTATCCAAATCCCTCTGCAGACTTCCAGTATCCTCATATCAGACAATGATACAGCATTTACGTGAGTGTGGAAATTGTGTCATTCATGTCTGCCAATGGGCTCCATCACGTGAGGACCATCCCCATACCACCCAGCTTCGAATAGGTTGTCCGAGCGGGCAGTGCAAACTTTTAAACTCGGAATGAAGAAACTGGCATCGGGATCCTGGGAGACTCGCTTAGCAAGGTTCTTATTCTGCCATTGTACAACACCACATGCCACAATGGGAATCGCGCCAGCGAAGATGTTGATAGGCCATTGCCACCACACCCGATTGAATCTCGTTCTTCCGGATATTGGCGGAAAGGTCCGCCGCGCTCAGGACTGAACAGAGGCAGGCTCAGGTCGCCACAGGCCATTGCGCGAGTTCGCAGTGGGAGACTTAGTACACATCCGGAACTTCAGCAGAAGGCCCTTGGATTGTGGGCGTTGTGGTGCCGAAAACAGGTCCGGTCTCTTACCAAATACGATGCAGGGCCGCAAGTCTATTCACCACGTAGATCATCTTCGAAGCCACATGCTGGATACTCCTGCCGTAACGGCCGGTGATTCAGACGTTTCGTCTTCACCACTGATCTGGACACCCCTGTTAGCACCAACTCTCCCAGCTCCGCCGTTGCCGAGGATTCAGCGGTGATTTTGTTTTTAAATTTAGAGTACCCAATTCATTTTTTCCAATTAAGGGGCAATTTAGTGTGGCCAATCCACCTACCCTGCACATCTTTGGGTTGTGGGGACGAAACCAACGCAAACACAGGGAGAATGTACAAACTCCACACAGACAGTGACCCATGGCCGGAATCGAACCTGGGACCTCGGCGCCGTGAGGCAAGCAGTGCTAACCACTGCGCCACCGTGCTGCCCCCTTCAGCGGTCATTTTTGAGGACACCGCGATGCTGGACGAAGAATCGCCTAGCTCCGACTCAGAATCTGAGATGGACATTCTGCCACCACTAGAGGTGCCCCTGTTGGCTCCTGTGACTATGCCAGCATTGCCGCCACCTCCCAGATGCTCGTCACGTAAACGCCACTCCCTGAACCGATAAACGGCTCCTCACGCTGCGAGGTCGTCACCTGTACACCATCCACAGGCGAAACAGTCGAAAGGCCCGGCACACTTAACCATGGATGTGGACGTTGCTTCGGACTTGTGGGAGAGTAGTGTTATAACCCCAATGGAAGTCCTGGGATCAGGACTATACGATTTCCCGTGACCTCCCCGGAATATAAACTTCCCCTTTAAGTCAGGCAGGCCTTCCCCTTTAAGGGGGCGGGGTTTCCCCTTTACAAAGAGAACTCGAATTGTATAAAAAAGCCGGCCTAGCTGAAGGTCGGGGAAGGAGACCCTTAGGGGAGTGGAGGAGTATCAAAATAAACATTGTTCTGTAATTTCGACTTCCGTCTATGTGTTCTGCCTACCGCGGATTCAACAGGCGGGGTTCTCCATTTCTGTGTTAACACCGGACAGAATCGGTGGACTTACACGACCGCAAAATGGGTGCTGCACCCGGAGCAATTCATCACTGTTAATGGGCTAGCACCGGCGCCACATGGAGCATGATCAATTTCAATGGAAAACGATGTCGGATTTGCTGGTGTTGGAATTGATTTCTCGAGAGACTGACAAGCTGCACCCCCAAGGGCAGCATGGTGGTGCAGTGGTTAGCACTGCTGCCTCATGTTGCCGAGGACCCGGGTTCGATCCCGGCCTGGGTCACTGTCCGTGCGGAGTTTACACATTCTCCCCGAGCCTGCATGGGTCTCACCCCCACAACCCAAAAGGATGTGGAGAGTAGGTGGATTGGACCTACTCTGCCCATAATTGGAAAAAAGAATTGTGTACTCTAAATTTATATTTTAAAAAGCAAGTTGCCCCACATATTAGGAATCCACTCCCCACACACGCTTATCCCAGCTAACAAGTTGGCTGCACGGAGGACGCCACCCCGATTTGCGGAGCTGGAGACCTGCTGAATGCCTTGGAGAGGGGCGGGCCACCCTGTACTCCGGTGTGGGAAGGAGGCGGCCACCCGCTACCATACGCCGGACTTGGGTGCAGGTGACAGACACCGTGGGTGCCATTGCCTGGACCAGCCACCATTGCCGCAAAAAACTGCACAACCTCTTCAGGGCGTCTAGGGTGAGTAGGAAGCATTGTGCCCCTGCAGCGGCCCTGTCCTAAACACTCATAACCCTGCACATGCACCCCCTCTCCGAACCCGAAGGGCGACCAGATCCCACCCACCGGCGATGTGCATGCTTCCCACCCTGCATCACATGCCAGCACCCATATTGTCCTCCATGGCCGGGTGCCCTGGCGATGGAGGTCACCAGCTACCCACCCCGTCTGCATGCATCCGTCTGCCTAACACTATGCGTTATCTGCTCCCCACCCCCTCCCCTGTCCAGGAGAAGGCGGCCTACAGCCAGGGGAAGAGGGAACAGACTGGGGGGGGGGACCACCAGACCTGTGGCCCCTCATCCTGGTGGAGCAGCAGGCACTGGACCCGGTCGATGGGTTCAAAGTGAGGGCAGTTGGCGAGATGGATGTTGGCATCGAGAGAGCAAGTGAGACCCGCTGAGTTGCGGTTCCCATGGCACGAGTGCCACCATCCCCTGTACCGCTCCTCCGCCACCATCATAACCTCCCCACACCTCATCTTGTTATGGGAGAGGTGTTGTCAGAACCCCAAAATGTATCATGGAGTTCAACCAACCTCTCCCTTTAATGGATTGCTGCTTTTGAAGCACATGGCTTGTTCCCCAGGTGTGGTATTACAATTATGGACACGTGGTTTTTAAAACAAAACAATGTTAATTCCATGAACTCAAATTAACCTTTTAAATAAACATTGGATCTCTTAACACCCCTTACTTCAAAGATAACCCCGAAAACAATACAACACTAAATAATCCCTTAAAATGTTCCTTTAAACATCCAAAAGACGTCACCTTCAAAAACAGACATGAGGTTAAATTCAATATATTTATAGTCTTTGGATTTGTAGACATCAACAGTCCAGTTCTGTGTATTCTTCTTGCAGCTCTCAGCAAAACACACAGACACTCCCAGCTTTCTCCTCAAACTGAAACCAAAAGCAGAAGTGAGCGCAGCTTCCCCCCGTGACATCACTTCAGTAATATGATCAGCTTCATTTCTTAAAGGTACATTTCTTAAACATCCAATTCTTAAAGGCACTCTCACATGACACCTCCCCCCAAGAAAAAAAAACCCATCAACTTCAAAATGGTTTCATTTTTCACTTTTGCACCATCCACTAAGAAATGCACACAGTAAAAAAACTTTACCTGTTCAAAAAAAAAACACACGCAAACAGGTACAATAATATAGTCCATTTTTATTTTCGTTCTTCTTCCTCCAACCGAAATCCTTCTCGATTGACAGTCTCTTTGAACAAGAAAGTCTCTGCAGGATCCACCCATTCCTCTACTCCTCGGCATTTCTCCTTAGAATCAGATACTTTAGTTCAATTTGACCACAGAGCCCCTTACAATTCACCAATACAGGATCATTGGTTAACATAGCTTGCAGGCAGTCAAATGCCTGTTGAAAGTCCGCTGACCATTGAACTTTTTGACGTTTCTTTAGCAAGTCCATCAGTGGGAGTAATCACGCTACAAAGCTTTTGCACAAATGTTCGATCAAATCCACTCATGCTAAGAAATCGCATTATTTCCCTTCGGCTTGACGGTATCGTAAACTCCGCAAGGAAAGTGATTCGGGCTTCTCCAAATTCACTTTCGGCTAGGTTCATCACCAAATCCGCTTCCTGAAGTCGATCGAAGAACTCCATATGATGTTTTAAATGTTCTTTCCATGTCTGGAAGTTGGAAATAAAAGCAGTATGTCCCACTTTCTTAATGCAATCCTTCAAACGTGTGATAGGATAAGAGTCTGTTCTTGCAACTGCATTCACATTTTGATAGTCCACACACAACCGTTGGGTACCGTCTGGTTTAGGTACCATCACTATGGGTGAGCTCCATTGGCTGCAACCCACTTCAATTAGGCCATTTTTAAGCATACTCTCAATCTCTCTGTTAATCTGTGCCAATTTTAAAGGATTAAGTCTATATGGTTGTTGTTTGATAGGAACAGCATTTCCCACATCTACATCATGTATAGCCATTTTAGTACTTGCCAATTTATCTTTACAAACTTGCCCATGTGATATCAATAACTCTTTCAGGTCAGTTTGTTTTTCCTCTCGAAGGTAACTTAACAATTCATCCCAATTTTTAAGAACATCCTCATTTTCCAATTTAATTTGAGGTATGTCAAATTCACAGTCATCTGGATTTGGTTCATCACTTTGAGTTAGAATCATTAAAACCTCCTTTTTCTCTCCTTCCCCTTCAAAGTACCTTTTAAGCATATTCACATGGCACACTCGGTGGGTCTTCCATCTATTGGTGTTTTTACCACATAATTCACCTCATTTAATTTCTTTTCGATCTGATACGGTCCACAAAACCTAGCTTTTAAAGGCTCACCTACCACTGGTAATAACAATAAAACGTTATCCCCACTGGCAAAACTACGAACTTTGGATTTCTTGTCCGCTACCCGTTTCATCACATTTTGTGCAACTTTCAAATGTTGTCTAGCCAATTCACCTGCTCTATTTAATCGTTCCCTAAAATTTGACACGTAATCCAATAGTGTAATTTCCAATTTCTCACCCACCAATTTTTCCTTAATCAATTTAGTGGTCCTCTTACCTCATGGACAAAAATGAGTTCAAAAGGACTAAATTTGGTAGACTCATTAGGTGCATCCCTAATTGCAAACAATACGAATGGGATTCCTTTATCCCAATCCTCTGGATAATCTTGACAATACGCCCTCAACATTGTCTTTAATGTCTGATGCCACCTTTCTAATGCTCCCTGTGATTCTGGATGGTACGCAGTTGATTTAAATTGTTTTATTCCTAAGCTATCCATAACTTCTTTGAATAACTTTGAAGTAAAATTCAATCCTTGATCCGATTGAATTTCTATAGGTAGTCCATAGCTAGTAAAGAATTTAAGTAACTCCTCCACAATACTTTTAGCTCTAATATTACGTACTGGAGTGGCCTCTGGAAACCTAGTAGACACATCCATCATAGTCAAAAGATATTGATTCTCACTTTTTGTTTTAGGAAGCGGTCCTACACAATCAATTAGGACCCTCGTAAAAGGTTCCTCAAATGCTGGAATGGGTATTAAGGGAGCTGGTTTTATCACTGCTTGAGGTTTCCCTATCACTTGACATGTGTGACATGATTGACAAAATTTAACTACATCTTGATATAGTCCAGGCCAATAAAAATGTTTCTGGATTTTAGCTTGAGTTTTCCTTATTCCCAAATGACCTCCCACTGGTACCTCATGTGCAACTCGCAACACCTCCTTTCTATACCCTACCGGCAATACTATTTGATGAACTTCTGCCCACTTTTCATCCGCCTGCATATGTAAAGGTCTCCATTTTCTCATCAAGTCATCACTTTTACGGTAATAACAATCTGGTATGCACGCAGATTCCTCTTCCATGTATGCTTTCTGAGATATCCGTTTTATTTCTATATCTTTTTGTTGTAACTCCGCCACTTTTCCTGAACTAAAACTATCCGCCTCATCCTCCACCTGTTCTTGCTCTTTTTCAACCGTCTGATCAAAAATCGTTTCTGATAATTGCACTTCAACTTCATCTTCACTCTTTGATTTCTCCTCTTGTCTTAACCTGTGACTTTGCGACCTTGTTACTACACAATCCGGAAAATCCCAGGATATTCGTCCTTCAACACTTCAGTTGTCTGATTTTCCACTGGCTTATCAACCACAGTAGGCATCACTTCCACCTGCTGTATCATTTCCCAAGATAAACTGTATTCCTCGATAAGATAGTTTATCTATTACTCCTACTACCGCTTCATCACTCTTCACTGGACTTTCCAACCTGACCTTATATAATTGAACACTACTCCTCTCACCTTGAATTCCACATATTACCACCTTTTCTGGCAACATTCTTCCCAAACTACATAACTCCTCATCTCTTACCATTAAAGATTTCTAGCTCCCGTCTCTCTTAAAATTGTGACTTCTTTACCTGCTCCTCTTGATACACATGAGTAAACTTTACCCACATAAGTAAATTCTTTAAAGAGATCTAGACCTTCTTATCAATCACCTCTTGATCAGGCTGTACAATCTTTTGCACCTCCTTCACTTCACTTGGGCTTTCCTTTGCCACTTTCACAAACCCCACTGTCTTATCCTGTTTTACCACATCAACCTTCCCAGAGCTTTTCTTCAACCACCAACACTGTGACTTTACATGGCCTAGTTTATTACAGTGAAAACATTTGAAACTTTTCATGTCTCTTCCACCCTCCTGGATTTCTTTTTTAATCTGAGGTACGCTCTCCTTATTATCTCCCATCAGATCACCTTTACCTTTACCACTTGAATATTTCTTATGTACGCAGTTTCTATCCCTCACAGGCTGAAACTAATGTTGGAAACCAAGTTTTGATTTATGAACTAATTCATAATCATCTGCCATTTCTGCTGATAATCACGCAGTTTTAATCCTCTGCTCTTGAGTTCTCACTACATCAGGAATTGAAGTTTTAAACTCCTCCAAAAGTATAATTTCTCTGAGAGCTTCATACGTTTGGTCTATTTTCCAAGCCCTTATCCACCTATCAAAATTACTCTGTTTGAGCCTTTCAAACTCCATGTATGTTTGACCAAATTCTTTCCTTAAATTCCTAAATCTTTATCTGTCGGCTTCAGGCACTAGTTCATGAAAATGAAAATCGTTTATTGTCACAAGTAGGCTTCAACGAAGTTACTGTGAAAAGCCCCTAGTCGCCACATTCCGGCGCCTGTTCGGGGAGGCTGGTACGGGAACCTATGCACCTAAGATTGATTTTTTCACCTCCTCATACGTCCCAGATACCTCCTCCGGTAGTGATGCAAACACTTCACTAGCCCTACCTATCAGCTTTGTTTGAATAAGTAATACCCACATGTCCTGTGGCCAATTCATTTGTTTAGCTACCTTCTCAAATGAAATGAAAAAGGCTTCCACCTCCTTCTCATCAAACATTGGCAAAGCTTGGACATATTTAAATAGATTCCCACCAAGCCTTCGACTTTGACGCTCTTTCTCACTATCATCACTATCATCCAACTGTACGTTTCCCTTTACATCTGCCAATTTTAACTGACCGTTATGTTTCATGGCCATTTTCTGAAGTTCAAACTCTCTCTCTTTATCTTTTTCCCTGATCTGTATCTCCCTTTCTCTTTCTTTTTGTTCTGCTAGGGCTATTCTCTCTTTTCTCCTTTCTTCTCCCTCCTTTTCTTTTTCCTCACTCTCTCTCTTTCTTTTTCCTCTCTATCACTTTCTCACTCTCTTTCTTTTTCCTCTCTATCTCTATCCTATTCAAGCTGCTTGAATTCTTTCTCGTGTTCCATTTGTTTAATTTACAACTGAATTTTTGCCATTTCCAATGAGTCAAACTGTATCTCAGGCAACTTTAAATGCTTAGCCACCGCCATAATTACCTCATCTTTTCACATTTTGTCAGGTAATGTTAACTGCAATGTTTTTGCCAAATCTAACAGTCTTTTAGTCTCCGTCCGTAAGGTACTGCGTGTGACCGTCTCCACCCCCAAAAACTTCAGAGCCTCTGAAAGAGCCATTGTCCACAACACACTCCCTACTTAAACTATAATACCACACTTGAAAAGCAACCACAATATGCTCACCCCTCACTGTCTTTAAGTTCACTAAGCCAATCCAATAGATCGACTTTTATCCCCCTCGAGCCCCCTATTTGTTATGGGCCAGGGTTTAGAGAAGTGTATCATGGAGTTCACCTGATCCACAACTTTTAATAGATTGTAGTATAGGGAGCACACAGCCCACTCTACAGGAGTGGAACAGCAGAAATGGAGAAGTATTTTTCAAAGCAAAACAATGTTTATTTTGTGAACTCAAGTTAACCTTTTTAAAACATACAGTGAACATCTTAGCAACCATTAATTCAAATACAACCCCCAAAGAATACAACACTAAGTAACCCTTTAAGCTTTCCTTTTAACATCCATACGACTTAAAAACACCTTTTAACAGAAGCACATTAGGTTTACATTCACTACTGAGAACATTTATAATTCTGAATTCACCAAATGATCAAGAGATAGTCTTTTGATGACAGAGAGAACAACAGTACACCTGCTCTGTCTGGCTTCAGCTCCAACATTAAAAACGAAACTAAAACACACCCAGCAGCAAATAGCCTAAAACGAAAGTAAAAAGCCGACAGACAGTCCAGCTCCACACACTCTCTGACATCACTGCAGTAGTAAACACACATTTCTTAAAGGTACTCTCACTACAGATATTTATATACACACCCATTTATAAACACCCATTTCCTAAAGGTACTCTCACATGACGTGGCACAGTCCCAGAGGTAGGTGGTCCACTCACTGTGCTCCATGGCCGTGAGCATTGAGACCCTGGTCACGATGGGAGCAGGCCTCCAGGACTGACGATGTCAGGTGGCAGGGAGCCTCGGGGGTGATCTCCCCTCCTACCCCATCCCAAGGAGAAGCCTTGGGGTCATTGGGCACCCCAAGGGAGGAGGAGGTGATGGGGACTGTGCCCATGACCCCTGCAGGCGTAGTGCAGGAACACCACAACTCCTTGGACTCTCACCCCCCCTTCCTGCTTCTGACGCATCTGATGGGCAGTGGGCAGAACAGAACAGGGTGGCACCACGCATGGGCAGCAGCTGGGCCCATCAAGGCCCAGTCTCCCCAGAAGATAGCGACCAAAGAGGACACAAGTCACAGGGCAGGAATCGCAGCAGGTGGCCTCCACTCCTGGTGTACCACCTGGGGATCTATCTAGATGTAGCGTTAGGGCCCATAAGGCAAGAAAGGTAGACACCAATTTAGTTGAATGGGTGAATCACACAGTATAGAAATTGGGGCTAAGGCACAGACCTGTACATATATGTTCACCATTTCACAACAAATGCCTGTCCCCGCTGCCAGGGGTACCATTCGCTGACGCTACCCTGCTCCGCAGCTCTCATCTGGCGCCCTCCTGCAGGGGCTACTGTGGGCATTGCCCGTGGGTGGGCCGTGTGCTGCCTCACTGGCGGGTAGTGGCCAGTTGTCGAGGGGGGGAGGTAGGTGGGTTGGGGGTGCGGGACAGTGTGCGAGGTTGGTGGGTTGAAGGGTGGTGGCTGGGGTGGGTGCACCCATGTGGCAGATGTCAATCTTCGCAACCACGGGCCATGGTGGGCGGTCAGTGGGGTATACAGCAAGATGACTTCCTTGCAGTCGTGGTAATGCGGTCTGTGCCTGGACAGCCCGGTCCCGTGGGGTGTCCATAACCCCACGGCCCATCCCCTGGTCACCCCTGTCTACCCCAACCTCCCCTCCTTCCCAGCAGCCAGCCCTGCCAGGACTGGCGGCCCACAGTGGCGCCTCTGCATGTCCTACCTCCTCTCTCTCCCTCATGAGCCACGGCACCTGTTCCTGATTTTTCATAGAATTTACAGTGCAGAAGGTGCCCATTCGGCCCTTTGAATCTGCATTGGCACTTTGAAAGAGCATCGTACTTAAGCCCACACCTCCACTCTACCCCTGTAACCCAGTAACATGACTTAACCTTTCGGCCCCGAGGGGCAATTCGGCATGGCCACTCCACCTAACCTGCACATCTTTGGGCTGTGGGAGGAAACTGGAACGCCCGTAGGAAACCCACGCAGATATGGGGAGAAAGTGCAAATTCCACACAGACAGTCACCCGGTGCCGGAATTAAACAAGGAAACCTGGAGCTGTGAGGCTGCAGTGCTAACCACTTTGCCACCGTGCCACCCACCGTGAAACCACAAGTGAAACGTGCCGTCGATAATTTCTCCCGAGGCAGTTCATCGCGCAGGCCCCTGATAAAAGCCGGTCAGGCCCGCTAATGATATGCAGACAGCGTTTACTGTACGTGCGGAGTAGATCGCATTGATGCCGCTGTTGAGGCACACCGAGCATGGCATTCTGTCGGTCGCCCGGCACCAGCCACGATCTTCACCTCACCCGTGATTCTCCACCCAATCACCCAACGAAGAATCCCATCCCTTACTTTACTGCTGGAATTCTGTTATGTGTTTTTTAAGCACAGCTAGTGTTCTGTAACTGAAGAGAATGGCCTGACATGTATTTTTGTCCTGCAATCAAAACCAACAATAAATTGCCGCAACAGTTCCAACCGACCATTTTAAAAATATGACATAAAATCAAACTCGTAAGATATCATTTTATGGATCATAATAAGCAACATCAAATACAAAAGGAAATCATCACTTTTCCCTTGCTAATACTCCAGGATATTAAAAAGCTAATAAACAATTAATATACAGGAAGTTAAATATTTTTCTTTCCATCTCGAATAGCAGTATTGTTCAATTTAAACCATGATCACAGAACACTTACCAGACAACGTGTAGCAGATCCTGGGGTTGGCACAAAAGTGGCAGAGAAATTTAAACTTTCATTCATGTCAATATAGTAAACACGATTTTGAAATTCACTTTGCAGAGTCTCCATCTGAAACAATCAAATGAAAAATTGTTCCTTAATAGTTCAATTGAATATAAAGAGGTTTCACTTAGATATGTTACATAATTAGCTCACTTGGCTAGATAGCAGAGCAAGGGTAGCAACGTGGGTTCAATTCCTGCACCGGCTGAGGTTATTCATGAAGGATCTGACTTCTCAACCTTGCCCCTCGCCTGAGGTGTGGTGAGCCTCCGGTTAAATCACCAACAGTCAACTCAAAGGGAAAAGCAGTTTATGGTCATCTGGGACTGTAGTGACTTTACCTTTACAGAATTTAAAACAATGATCTCCAATTTTTCTACACACAGTTGTTGAGTCATATAATGCTGTGACAGGATAAAGCAATTTGTATGCTACCAAGAGTCGAATAATAAGCTCATAAGATATAGGAGCAGAATTAGACCATTTGGCCCATTGGGTCTGCTCCGCCATTCGATCATGGCTGATCTCATCCTGGCCTTAACTCCACCGTCCTGCCCATTCTCCATAATCCTTCAACCCATTACCAATTAAAAATCTACCTAACTCCTCCTTAAATTTGCTCACTGTCCCAGCATCCACTATACTCTGGGGTAGCGAATTCCACAGCTTCACAACCCTTTGAGAGAAGTAGTTTTTCCTCAACTCTGTTTTAAATGTGCTCCCTCTTATTCTAAAACTTTGACCTCTCATTCTAGAGGAAGCATCTGCTCCACGTCTACTTTATCAATAACTTTTATCATCTTGTATACCTCAATTTAATCTCCCCTCTTCTTCTAAACTCTACAGAGTATAGGCCTAAACTTTTCAATCTCGCTTTATTTAACAAAAACCTCAGGCGGGATTCTCCGTTGGCTGATGCTGAAATTGCAGAAGGCGATTTGGCGGAGGATAGTTCCCAGCGCTAAAATCGCAGAGGGCACCGATTTGACATCAAATCGCAATTCTCCGTCACCTCGACAGCGGCGTCAATGCATTCTGGAACACACGTACAGTAAACAGCGTTTGCATGTAATTAGCAGGTATGCTCTGGGGGCGTTATGATTCTCCGCCTCCAATGGGCCAAATTCCCGACGGCGTTGTTCACTTGTGCTTTTAAATATCATGAAACCGGCGCTGTGGCTGATGATGGAGAGAGAGGAGGTAGGACACAGAAAGACGCGGTTCTGGACGAGCTGGAATTTCCCCAGGAAATTGGGAGGAAGCAAAGAGGCAGGATTTGGAGGAGTCCCTGGGGCTGAGGGAGCTGCTGGATAGTATCAGGGGTATGAAGTCGGGGAAGGCCCCTGGGCCGGATGGGTACCTGGTGGAATTTTATAAGGAATTTGCGACAGACCTGGGTATCTGCACAGGAGTTCACTCAGGTGACATTTTCCAGCTGGAAAATGTTTATCCAATCCAGCTGGATCTCTTATAGCCACTTTCGTCCCAATAAGCTTGGTCCCGCACCTTTCACTACCATTAACCAGTTGCTCTCCATAAGCCAGATACATATGTTGTGCACAACACTCTCAGTGGTTCCCCTGTGTATGTCCTCAGTTTTGCCAAGGTCCTGGTTAGGGATAAGGGTTGGAGGTCAGTGCGAATTTTATTAAATACTGTTTCCCCTATAATTGATATGGCTGCTCTTGTGTCGACTTCCATTAGTGGTGGACGTCCATTCAACCTTGTGGATAATTTAATGCGTTTTGATTTAACCATCGTTACATCATTTAGTTGTTCCTCGTCGGAGGTAGGTGGGGCTTCTAGGGTGTGCATTCTCCTGTACCCCAGCCTACATGTCATTCTCCAGAAAGATGTTGTTTTGGGGCTTCTATTTCTCCACTCTGGCTCCGATCTCTGGCAACAACTACAATATTTTGCTGGCCAAAAGACTGCAAGAGCTACTGTCTGTCTGGACCTAATTTTCCCTTGCTTAGGAGCGGTTCTGCGAGTGGGCCTGGATAACTTAGTATCTGAGTCATTCCTGAGGGTGGCTATGCATTTCCTGGGGGTGGCTACCCCCAGCGGTATTCCTTTAACTCAGTTTCACTGGTGTGGGCGTCTACCTCCATCGGAGTACCCTGTAACTCATGTGCTCCACTTGCCGCTTTATCAAAGGACAAAGCCAGCTGCAATGCTTGTTTGCAATCCTGCTCGGCCTCTGTATTGCTTTGGTATTGCTAAATTGTTTATTCTGCACACCAACCGGTCTCGGAGCATCTCATTTAGCGTCAAGCCAAATTCGCAGGTTCCTTCGGGTCATTCCGTTTTCCTCATCGCCGTTGTAATAAGTTCACGGAGGCAGAATTCCCTTCACAAGAATTCCTTTTATTTACAAAACCAACAGCCAAACAACCAGGGGCATTCAGCTTGTTGTCTACACTGGGAGTGCAAAGGGTTCTGACACTCCCTGTTGTATACAGAGAAAGGGGTTCCCTGATTGGGCCACTAATCAGGGAACTCATATTCTAATTGGCCAATCTCAAAGGCTTGGCCTAAGTCATTACAGATAGGTTTGGGCATTTGGGAATTCAGGTAGCGAGGGAATGGACAGGGCTCCATAAGTGGAACTTAATGAAGCTGGTGGAGGAAGCCAGGGAGGATCTTAGGAGGTGGGATACATTACATTAAACATTGGTGGGAAGGGTCCAAGTGGTGAAAATGAATATTCTGCCGAGGTTCTTGTTTACCTTTCAGGCTCTCCCGATCTTTATACCAAAGGCCTTTTTTCCGGAAAGTGGACACGATCATTTCAGACTTTATATGGGCGGGGAAGGTGCCGAGGGTACGGAGGACCCTGCTACAGAGGCAGAGGCAGCAGGAGGGTTGGCGTGGCCGAACGTGCTTCATTATTATTGGACGGCGAATGTGGACAAGGTGCGGAGGTGGTGGGAAGGAGAAGGGGTAGAGTGGGTGAGGATGGAGGAGGAATCTTGTAACGGGGCTAGTTTGAGGGCTATGGTGATGGCAGCGTTGCCAATGGCTCCGAGTAGATATTCAGGGAGCCCAGTGGTGCAATCCACGGTGAAGATATGGAATCAGCTGAGCAGGCATTTTATGATGGAAGGGATGTCGGTGCTAACGCCACTGTGCAAGAATCATGGGTTTGAGCCGGGGGGGGATGGATAGTGTGTACAGGAGGTGGAGGGAAGTGGGGCTGGTCAAGGTGAGGGATTTGTATTTGAAGGAAAAGTTCGCCAGTTTGGAGGAGCTAAGCGAGAGGGTGGAGCTGCCGAGGGGGAGTGAGTTCAGGTATCTGCAGGTTAAGGATATTGCGCGAAAGGTCTGGAAGGGGTTCCCTAGGTTGCCGGGACACACATTGCTGGAGCGACTGCTGCTTCCGGATGTGGAAGGGAGGGAAGAATTGTGGATATATACAAGTGGCTGGGGAAGCAGGGAGGCGAGCGGGTGGTGAAGATCAAGGAGAAATGGGAAGCAGAGTTGGGAGGGTAGATCAATTGGGGAGTATGGAGTGAGGCACTGCAAAGAGTAAACGGGACCTCCTCTTGTGTAAGTATGATCCTGATATAGTTTAAGGTGGTGCACAAGGTGCATATGACTCGGGCGAGAATGAGTGGGGTCTTTCAGGGGGTAGCAGATGAGTGTGAGAGTTGTGAGCGAGGGCCAGCAAATCACGCACACATGTTTTGGAGTTGTGAAAGGTTGGGAAGATTCTGGGCGGAGTGTTCGCAGTCTTAGCCAGGATAGTGGAGGAGGAGGTGGTCCGGCCCCTTTGGTGGTGATATTTGGGGTTTCAGAGAAGCCGGAGATCATGGAGAGGAGGAAGGCCGGTGATGTGGCCTTCGCCTCTCTGATTGCACGCCGGCAAATTTTGCTGGAGTGGCAGTCAGCATTGCCACCGGGGGTAGCGGCATGGTTGAGTGATCTGTACGACTACCTGCGGTTGGAGAAGATAAAGTATGAGTTAAGGGGCTCAGCAGGGGGGTTTGAGACAAGGTGGGGGATGTTTGTGACCATGTTTGAGGAGCTGTTTGTCGCGGGGGGGTGGGGGATTGGTGGGGGGGGGGGGGGGGGGGGGAGGGGTGGCAGAGAGAAGGTGAAAAAGGAGGAAAATATGTACAGACTGTATAGTTGATTGTTGGGAAGTATGTTTCCCGGGGTGATTATTTGGTGTGACCAGCTTTGATACATGTTTGTAATAAAATACATTTTTTTAAAAAGAATTTCAAAAATGTAAAATACAACCAAGATTTTCAGCTTGGACACAGACGACATAGTGATCCTCTGAGCATCTCTTTTTCTAGAATGCGAGGTTTCTACAGCAATTTAAAACATCATAGAATCATTACATAGTCGACTTCTGGTGACGGCGTGCGGGAGGCAGCTGCACACTGAGGGCTCCCATTCGGGAACGGAATTTTCGGGGTCTTAACGCCCGGTCCCAGGCAACGGAGGCTGCAAAAGCAGTAAGAAGGCACAATGAGGAGAAATGTCCAAGTTGGAGGAAGAAACGGCCGTGAAACAAGTGATTAATGAAAGTCCGCCGGGGAGTGGAAAGGTCAGCGCGGGGACTGCAAGGAAAGCGGAGGCTGGGGCACCAGGGGAGGCAGAAGAAATTACCAAGGTGATGGCCATGGAACTTGAAAAACAGTTCACAAAACACGTGGAAGCGATGGAGAAGCAGCTGGGGGCGGTAATGAAAGTGCTGGTGGAGGAGGCAATTGCCCCGGTGAGGGCGGCGGTATCGAGCGCAGCGGCGGAGGTGCGGGAGCAAGGTGAGACACTGAAGGAAGTGGAAGAGGCATTATCGCAGCACAGTGATCAACTCACCTCGATGGGGAAGGAGCTGCAGAGGCCAAAATGGAAGACCTGGAAAACAGATCCAGGCAGCAGAATCTGAGGATCGTGGGTTTGCCCGAAGGGGTAGAAGGCCCGAGGCCGATGGAGTATTTTGCCACGATGTTGGCAGAGCTATTGGGGGAGGGGGACGATCCCTCTCGATACGAACTGGATCGGGCTCATCGGTCGTGGAGGCCTATACCAAAGGCGAGTGAGCCGCCAAGAGTAGTAACTGTTTGTTTCCATAGGTACAGCGTGAAGGAGAAGGTCCTGTGCTGGGCAAAGCAGAAGCAGGAGGTGCAGTGGGCTGGAGCTGGTATACGTATATGCCAGGACTTTACGGTGGAGCTGGCGAGGATGCGGGCGGCCTTCAGCCGGGTGAAGAAGACACTGTACATCAGCAAGGTGCAGTGCAGCATAGTATATCCAGCTAAGTTGAGGGTGACGGCGGAAGCGGCGGAGGGGTTTGCGAAGGCAGAAGGACTGTGGCAGAATTGAGAATTGGGACTGAGAGCAGGTCTTGTACTGATGTAGCCTCATGTAACTTTATTTTCTCACTGTGTGTTGGTGTATGTACTAAATGAGTCGACGGTGATGTGTTATGTACTCTGGGATAACACAGGCTGCAACTGGATGCAGCTTTAACCAATAGATGCTCCAGACCTTGAAGTTAGTTCAATCTGATTTATTGAACCAGTAGCACAGTTAGCACAGTTCTCTGTGAGTTCGACTCTCTGCTAACCTAAGTGTGGTTACTCTGTCTGACTGAACCAGACTAGCTCTTAGCCACGTGCTGGAGGTGAGATACTGTACATACACCCTGACTCACTCTGTAGATGTTCATCAGTGGAAAGAGGCGGAGTGTGAGTACCTCGTGCCTTTTATAGTGAGATACCACCCCTGAGTATCCTGCCTGCTCATTGGTCATGTCCTGTTCTCCGTGTTCATTAGCTGCATGTCTGTGCCTGATAATGCCTCATTATCTGCAGGTCTGCATATCATGACATCTCCCTTTTTAAAAATGTTTTGTTGGCACACTGGAACGTACTTACATGTGGTGGCATATATTAACATATTTGCAAGCGGTGGCATATCTGAACATATTTACATGTGAAGACAGCTGTCTAATGTGAGAAAATAGAACATAGCAAACAAAACAAATGTTCATAAGTCCAGTCTCTGGGGTTTGTGTCTGATCCTTGACGACCGCCGGAGAGGTGGTGGTGGGGATGACGGCGCCTTGACAGGCGGGATGGAAGCCTGACTGGTGGCCTCGTAGTTTGAGGTACCAGGAGGTGGCAAAACAATGGACGGAAACGGAGAAGAAAGCGGTTGCGGGCAGGCAACTTTGCTCAGTGCCTGTCTGCTTTGTCGCAGAACGGGGCAGCATGGCAGCATTGTGGATAACACAATTGCTTCACAGCTCCAGGGTCCCAGGTTCGATTCCGGCTTGGGTCACTGTCTGTGTGGAGTCTGCACATCCTCCCCGTGTTTGCGTGGGTTTCCTCCGGGTGCTCCGGTTTCCTCCCACAGTCCAAAGATGTGCAGGTTAGGTGGATTGGCCATGATAAATTGCCCTTAGTGTCCAAAATTGCTCTTAGTGTTGGGGTTGCTGGGTTCTGGGGATAGGGTGGAGGTGTTGTCCTTGGGTGGGGTGCTCTTTCCAGGAGCCGGTGCAGACTCGATGGGCCGAATAGCCTCCTTCTGCACTGTAAATTCTATGAGAACAGAACCATCAGCCATACGTACAACATACGAGCGGGGCGCAGCCTGTCGAATAACAACAGCTGAAACACACCAGCCACTATCCGGTATCTTGATCCTGACAGTGTCTGCCGGGGATAACACGGGCAAATCGGTGGCATGAGCATCATAGCCCTGCTTTTGCTGGTTTCGGAGCTGCTGCACCTTCTGCATCACCGGGAGGCGTTCCAGGTTGGGCAAGTGTTTGGCTGGAAAGGTGCTGCATAAGGCTCACATGACCGGGGCAAGGATAAGCCGGTTCTTTGGGTGTAGGACAGGTGTGTAGGTGCTCAGGGAGCCCAGTAAACCACACCCACATGTTCTGGGCGTGCCCAGCGCTGGAGGACTTTTGGAAGGGTGTAGCGAGGACGGTATCGGGGATGGTAGGTTCCAGGGTCAAGCCAGGCTGGGGGCTCGCAATATTTGGGGTGGCAGAGGAGCCAGGAGTGCAGGAGGCGAAAGAGGCCGGAATTCTGGCCTTTGCGTCCCTGGTAGCCCGGCGAAGGATTCTTCTTCAGTGGAAGGATGCGAGGCCCCCAAGCGTGGAATCCTGGATCAATGATATGGCGGGGTTTATTAAATTGGAGAGGGTGAAATTTGCCTTAAGGGGATCAGTGCAAGGGTTCGTCAGGCGGTGGCAACCGTTCCTAGACTTCCTGGCAGAAAGTTAGGAGATGGTCAGCAGCAGCAGCAACCCGGGGGGGGGGGGGGGGGGGGGGGGGGTGGCTTGGAGGGGGTTGGTTCGTTTTTCTTGAGTGGGTGTGTATATGTGCCTCTGTGTTGATGAAGGCTGTTAATTTATTATTTATGTATATGGGGGGGGGCGGGGGGGTTCTTGTTCTTTTCTTTCTACATTTTGTTGTTGATATTTTGTGAAAATTTGAATAAAATTTTTTTTTTTAAAGTGTATGGCTGTAAGTGTCGTCCGCAGGTCCTATTCATCAGGAGTTGAGCCGGCGACATGCCAGTGAACACTGTGGTCACCCTGTACGCAAGCAGCGCGAGGTAGATGTGGATATGAAAGAATGAAATAATATATTAATAAAATGGCCAAGGCAGGCAAAGAAACCAGAATAGGAGGAATAAAAGAAATGTATAGATTAGATTAGCATCCCCCACACACACAGCAGGACAAAGATGACATTAACACCTCATCTAGCAAACACAGAAACAAAAGCATAGCACAGCCACAGACATCGGAGGTCGATTTAGTTAAGGAGACACATCAGGGAGATAATGGGAAACACATTAAAGAAGGGAAGGACACTCGGAGCAAGCACAGATAATCTCATCAGCACGAACACACTCCATACAGATGCAAATTGACAAGGGAGGGACACTTGGAGAAAGCACAGATAATCTCATCAACACGGAGACACACCATACAGATGCAAATTGACAAAGATGCATATTCTCAGTTTAAACCTGTATGAGAGATCTAAGTCAAAACTACCCTTTAACTATTATGTATGAGCAAATGTTCCCGCTCGAATTTGGATTCCTTTAAAAGTCCAGAGCGAATGTGTAATTGTTGAGATCAACGTGGGCCAAGCCACTGTTTGAGCTGGCTGCGTGGGTCTCCCTGAAGGCTTCAGTAATTGTACAATAAAGAACAACGCTTGAACCTTGCCTTGAGACTCGGCCTCTTGACTGCACTGGTACAAGGGATTTTTCCCTACAACACAGTGAACATCTTAGCAACCATTAATTCAAATACAACCCCCAAAGAATACAACACTAAGTAATCCTTTAAGCTTTCCTTTTAACATCCATACAACTTAAAAACAAAACCTTTAACAGAAGCACATCAGGTTAAAGTCACTACTGAAAACATTTATAATTTTGAATTCACCAAATGATCAAGAGATAGTCTTTTCATGGCAGAGAGATCAACAGTACACCTGCTCCGTCTGGCTTCAGCTCCAACACTGAAAACGAAACTAAAACACACCCTGCAGCAAACAGCTTAAAATGAAAGTAAAAAGCTGACAGACAGCCCAGCTCCGCCCACTCTCTGCCATCACTGATAAACACCCATTTCTTAAAGGTACATTTCTTAAGCACCCATTTCTTAAAGGTACTCTCACATGACACTTACACTCTGGGCTGGCATGTTCACAACTGTACAATTTTACGCTGGTCCAGCTTCAGTCCCTCACTTGTTAGCATATGTCGCAAGTACTTGATTTTATGAAGACCTATTTTATACTTTTCCTTCTTCAACTTGAAATTCCTTTCTCTAGCTCTCACCAGCACCTGCCTCAGTCTTCTGGTGTGGTTCCCAGAAGAGCACAGCATTGATATACACTTTCTCGAATCCTTCAAACAGCTGCTTCATTGTTCTATCAAACACCTCATGAACTGAATTAATACCAAAAGTTATGCATAAAAACCTGTAGCATTCGCATGATTTTATGAAGGTACAGAGATAAGGACAAAATTCTCCATTTCAGAGATTAAGGGCACGATTTCATGGCTGTGTTGCACTTAAGTAAGAGTGCGACCAGGCTGCTAGATCACAGGAGAGGCTAAAAATGAGAACCCCGCTGGGCACCAATCAGTTTGCGATGTAACCTGCCCGCTCCTGCTGCTGAACTCGCAATAGCGTGACGAGAAACCAATAATCACCACTTAAAGCCAATCTCCATATAATTAACGGGAGCGCCCCTCTATCTAACGACCTCCTGTGATCTAACCACCTCCCCAGCAAGTGATCACGCTGGCGCAAAATAGTACACCTTCTTAAAAATGTGAAGTTGGCAGAAGGGCTGCTCTGAGGATCCGAGGAGGTTAGTAGCTATCTTCGCTCCCAGGTAATGATCCTGGGTGCACTGGGTTTGCTGCCCCAGTGCTCGGGTGAAGCCTGGGGGGGGGGGGGGGGGGCAGTCTCATTCGGAGTGACCTGCCATTGGTGGTGGGGGTGGTGACCACCCATGGCTGGGTGTGGGGGGAGATGGGTGTCTCATCGTCCGCGGGTCCATCATGCCAACCCCTGCACCATGTGTTCCCATTCCGGGGGCAACCCCAGCCCTGTCTGTCTGCCCCACCGACCACCCATAATTCCCACTGACCGCGGAGGCCTCTGGTCATGCGGCTGAAGGGTATTGCTAATTGGGAATTGGGAATCGTAGTTAAGTGAGTACATCACAGCTCCCAAGTGGGTGTCCCCCTCCCCATCCCATATTAGGAGTGGCCCCTATTTGCTTTGTCCCTTATTTTCTTTACTTGGTTGAGCTTCATGTGCATCTGCAGGTGACCACAGGCTATACTTGCTGCTTGCTCCTGCTGGTAGCTGCCACCGTCTGGAGGCCACGTGCTTGTTTGCTGCCACCTCTTCTGCCTTTGTGGCCTGGAGTGCGGTTCCAGAATTTTCGGACTGATCTGCTGCCGGCACTGGAGACATACTTGATTGATCACCTTGATGGAGGCACTGGAACAATATCTTTGAAGTTCTGCTGGGAACTGCGCAGGGGGAAAACACGAATAACCTGCTGCAGGCATGCTCTTGCAGACTATTAAGGATTTTGATATACTGCTGGTTGTTTACTGCCTACTGCGCATTTGGGTTTCTTTGTACAACTGCACTGTTGGAGCTTTATGTTTATACAGGTGGTGAATGCTGATTAATGGTTACTGTGATTTAAGTGATTTGGTTTTATCCTTTTCTATCCCTTTGTATGGTGTTGACTGTTTAATAAACAAAATATTCCCAAATGGATTCCCCTGGGTAGTCGTGCCAGGTTATTGTCTCGCATCCTAATCAGACCATGGTTTCTGGACACTATGCTTGAACGCTGCGGAGGCAGTATCACGGACACAGCGGGCACCATCCGAATACCAAGGGGCTGGGCCCCAGCACCGGGGACATTCCCGCGACAATAGGGTGGGTGTGTGCATCGGGGTGAGGACCAGCGCCCGGTCCAGATAATGTTACATGCGGGTTTCTGGGGTACAGGAGTCATGTGAGAGTACCTTTAAGAAATGGGTGCTTAAGAAATGTACCTTTAAGAAATGGGTGTTTATCAGTGATGTCAGAGTGTGGGTGGAGCTGGGCTGTCTGTCGGCTTTTTACTTTTGTTTTAGGCTGTTTGTGCAGGGTGTGTTTTAGTTTCGTTTTCAGTGTTGGAGCTGAAGCCAGACAAAGCAGGTGTACTGTTGATCTCTCTGCCATCAAAAGACTATCTCTTGATCATTTGGTGAATTTGGGATTCTAAATGTTTTCAGTAGTGAATGTAAACCTCATGTGCTTCTTTTGTCTTGTGGATGTTATTTGGGAAGCTATTAAGGATTACTTATTGTTGTATTCTTTCGGGGTTGTATTTGAATTGATGCTTGCTAAGATGTTCACTGGATGTTTTAAAAAGGTTAACTTGAGTTCATAGAATAAACATTGTTTTGCTTTGAAAAAATACTTTTCCAATGACTTCCGGTTGCGGCTATGCAGAGCTAAACCGCACGATTCGGCAGCTCCCGCTACTACGGACTTTCGGGCTCGCTAGAGGAGCCCCAACAGAACTTTTTTTTGACGCAACCCGTGGGGAAGGGAAAAGAGAGGTCCCCCTCCAACTTCTATGAAACGGACCAGAAGTGCAACGGCCAAAGGAGCGGCACTGGAGCAACGGGAGAAGCGAGGGAAAGAAAACAAAATGGTGGCGGCCAGGGACAAAGTGGAGCTGCAGGAGTTCATCAAGCGCTGCTTCCAGGAGCAGCGCGAGGAGATGCGCAAGGAGATGTTGGCGCCGATGCTTTCGGCAATTGAAGGACTCGGGATCACCCAGAAGGCCCACGATGTTAAGATAAGAGTCAGTCAGAACGAGGACTAGCTCGTGGGCCTGGCGGTGAGAGTGGAGCAGAACGAGGTGCTACACAAGAGGTGGGTGGGAAGACTCGAAGACCTGGAGAACAGGTCGAGGAGAAAGAATCTGCGGATCCTGGGTCTCCCTGAGGGAGTGGAGGGGGCCGATGCCGGGGCATACGCAAGCACGATGCTCGAGGCGATGATGGGCATGAAGGCCCCTTCGAGGCCACTGGAGTTGGACGGGGCACATCGGGTGCTGGCGAGGAAGCCCCAGGCAAATGAGCCGCCAAGGGCGATGGTGGTGCGGTTTCACCGGTTCACGGATAGAGAGTGGGTCCTGAGATGGGCCAAGAAGGAGTGGAGCAGTAAGTGGGACAATGCAGAGATCCGAATATACCCGGACTGGAGCACGGAGGTTGCAAAGCGGAGAGCGGGTTTCAACCGGGCCAAAGCGGCGTTGTACCGGAAAGAAGTGAAATTTGGAATGCTGCAGCCAGCGTGACTGTGAGTCACATACAAGGGCCAACACTATTACTTTGAAACGCCTGAAGAGGCGTGGACCTTTGTACAAGCCGAAAAGTTGGACTCTAACTGAGGGTTTGTGAGGGTGGGGGGGATGTTTGAGGTTTGATGTGTGATGGTTGTTGTATATAGGGGGTCAATCACGCGCAGGATATGTTACATGGGCTGGGGGAGAAAGACAAGGCCATGACAGGAGCTGCGCCAGAGGGGGTGGAGCGGGCTTTGGAAAGCGCGGGGTTTTTTCCCGCGCGCGGGAAGAAAGGCGGGAAGGGGAACGAAGGAATGCATATTGATTGGGAGACTCCCACACGGGGAGGTCAATGGGACGGCGGGGGAAGCCGGGGTAGCAGGCGTCAGCTGACTTATGGGAGTGACATGGGGGGAGCAAAAAAGCTAGACAGGGGTCTAGCGGGGGGGAGGGAAGGGGGGGGTGGGGAAGGGTTGCTGCTGCACTGGCCGAAAGGGAATGGGACACAGAAGAGGTGGTCGGGACGGGGGTCCCCCATTTGGGGCACTGGAGGGTGAGGGAGGCGTGGACACGGGACTGGCCCAGAAAAGGAGATGGCTAGTCGGCGGGGGGGTGGGGGTGAGAGCCCCTCCAATCTGGCTGATAACGTGGAATGTGAGGGGCCTGAATGGGCCGGGGAAGAGGGCTCGAGTGTTCGCGCACTTAAAGGGACTGAAGACAGACGTGGTCATGCTCCAAGACACACACCTGAAGGTGGCGGACCAGGTCAGGTTAAGAAAGGGATGGGTAGGACAGGTATTCCACTCGGGATTGGACGCGAAGAATAGAGCGGTGGCAATATTGGTGGGAAAGCGGGTGTCATTTGAGGCCAAGACTATTGTAGTGGACAATGGAGGGCGATATGTAATGGTGAGCGGTAGGCTGCAAGGGACGTGGGTGGTGTTGGTAAACGTATACGCCCCGAACTGGGATGATGCAGGATTCATGAAGCGCATGTTGGGGCGCATTCCGGACCTGGAGATAGGAGGCCCGATAATGGGAGGGGACTTCAATACAGTGTTGGATCCAGCACTGGACCGCTCCAAATCAAGGACTGGAAAGAGGCCGGCGGCGGCCAAGGTACTTAGGGGGTTTATGGATCAGATGGGGGGAGTGGACCCATGGCGGTTTGCAAGGTCGCAGGCCAGGGAATTTTCTTTCTTCTCCCATGTACACAAAGCCTACTCCCGGATAGATTTCTTTGTTCTGGGTAGGGCGCTCATCCCGAGGGTGGAGGGGACGGAGTATTCGGCCATAGCCATTTCGGACCATGCCCCGCACTGGGTGGAACTGGAGCTGGGAGAGGAGAGGGACCAACACCCGTTGTGGTGGCTGGATGTGGGACTGCTGGCGGACGAGGTGGTGTGTGGGAAGGTGAGGGGTTGTATCGAAAGGTACTTGGAGGCCAACGACAACGGGGAGGTGCGGGTGGGGGTGGTATGGGAGGCGTTGAAGGCGGTGATCAGGAGAGAGCTAATCTCCATTAAGGCTCATAGGGAGAAGACAGAGGGTATGGAAAGGGAGAGGTTAGTGGGGGAGATTTTGAGAGTGGACAGGAGATACGCAGAGGCCCCGGAGGAAAGATTAGCTGGGGAAAGACGACGGCTCCAGACGGAGTTTGACCTGTTGACCACAGGGAAGGCGGAGGCACAGTGGAGGAAAGCGCAGGGGGCGACCTACGAGTATGGGGAATGGCTAATCGGATGCTGGCACACCAGCTCCGTAAGAGGATGGCAGCGAGGGAAATAGGGGGAGTCAAAGATGGAAGGGGAGCCACGGTTCGGAGTGCGACGAAAATAAACGAGGTATTTAAGGCCTTTTATGAAGAGCTGTACAGATCCCAGCCCCCAGCGGGGGAAGAGGGAATGAGACAATTCCTAGATCAACTGAGATTCCCGAGGGTGGAGGAGCAGGAGGTGGCTGGTTTGGGGGCACCAATTGGGCTGGGGGAGCTGAGCAAGGGTTTGGGGAGTATGCAGGCGGGGAAGGCCCCGGGACCGGACGGATTCCCGGTGGAGTTCTACAGGAAGTATGTAGACCTGTTGGCCCCGCTACTGGTGAGGACCTTTAATGAGGCAAGAGAGGAGGGGACCCTGCCCCCGACAATGTCGGAAGCGACAATTTCTTTGATCCTAAAGCGGGACAAGGACCCACTGCAATGTGGATCGTACAGGCCGATCTCGCTCCTCAATGTGGATGCAAAGTTGCTGGCAAAAGTGCTGGCCATGAGGATCGAGGACTCTGTGTCCCGGGGGTGATCCATGAAGACCAGACGGGATTCGTAAAGGGCAGGCAATTAAACACTAACGTGCGGCGGCTCTTAAACGTGATGATGATGCCATCGGAGGAGGGAGAGGCGGAGATAGTGGCAGCTATGGATGCGGAGAAGGCCTTTGACCGAGTAGAGTGGGAGTACCTCTGGGAGGTGTTGCGTAGGTTTGGGTTCGGGGGAGGGTTTATCAGTTGGGTTAAGCTCCTTTACAGAGCCCCGATGGCGAGTGTAGTGACGAACCGGCGGAGGTCGGAGTACTTTCGACTGTACCGAGGGACGAGGCAGGGGTGCCCCCTGTCCCCCCTGCTGTTCGCATTGGCGATCCAACCATTGGCCATGTCATTGAGGGAGTCTAATAAATGGAGGGGGGTGGTCCGAGGGGGAGAAGAGCATCGGGTGTCGCTATATGCGGATGACCTGTTGCTGTACGTGGCGGATCCAATGGAGGGGATGGTGGAGGTCATGCAGACTCTAAGGGAGTTTGGGGAGTTTTGGGGCTATAAGCTCAATGTAGGGAAGAGTGAGCTCTTTGTATTACAGGTGGGTGGCCAAGAAAGAGGGATAGGGGTCCTACCGCTGAGGAGGGCGGAGGGGAGCTTTCGGTATCTGGGGATCCAGATAGCCAGGAGTTGGGGGACCCTACATAAACTGAATCTGACGAGGTTGGTGCTGCAAATGGAGGAGGATTTCAAAAGATGGGACATGTTACCACTCTCGCTGGCGGGTAGAGTGCAGTCGGTCAAAATGGTGGTCCTTCCGAGGTTTCTGTTTGTGTTTCAGTGCCTTCCCATCGTGATCACTAAGGTCTTTTTTAAGAGAGTAGGCAGGAGTATTATGGGGTTTGTGTGGGCGAATAAGACCCCGAGAGTAAAGAGAGGGTTCCTGGAACGCAGGAGGGACCGAGGAACATAAGAACATAAGAACTAGGAGCAGGAGTAGGCCATCTGGCCCCTCGAGCCTGCTCCACCATTCAATGAGATCATGGCTGATCTTTTGTGGACTCAGCTCCACTTTCCGGCCCGAACACCATAACCCTTAATCCCTTTATTCTTCAAAAAACTATCTATCTTTATCTTAAAAACATTTAATGAAGGAGCCTCTACTGCTTCACTGGGCAAGGAATTCCATAGATTCACAACCCTTTGGGTGAAGAAGTTGGCGCTGCCAAACCTGGGGAGCTACTACTGGGCAGCAAATGTGGCGATGATCCGCAAGTGGGTTATGGAGGGAGAGGGGGCGGCATGGAAGCGGATGGAGATGGCGTCCTGTAAAGGAACGAGCCTGGGGGCGTTGGTGACGGCACCGCTGCCGCTCTCGCCGACAAAGTATACCACGAGCCCGGTGGTGGCGGCAACGCTAAGGATCTGGGGCCAGTGGAGACGGCACCGGGGTGCAATGGGAGCATCGGTGTGGTCCCCGATCAGGGGTAACCACCGGTTTGTCCCGGGGAAGATGGACGGGGGGTTCCAGAGCTGGCATCGGGCGGGGATTGGAAGAATGGGGGACTGTTCATCGACGGGACGTTTGCGAGCCTCGGGGCACTGGAGGAGAAGTTCGAGTTACCCCCGGGAAATGCCTTTAGATATATGCAGGTGAGGGCTTTTGTGAGGCGACAGGTGAGGGAATTCCCGTTGCTCCCGGCACAAGAAGTTCAAGATAGGGTGATCTCGGGGGTATGGGTTGGGGAGGGCAAGGTGTCGGAAATACACCAAGAGATGAAAGAAGAGGGGGAAGTGCTAGTAGAAGAGTTGAAGGGTAAATGGGAGGAGGAGCTGGGGGAGGAGATCGAGGAAGGGCTGTGGGCTGATGTCCTGGGTAGGGTTAATTCCTCCTCCTCGTGTGCCAGGCTCAGCCTGATACAATTTAAGGTGGTTCACAGAGCACACTTGACGGGGGCGAGGTGGAGTAGGTTCTTTGGGGTAGAGGACAGATGTGGAAGGTGCTCAGGGAGCCCGGCGAACCATGTCCATATGTTTTGGTCATGCCCGGCACTGGAGGGGTTCTGGAGAGGAGTGGCGGGAGCAATATCTCAGGTGGTGAAAGTCCGGGTCAAGCCAGGCTGGGGGCTGAGGTGTTGGGTGCTCTGAGGTACAGACGAACCAACACGGTTGCGATTGGTACAACGCAGTTTTATTCCTACTAACTATTTACACATCTGACTTGGTACTCAGTACGTTGTGACTGTGTGAGTGTCTTGCTAATGAGGTCCTGGCCCTGTGCTGTCTCCAGATGGACTGGCCAGGAAGTGTCGTGTTTCTTGTCTTATACTGTGTCTGCTCTTGTCTGTGATTGGCTGTTGTGTTATGTGTGCTAATTGGTCTGTCTATCATTATATATGTGTTATGATGTATGTTTGAATATCATGACAGGGGCTAGCAATATTTGGAGTAGTGGACGAACCGGGAGTGCAGGAGGCGAAAGAGGCCGGCATTCTGGCCTTTGCGTCCCTAGTAGCCCGGCGAAGGATCTTGCTAATGTGGAAGGAGGCGAAGCCCCCCAGCCTGGAGGCCTGGATAAATGATATGGCTGGGTTCATAAAGTTGGAGAGGATTAAGTTCACCTTGAGAGGGTCTGCGCAGGGGTTCTACAGGCGGAGGCAACCGTTCCTAGACTATCTCGCGGAGCGTTAGAGGAAGGTCGGTCAGCAGCAGCAGCAACCTTGGGGGGGGGGGGGGGACGTCCTGGGAGGGGGGGGGGGGGGGGGGGGGAAGGGGGGACTGCCTGAGAGGGTGGATGAGCAGGAGATAACATGAAGGGTTGGGGAAACTGGCATGTACGGGAGAGGGCCAGTGTACAAAGCTGTGTAAATATATCATTTTGCCATGTATATATCTTGCTGTGCGCGATTTCTCATTTTTTTGTTACAAAACTTTAATAAATATATATATTTTTTAAAAATACTTTTCCATTTCTGCTGTACCACACCTGTAGAGTGGGCCGTGTGCTCCCATACCACAGTCCATTAAACGTTGTGCGTCAGGTGAACTCCAGGATACACTTTGGGGTTCTCTAAACCCTGGCCCATAACAAATTGGGGGTTCGAGGGGGATAAAAGTCTATCTATTGGATTGGCTTAGTGAACTTAAAGATAGCGAGGGATGAGCATATTGTGGTTGCTTATCAGGTGTGGTATTCTAGTTTAAGTGGGGAGCGTGTTGTGCACAATGGCTCTTACAGAGGCTCTGAAGTTTTTGGGGGTGGAGATGGTCACACGCAGTACCTTATGGACAGAGACTAAAAGCAGACTGTTAGATTTGGCAAAAACATTGCAGTTAACATTACCTGACACAATGCAAAAAGATGAGGTAATTATGGCGATGGCTAAGCATTTAAAGTTGCCTGAAATACAGTTTGACTCATTGAAAATGGCAAAAATTCAGTTACAAATTAAACAAATGGAACATGAGAAAGAATTAAAGCAGCTTGAATACGAAAGAGAGGAAAAAGAAAAGGGGAGGGAAGAAAGGAGAAAAGAAAAAATAGCCCGAGCAAAACAAAATGAAAGAGAAAGGGAGATACAGATCAGGGAAAAAGATAAAGAGAGAGAGTTTGAACTTTAGAAAATGGCCATGAAACATGACAGTCAGTTAAAATTGGCAGACATAAAGGGAAACGTACAGTTGGATGATAGTGATGAGGATAGTGAGAAAGAGCGTCAAAGTCAAAGGCTTGGTGGGGATCTATTTAAATATGTCCAAGCATTGCCAAGGTTTGACAAGAAGGAGGTAGAAGCATTTTTCATTTCAATTGAGAAGGTGGCTAGACAAATGAAATGGCCATTGGACATGTGGGTATCACTGATTCAAACAAAGCTGATAGGTAGGACTAGTGAAGTGTTTGCATCACTACCGGAGGAGGTATCTGGGACGTATGAGGAGGTGAAAAAATCCATCTCAGGTGCATATGAACGAGTGCTTGAAGCCTACAAAGGTGTAGAAATTTATGGAAAGTATTTGGTCAAATATACATGGAGTTTGAAAGGATCAAACAGAGTAATTTTGATAGGTGGATAAAGGCTTTGAAAATAGACCAAACATATGAAACTCTCAGAGAAATTATGCTTTTGAAGGAGTTTAAAAATTCAATTCCTGATGTAGTGATAACTCATGTGGAAGAGCAGAGGATTAAAACTGCGAGGTTAGCAGCAGAAAAGGCTGATGAATATGAATTAGTTCATAAGTCAAAGCTTTTTGATCAGATGGTTGAAAAAGGAGGAGGTTTTAATGAGTGGGCCGTGTGCTCCCAATACCACAATCTATTAAAAGTTGTGGGTCAGGTGAACTCCATGATACGCTTTGGGGTTCTCTAAACCCTGGCCCATAACACAGGGTCTGGGGTCCGGTGAGCAAGGGCTCCTGCTGAGGCTGGGGGGTGTGGCATGGTGTGTTGGACGGCAGGAGATGTGGGGAGAGGGTGCAATGGGGAATGGAGGGTCTGGGAGTGGAAGACACCGCTGGTTGTCAGTCTCTCACCCTCTCCAATTCCTTACAGATATTACACAACATGGATTATAGCTTGGACCCTGCATAGGCTGCCCTTGTGGTGCTGCTGGCAGGTCACTTGGCCAGGCGTCAGAGAAGGCTGTGGCAGCAGCATCGACAGAAGATCAAGGCGGCGACCCATGACCAGGGCCCTGCCCCACACCCTGAGGACCCAACCCCCCATCAGACCAGGGAGGGACCCAGAGGAGGTGGCCAGCGATGGCCCAAGGAGTATGGGCATCTTTCGAACAGATGTCGGGCAGCGTGTGCCGCAGGAGGCCCGCCTCAAAAAGGGGACGGTGCGGCACCTGTGCCATGTCCTTGCAGACTTCGCACCATGTGGAGGAGGAAGATGCACGGTCCCGGTGGCCACCAAGGTCACCGAGTCCTGAACTTCATTGCCCCAGGATCATTACAGGGCTTGAATTGGACTTGTGTGGCATCTCACAAGCTACCGCCCACAAGTGCATCATAGGTTCACAGAAGCCCTGGTTGCCCGGGTAGCTAATTACATAAACTTTGACCACTGCGAATATGTGTCCCCAGGATGCTCCTCAATGGCTGGGTCATCTCCAGGAGTGCTGCGGCAATTCCTATCTGAGACTGGGACATGTTCGGCAGCACCTCGGCTATGCCCACCTGAGACTGGGATATCTCCCCAGCAACGGAACATCTATGGAAGGCCTTGGTAATGCCCACCTGAGTCTGGGACGTGCTCCGTAGCGCCTCATCAAGGTCCACTCGTTCCCCCAGCAATTTGGAATGCTGTTGAGGCACGCCTGTCACTGACTGAGCCACGCCTTGGACACCTCCACTCATGCTGCTGATGACGTGCACCAGGCTCTCCTCTGCAGTCTCCACTTAGTGTTGGCCTTGGTGCCATGCATTGCCGTGCAATCTCCTGCGCCCGTAGCCTTTGAGACTTCTCCAATCAGCTATGGACCTGTTGGAGTGTCGCTGACATTCCCCTCTGAATCTCGCGTCGCACCCTAACGTCTGCATCAGCTCCGGGTAAACCAGCTGGGTCCTGTGATCCAGCAAACCTCCGACTCCTGTCTTGCCTGGGAGTGGGGGAACCAGCCCAGATGGACCGGATGCAGATCCTGAGGGAGAAAAGACATGTGGTCAGTGGAAGGGATGGGTCAGTCTGCAAGATATTAATAACTCACATGTGACAGGCCATCAGGATGGGGGCCAATGGAACTTCACATCTGTGCCGTACGCCATCTTTACATCTGTGACAGATCTGTCCTCCGCAATCTTCAAGGCCGGTTCCTCGTAGCGGGTGAGGACTCTGATGTTCGGCATTGCTTTGTCCTGATGCCCTAGTAGCCCAGTCATATCCAGTGAGTCATAGTAGTCTCTGAGTTGGTGATTGTGGTATTATCATAAATGAAGGCAATGCAAGGGTTAATGAAATGTATACAGTCAGCCACTAGAGGGAGCTAGTCCCATAAGTATATAAGGGATGGGGTTAAGCCTTGTGGGTCAGATGATAAAGAGACAGAAGATAGTGAGGCATGAGAGAGAGAGCAGTTTTGTACTTGAGCGTTCTGCAGTTAGTGATAGCATAGTTTAACACAGTAGCCTTCTACTTTCGGAATGTGAACGAATCATAGTAAGTAGCGTAAATAAATTAATAGTTTTGTTTGTTAACAAAGCTTGTTGTTCTTTGTTCAACACTACACATCCAAGCCATCCAGGTAAAGCAAAGCAGAGAACAACACAGTGATGGTGTCACGTCAAACGATGGGATCTTTTCATCAGTGCTGTCATGTTGCTTTTCCTCCTGAGTATGTTGTGGCTGACCTCCCAATAGCATGTGTCATGCTGGTCTGCATAGAGAACCAATAGAATTGAGCAGGCAATAAACTCAAACTACTGGAGAGGTGCTTTTGTTTCAGCAGCTAAAATTACGTGGCAATAACATTGTCAGAGTATAAACATACAGACGTGACAGATACGGCAAACAAATGTGAAAATGTTAATATTACTTTTTCAATTAGCAAAGCATGCCGTGTATTTTTAATTGAAATGTTGCAATACCCTCATCAATTATAATATATAATGAATAATTAATAAGTGTTACATTTCAATCATATTGGTGGAGCTAATAGACTATCACAAGCTTCAAATTAACAAGGGAATACCAATTTGTATAAACACAAATTTCAACTTTCTTTGCAGAAACTACCAGGAAAACACCTGGTTTCAGTATTTCTGTACAGCAGGATAATATACATATCTGTATATCTTCAAAATTGTTCAAAAGCAAAGTGAATGATAAAGACAAAGTCCAAGGCCCTGTCTGGTTTTTGGCTCCATGATTCTTTGTAATTATAAGAAACACTTTTAAAGTTGCAAGAACAACAACCCAGGACTTACCATACATTCATCCAGATGCACTGTTAAATTGTTAATAGCTTGGCTGATTTGAATGACACAGTGTAAGAAGTCAGCGATGCCACTGAAGTAACCGTCTTTGGGCTCAACTATGACCAGATCTCTGTTTTTGTCAAACAGTAGCAATCCTTGAGTTGGTGGTTCAACTTGTTTAATCTGTATCAGTTAAAACATTGTTAAAAATTACAGGTTGTGCAGCAAAAACCCTTTGCAGTCTCCTGGCAGGCCACTTTTTGATCCTCAGCAGTAATGGTCACTCACTCAGCAACAGCTTCACCTGCCCTCACCAACACCCACCACCCCATCCCATGCCGGGGTCTACCTGACTATTATGTAAGGTTTTTTAAAAAAGTTATTCAGTTAGTTAAAATTGTGTATCAGAGGTGGTGGCCTAAATGCTCATTTCTATGATAAACCCATTTTTAAAAACAGATTTGAGGAGAAACTTCTTCTCCCAAAGGGTTGTGAATCTGTGGCATTCGCTACCCCAGAGTGCAGGGGGTGCAGGGACAGTGAGTAAATTTAAGGAGAAGTTAGGCAGATTTGAATTGGTAATAGTTTGAAGGGTTATGGAGAACGGGCAGGACAGTGGCGTTGAGGCCTGGATGGGATCAGCCATGATCACATTGAAGGTCTTTAGACTCGGGAGGCTAAATTGCCTATTCCCGTTCCTAGATCAGGGGCGGGATTCTTCAAGCCTCCACGCCAAAATCGTGATCGGCGCGGGGGCGAAGAATGGGCATTGACGCCGAAATCCGGTGCGTCACTGCTCCCGTGATTCTCCGGTCCTCAGAGAATCGCCGCGAATCGCGCGCTAGGGGGCCATTACCCTCACGGCTCTTAAATTCAAACCCCCTGTTACTAAATGCTAACACACTATAGGCTTTCTTCATGGCTCTATCCACTGGGGTGGCAACTTTCAGAGATCTATGGACATGAACCCCGAGATCTCTCTGCCCCCCCCATCATTCTTCAGAACCCTGCCGTTAATCCTGTAATCCGCATTCAAATTTGTCCTGCCAAAATGAAGTGTAATTGGCCGAGTTCCTGACAGCGTGGGTCTCTCATGGTCCCACCAGTTGGGAACTCGGCGTGGCGGCTGTGGACTCAGTCCGCAGCCACGCTAGTGTGGGGGGGGCTCACAGTCGGCCAGGCTATCGATCGGGGGCCACCAATCCGCAGGGACGCGAGATCTTGGGGGGGGGGCCTATCTTTTTGGTGCCGGTCCACGGTGTGGGTCCGCTATGTTGCACGGGTGGCCGACGCAGGTGTATGCGTGGACCCCCGACCGGAAGTGCAGGCCCCCGTATCAGCAGCCGGAGCTGCGAGGACTATTCCGGGGCCCTGTTAGCCCCCTTTAGGTAGGAGAATCACTCTGGATTTTCTTCAGGAAAGTCTGCGTTTTGACACTGGAGTGGGGACATAGCCCCATTATTGGAGAATCCCACCCCCCCCCCCGTGTTCCAGGGAGGGGATGCTCTGGCTGTTTTGCAATCCAGCTCTTGGTCTGTCGCATTGTAGGTAGCAGATGAGGAATATATCAGCCATGATAGAATGGCAGAGCAGACTTGATGGGCCAAATGGCCTAATTCTGCTCATATATCTTATGAACTTATGAACATTTCTTAAAAACTGGCATTGCACCTGGACTAATTCCGTGACTATTGAGGGTCTAGTATTGGTGCCACGTGGAACACAATCAATTCCGATGACAAGCGGTGCGGGATTCGCTGGATTCTCGATTGACACTCGGGAAGCTGAGAAGCTGCAGCCGCATACACACGTTGCACTTCACACACACTCTGTCCCAGCCAACAAGATGGTAGTGAGGAGAACAGCACCACGATTTACAGACACCGAGCTGGAGACCCTCCTGGACACGGTGGAGGAGAGGTGGGTACCCCGGCTCAGGAAGGAGGCTGCCATCTGCTGCCCGCCTTGCCTGGACACAGGTGACAGAGGCGGTGTGTGCCACCAGCAACATCGTTTGGACTGGCTGGCAGTGCAGGATAAACTGCACAACCTCCTCAGAAAGGCCAGGGTAAGTAGGCAGCACTGTGCCCTTGGCACTAACCCTCATCCCACATACCTGTAACCCCACCCCCTCCACCAGGAGGGCGGCCGAATCCCCACCCTGCACCACATGTCGACAATCATACCGGTCACCATGGTCAGATGCCCTGGCCACTGAGGCCACCAGTTACCGACCCTCTGGGCTGCATGTGTCGGACTGCCTATTGCTGTCATTTTCTGTTTCTCTCACCCCTCCCAGGAGAAGGAAACGCATAAGCGCCGGATGCAGGAGAAAACTGGAGGGGGACCGACGGACTTGCAGCCCCTTGTGGTAGTAGAGGTATTACGGTACCTGGTAATGCTGGAACACCATTTGTAGAAATTGTATGCTTCCTATTGGTCAAGCTGTATGGTAGCTCCGCCCTGCTAGGCGGGGTATAAGAGCCCGTGCAGCCCCAGCAGCCTTCATTCTGTACCTAAGCTGCTGGGGGAAACATCTAGCTTATTAAAGCCTTCAGTTGGACTACAACCTCGCTTTAGTGGTCATTGATCGTGCATCAATTTAATAAGCTAGATTTAAAAGGATGGAGCTCGGAATCAAGCCGGAGTGTCTGCAACTCAGCCCCCACGCGGCAAACTCAGTGGCAATCTTCAAGCACTGGCTGGCGTGTTTTAAAGGATATTTCGGCACGGCCGAAAACACACTCACGGGAGAACAGAAAATGCAAGTCCTGCACTCGATGGGGAGCCCGGAGATTTACACCCTCATCGAGGAAGCGGAAGACTTCAATGCTGCAATAGAGCTGCTAAAAGGACATTATATTCGCCTGGTAAACCAGGTCTACACCCGACATCTGCTAGCAACGCGGCGACAAATCCCTGGGGAATCGTTGGAAGAATTCTACCGTGCATTCCTGGTGTTGGGAAGAAACTGCAGCTGCCCGCAAGTTTTGGCGAGCGAACACACTGAACTCTTGGTCCGGGACGCTTTCGTGGCAGGTATGCTGTCCTCCCAAATCCGCCAGCAATTGCTGGAAAAAGATACTCTAGGTCTCAAGGAGGCACGGGCCCTTGCAGGCTCCCTGGATGTGGCCTCCAGAAACGCCCACGCTTACGTTCCTGACCGCGCGGCAGCCCCCTGGGCAGCGTGGAACCGCTCTGCAGCCGACCCCGAGACATCCCCCATCCCTCCACAACCTTGTGCTACAAGGCGGCCTGGCAACTCCGGGGGGCCCTGCTGCTACTTTTGCGGGCAGGCCAAGCACCCCCACCAGCGCTGCCCGTCCCGTGCATCCACCTGCAAGGGATGCGGTAAAAAGGGCCACTTCGTGGTGGTATGCCAGGCCCGTGCGGTTGCTGCAGTCTCTGGCGGCGAATGCGGACCGCCACCACAAACCTCTCCACGGTCCCCGTGCGGCCAGCGGGTGCGGTCATCTTCCTACTCCAGGGCCACCGGCGGCCCCCGGGCGCCGCCACCTTGTCCCGCGGACGCCACATTAGATGGATGGGCGCCGCCATTTTGTGCACCCCCAGCCATGTGCGATCAATGGGAGCCGCCATCTTGGATGGACCCCCAGGATCCCAGCAAGGCTGACCACACACTGCCCGAAGAGAACACTCAACTGCTGCGATTTGCCTCGGTGACTCTGGATCAGTCTCGAACACTCTCAACTGCTACAACGACTGTATTTATCAACGGGCATGAGACGTGCTGCCTAATCAACTCTGGGAGCACGGAGAGCTTCATACACCCCGACACGGTAAGGCGCTGTTCTCTCCTCGTCCACCCCGTTAATCAAAAAATCTCCCTGGCCTCCTGTGGTAGTATGTATTGGGGGTCATGTGGGACTGGAAGCCCTAATGTCATTGGCTGACAGATCCCGGGTCCTGGTTGGCCGTTGACCTCTAGCTCCGCCCTGAAGGCGGAGTATAAGAATCCGGAGTCCTCCCCCGCAGGCCAGTCTACTATTGAGCTGCGGGGGAACAGACACGCTTAATAAAGCCTCATCGACTTCACTCTATTCGTCTCACGGAGTCTTTGTGCGCTACACCTCCGATTCCCACTCAGTAGAGATAAAGGGGTTTTGTGTAGCAAACCTCCACACATCCTTCCCCACCTCTGTGCGGCCACACTCCTAGGTTTAGACTTCCAGTGTAATCTCCAAGGTCTAACTTTCAAATTTGTCGGCCCTATACCACCCCACCCTCCTCACTGTCTGCGGCCTCGTGACCCTTAAGGTCGGCCCGCCTTCCCTGTTTGCGAACCTCACCCCGAATTGCAAGACCATCGCTATCAGGAGCAGACGGTACAGTGCCCAGGATAGGATCTTTATTAGGTCAGAGGTCCAAAGGCTACTGAGGGAAGGAGTCATTGAAGCTAGCAACAGTCCCTGGAGAGCTCAAGTAGTGGTGGTAAAGACCGGGGAGAAGCATAGGATGGTCATCGACTCCAGTCAGACCATCAACAGGTTTACGCAGCTGAACGCGTATGCTCTCCCCCGCATATCCGACCTGGTAAACAGGATCGCGCATTACAAAGTCTTCTCCACGGTGGATCTTAAGTCCGCCTACCACCAGCTCCCCATCCGCACTAGTGACCGCAAATACACTGCCTTCGAGGCAGATGGGCGGCTCTATCACTTCTTAAGGGTTCCCTTCGGTGTCACCAACGGGGTCTCGGTCTTCCAGCGCGAGATGGACCGAATGGTTGACCGTTACGGTTTAGGGGCAACATTCCCGTATCTCGATAATGTCACCATCTGCGGCCATGACTAGCAGGACCACGACACCAACCTCTGAAAATTCCTCCAGACCGCAAAGATCCTTAACCTTACATACAACAAGGATAAATGCGTGTTTCGCACCGACCGCCTAGCCATCTTCGGCTACGTAGTGCGAAATGGAGTTATAGGCCCCGACCCTGAGTACATGTGCCCCCTTATGGAGTTCCCCCTCCCTCACTGCTCCAAGGCCCTGAAGCACTGCCTAGGGTTTTTCAGTTACTACGCCCAGTGGGTCCCCAACTATGCAGACAAGGCCCGTCCCCTGATCCAATCCACAGCTTTTCTCCTGGCGATAGAGGCCCGCCAGGCCTTCAGCCGAATCAAAACGGACATTGCAAAGGCCACGATGCACGCCATCGACGAGTCCCTCCCCTTCCAGGTAAAGAGCAACGCGCCTGACGTAGCTCTGGCGGCCACCCTCAACCAAGCGGGCACGTACTCACGTACCCTCCATGCTTCCGAAATCCGCCACTCCCCAGTCGAAAAGGAGGCCCAGGCCATAGTAGAAGCTGTGCGACATTGGAGGCATTACCTGGCCGGCAGGAGATTCACTCTCCTCACGGGCCAACGGTCGGTGGCCTTCATGTTCGATAATGCGCAGCGGGGCAAGATTAAAAACGACAAGATCTTGCGGTGGAAGATAGAAGTCTCCACCTACAATTACGAGACCTTGTACCGTCCCGGGAAGCTGAACGAGCCTCCTGATGCCCTGTCCCGCAGCACTTGTGCCACCGTGCAAGTAGGCCGCCTCCGAGCCCTCCACGAGGACCTCTGCCATCCGGGGGTCACTCGTTTCTTTCATTTCATTAAGACCCGCAACCTGCCCTACTCCATCGAGGAGGTCAGGACAGTCACCAGGGACTGCCGAATCTGCGCGGAGTGCAAACCGCACTTCTACCGGCCAGATAGAGCGCATCTGATAAAGGCTTCCCGTCCCTTTGAACGCCTCAGCATGGATTTCAAAGACCCCCTCCCCTCCACCGACCGCAACACGTACTTCCTGAACGTGATTGACGAGTACTCCCGGTTCCCATTCGCCATCCCCTGCCCGGACATGGCCACAACCACCGTCATCAAGGCCCTCCAGGGTATTTTTACACAGTTCGGTTTCCCCGCATAAATTCACAGCGATAGGGGGTCCTCGTTTATGAGCGACGAACTGCGTCAATTCCTGCTCAGCAAAGGCATCGGCACCAGCAGGACGACTAGTTACAACCCCCGGGGAAACGGGCAGGTAGAAAGGGAGAAGGGAACGGTCTGGAAGACAATCGTGCTGGCCCCTCGGGCCCAGGAATCCCCCAGTCTCCCGCTGGCAAGAAGTCCTCCCGGTGGCCCTTCACTCCATCCGGTCGCTGCTCTGTACTACCACAAACCAGACACCTCACAAACGTCTCTTTCTTTTCCCCAGGAAGTCCTCCTCCGGGACCTCGCTGCCAACCTGGCTAGCGACACCCGGACCCGTCCTGATGCAGAAACATGTGAGGGCGCACAAGTCGGACCCGTTGGTCGAGAGGGTACACCTGTTGCATGCCAACCCCCAGTACGCCTAGGTAGCGCTCCCCATTGGCCGCCAAGACACGGTCTCCCTTCGGGACCTGCCGCCCACCGGAGCCCCACGCGCACCCGCACCATTGCCCCCACCCCCCACCCTCCCCGCAGCACCTGACCGGAGGGTCAGTACTGCCGCCGCCCCTACCCAGCGTCGAACAGGCACCGACGCCCCCTATAGGCGCCCCTCCCCCTGCCCACTTTTCGCCCCAACAGCGCCGCCTAGGGGTGATGAAGCTGCCTGGGAGGAAGACACCACGTCCCCGGAGTCGCAACCGCCAGGGCCTCCACCAGGATCATCGCCGAAGCCCAGACGCTCCAGAAGGACGGCCAGGCCACCCGATCGACTGATTGCTGCACCATAAACACTTTTTCTGTTACCCTCGACATCACGGTACCTCCATACCTGGTCCTACAATGCAAAAGGCGACATTAACGCTGGCCATCACCCCGCTGGGTTCTTTTTAACAGGGGGTGAATGTGGTAATACCAGGTATTGCAGTACCTGAGAGGTGGATGACCATTGGGCTAGACCTAGGAGTCTACCATTGACTAACGTACGTAGCTCTGCCCTGAGAGGCAGAGTATAAGAACCAATGCCATCCCAGCAGCCTTCACTTTCTGTATCGAAGCTGCTGGGTACAGTTCTAGCTGATTAAAGCCTATTAGTTATGACTCACCTTGTCTCGAGAGTAATTGATTGTGCATCAGTCCTCACGATCTCACTTGCTTCGTCATTCAATGTGACCTTTCTGCGAAGGACTTCAGATGATGGCTTAAGTTCTCGCTGCTTCCTTTGAAAAAAATCAAGACGTTTGTCCTTGACCTCACCATGCCTTCAAAGGCCTTTGAAGATTTGAGGGTTTTAAACTTTTATTTGCCAGTTCCTCCCTGCATATAACACACATGGGCTTTGCATCCTGATTTCCATTGGCATAATTAAAGCCACAGCTCAAGAAATCATCTTTCTACTGCTTTGTTCCAGATTTCAGTTTCTTCTTATTGTTGTTCACCAGAGGCCCTGGAGCTCTGGATACAGCTCACGCCAGCACTGCTTTGTCCTGCCATGGACTCTCCTGCGAAGCTCTCTCCAACAGATTCAATTGTGAGATCCTGGCCTGTTTGTGTCTCTGGCCCTCTCTATCTTATTACAAAATAATCCATCTTCAGTTCTTCACACAGTCCTGTTGCTTTTAAACAAAATGGAAGAATCTCTCCTCCATGATTTCATGCTCAAAGCACAGATGTACAGGGCGCGTGACCTTCTCTCTGTCGCTGCCTCTGGCGGAATGACTCCATCGTTCATATTCAAAGGCCGGTTGTGGCCAGCCTTCTTTTTTAATTTTGAAACTTTATTTCCAATACCTGATTTTTCAAAAAAAATTTTTTTTAATTTCATTCTCCTTTTCCACATTTTCATCAAATACACAACAAACAAAAGATAACCAACAATAACAAATACAATACCAATCCCCAACCAACATCCCCTTCAACATACAAACCCGAACATCACCCCTACAGTCCAAATACAACAAAGCAAAAAAGACCAAAAGAGAATCAATGGTCATCCCATACAAAGTAATCAGCAAACAATATACTCAACAACCCCCCAGTAGCTCCTACCCCCACAATGTTCGATGACATCCAATTCTTGAAAGTGCAAGATAAACAGTGCCCATGAATTGTAGAACCCTACCACCGCCACCCACCCCCCCAGCTCAAACCTCACCTTTTCGAGTGTCAAACTTTTCAGCAGGTCCCCCCACCAAGCCGAGGAACAGGGTGGAGAAGCTGACACCCACCCCAGCAGGACCCGCTTCCGAGCAATCAGCGACACGAAGGCTAAAATATTCGCCCCCGCACCCACCTGCAGCCCGGGCTGGCCTGACAACCCAAAAATGGCTTCTAGAGGCCCTGGTTCGAAACTCACATGTACCACCCCCGAAATGACCTAAAAAACTTCCCTCCAATACCCCTCCAGCTTCGGGCAAGGCCCAAACATGTGAACATGGTTTGCGCAGCTCCTCCCACAGCGATCACATACATCCTCCACCCCCTCAAAGAGTCGGCTCATCCTCGCCCTCATGAGGTGCGTCCTGTACACAACCTTCAACGGTGTCAGCCCCAACCTTGTGCATTAGGTTGAGGCGCTTATTCTCCGGAGCACCTCACATCACAGAACGTCTTCTATAACCTCCCCCAACTCTTCCTCACACTGAATCTCCCCCAATGACACCTTGTCCTCCCCCAGAATGCTCCCATAAATCGCCGACACCACCCCTTCTCCATTCCCCCTGTTGTCAAAACCTCTTCCAGCAATGTGGAGGCCTGCATTATCAGGAAGCTCTCAACTACCTCTTGGCAAAATCCCAGGAAAACAACCAGAAAAAACATACCCCCTCAAGCAAACATATCCCGTGCAAACAAAGAAATCCCAGAAAAACCGTTGTTACAAAAACAAAGACAAAAATTGACCTATATAACGTCATGAACTAAGAAATAGAAAACAAAACTATATGTACATTCTTCCAACTCCCCTCCCCACGGTCCAAGACCAGTCCTCAGTCCCATTCCGCACTTCTGCCCCAAACAATCTGCCTTCACAAATGCCTCCACAGTCTCAAAGTAAAAGTCTCTGGAGGTGTAAGGCACCCTCAACTTTGCTGGGTACACTACGCCAAACCACACCCCACAGTTATACAATGCCATCTTCACTCGGCCGAAGGCTGCCCGCCTCCTTGCCAGTTCCACGGTTAGGTCCTGGTAGATACGAACACGAGCTCCAGCCCACTGCACCTCTCATTTCTTATTTGCCCAACCCTGGACCTTCTCCGTCACATGGTAGCAAACAATCACTGCTCTTGGCAGCTCATTCGTCTTTGGTTTAGGCCTCAACGACCGATGAGCCTGGTCCAGTTCACACCGAGAGGAATCTTCTCCCTCCCCCCACCAACTCCGCCAACATCTTGGCAAAATACTCCGTCGGCTTGGGCCCCCCACCTCCTCGGGCAGACCCACGATCCTCAAATTTTACGGCCTCAAATTTTTCAAAGTCCTCCAACTTTGCTCACAGCCCTTTGTTGGCCTTGACCACCCTCTGTAGTGTAGCCACATAAAATGGCTGCGTCCCGATTAATTTGGCCAAAACCCGATTTAAAATGGCTAACCAGAAAGGCTGCTGGGAAAAGCAGGTAACAAGACACAAATGGACAGCTGCAGGCAGAACATCATATTCGGCTCTGGGGAAGTCGGCCCAGATCGATACTCAGGGCTATTAGCAGCCCATCAGCCCAGACATTTGCAGGTATATTCAGCTATCCCCAGGAACAATTGCAACATATTAGCAATTGAATACCGGGCTAGACCTGTCGGCGCCTGCAGTGGCCGAAACAAAGACAGGTGAACGACCACCCCCTGATCGGGGAATCGCCCCGCAATTGGACGTATCGAACCTAGTGATTGGGGGCCAGTCCAATCACTTGGGACTCAGGGTCAAGGGCCGCCCCGAGAGGCGGGAAGCCCCTGGGCCCTATAAAGTGAGGGGCCAAGTTCAGAGCTCTCTCTCTCTCTTCTTCGCCTGCTCGAGACCTTCGCAAGAACAGCAACCGGCAACTGTAAGTTTGAATCCAGCGATCGCTATCCGATAGAGACTCCTAGCCATCGACCTGTATCAGCCTTTTGAATCCCGCGGGCCAGATCCGATTGGATAAGCCTTTTGTTTCCCTGACCTGGTGGGCTCTTCCTAAAGTTAAGTATTGGCCAGTAGTGATAGGTTTATTATATAGATAGTAGGATTATTGTATAAACATTGCTTGTTGTATATAATAAATGACCGTTGATTTCAAACTTACTAAGCGGTCTGCTGACTTATTAATCATAACTTGAACTTGAACCACGTGGCGGTATCAGAAAGATACCTGGCGACTCGTGAGCAAAGGTGACGTAATCAGAGCTAATAAACTAAGGCTAAAAAGAGCAACAGTAGCTCCTCCTCCATCGAGGTGAGCTGATCGCTG